>NW_027526422.1:90677291-91367291 GCF_048455015.1 Haemaphysalis longicornis
AATTTTTTTTATTGCCAGTATTGAGTACACATGTACAAATTAAAAATAACCACACGCTCCAGGTGGCCCAAAACACACCGACACAAACCTACCAGTCATCTGTCTGACTTATCTTTGTCATTTTATCATCACTTTATAGTAGTTAACGTCTCCACAAAATCCAACCAATCTGGGATGGCTGCTGGACTCTCAGCCCCTCTACGAACTGAGTGACGCCCTCCTGAAGAAACTGCGGCCGGTAAGGCTTCCACGTCGCTATGGAGCCAAACGCTGCCTGCTCGCCATATGCCGGTTGTTTACAAATTTTGCAGTCAGTACCCAATGGTGTATCTAACCCGTTTTCTTGTAACCAAGTTTGCGCTGTGAGCGTCCCAGAATGAAGTTTGAAAAACAAGACTTCAGCCCCGGTTGTACAGGCATACTCAAGCTATTTTCAGAAGATCCTGCCTTGGGACTCCACTCTAGAGTCCTCTGTATAGCGGGACAGTGAACAGACTGTCTAAAACATCTTTACATAATTTTCCACGTGGCACTGTACTCAAATAGCCGCATTCGGGGCGTTCAGTATTTTCTTTGGCTTCATAGCACGGACGTCGGCTTTGGACTGTGGCAGAGTTTGTTTCAGACTTTTGCAGGTTGAATTTCGGACTTTGGGGGGTAGGTTGTGGACCTTGATTTAGCTCTGTTTGCATTTAGAAAGCTTCACTTGTTAACCATCTTGGCTTACTGGACGGGTAGACCTGAAAAAAAGCCAAATCAGAGGTAGTGAAGACCACCATCTACGCTGTGTCCTGAGTCTGCGCATCTCAGCTGCAAATGTCGTCGATTTTTTTTATTTTCTTAGTTTTTATTTTGCTATTTGGAAAATGTTCTTTGACAAATGATCTCTATTTGCACTATTGAAACAATTAAACGTGTTAACTTTGTGAATTAAGGATTTTGGCCCAGATGCAGGTCGTTACGGCATTGGCGCTGTAGGGCACTCCGCAAAGAATGCAAGCGTTGTCGAGCCGTCGGTTTCTTCCTAGCTGACAAATTTATTGTGAACAGCACAGCATATGAGGACTAACACCAAGTGACTGTTAGCGAATCTTTCGCATTTTTAGAAAATTTCCAAAGGAGTTCCTGCGTCATTTTTCGTTCGTCATTCTAGCACCGAAAAAAAGACAAATTTGAAAAATTTTGAACGCCAAAGATACATCGGGAAGTTGGTAAGAACCCGTTCGTCTTTTTTTACCCTTGTTAGGAAGTAAGGATTTAGGAATTCTGACCTTGTTTGTTCTTGCGTAAGTACAATTCAAACGTGGAAATCAATGATTCATATACAGTTTTTAGCGGCAGAAAGGTTTTTGTGAAAATGGTGTCACCTCACTGACTGGGCAAAAAGGAGAAAGTTACGAAATAGCGTGAAATTGTTAAGACATGTCTGAATGAATAACCCTTCGAGGCAAGAACAAATCGACAACTTGACGGGCTTGAGAGTTAGGGAGGAGTTAGGGGCAACAGTTTTAAAGTGAGTGTTATTCATCTGTGATGTTTCCAGAAATTATAAAAATGAATGCAGTTTTAATTTCAATCAATTTAGGGCATAATATTTCGGGCTGTATATATTGTTTTATATTTGCTTAAATTAGTAAACTCGAAAGCTAAGATCTTTTGTATAATTTGTCGGGTCTAAAATGTGGAGAGTACTTATTGAAAATACAATGTAAATCATTTTACACCTATGTAGGTTGGAGAGGTGCAAAATATCAATAAATGAGTGCTTAGACAACTGTAGGATAGTTACTTTGCGAAAACAAAACAAAACAAAACAAATGTCGAACTAACAGCGTGACTGCGAAATGGGAATTTCGACGAATCCCTAAAAACATATAGAAATTACTGTCATGCCCGTACGGTTTAAGTGTCGAAAAATTGTCCCACTTTCGGAAGACTCCATCAACCATAGAGAGCTAGGCAATGAGTGCAGTTGGTAGATTTAAAGCGAAGGCTAGCCGCCTTGCACTTGGTAATGCGGAGTCAGCACTCAGTCAATAAGTCAGTCCGGCACACCAACTGCATTCATTCGTATAGCTAAAGCAATGAAAAACCGATATTTGAAAGACTAGGACAGCGCAAAAGTGGACTGCACACCACTGTGACGTCACTGTGGTAGCTGGTGACGTGTCTGCTAAGATATATGCGCTCTACAGCGGCCTCTGCGCAGAAACATCGTACAACGTACCAAAAGCAGCGTGCCAGTTTCTCGACCAGGCACTAACAAAAACAAATGCATAGTTAAGGGTCCATAGCTGTGCCATTTTGATGTGGGAAGTGCTTGATCAAGATCTCTGTTTGCAAACTTGCGATCTTGCTCCCCCGAGAAAAAAAAAAGAGAACAAGCCATCTTTTCCAACTTTCTGATCTGATGAATTTGGGATATCCGCCTTCATTCTATAGAAAATGGGAACTTGGATGCCGATTAGTGTTGCTTTCTGGCACCTCGGGAAGCAGGTCATGCCCACGTCCATTGAATTTCACAAAAGACGGTGGCGGCGAGTACTCGATGAGTACTATTACCGACATTATAGCGTCCCCAACTACAAAGTTGTATTAATTTTCCCTGCTGCTATAGCGCAAACACTAGCGTAGGAGGAGTACTACAGATTCTGATGGAGGCGAAAATTTCGGCGCACGTTAAAGGTCCCCAGGTTGTCAAAATTATCCCTGAGCCCTCCATTACGGCGCGCCTCATCGCCTGTGTATTGTCGGCGTATTAAACCCCACATTCAATCAATCAATCAATCAATCAATCAATCAATCAATCAATCAATCAATCAATCAATCAATCAATCAATCAATCAATCAATCAATCAATCAATCAATCAATCAATCAATCAATCAATCAATCAATCAATCCTTCCCACTGCTACAGATGAATCAAACAGTGGTAATGGACAATTGTAATATAAATTCTTATAGGAAAGAACAGCACAAAAAACGGTGGGAAGGGAAGGAAACACGCTTTTTTTTCCCCGATCTGAATACACACCAGCCCTCACAACTTGCCATCTTGGTGCACAAGTTAAACTGCACTCTGAGGACAGCAATGAAAATTCGACAAATACACCCCAGCTGTCGCTCAAAGGTACGAGTAAGAATTGTGCGTATTGTGGGAATGGGTCAGCAACGGCCGCAGTTGCTAGCTGGCGTACCTGTTGTGTTCGCTATCCAAGATGCAGCCGGCCGATCGATGTTTATCTGCCTCGGTTGCGTTGATGCCTGAAACGACGCACTCGCTTGTTCGGCGCCCGCGGATAGTGCTTTCACCCCCTTTTCTCTTCCCGCCGCACTACTCTCGAGCACCCGCGACCTGCAAGCGCCTTGGAATTAGGGGAAAGAGAGGCTATGCGGAAGCTACTGGCGATTGGAAGCCCGCCAGTTGCTGGCGGCCTTGCGCTCTGAGTTCCCTTTCCCCTCTACTCCTCTCTCCAACTGTCTGTAAATAAAAAAAAAAAAAAAAAAAAAAAAAGCAGCGTACTCGTGATGGCCTCAGCATACAAGAGACAAGCGTGGAGACGACCGGGTCGCTACTGCGTCGAGGACGCAGCACTTGCGTCGTCCCCGCTCTCTTCCGTGTTTTTTATCTGTGCGCTGGTCATCAGGAGGAACTTTACTCCGCACATCGAGCCAATGGACAACAAAATGGCCTAAAATAGCGCTTTGGCCGTGTGGCTACTGCAGTGGCCGTTCTAGGCAGACACGTACACCCGGCGTCAAAATAAGCCGGGGCACGTGAGCGTGTGGCAAAATGCATTGCCGCGACATCTGACGTTGCACTTCTGGGGTCGAGACATCGATGTGCGCCTGCGCGTCCAACCACGCTCGCTCGCCTGTCTTTTACTTCGCTTCAAACGGTAGCGCTGATCACATTCAGAGCTTGGCACCAGGGGTCACGTTCTTTGCTCAACATGTCTTGCTCGTGTACACGCTTCAGCGGCCGAGGGTGATAGTGAAGATGCGTTGCTCGCCCTGCCCTGCTATGACAGATAACTAATCTTGTCCGTCTCGCAGTGACAAAATCGTGTCCCACATATGCTCTCCCACTCCGGTATTTCTAAAAGCGACCGCTGTTCTTGGGCTGGGCTTGACTACAGCCTGTCCTTGTATCGTTTTACGCTCCCTCCGTAGTTCCCAGCAAAGCGTTTGTGTTTACAGGTAAAGCCGACTTTATGAAGATCGGCGAAAGCTTGGTCTTTGTAAGCTGGCCTTCCGACACTGCCTTTTGCGCAGCGAAGCATGGAAATCTACGGAGGGAGTATGATTACAGAAAACGGCTTTAACTCATGTGATATTAAATGTATCCAAAAACAAGTTCTATAAAACTATGCTGACAGGTCGATTATACCGCTATGCCTAGTTTCGTTTACTTGTCGTAATTAGGTAGTGAAGTTGTAAACGTTGTAGAATTAGTTTGGTGTCTTTATAACACAATCTACGGAGAGAGATTGCCATGTATTGGAGAAAACGGTCGTAACTACGGTTCCGCGCTGTTTCAGTAGATATCAATCACAATCGGTGGAACGAGTTTTAATATTTTTTTCGTAAAACATGCAATTGGTTGTTAACTAAGAATGAGCACACAAACGGAATACGAACTGAAGGGAGAAATAATCTATTTTATGGAGGTGTGATGAGACTTCACCTTCCACACGTTCTGAAACCATTAAAAAAGGGGAAACGGGAGAAGAGTTCGGCGGGGTCCTGGGTTTGACAAAAAATTTACAAAAAATTCAGTGCCCTTCCGCTCTGTGAAGAAGGATGACCATCAAAGCTGCGGTGCCGAGCCTCAACGTGAACTTTGACTGGGTCCAAGGGGTGCACGAAGCAAAACACGTTTGTTTGTAATTTGCGATTCAGCATAGTTCCTGGTTAATTGACTGAATGAACTTTTGATTTACTAGAGTTTTCTTCCGGTGGACAAACATGGGCTGTCCGTTTCCCTCCCGTAGAATCCTATATGTACTGACAGCGGACGAGATTTACACAATATTTACAATTTCACTGTGAACCATGCAATTTTGAAAAATATAAAACCCGGCTTTGTGTTAGGTTCGTCTTAGCGGCTAATTGTCATAATTTGTTTCGGTTCGGTTTACATGAAACAAGCGTTAGAGCCACTTTATGTGATAGTATTGCCTCCGAAGATTGACTTGATTAACTGTTCAACATGCGATGTGGGAAAGCCATCTTACAAAGATCAAGCTTGCAACGATCCCCTTAATGTCTGCTTCACTTCTTAACACAAATGAATTGCTGGGAAGACATTTTAAGGAACAGCCTTTTGGCGCCCTTCTCTGGGCTCAGCCGCGTCGGCGTCGTCGTGACCGAGCGAACGATGGGAAGACCGACGAGTGAAGGAAAGCAAAGGAGGAGTGAGTGAGTGAACAACTTTAACGGAGCTTCAAATAAAGAATGGTGCGCGCAGGCACCAAATGGGGTGGTTCTCTATTCGCGGGACCCATATGTGTCCAGTAATTCTTCTCCTCGAGCCACCAGCTGTTGCTGAATGGCGAGGTCAGAGCTGGACAGTAAGGTCTCCCATCGCTCGAGCGGGTTGGAATTGGGGGAGGGGGGAAGGGTGTACGGGGGTGTCTTGAGTTTTTTGCACTCCCCAACATTGTGCACGAGAGTGCCGTCTCCCCGGCAGAACGGACATGTGTTGTCGTGTTCTGCAGGGTACATTTTGTGCAGAAGCGCCGGGTGTGCGAGCGACCCTGCCTGTAAGCGGCGCAATATCGTCTGCTGCCGTCTGCTTAGTTGCTTGTGTGGCTTCGGAAGCCTTGTTCTACTTTCTTTGTATAGGTGGACGAGCAAAGGAGAAGAATGTCGCGAAATTGGGAGGGGAGTAGGTTCGCCGTGGTGGCCCCAGCCAGCGCTCTCCGAAAGTGTGCGGTGGGGGAAGGGAAGGGACAGTATGCTGTGCCCGCAGGAGGCGCTCGACGCTTGGAGAAAACGTGAGGGGGGCGTTCACGCGACAATGATGTGCGTTCGCTTAATGGTATGTTCAGTCTAAATCGTTCAGTTCAGTCTAAATGTTTAGCCGTATCGTGCGCTATGGACGTAACGAAACGGCGTTTTACACAGTTCGGTTGGCTGAGACGTCAAATGACGTCATTACTTAAAGATATTACGACAATTGCGACAACACTCTGAACCCAGCCTAAGACGCAGTTCTTGTCTACATCTTGTCTACATTCTTGTCTACATTGCTCTATTACCGGAGGCGATCTGCTGGATTCTAGCCATAGACAGCTTTCCTGTAAAAAAGAATGCAGTATTTAAAACTAAGATAGCAGTCCCGTTTCTATGTATCCTTTGTCAGAGCAGCGCAGAGCGAGCAACGCATCTTCACCCTCGCCCTCGGCCGCTGAAGCGTGTGCGAGCAAGAGGGGTTACCCAAAGAAAGTGGCCGCTGGCGCCAAGCGCTGAATGTGACAAGCGTTGCCGCTTAAAGCGAATGAAAAGACAGGCTAGCGAGCGTGGTTGGACGCGCACGCGCACATCGGTGTCTCGACACCAGATGTGCAACGTCAGATGTCGCGGCGATGCATTTTGCCATGCGCTCGCGTGCCCCGGCTTATTTTGACGCCGGGTGTTATGTAACGCATGACATGGAACGAGGTACTTTTACCAAGTTACTATTTTCGCTAATGAGTAACGTATTTAGTTACTTCTTTTTTTTAAAAGGATCGGGTAACGTATTTTGTTCCATTTAAGGCCAAATAAGCAGTAACGGCATCTCGTTACTTCCGATAGGTAACGGGTATAACACCGCTTAAACGACCTTGTTTTTGTTCCAACCTGTGCATTTGTGTATAGGCAAATTGCGCTTATGTTTGCCTCGAAAGTAGCAGCGCCGTTTCATACATGGTGGTTTGGGGCGTTATTTATAGTGCGAATCATGACATGCTCATCACTGCCTCTTGTCGTAGCATTGAATTAACGCAAGTGTCTGTCCGTTGCCCGAAATACCAACAAGCGGGATTATCACGAGTCGAGAACGGGCGACTACGCAAAGAATGCCGGATGGTCTTGTGGGGCAGGCCTTGTGGAGGATGGGTACCCGCTGACCTCAATGAAGGCGCAGTTCCGGAATATTGTAGCGTAAGCTAAACTGGCCGACGGTGAGCAGTTTTGCGTGTACCCTGAAGGGCCGTGCTGCGCAAGAGCGAGGAGCATTGGATTGTATTGGATTGGATTAGATTAACTTGGACTGGATTGGATTAGACTGGATTGGATAGGATTGGATTAAATTGGATTGTATATGAGTGAATTGGAAATTCGTACCTATTGGAGTACGCGTCTTAAAGAATTGGGTCCACACATTCTCCGGTCTGCGCTTCCCAGAGAGAGAGAGAGAGATACAACTTCTTTATTGAGCCTGCGTGGAACCGTTAGGTCACCTACTGTCGCCGCCCTCCAGCCCCCTGTGGGGGGGTGGGTAGCAGCGATTCCGGCCGCTGGCGCTCGATGGCCGCAAGCGCGAGCTCCGCAGCCATCTTCTGGTGTTCGTAAGTTCCGCTGGTCGCCGCGCGCTTCACACGCGGTGGTAGCGGGTCGTCCTCGTCTGCTAGTGGTGATTGGTGGCAACCCCACAGCATGTGCTGCATGGTCGCCCGAGCGCTACCGCACAGCGCACACGTGTCCGTTGGAAATAGTTCGGGGCACACGTGCTTGGCGAACACGGGCGTCCATATCGCTCGCGTTTGAAGCTGTCGCACGAGCACCCCTTCCCTTCTGGTAAGGTTCCGGTGTGGCGGCGGGTAGGCTCGTCTGCCCTCCCTGTACCATGCCAGCACGTCTCTGTAGGAGCTAAGTGGGGTTGTCTCCTCTTCGTCATCCCCGTCTTCATCCGTTTCTTGGTTGCCTTCCGCGTTCGATGGAGGGGGCGGACTCGCTGCGGCCGCAGCCGCCACCCGTGCCGCCGCCCCCATTGCGGGTGCGGTAGCGGTAGCAGCGGCTGCGCCGGCGGCATTGCCGTGACTTGTGAGCACGCGCGCCGCGCGGTCCGCCTCCTCGTTGCGGTTGGTCCCGGTCCCCACTGGTCCCACGTGTGCCGGGAACCATTTGAGGACCACCGGTAGCGTCCGTCGGGGCAGGGCCCCGCACACCCTGATCGCGCACTGTGACACCGAGTTTCTGGCGTAGTTCAGCACTGCACTTCGCGAGTCGCACAGCACTGTCGCGCACCGTGGGTCCACTAGGGCCAGCGCGATCGCCAGCTCCTCCGCTTGCGTTGAGTCCCGGGCTCTGACGCTGCCCGCCGAGCACAGCTTCCTGGAGGTCGCTGCAATCACGGCCACAGCGTACGTGCCCCGGCGGTTCGGATATTCCGCCGCGTCCACGTAGTATGCATTAGTGTCCGTCGCGTGCACGGCCGTTAGGGCTCTCGCTCTGGCCGCGCGGCGCTCCCGGTTCTCTTCTGGGTCCATGTGCTTCGGTAGCGGCGGTATCTGCATGAGGCCGAGCAGCCCGCGCGGCAGCGCCCGCGCCGGCACCGGCAGTGGCCGCCGCGGCTCCTCTCCGCCGCCGCAATCGCCGCTCCCGCCCCCGCCGCCCTCGCCGCTCCCGCCTTCGTTTTCCCGCAGCGTTCCCGATCGGTAGCCTATTCTGCGGAGAATTGACCTACCGGTTCTAGTCAGTGTAAGCCGCGTGAGCTGTGCGGTGTTTTGCGCTTCCGCGATCTCGCTAAGTGTGTTATGTACCCCCAGTTCTAGTAGTCTCTCTGTGCTAGTGTGTGTATACAGGCCTAACGCCGTCTTGTATGCTTTGCGCAGCAGAGCGTCCACTTTCCCGCGCTCCGCCACCGTCCAGTTGTGAAAGGCAGCAACGTATGCCACGTGGCTCACGGCGAATGACTGGACCAGCTTAAGGAGGTTGACCTCTCTCATGCCTCCGTGTCTGGACGCCACTTTCTTGATTAATCGCATCGCCGTCATGACCTTCAATTCGAGCTTGGCAACGGTGAAGCCATTGTGCCCGTGAGCGTCGACGTGCAGTCCGAGGACTCGAAGCGTCTTCACCCGCGGAATGGCGGTCCCGTCCCGTGTCTTTAGGTTGATGCCCGGCTTCTCTTCTTCTTCTTCTCCTCTCTTGTGGCTTCTTCTTCTTCTTCCCTTTGGTGTTAATATCAGCAGCTCCGACTTGGTCGGGCAGCACGTCAGGCCCGTGTCTTGTAGTTGGTCTTCGACCCCGTCTATGGCTTCCTGCAGGGACGCCTCAATCTCGCCGTCACTGCCGCCGGACACCCACAGCGTGATGTCATCTGCGTATATGGTGTGTCCGACCTTCGGGATGCCCTGGAGGCGCTGGGCAACCCCGATCATTACGATGTTGAACAGCGTCGGCGAAATCACGGCGCCCTGCGGCGTTCCCGTGCTTCCCAGACTCTTCTTCGGCAGCTCCATGTCTCCGGCCACGATCTTTGCAGTGCGGCCCGAGAGGAAGTCGCGAATGTAGGCGAACGACCTCTCCCCCATGTTGAGGCGCGAGACCTGGTCGAGGATGGCTGAATGGCGGACGTTGTCAAACGCGCCTTTCAGGTCTAGGCCGAGCACCGCCCGGTTGTCCATGGAGCCGGCTGGTCGGTCGAGGACTTCGTGTTTGAGCAGCAACATCGCATCTTGAGTGCTGAGCTTGGCCCGGAAGCCCAGCATGGTGTCCGGGTACAGGCCTTCCTCTTCGAGTTATGCTTGCCACCTGTTTAGCAGGACGTGCTCCAGCACCTTCCCCACACAGGACGTCAGGGATATGGGCCGCAAGTTGTCTATGCTCGGTGCCTTACCCGGCTTCGGGATCAGGACCGTTTTGGCCTCCTTCCAGCTGGCTGGGAGCTTGCCGGTCCGCCAGCACTTGTTGTAGTACCCCGTCAGCGTCCTTATTGCCGCATCGCTCAGGTTACGCAGCGCTTTGTTGGAAACCCCGTCCGGCCCCGGGGCGGACTTGCTGTTTATCGTTTGGATGACTGCCCGAACCTCCCACTCCTCGATGTCGGCGTCGAGCTTGGCGTTAGTCTTGCCCGCGTAACTCGGGAGGGGGGTCGACGGGGTGGACGGGAGGTACTTGCCGTCTATGCGCCGGCGGACCTCGGCTTCGCCGAGCTCCTGCTTCGCCTTGTGCATCGTCCGTGCGAGGATGTGGTGTTGGCTCCCTTTCGTTTTACTCTCGTCCAGAAGGTGCCGAAGCAAGTGCCAGGTCCTGCTCTTGTGGATTTGGCCGTCCGCTTCTTGACAGACCGCCTGCCACTGCTGTCGGCAGAGCACTGCGCTGTGCTTCTCGATTTCGATGTTTAATAGTGCAATGCGTTTGCGGAGTCTTCTGTTGTGACGTTGCCTCCGCCATCGGGCTTTCAGCGAGTTTCTCGCCTCCAGCAGGTGCGCTAGGCGGCTGTCTATCTGCGGGATCCCTTCGTCCGCCTCGATTTCCGTGGTGGCTGCCCGCGCGGCCGCGTTCAGGGCTCGCGTCCACTCATCGATGTCGTCTTCCACCCGTCCAGTCAGGGCGTCCAGCTCCGCTCTGTACTTGTTCCAATCTGTGGTTGCCTGCTTGCGGGGGGCCGGGGGTCGGCCGTGCAGCGGCACCGCAATCTCGAGGACGCAGTGGTCGCTGCCGAGCGTCTCGCCCGTGTTCCGCCAGCGGACTCCGGCGGTGGCTTTGTTGCAGAAAGCGAGGTCCGGGTTCGTGTCTCGCTGTACCGACGTGCCGTGTCGCGTGTGGGTGTTCGGGTCGTTGAGCAAGTGGTATTCCGCTTCGAGGGCTTCGTCGTGTAGGCTTCGGCCCTTAGCCGTGGTCTTCGGGTACCCCCACGCCGTGTGCGGCGCGTTGAAGTCCCCGCACACGAGCGCGGTGTCGTCCCCGGCCAGCTGCTTCGTTTTATGCATGAGTGTCCTGAACTTTTGCTGGAACTGTTTGGGATTACTGTAGACATTAATTATGTAGGTGCTTTCTTTCCTCTTGCGACCCGTCACGACTTCGATTGCCAGGTGCTCAATGGTGCTGTTCTGTAGTAAGCCGTGTTCTATGTAGGTGATCCCTTTCCTTACCAGGGTACAGACTCCCTGCCCCGCACCTTTCCTGGCCGTTCTTGCGCTGGGCGGGCTGGCGTAGGAGCGGTATCCCGGCAGGCTCGGGGGGTCTTCTGTGTGTGTCTCCTGTACGAGTATAACGTCCGGTCTTCTGCCGACACTCTTGATGTATTGTTGTAAAGCTGCCTTCTTTGCGCGCAGGCCATTTGCATTCCATTGCCACACCACGAGCTCGCGCGCTAGCGTTGTTCCGGCCATGTTGGGCGAGTGGCTTCGGTTGTTTGTTGGTGTTGTTGTGGCGGCTGCTGTTGCGGCGGCTGTGGCTGTGGCTGTGGCTGCAGTGGCAGCTGCGGCTGCTGCTGTTGTTGGTGGGTGAGATCGGGAATTCTTGTCAGTAGTTGTTGGAGCAGGCGTTCGACGTTAGCCATGCGGGTGTTCATGTCCGCTGTTGTTGCTTCCACCTTTGCTATCCTTTGGTTGATCGCTTCTAGCTCCGTTTCCGTGTGGTCGACACGCTCGTCCAACCGTTGGTGGCGGCGCTCGAGCGCTTCTAGCATTGTTACCCGCCTTTTGGCTCTGGGGCTAAAGTTCTCTGCTTCCTCTTCTTCTTCCGTGGTTGTAAGTTCGCCGCTTCCGCTTGTCGCTGCTATTACTTCTCCCTCTCCTTCTTCTTCCTCGGTGGATTCCGCTGTCTGCAGGCCTGCCGCGTATTCCGGCTCCGACTCCTCCTGCAGCTGCATCTGCTCTTCCTGCGCGTACGCGCGCCTTTGCGCCTGTCTACGCGCGACTTGCGGTAGTGCCTGTAACGGTGGCTGTTGCCGCTGTTGTTGGTGTAGTTGGTTGTTAAGGACCATGTCCAGCTTGGTGCTGAGCTCTTGTATCTGTCTGTCCCTCTGCGCTAGCTGCTCCTTGAGACGCGCAACCTCGCCGCGAAGCTCGATCGTCTCCGCCGTTGGTTGCTGTTGCTGCGCTTTAGGCTGCGGCGGCAGCGGTAGCGGCGGCGCCGCCACTGCCTTGGCCCACGCTACTCCTTCTCGTAGCTGACCGCTGCTGCTGCTCTTTCCGTGATTTCCCGCGCTGCCGGTTGATCTTTCCGCCGGAGCGCTGCCATCTGTTGCAGTTGTTGTTACCGTTGCCGCTCGGATTGAGTGTTGCTGTTTCGCGCCTTTTTCGGGCGCGCGCTGCAGCTTCGGGAAGTCGGCCAGGCCTAATGTCGGCACACGCCGCTGTTGCTGCCTTTGTTCTTCCGCACGCCGGCGCTCCCACCGGCGTTGCTTTACCAAGTGGGGGGTCTTGTAGCGGTTCTTGCATCCCGCCGCCCCGGTGGGGTGAGCCCCGCCGCACAATTTGCAGCGGGGTTTGCATTCCAGCTCGTGCGCGGGGTCCGGGTTGGGCGCTCCGCACGCAAAGCATACTTTAGTGTTCGGGTAGGGGCACACGTCCGTGCGGTGTCCCAACCTGCCGCAGCAGTGACACACTTCGTAGTGCTGCTTATAGAGACTGCATTTGGTAATTAGAGCTCCGAACTTGATTGTACTGGGCACTGTGGTGCCCTCAAAGGCCACGATCACCGTGGTAGTACTACCTATTCTGTGCGCTTCTAGCGCCGTCGGGTTCTCTCCGCTGACTATGATTTCCTGTAACTCCTGCTCCGTGTACGCGGTCGGAATGTTCCTAATAACTCCCTTCACGGTGCCCTCGGGCGCCGGTACGTACGCGCACACCTCGTGCACCCTGCCCGCTATCTTGAGCGAGCTGATGCTCGAGTACTTCTGGACCCTCTGCTCGTGCGGGGTGCTGATTACTATAATATTCTGTGCGTCGTTAGTGCAAATCGCGTCCTCCCTGGACTCCTGCAATGTAATTCCCGCCACCTCTAAAATGGCTTCCATGAGTAACGGTGCCGCCGTGCGAGCTACGTTCAGCCCGCCACGTGGCCGGAGTATAACTCTAAAATCGCCCTTCGGCAACTCACGCGGCATGCGCGCTGCCTTGGTTAACCTGGCCGCGACCTGTTTCGCGAACCTCGCCTGATTCTTAGCGGGGGTTGCGGCGGGCGCGGGAACGGAAGCGGTAGCAGCCGCGGAAACGGCAGAAGAGGGAACCGACTTACCGCCGGCCGTCTCCTCCCCGGTCGCTCGCCGCCGCATTCTCCGTCTTGCTTCTTGCCACCTGCCTTCGCCTCCCTCCTTCGGTGTTGGATCCACGCCGGTAACCGCTACCGATATCCGTCCTTGCGTGAAGTTAAGTTGCATCGTCGATGCTTGCTGGTGGTTGCCGTCTTCCTCGTACTCGGGAAACTGGATGGTGGTGGTGGTGGTGGTGGTGGTTTCGATGTCGGTGTCCATGGTGGTCACCGCTCCCTCCAGGGTGGTCTCCGTCTTCGCCGCGGCGGCCGCCGTCGGCGCGCCCGGCCCGAAGTCGTGCTAAGCCTAGGTTAGGCTTAGCCGACCGACCACGTTGGCCGATCTGTCGATGCCGATAAATGGGTGAAAAATGATGCAACTTGCCGAAAATTGGTATCAGCCGATTCCCTGGGTCAAGCTGCGCAACCCTATACCAGAATCACTTCGATGTAATCGATTGGCCCGGCACAATTAGTCGAAATCATCGGAGCCGATGCGAAGTGCGTCCGCTCCCTTCGGCGACCGCGATGGAAGCAAGCCTGCGCTTCCCAGAGGAGTGACGTAATAGCCGCGGCAGGCGCACTGGTGCCAGTAGCCAAGTCTGACGCTGCGCCGGAGCCGCTTGGTAGCCCTTTCGCGTGGCTCCTCGAGAGCCATCCAGCGCATGCGCGAGGAGCAGTGACTGGACTGAACTGGATTGGATTGGATTGGATTGCTGAACCTTAGCTCACGCTACGTATATCCTGGAGTAGCCGAGCTAAGCCACTGCTAATTTTTTCACCAGCTCTTCGTTAAGCACAACACTGCCGTTCCTTCGAGCGCCTCGGTAGAACGACTCTTCAGCGTCGCCGGGGATGTATTTTCGAGGAAGGGGGAAACATAGCCGATGAAAACTTCGAGAGGCAGCTGCCGCTAAACTGCAACGACTACGAAAAGAAAACAATGAACCTTGCGACAAAGAATTGCGCGTTTGGTAGTCACTGTAACGTGAAAAGTAATTCGTTACTCTTCGGGTAATTCACGTGTTCGTTTTGAGAATCGGTAAGCAGTAACGTACTTACTTGCTTTTTGACTGAGTAGAGTAACGGTATTTAGTTACTTTTGTGGGGTAACGTGTACATGGCTGGTTCTATTGCTCTGCTTACGCACCGTTCGTGGTAACCTTAATTGGCGGCAGCCAAGATCGCAAGCGTCTCTCTTCCTGTCTTAGAATTTCGTGATCCCTGGTTTAAAGTAAAAATACAAAAGTTAGCCACAAAATCCTTGCGGTCATCGAAATCATCATCGCCCTCCTGGATAAGTCCATGGGAGAATTCCTTTCTTAAAAAGTGGGATAATTTGCCACGAGGATCTCAATTTCACTTTAATATGTGTGCACTTCCAAATAAACGCCACCAGCCAACTTATACAGCAGAAGTCAGATTGAATGGACGTGGAGGGGAAGATGAGATGGACACCTACATATTGACGCCTCCTAAATTTCTTGTAAATGACTGGCACCATATTACACAAACAGTGAAAGCTCGCAATTCGAACTCGGTTAATTCGAACTTCCGGTTAATTCGAACTCACCCCCTCGTCCCGGCACAGCCCTGTATATTTCACTTGGGAAAAACTCCCGATAATTCGAATGCGTCGGTATCCAGAAGGGTTAATTCGAACAATGATCCCCTGGTTTCCATCACTCCTGGCAGAAGCAGTCGGTCACAATGTGTTCACAATGTGATCACAATGTGTTGCAAATGTCACAATGTGTCACAATGTGTCACAATGTGCAATGTGTTACAATGTCTCACAATGTGTCACAATGTGTCACAATGTGCGATGTGTCACAATGTGTTGCAAAGAAGAGTGGTCACAATGTGTTGCAAATCCAAACCAAACCAAATATACTAGAGATGCAAAACAACTAAACAGGAAAACGACCGCGTGGCGCGCGCGCTACGCTCCTGCAACAGCTTATTTTGCGTCTACAGAAAGCGCCGTGCCACCGGCGCCAGTGCTCCGGCGCATGCCATTATAATTTACGAAACGTTATTTACGAAATAACCTGCAGCAAACGTGTAGTAGGCCTAATTCTCGACAACGAGTTCAGAGGTGGCTTCTTTGTGTTCT
Organism: Haemaphysalis longicornis; assembly: GCF_048455015.1. Lineage (NCBI taxonomy): Eukaryota > Metazoa > Arthropoda > Arachnida > Ixodida > Ixodidae > Haemaphysalis > Haemaphysalis longicornis. The sequence goes on from NW_027526422.1 coordinate 90,692,602, forward strand.
GCCCACGCAGTGCGGTGCGATTTTTATTCATTCTATCGTCCGACCGCTAATTCTAACTCCGCTTAATTAGACCAACTATATTGTCCCATACTGCGTGGGCGACGAAGTGGCTGTGTCCCTGCGCGCGCTATCCTATGGCCGCCATGTACATCCTATAAATAGATCGCTTCACCCCCTTCCATCGTTAGTCTCATCTGTGTCCTGCCGCCACGTAACATTTTGGTGGAGGGTGCGGTGTCTCCATCCCCATCTTGGCATCCGCATCGCATCGTCTCGGCCCTAATAAATCGGCTGTACGGTGTTGCACCGATTTATTAGGGGCGGGGCGCCTAAAATGGGAAGGCGAGAGAGCACGTCAAATCTCGGCAAAAATGGCTGAACGAGAGAAGCGCGCGGGGCCCGGGGCACGCGTTTGTGTCGTCGTCTTCGTGCTAGCCGGCTATCCTAGAAACACGGCACGTATCCATCACTTGGAGATTGTACCAAGTGCAATGACCCTTACATACCTTAAACAGGGGATTGCACTGCTTAACACACAATCCACGCGACAATATGGTCTCCTTCGAGTTCGAATGAACGAACTTTTATTGTAGCTTGCACAGACATCACCGTAGCTACAATGCTGGGGCACGTGTGCGTGAATATCTGGCGCTCTGATCCCAGCACTGCACCATCTATATATATATATATATATATATATATATATATATATATATATATATATATATATATATATATATATATATATATATATATATAGCGATGAATAAGTTCCGGGATTCGGTTTCAAAAATACACGAGAGGGTAGACACACGTATGAAAACGATGATCGAACTAATGTTTCGACCGGAGTCCGGGGTCCACTCTGACGAAGACCGGACCCCGGTCGAAACGTTAGTTCGATCATCGTTTTCATACGTGTGTCTACCCTCTCGTATATATATATATATATATATATATATATATATATATGATCAAAATAGTAAATCAGGGGCTCGTTGAAATAAGACAGAAATAAGGGTTGGAAGTCAAGAAAACCTCGGAAAGCAACGGGGAGTCATTGAAACAGATAAAGAATTTTGAAAGAAAGAAAGAAAGTGGAGAAAAAATGCCATCCGGGTGGGATTTTTTCTCCACTTTCTTTCTTTCGTTCTTTCGTTCTTTCTTTCTTTCTTTCTGTCTTTCTAAATTCTTTGTATGTTTAAATGACCGACCACATTCTCCCCTTTGCTTTCCGAAGTTTTCTTGACTGCCAACCCTTATATATATATATATATATATATATATATATCGCGAATCAGAATTTGAAATGAGGGACTCGTTGAATTAAGATAGAAATAATGGTTGGCAGTCAAGAAAACCTCGGAAAGCAAAGGGGAGAATGTAGTAGGTCATAGAAACAAATAGAGAATTTGGAAAGACAGACATTTTATTGATTTGATTGATTGTAGGGTTTAACGCGCTGACGCAACACAGGCGGTGAGGCACGCCGTAGTGGAGGGCTCCGGATTAATTTTGACCACCGGGGATCTTTAATGTGCGCAGAAATCTCGTACACACGGGCGTTTTTTTCTTGTCGCCTCCACCAGAAAAGCGGCCGCCGCGGCCGGGAATCGAACCCACGACCTCGTGTTCAGAAGGGCGACGCCTTAGCCACTAAGCCACCACGGCGGGTGGAAATACAGAAAGTACAGAAAAAAAATTCCCCGCATTTCCCCGAGGGGAAGAATGTGAAAGTGCGAATGCACGAGTTGAATTTGCGCGGTTCGGTAATGTTCGCGAAAGAGAGATCACACACACACACACAACTACAAAGAAAAAAAGATGTATTTATTCACAGACACCTATTTGTGTTGTCGTTGTACTTGATTGCTAGAGCGGGTCTCAGCTTTGAAATTTCGTGTCAGTACTCCTTTAAGCGGGTGCATTAGCCCTTCTCACGCCCGATTCCTGGCTAATCCCCCACGTGGGTATGTGCCATGTCAGCTGCCAGGCAGCGCGCGCCCATCTCCCCCCGTTGCTAAGGAAGACGAGGAGCGCGCGCACCCGCAGCTGTTGCTATGCGGACTACGGCGGCGGACGATTCAGGCTCGCTTAAGAAGTGCATTCGCACTTAAAATGCCCAGCGGGTGGGATACGAACCCACGACCTCCAGAATACCGGACTGTTGTGATGACCACTACGCTACCGGCGGGGCTATTTTCCCCTCCACTTTCTGGGGTATTTGTGTAAAGATATTTTTGTTTCCTGTGCTTGGGGGTTGTAGCCAGTGCCACTCGCAATACTCGGGGGAAGGGGACCTTCTTTTTAACCCCCGGGCCGTGACTCGAGTGTCTACGACATGTCGAGAGTGGTCGACCAGCGTTGAACCCTCTTAAGCTTCCTATGGCCCCAAGACTGCCAGAACAGAGGCTCTCGCTATGCATGTAGCGAATCAGAATAGGAAATGAGGGGCTCGTTGAATTAAGACAGAGATAAGGGTTGGCCGCCAAAAAAAAACCTCGGAAAGCAAAGGGGAGAATATAGTAGGTCATCTCACCCGGCGGGCATTTTTTTCTCCACTTTCTTTCTGTCTTTCCAAATAGGTGTAACCCATAAACGTCCGCGATCAACGTTAGTGTTGTTGCGTGGCTCTTTCCTCGTTAAATTGAAATGAATGATGTCATTTCGTCCCGAATGGAACCCTAGGCCCACGTCCAGGATGCATTCTTTCTAACTTTCCTTCCCTAAACGTTCCTAACTGTTCATAACAGTTATTAACTGAGTTACAATGATTTTGACATTCCATTACGTTGATTGTTCTCTTGCACTGCCCTATAAATGTCTTGTTGTACGCTACTGTCTCCACACTGCCCCAATGTTCATAGCTTCACGTTCTTGTAGTATTCCATGCTCTTATTGATGGCTTGCTCCGCGCTGTATTTTGGTTTCCATGCCAGTCTCTTGAACAATTCGCTCCCGTCGTACAGAGGACACTGTCTCACATACATCACTTCCGTGGGGTTAGGAACAGCATCTGTGTGCACCTTGAACAGCGGGCTCAGGAGGAGCATGATGCCCCAGAAGATGCAAGAGAACACGAGCAGGACGAATGTAGGCACCGCCCAAGGCAACATTCGTAAACCACGGCACTGGGTGACTCGGCGAAGGACGAGGGACAACGCGTCACTCGGCGTGTCGTCCACGGCTACCAGGCATCGTCCGGACAAGCCAGAGAACGTTGTCTGTGAGAGGGCGTCCATGCCCCGCACGATTACTGCCGCGGCATTGCCGGCGTAGGTTCCCTGCATAAATGATTGTCAAACGAAACCGAGTAATAGAATTGGAAAGCTTCGCTGCATGATCATCAGGTCGGTGAGAACTCCACAAAGTTGTTCGCCTAGAACAGCTCACTGAAGAGCTAGTCACAGGCATCACAAGCATTCTATGAGCCTATGAAAAATAAAGCCAAAATGCAAAGTTAAACCGGCAAATCTGCAAGTGAAGATGGAATTACAGCGTATCTACTGTTTTATGGGGGAATAATTGTGGTAGCAAAGCTTGCAAAGTTATTCTCAGAATGCCTGAGGACGTTAAAGGTGCCACTGGCATGGAAGAACGGGAACCTTAACAAAGGCGAAGTCACACGACATCCAGTTACAGGACCATCTTCCTCTTTTCTATTACTTACGAGTTAGTTGCACAATACATAACAGCACAAACGTAACCCTAGGCTTTCGACAACTAAGGTAGAGGGTGGTTTTCGGAAATGTTTCTGTATATAGAACGTAACCATATAATTAACCAGATAATATAAAAAAAATCAATATAGTATACGCGTTTGTATATAGCGTTTATAGACTATGAAATAACATTTGACTCTTCGCCTGCTTCTGCAGAGATTAAAGCATTACGCTATTGGGGAGGCGGCGAGTCTTACATTGCGCTGTTCCAAAATATGTACGACGAATGCAAAGGAACAATTCGGCTTTTTCAGGTGGCTGAAACGTTCGCTACAAAGAAATATCAAACGAAGGGACAGTATCTCCGAAATTGCTTATAGCCTGGGCCTCTCCAGAAGTTTTGTTCAGGAAGCTTAACTGGGGAGCATGACGGTGAAGATGAACGTAGAATGCTTGAGCCACGGAAGGTGTCTGTTGGAGGTGGTCTTATTCGGCAATGCCAGCGAAGAATTACAGAACATGCTTCGACAGTTACAATCGGAAGGTTTAGTTTCAAGACGGAAAATGAACATAAAAATAAAAATATTATATGTAGTAATCTTGCAATAGGAGGAGGAGGAGAAACACTTTATTTGCAAGCTGGGTCTAGGGGAGAGGGGTGGCGGAGGATGTGATGTTCTCCGCGACCTGGGCGGCCCGGTTGGTTAGTGCCACCTGCACTTCCGGGTCGGAGCTCTCCAGAGCCTGCTCCCAGTGTAAGGGGGAAGGAAAAGGGGGAAATGGGTCGTGGGGACACTCGCAAAGGACACGTCTCCAAGATAGGTGATGAAATATTGGGGAAAAGTAAAGAAATAAATAAATCTTGTGCTCGTCGTGGGGGCTTATTAGGTAAGGCGTTGTTCTACTGAGACGAAGGACGCCGGTTCCATCCAGGCCGTGGTGGCCTCTTTTAAAACAATAGATCCCGTGTGTCGAGGTTTGGGCGCATGATGTCCGACCGGTTCTCGCCCAAAATAATTAAAAGATCATCCATACACCTTTAATTTAGGCGAGAACCGCTCGATGGACCCCCAGGACAGGGCGCAGGCAGTGGTGAATGCTTTTAACGAACACGAAAACGTGTATCCTTCACGTATAAACTGCCGGATGAGAATGTCTTGCAGTTTTTAGATGTTAATTTGCGGTTTTTGGCCAATCCACCTTCACCACACACGCTTCATCTGCCCGATTTACTTTGTCTGTAAAGTGAAAAAGGAAAAAAACACGGCTTAACTAAGAACCACATCAGCGAGCCTTTGCATGAACATGGAGAGAACTTAGTGTCAACACTGAACATCAGCTGAGCTGCTCTTTCCGCTACTTTTATACCTCCTACCTTTTGCTTGTGTCCCTCCAGGGAATCTGGCCTCCTTACATAAACGACGTAATTCCTCTTTCTCGTATTTATGGTATTACATGGCGGCCGCAATGACAGCCGCGCCGGCTGCGCCTACCCACCCTCTGCTTCTTCGTCGGAGGCTGGAACCGTAGTGCCATATGTTTATTATGCCAAATATATTAATTTACAATTTGTGTTGTCACTCGCCGCAGTGAAGGTAACAGCAGCAAGACTGCAGGATTCGGCACACAGAACAAGCTGATGCTTCGGCGTGCAGTTTGTTACCTGTATGTCGCAGTCAACGGTGAATACGGTATTCCACGCCATCTTGGACACACGCAGCACTTTGGTGACGAACACTTCGTCCAATTCACCGTACATGGGCAACAGACGAATCGACAGCGTGCGCAGCTGCCCCAGTCCTGGGAAAAGAACAACAGCTCCACAAGAAAGCGCGGTGCGCAGTCTGGCACTGGGAAATTGCGTCATCCGTAAAAAAAAAGAATAATCCGTGCACGCGAATTCCTCGTTCAGCAGCATTACCTTAGTGGAAGGAACAGCTCTGACCATCAGAAGAATGGCTAGTAGAGGTGATACTCAACTGACTCTACTTCCACCATAGATCGTCTATTTCTTTTTATAGCCTCCTGGTAGTGTGGAAACTGACATCTCAAAGCGACCATAAGCAAACTTTAAAAGAAAACAACAAGCACAAGCTCGTCTTCAGATAAATACAGTGCCTAATTGCGAATAAATTTGGTGAAAATAGAACAAACATAGATTTCTGGTGTGAATATCTATTCGTAAGGCAAACGGCTGAAGGTGAATAATTTTGGCAATGCAGATTTTGAAAGAATACATTACGGCAAATTCCGAAACAACTTTGAAGAAAATAAAACAATCAGCAACGGTACCGAAAATTTCAGCTTCAACTCGAAGTTTTATTTATTAATTTAGGGTAAACATTGTTTGAATGCCTTGCTAAGTCCTTGGTTCATTGATTTACCTACTGACATTGTTGGTTGACTGCAGGAGATTTCGAGCTGTCATGCGCACCGACGTCGCTTTGGACCGCGTTACCGAGTGTGGTGGCTTAGTACGTCCCCCATCGTCGATATGCCCCACCCTGCCCTACACAAAACTAATTACTCTACCCTGTAACAGTACAGACTGTGAAAACAACGAAGTTGTAGGTACCAGGTGGTTTGGAAGCCTTTTGCCTGCTCTGGAGATCCAGAGGTGAAAGATGTTTATGAAGTTTGTAATGAGACCACGATGATGTTCTGTATTTTCGTATTGTTGCCTGGTCGCCTGTGGGCTGAGAATGTGGACGCGACGGAGTACTGATTCCACGACGGATACAAAAATCGTAAACACGAACTTCTCAATTCGGCCAACATTCCATCCACCCACTAGATGACGCAAGAACGGCTGTAGCACTAGCTCAAATACTCGCTTCCAACTCCGAGCGCAATCATTCCTGATTCTAAACCAGCACTTCAAAATTTTAACCAGCGGACGCATTTAATAGCCGGCACTCCAAAGTTCAACAGGAAGCGCTGCTGGACCCCTAAGACAACCAATCCTTTTGATGTGGACGCCCGCGCATTCCGGCCTCGAAGGCAACGAGGCGGCCCATGAGCACACCGATGATTCGTCTTCACCCGGGCTGGGCCCACCCTCCATCCCCCCTACCATGGGGAGCGATTGGCGCTGGATGACCTGGGGCTGTATTCCCCTGTTTTGCCCTTTTTGTGTCCCTCCAATCAGGGCTCGCTCAAAAGTGTCATTTTGAGCGAGCCCTGATTGGCTAAAAGCAAACAACCGCATGTGACGTAACACAAGCGCGGCGGACCTACTGCGTTTGACCGCGACTTCTTGGAACAGGCGATTTGAATTTCAAGCAGACGGTTTTTGGAAGCAGTCAGGAATGCGCCGATTATCGCCTTGTTGTTGGCTCGCCGGCGGAACAAGCGGTCGAGAAGCAGTGAAGACGCGTTCGATGTGCCCCGAGAAGCATTCCTCCAGCATTTCCGTCTCTCAAAGAGGACCGTGCGGTGGCTGTGCGACGACCTCCGGGACGAAATTGGTCGGCGGATGCGCGGGTTCAGCGTCGAGGAGTGAGTGTTATGCGCCCTTCGTTTCTTCGCAACCGGTGGCTTACAGTCAGCGGCCGCTAACGAAGAAACGATATCGCTGTCGCAGCCCTCCGTGAGCCTGGGCATCACAAAGTTACTTGATATAGGAGTTGCGAAACTCCCCATAGGCCCCAGCATCAAAAAGTGGCCCCACAATTGGTCCACTGTTTTGGATCTTGTTTTACAGTGGCGCCACCTGTTGGTGACAAAATAAACTATACAACGGGCTTTTGCCGCTCGACGACCTGGGCGAAAAATTGTATTTGAGTGCTTACGTAAGCTTGTTATGCCAAAGGAGCCTAATGTGTACAACTTTGCAAGTGTTTTATATACATACGAAGAAAGAGTAGTGAAAAGAAATGCTACCGTGGGGGCAACCGTTGCTTGCGCACTGTCGTCTGCTGCCCGTCATATTTGGTCTTCTGGCGGCAAAAAAATTAACCAAAAGTCGCTTCGACGGCTTTTATGCAAGACAATGATTATTTGGAGCTGCTTAATCGGCTACTATGGTCCCTAGAAATATTTGCTAGTCTGCCGTCCCCGCGCCTTCTCTATGGGGAGGCGTGTCCTGCCGCTGATTCACGCACAGCGCTTCGCAGAGGGCGCTGCGAGCAATAGGAGCGCCCGAGGGTTTGGAGTGAGAGCGGCCGCCGGCCGGCCTGTGCCGCGCGCTATCTGCCGCGGAGTGCGGGCGCGCATAGGGGTTTATCGGCCACTTAGAGCGGCGAAATCCAATGGCTTGACGTACATCAGCTTACAAGTGAAGGTGCGATAGAACTAAGACCCTTTAATCGTGCTCCCGAATTTTTCGCCAATTCGGCTACGGAGCCTATTTGCGGCCGCTGACCTTCGCGAGTCAGGCCGAAGATTGAAACTGCAGCAACGAGAGTAGCCGTTTCGCCACCGCCGCTGGATCCATTATTTCGCGCAAAGTTGAGGGCGTGAGATCACGTTAAAAGAGAGCCCAGCAGCGCCAGACTTTTCCCAGTCAGGCTTTTTAAATACCACCTCCATAATGCTGTGAATACCTTTGGCGGGATGGTATCCCCGTGACTTTCTCTCGAACGGATCGGAAATTTATTGCTTTGCTTGTGGAGAGTTATCCTGCCCGTGCTTCCCGTACACATGTCTTCTAGAAGTCGTATTTAGGTTTCCTCTATTCCCTGGTCAATTAGTACTTCTACAACGGTGGTGGTGAGTACGAAATCAAAAGCTTACTTTTAATCTATAAATGCCATGTAAAGGGGTTTACTGTACTCTGCGGATTTTTCTATCAATTGTTCCAAAGGTGGGTTAGGGGGGGAAAAAGCTGCGCTGTAGAGAAATGCTTTACAAAAAAAGAACTGTTCCTTAATGCTTCGATAAGTGGGGGGGGGGGGGGGGGTAAACAAGGCATATGGACATCGGACTAAATAAGCCTCAAGAACTTTTCTTCTTAATTTCACACACCCGCAAAGACAAGGATTGGCCATAACGCATATTATCCCTTGTTGCTTTCCCCGCGTCCGTCTCGCGATTCACTCGAAATATGCGGGAGATCAGAAAAAAAAAGCCATGTGCAATAAAGAATGCAAGCGTTGCTTGGCAGCCTGATTTTATTAAACACAAGATTCACGCGCCCCTTAAGTTAGCGAATTTTCCAAGTCGTGGAACTCACCAAAATTACAGGCGCGCAAAATAAAAGGTTTAATAGCACCTCAGTTTCTGCCTGTTGAATGAACGTGCCAAAAAAACATCGTATGCATGCGTACACGTAACATTTTTATTCGGCATTTATATTTAACAGATATGCCCAACTGATGAGGAAGACGTGTGATGGGGCGAATTGGTTAGATCCCGTTCAATTACATATATTTGACTTGCAAACAGAGAGAAGTCAGGATGGTTCCAAAGGGCCAAAAAAGAATTTGCGGAGCGCCCACACACCACACAAATATTTTCACCCGTTTACATATCCATGGCAGTGTACGGTGGGGGTAGACACGAAAATGCTTCTTTGTTATGTAACGTAGTCGAAATTCCGCGTGATGTGCCCCAGCTAGCAAAACATGCCGTGCCGAAAGAGTTTCCGATGCTTCCGAGTATGTGTGGAAACCTTTTGCCCGGAAGATGATATAGAGGATAGAGAGCAGCGACACGATTCCGTGGTTTGGCTCGATCGTTCATAATACGCGAAAACGTACTCCCATCAGTTCATGCTTCACTAAAAAAAATTACGCCCACCTCCCCTCGCGGGAACCCTGGTGTGATGCGACGCTGAGGGGGGTTCCATTGTGCGTTTCTGTTGGGTCGATTACTCGAATTGCGCGAGCAATCGTCGGGTAATGCGAGAGAGAGAGAGAGAGAGAGAGAGAGAGAGAGAGAGAGAGCAAGCGTAGCGCGGACGACCGTCGACTGAGAGACCGGCCGGAGCGCGGCACTCCACTTATATGCGCAGCACACCCGAAGGAGAGGAGACCGCGGAGAGAGAGGGTGCTGCACATGCGCACAGCGCGCTTGCGCGGCGCGCAGTGCCGCCCACCGGCGGAGTGAGCGCTGCGCCACGCTCCCGCAGATGTTGGGCGAGAGTGTTCGCTATCGGAGAAAGGAGAGGGGGTGAGCGGAGGAGAGACGCAGCTGTGCGGACGCGGACGACGACGACGCAGGAAGGACAGGGCCGCCGGCAAGAGATGCTCCTCTCAGCGTCGCATCTAAAAAACTCTTCGTATTCGTAGGAACCAATTTATTCGGCTAATCTGTTTTGTCGACAGAAACGAAGACATGACGAAACCTCCCAGACCTACGAAGGCAGCACATCCGAGCGTCCTCCGCCGCACTGCTCCCCGCGCCGGCCCCGGAAGGCCGGCGTGCCCGTCCCCAAAGTGCCCTCACTCCGTATACTTGGTGTGACGTTCCACGCAGATGGCTCTGGGGCGGCGATTCTCCCACAACTTCATGTCACAGTCACCCAGCTCACACATCTCATCAGAAGAATCTGCACACAGCGCCATGGCCTAAAAGAACCAGACACCTGCCGTCTTGTTCAAGCCCTACTGATCAGCCGCATTACATATGGTACTCCCTACGTCAACCTCAAACCAAAAGAACATGCCAAATTAGACGCCCTTATTAGGAAATCATACAAAATCGCCTTCGGCCTCCCTGCCTTCACGCCTACTGCCCGCCTTCTGCAATTAGGTATCCACAATTCCCTTTCTGAGCTCCTAGAAGCACAGCGGGTCCAGCAACTCACTCGCCTTGCCCTCACCCCTACGGGTCGCACGGTACTGCATAAACTAGGCTACCCCACTCCTCTTCCTTTAGACACCCTCCAGCGTATCCCTCCGTCACTCCGCCCTCACATCTTCGTGTCTCCCATCCCCAAACACATGCACCCTTCCTTCAATCAAGGCAGAAGACAGGCCCGCGTCACCCGCCTCCGAGCCGAATACCACAACAAACCGGACACCCGATACACGGACGTCGCTCCGTATACATCCCGCCCTGCTCACGCACTGGTTGTCGTCGACTCCAAATCTGTCAATGTTACCTCCCTCAGCATTCTCCACGCAAGCACCACGACGGCTGAAGAGACAGCCATCGCTCTAGCAGTGACCACGGCTTCCTCTAACTACGTGGCAATCCTCACAGATTCGCAACAGGCTTGCCGCAACTACTGTACAGGCCGCATCTCTCCCTCAGCGCTGAAGATACTATCCTCAATCAAGGATCCCCCCACATCCAGATTGTATAAATACCAGGCCATTCTTCCCTCGAGGGAAACGAGGCGGCACACGCCGCTGCCCGCGCTCTTACATTCTGGGCGTTTTCGTCTACGGAAGAGGACCTTTCCGAACTCTCCATCTATCCCCGGTCCCTCCCCGATACACTGAAATCCTATATCACTGAAATCCTATATCGCCAACTGCGGCTTCAATACCCTCCTCCTCATCCATCCCTCAGCACCTAGGCGGGTCGCATTTGGCGTCGACTGCAGACCAACACATTCTACAACACCACGATACTCCACCACATGTCTCCCTCCACTTACCCCTACAACTGCCCTTCTTGCTCCGTCCCAAACACTACCTACCACCTAGTCTGGGAATGCCCCTACGCGCCAAACCCCCTCCCTTCCCCATCCCCTGAGCAGTGGGAGCGCGAGCTGGCCAGCTCACGGTGCGAGGACCAAGAACGCCTCATCACTCGCGCCCAAGCAGCTGCGCTAGCTCGTGGCTATCTGGACGGAGAAAGCCACCCACTTTTATGCTCAATAAATGTTTTCCAATCCAAAAAAGAAAACGTTAAATTATCAGTTTGAATAATTAGTATGATTTTTGGATAGTGCGGGCGGTGGCTGCGGTGGCGCCACCGTACGCACGATCCAAAGAGGGGGGCGGGGGGGGGGGGGGGGAGTCCAGGTGCGGGTCGTTTTTTAAAGCTGAATTTCGCAACTCCTTACATCAAAGAGCTCTGTGTTCATCATACCCCACCCCACGTAGTGAAATATATGATCGTCTGCGAGCTAGCTAACGGTCAGCAGGTGCAATGGAATAAACGATCGTGTGCGAGCTTGATAGCTGTCGAGCAGACTACCAAAATTACACAAACACTCTGCATGACATTTACAACCTTTTATTGGTACTCTACGCATAAACATGCCAGCTTAACGTTCGTAGACTTCTCGCGCAACAGGTACGTCGTTAGGAAACTAAAATCCCCCTCTTACACGTTTTTACTCGTACAGCACCACAAAAATGCCCAGAGAGAGAGAGAAATAAACGTTTAATAAAAACGAGCAAATTTGGGGCTAGATGGCAGGGGAACCAGCCCTGTGGGGGGCATCCTTAGTCCGGGATGCCCTGGTCCTGGCTGGCTGCCCGGGCTCTAGCGACGACTTCTTGTTGCGCCGCAAGGTCCGAGCTGGTCAGCCGCTCCACCCACTGCTCGTAAATAGGGTTGGGGATTGGAGATAAAGACGAGGATTGCTGGTATTCCCATACCATGTGGTATAGGGTGCCAGGGGATGGGCAGTAGGCACAGGTCGTGTAGTGTTGGGTAAGGTACATTTTGTGGAGGAGTGTACGGTGGGGGTAAGAGTTAGTTTGTAGCCTTCGGAGGGTAGTGGCTTCGAGACTACTAAGGCGAGGGTGAGGGGGAGGATATCTGCGGCGGCTGAGGCGGTAGTGGGTGAGGAGATCAGGGAGGGTGAGAGGGTTATCTGGGCAAGGAGGCTGCCGGTCGGAGACGGCCTGGCGTGCATACACGCAGGCAGCGGCGTGGGCCGCATCGTTTCCGGGAAGGTCAGCGTGGCCGGGAGCCCAGATGAGTTGGATGTCGGGTAGTTCGTAATTAGCCTGAAGTATGCGGAGAGCTATGGGAGTAATGCGGCCGCGAAGATACAGGCGGCATGCCTCTTGCGAGTCACTAAGTACGGTGACGTAGTCTTTGGCTGTAGTGGCTGCTAGCGCAATGGCTGCTTCTTCGGCCGTTGTGGCAGTGGTGGTGTGGATAGTGGCTGCCGAAAGCTGTTGAAAGCGGTGGTCGACAACGGCAACGGCGCAAGCTCGCTGGTTGGAGTAGCGAGCAGCGTCCGTGTACCGAGTGATGGAGCTAGTGGAATGTAGCCGGTGGAACGCGGCCGCACGAGTCACTTGTATTCCGGATGCATATTTCTGGGGAGCGGAGAGGGAAAGTCGTGGATCGGAGATTCCCGAGGCGGACGGTGGCCGTGCGGTTTTGGAGAAATGCAGTGAAATAGGCGTGCATTCGCGGACCGCAGTTTGTGGTTGCCATTCTCTTGAGGATGGCCTCATGTGTGATGTTATCGAATGCACCTTTAATGTCAAGGGCAAGGATAGACTTCTTGCTCGAGGTGGTGAGGTGATCGATGATGTCCGCCTTGATTTGTAAGAGGATGTCCTGAGTAGAAAGGTGGGGGAGGAATCCAAACATGGTAGTGTGGAGGTAACCGTTGTCCTCGATGTAAGGAGTGAGGTGTTTAAGCACCATGTGTTCTAAAAGCTTGTCAACACAAGACGTGAGGGAGATGGGACGAAGGTTTGCGGTGGTAATGGGTTTGTTTGGTTTAGGGACCCGCGTAATGTCCGCATGCCGCCACTGCTGGGGGAGAGTGCCAGCAGCCCAATGGTGATTATAGTAATCTAAGAGATGGTCAATTTCCGCGTGATCAAGGTTCCGGAGAGGCTTGTTGAAAATTTGGTCATTGCCTGGGGTGGTGTTTTGTGTGAGCTTTAGGAGTGCAGCTCCCAGCTCCTGCAGCTTGAATGGGCCGTCGAGAGAGGGATTAGGGGGTCCCTTGTAGGGCGGGTAGCGGGCTAAGGGTTGCGTCGGGTCTTTCTGGAGGGATTGCTTGAGACTACTCAGCAGCTGGTCTTCCGTACCGTGGTAGGAGTGGATGAGGCGCCTGATGTGATGGTGTGTGGTAGCCTTCGTTTCCGTCTTGCCCATAAGGGAGCGGAGCAGGTGCCAGGTACGGCGGGTGCCCAAGGTACCCTGATGTCTCACACAGAATTCTGTCCAGTTCTGCCGGCTGAGCTGGCCAGCATAGTTCTTTGCCTCTTTCGTCAGCTTTGCAATGCGGAGCCTAAGCTTACGGTTAGTGCGGTTGCGCTTCCACCGTTTGGTGAGGCTGCAGTGAGCTGCCCATATGTGGAGGAGGTGAGAGTCTGCCGCAGGGAGTTCGTGCGTTAGGTTGACAGTGGTAGTGTGTTGCCGACAGAGGTCCAGTAATTTCGTTGTCCATGTGTCGATGCAATCAATTTTCTGAGCCGGTGTTTGTGTTTGGAACTCTTTCCAATTGGTGATGTGGGTCGTGCCAATTTAGGGTGCTTTGGGGTGGTAGTGCGATATCGTGAGTTGAATGATGTGATGGTCACTGCCCAGGGTTTCGTCGTGGCGGGGCCATACTGCATGCGGGACGTTGTGGGTGAGCGTGAGGTCCAGAGTAGTGTCCCTGGTAACGCTTGTGCCAATACGGGTGGGTAGACCTGGTATATTGCACAGGTTAAAATGCTGTTGTTGTAGGGCATGGAAAAGACGTTGGCCCTTAGGAGTGTCGTAGTGCACTGCTCCTTTCGTCGCAAATGTCGACAAAAGACGATAGTCTTTGTAGACATTTGCCGAGTAAATGCCTCTCTTCGCTTTCCCGCTCACCTCTCATATTGTTCCTTTGTGTCGCGCTCCTCCCAAGGTAAGCATGCTAAAGGTTTGCTCAAGTCAATTTAAATTTACCGCGTTCCACTGCTCCAGGCCGGGTGCCTCGATGCCAGCGCTGCCGTATACGGCGGAGACGCGCGCAAATCGAGGCGCCCTACTTCAACTTTTATAGAACCGCATTTCTCTAGTCCACGTGCGTTCCAAGCAGAACGTGCAACCTATGTAGTGGAACCTTCCGTAACTGTTGCCGCTTGATTTCTTAAAATGCTGCCAGAAGCTACAGTGGCGCGGGCGACAGCAGGCGGCAGTGTTTTTTTTTCTGCAGTGGATGTTGTATTTCATTTCGCAAAAATCAAGCATATATAATTTTTTTTATAACGGAACACTGTAAATATCCCTTGTGTATTAACTTTCGTGCTTATATTTGCGCAATGTTTTGTTCTTGTTCAACCATGCCGACAAGTAGGAACATATAAACCATACTTAGACGTTTGGATTTGGCTGTGAGTATACAAGACTATTGCGCAGACTTCGCTTCACTTTGGCCGGGTGATTGAATCGAGTCACAGACAGACAGACAGACAGACAGACAGACAGACAGACAGACAGACAGACAGACAGACAGACAGACAGACAGACAGACAGACACAGACAGACAGACAGACAGACAGACAGACAGACCAAAATTTCTGGGTTTAAGTAGCCCAATAAATACTATCGTCTTTAAAAGAGGTCGCGTATCTGCTCCCTTCGTTGCAAATGTCGACGAAAGACGATAGTCGTCTGGGGCCCGTGTCTCGTACGTGGCTCTCTTCTCTCCATCGCCCCCCTCTTAACGCCGCTGTCTTTCGATCCCCGCACGATAAACACGGATGAAGTGCGCTAAAGTCAATTCAATTTTGCCGCGCTACACTGCTCGTACCGTCTACTGGAATTTCTTGTTATTCTCAAAACTGGAACACTGCCACTATAGGTTCGGGCTCGCGGGAGCTCTTTTTTGTATTTTTCGTCAAAGTATGTTTTGAACGCGCATTTCTTATTTGCTGTCACCAATATCAAGCATAGATTTCTTTTCAGCTATAAGGACGCCGCGTGCACCAGTTGTTCATTGTTGTTTTGCCTCAAACATGCCTTATGTTTTCCTTTTGCTCAACAATGTTGACAAGGATGAAGCATATCTCCAGGTTTAGAGGTTTGGAATGGTTTTCGCTACATAAACTCTTTGGTGAAGATTTCCCCTAACTTTTGGCCGGACGTCTTAATCGAAGAACAAACAGAAAGACAGACATACAGACAGATCGAAGTTTTCTGGTTTAAGTAGCCCAAGAAAGGCTATCGTCTTTAAGAAGCTATTAAAATCTCACACTTCATACCTTGGTCGCAGGAAGAGACGCCACATCCGATATCGCGCGCACACACCACTGGCACGTTCGTCGCGCCCACCGACAGGTGCACTCTCACAAGCACCACGCGCACGCGCACAAGCACCCAGGTCGCTGTCACACTTCAGGCGTCGTGTAGCCGGCCGCGTGCAGCGGACCTTCCGCGCGCGGCTGAAGCAAGCAATAAACTAAGCAGGCTAGTTATAGTAAGGGGAACCAACAGAGCCAACCGTGCGCACGCGTGCGCATGCGTGCGCGTAGTCTCGTCGGTATACGCGACGAAATATTACGCAATGCGCGTACATTCCAGTTCCCTCCTCGGTGGCCACTGGCCGGTCTTGCGGAATTTCTCTCGACCACGACGCGTGGTGCTGTGAGTGTACAAATTACCACGAGGTTTCCTCCTACCTCTCGAACCCACTGAGTCACACACGCGCTTGCTATTGCATCCACATTACGGGTGACTTCGTCTATTTTTCGCGTGGGACAGGCTGTATACGTCGCCGTTTACAAGCGCTGTGCCTAGGCGAGCACGTCCTCACTGCTTACGACATTTCATTTCACTTGTGAACGCCCAGCATTTTGCCCACGCGGTAGGCGACAACTTGACGTGCACTCTGTACGTTCTCGTGTATACACGATGCGTTTCGGGAGTGAGTCACGATACTTTGCGTGTATCGGTTCCTCGGCACGTGTTCTTTCAGGGCGACATATCGATTCTTGTATATGTATTCTGTACACATAAACACCGCTGGCCCTGGCCTTTTAAACCGTTTCTCAAACTCAACGCTACCGCCGCTATGGCACGCAAGCCACTTTTGCTGGTGTTGTGTTCACTGGAATTTTTATTTTTTGCAGTTTCGGAGAGAGAGGGGACGCGATGGCCTACAGTGAAACCCGTTTATAGCGAACTGCAACATGGACCGTGATTTGTTCGATATATCTAATAGTTCGATATAGCCGAACCCGCCTATAACGAGCTTATTGTTACGAGTTCGCAATCCGCTGGAGCCCCCACCCCCGACTCCCCAACTCCGCCACCCGACTCCCCAACTCCGCCACCCGCGTATGCCGCAAGGAACACAGTACAGTAGCCATTACCATACCAAAATAATCCATTTATTGCAAGTAATAAAGTTACTTTCTGCCTTAACTGCCCACGTTGCAAAAAAAAAGCGGTGATTTTTGTTTTCACTTTTGTTTTGGCGGCTTCAACTAGAATAGCATTCTCTACACGATACATTGTTTGCACCAGTTCGAGTCCGCATCCTAAAAATTTAAGAAGCATTGGCGGAGCACATCGACGGCCGAAAGTGCTCCATTATAAGCGCCGGACGGATTTCACTCGCGACATCATCGTGAACGTTGGCGAGCTCTTCCTACCGTTCACCGATGCTGCTGTCTGGGTCTGGACTCGCTGACTGGATGGGTTCCGTCGCGAAACCCGCACGTCGGAAACAGTTACGGAAAGTATTGGGTGTCACGTCGCTCCGTGCGAGGCGCAATGTCTCAGTCGCGACTCTAGCTCCCTGGTCGCGGCCAATCCACATCTCAATCACCGCTCCGAAATCATGCATTTCGGCGGCCATTCTAGGCGCCCACAGTTCGATATATGGGATGTGTTTTTCGTTGTAAGGAATATGTTTCCCATGTATTTCCGTAACTGAAATATTTTTGTTTGATATATAGCATAATTCGCTCTATCCGGGTTCGTTATAGCCGGGTTTGACTGTATCAGGACCAGCTGGGGACGAGGTAACGTCCGCTAGGCGAATGGCTTCAGGAGAAATTAGATGAACACTCCTTAAATTATCCTGTGTGTGTTTTCGGGGGAGGACGATAAGCCCAAAGCTCTTCAAACACCGTTCAATAGACCGTGTTGTTGGGCGAGTTGGTTCACATTGAAAAAGAAGGCTTATCGCAAAAAAGAAAAGGACAGTGACGAGGCGAGACAGGCGCTTTTCTCCACACGTTCGTTAAAGTTAAGCGCCAATGAATGCAAATAGTCTTTCAAGCAACCGATAACCAACTTCCGTGCGAATGGGCATATCACTTTAAAGTCTTCTAAACGGAGAAACACTACAGGGGTGTTTAAATTAAACGAGTGTGTTTCTTTTTTCTCTGGAAGACCTGTGAGGCCTTAATAAAACTTTCTGCCCGGTGCAAGGGCAAAGAAAATTTGCGATGCTGACAACTAACACAACGCCGGATCTGAATGCGGACAGGGCAAGCGCTGTATGATCAAATGCCTGATGGCCGAACGAAACGGAGGACCCAACAGTGAACTTCACGTCCCTAAGGATCCTTCGCCGTGTTGGATATTCAGGGTCGATTGGACATTTCATCCTCTCATGTCTGAATCTCCTCTTGTCATTGGTCCTTAGTGTGCTGTACTTTATTAAGGAGTGCCCCATTTCGCGAAAACACGCCGTTGTTGTTGTTTTTGTTGTTGACCGACCAAAAAATGGCCGCCAAAGTGAAGAGCAAATAAAAAAAAAACACGTGTGATCCAGTGAGATGTGAGCCCGGATCTGCACAGTAGCAGCTCAGTGGACAATACTGATGCTGAAATCATGCCAGTACATAAAAAAATTGAAATCTTTTGACACTTTTAGTAGTTTTTAGTAGCTTCCGCCAAGAAAAGCACAGTAGACGCTTTTTATTACAACGTTGACTTGAAAGGTGTTGTAATGATGACAGCGCCGATGAACCCCGTCTTGACGATGACCCCCCTCCCTTCTCGTGGCCTTGTTGTGTCTCCCCATCCGGTGGCGGAATGTTGGGGCGGCCTCCGCCGACGCCAGAGAGTCGCAACCCTTTGTATGGGCCTCGCCGGCGGCTTTTTAGCGGCGTCGGGGAAGGCTTTCCTGTCCTCCTGACCTTCGGGGACGGCCAGGGAGGGAGCGGAGGTCAAAACCCTTATTTGCATGTGCGCTGCTGTGGGGAGGCGGCATTGCTTGCGCCCTGCTCGCGCATACTTCAACGAGTTTGTCGAGAGCTGCGACTGCGAGCGGTCGCACGAAGACTCGCTCCCGTGGCGGTTTCTGGGCGCCAGGACCCCACGCACCTTCAATCCAGCCGTGCGGCGGTTTGGCACCTTTTTGGCCTCCGGACCCCCAGCAGGGATCGTGCCGCGATACCCCCCTTGCGCGCTGCGGCGCCTTTTAATTTTAATCCAGTTTTCGTTTTGTCTTGTGCTATGTTTCGTCGTCTCCTGTAAATAAGTGTAAATAGACTTCTTCTCCTTCATCATCTTCTTGCCTCGTCTCGTCATCGGGTCCTTCACCACCCTCCACGACGACACCTCTCACCTTCTTCAACGAACCAAACTTTACTGGTGTAAAAAAGAAGAAAATAAAAACAAAAGAGTTGTGATATCTGCCCCCATTGCCAGCGCAGAACAAAGGTTGTCGTTGTTGTTGTTTCTTTCTACGGGACATATACAGACTTCGGGGGTAGGCTAGGAATCGAGAGCAGGGGAGCAATGTGTCCGCCTCACAAAGATCACGCTATGAAGCTGAAACGTAAATGTTGTCGAATAATGCACACCGCGTGGCACCTGGACGTGATGGCACGAGAGTAGAACAGGTGTCCGCCAGCCGCGCAGCATCCTGACTCTACGGAGGCCGCGTCTAGAGTCCCGTCTGACGGCATTATAAGCTCTCCACTATATCTACGTCCACCGGCGTTTTGCAACAGAAGTGCCGCGTCTAGAACTAAATCGCTCTAGATAACGTAAAGCTAGGCAACCTAACTGAAACATTATATAGCATGACCTAACGCACACAAAGAAATCATTCAAACACCAAAATTAACCTAAGAAAAAAAACGAGGCAAACGCAAGTGCTAGCCTTCTCAAATATTCGGATGTCGTCGGACCGCACTCTAGACACTGCGTTCTACGGAAGCTGTGGTGCGTGCCAGACAGACAGACAGACAGACAGACAGACAGACAGACAGACAGACAGACAGACCAAAATTTTCAGGTTTAACTAGCACAGGAAAGACTCGTCGCATCCATCGTATCAACTGCACGCATCGGCCCGACCGCGTCGGTTTGTGATTAACCGCTTTCAGCCTACCGCGTAAACGCGCCCCGATCGAGCCAGAAAAACGCCAGGGCGATTCGGTTCACTCTACCCTCAGGCGAAGAACAAAAGCGGCGTAAGCCGGCGCAAGTACTGAAACGCCTGCTCCACGCGCTTCCCCGCAGTACAGGTAAAGCCAGGAGGTGAAGCCGAAGCACGCTCGTGTCTGCGCGCGTCGCCGGGAGATGGAAGCGAAGGGATGCGGGAGAGGCGGCTGGGAGCAGCGATGGGGCGTCGCGGGCCGCCGAGAGTGGTTTTCGGTCTGCCTCGCTGGCGCCTCCGGCCGCGGAGCCAAGAAGGCGCGCCGGAGAAGACACCGGACGGGCTTTAGAGGCGCGGTTCCGCGCTGCTTGCGGGGGCGTGCCGGCGTGGATTTCCTCGATACCCCCAACCCTCCCCAGCCGAATCGATTCCGAGTCCGCGCACGCCAGTGCGCACGCTTCGGGCCAGCTGTGCACCTCTCACAATCGTCTCTTGTGTGTGCCTACTCGTTTTCGTCTCTCCGGGGTTGCTTGTTTGTTCGCAGGCTTGTTCGTTTAAAGGAGTATGTGTGTTCGTCTCCTCTCGTTTGTTTTTGTTTGGCGGTTGTCTCTTGCGTGAGCTTACCTTTTTCGAGTGCAAAAATAGCGCAACAAAAACCGTCAGAATATGAAAATCGCGTTACAGGATCCCATTTTTTCCGTCTATCTGCCAGTGCGTCGCGTAAAAAGCTTCAGCCTCTCTCGGGACGTTAGCTTGTACATTGAATTTTTTGCAGCCTGCGCGTTTCCGGCTTGGCCCACAAAATTTTGATAAAGATTGAATGTGTACGAGTGCATATCTTTTAGCTCATCGTTCGCTTGTGCACATTTTTAGAATTCTTGCTGACGCCCATGTGTACTACTGCATCTTGTATACTTCTCCGATGTTCAATTTCAGTTCACTCTTGTTACCAGTTATCCAATCAGAGCCCACCAGAAACCAGACCGTGTGCTCCTCTCGCTCTCCAGCCTGCATCGCTACTCCGTACGCACACAGTCAGCTCCAAATTCGGCGCGTATGCGCAGTGACACAGGCAGAGACGAACGAGCATCTCGTGTGTAGAGTAATTCGCACACGCTACGAAAATATATGGTTGAAAAAGCGTAATTTTGGCTGAAAATATTACAAGTCGGGAGCGCGTTGCATTAGGGAGCTTCTGGGCAAAACTGCAAAGTGTGTCGTGTCGCTGTTCGAATGACGGGATTTCTCAGTGGCGCTGATTGATTGATTGATTGATTGATTGATTGATTGATTGATTGATTGATTGATTGATTGATTGATTGATTGATTGAGTGAGTGAGTGAGTGAGTGAGTGAGTGAGTGAGTGAGTGAGTGAGTGAGTGAGTGAGTGAGTGAGTGAGTGAGTGAGTGAGTTGCTTTAATGGAGCTAATACCACCGTACCGTCTGTGTCGATAACTCCAGACCTTCACGTTGAAGCGATGCCTCGCACGGCATCCGAACCGACTTGGTGCAAAAATGGTGGGGGAAAGATCTTCACAATCGCCAGCACAACTTTCCTGACTTGCTTCAAACGCTACAGCGACTATGAGTGCAGTGCACTGGGGTTAGTAAACCGAACAAAAAAAAAGCGCACCGAACATTTCTAGACGCAATTTGTCATTTGTTTCGCAGTTGCTATCGCTTCGAGCTCCCTCACATCAGGTTTATTTTCGTCCTCTTGTGTAAATTCTTTCGCGTGCATTTTCCAGACACCTTGAATTACTTGGTACCGCGGGCACGTGTCATGCGGGCAGCTTCAGCGCATACACAAAGAAGTAACCCAATCTCTTCGGAGGCCGTCGTTTCTATATGCACTCCAGCTTGCATAATAGGAGTTAATTCACGGCGTTTGTAATCCGTGGTAATTTTGAAAAATGGTAATGTAAAACACGTTAATCGGGGGCAATATAATTCACACGATGTTTTTAAATTAGAAATACTTCGGCAAGAGTCGATCTGCATCACAGATTCAAGACGGGACTGCACAGTTTCTGCGGCATTTGCAATGAGGTGATGTGCATTGCAAAGTGGGGATTAAGACAGGAGAAAGAGAACGCGGCACGCGCACAGTCTACCTTGCGCAGCCTTAACTGCATACTTGTTCGTTCGCGTTCGACGTGCAACCATGAAAAGCGTAATCAATATGACAACACGTAGAGCAGGACAAGGTATTGGTACATATGCACCACCACGCACTATCTGGTTTGCACTTTCTGCTCGTAATTGTATTCTAATGCATGCACGCATTTCAAGAACTCATTGCAAGATACTGACAATTTAACTTTTCACAAACTGTGAGTGGCGTGTCAAGTGAGACTGGTACACTTGTTAATATGAAAGTTATTATTCCTGGCGCCTATACTGTTTGCGATTGAATTTCTCTTGCTTTTTCACTTCCTTTTCCTTTTTTGTTTCTTTCTGTCTTTCTTACTTTTTATTTCTCTCGCTGCTTCTGTCTTTATTTCTTTTGTTCATTCGTTCTTATTTATTTATTTATTTATTTATTTATTTATTTTCGTGTTGTTTTTTTTTATCTCTCCCTTTTGTTTGCTGCGAAAAAAAAATGTGCACATGTGCGTTTCCACGTAAGCTTTGGTTGCACCGTGGTGGACATTTAAAGGCCCCCAGCGATGGTTGATACACAGTTGTAAAACTTTCCCCTGTCTCTTCACGCTTGCAATGACAGTGAAAGCTACGTTTTTATCGCTAGGAAGAAATTACGTTGCGATTGGCTCCACGCCGCTGGTACTTCATGCACTGCCCCCACTTTGCCTTCTACCGCGTTGTTTGTTTTATAATGCAGGGGATTGAATCACGAATCCCTCCGTGGATATAGGTGTCATGAAAAATCGGGAGTAGTGAACGGCATGTGGGCAACCATAGCCCACTCCACGCGTGGGTATGTACTACGGACCTGCAACAACCATTATCAGTGCGTGTCCGTGTGTCTAGAAAAGAGACCCCCGGCCTTACCGCTTTCGAACAGACTGCTCCGACCCGTTTCTCGCTTGGACAACTCTGATTTAATTCAACACCATTGGAGTTTTTACAATGTCATCAGACATTTTTGCAGCTGCAACCGATAAGACAGCGCATCTGGACGACCGAACTGAGGATGCGACTGCCGAGCACGAAACGAGGCATTTTGAGGCTACGCAAGGTTGCCAGGATTTCGGTTACAACGCAGAAAAAAGGCACGGAGAATGGTTTGAGGGAAGGTAGTGTCTATTATCCCGGCAACCGGGAGAATTACCGTCAGAAATTTCTCACGGCAGTCGCTTCTTATCGGTAAGAACCTTACGCACAGATTCAATCTGATAAATATCCCCTTAAAAAGTCCTCTCTGCAGTTGCCCCTGTAGCGCTGTGATTTAGTGTTCGGTTTTAAAAGAACAGGCTGCGGTTCAAGTCCAATGTTGAGATGTTTTTTTATATAGCTTTCGGAATTTTTTGGTTATCATGATTTTGTTAGTGCTTTTTTTTACTCTGGTTTTTACTATATCAAGTGATCGACGCACTGAACTTCTAGAATTGGTTGAATTGCGTTTAATACAGACTGTGTTCTGTGTCGTTGGGCTGAGTTAGATTAGGTTTGTTGCAGTTTAGCATGATTTGGGTAGGTTCTGACGCGTTCGGTTAGGTAACGTAAGGTTCGGTCAAGTTATGTTACGTTAGGTTACGTTGGGACGTAATATTATTCATCAAACTTTCGGCCAGCCAGCTTTTATGGAAACTGCCGTGAGAATTTCGCGGAGGTAATTCTCACGGCTGCCACGAGATTAGACGCAGCCTTGAGGGAATGTTTTACTTTGGAGGCTTCCCCTTGAACACAACCGTCTAATATCACTTCAATGTGTACGTAAACAACCCACAGATTTTGTACTCACGAAACGCGCACGCATGCGCATTCTGAGCCGCAGAAACCGTGTTAGTGCGATGTCGTTTAATACCCTCGTTAATGCAATGTCATCGGTGAAGGCGGCTGAGTGGCTAAGGCATTGTGCCGGCTGTTGGGCGCCAGAGCGACGATTTGATTCCCGGTCCACGGCGTCGTTTGTTCGTTTGTTTGTTTGTTAGCGATCAGGGGGCAAGCGACGAGCTCGAGCGTGAATGGGTGGGCCAGTAGCGACAATGTGGTGAGTGACGTCATGTCGGACGGGGAGGAGGAGGAAGTTTGCAGGTCGCAGAAGGGACGGGAATTCCTCAAGAAGCTCGTCGTAGACCGACCTCGATGAGGTGTTCGCGACCGCCAAGAGCGGTTCCTTCTATGCTACACCAAGCACAGAGATGTGCGTTGTAGCATCAATGAGGCACTTGCGGTGCATGTCAACTGACAAGTTGTAGTTACGCAGAAAGTCTGCGCCCAGAATGGCCACATCAGCGATAAGAAAAATCCATCGAAATGTTCTTCGGAGGTTTGAGTTCTTTACAATGCATTTGCAAGAACAGTTACAATGTTTAAA
The DNA here is from genome assembly GCF_048455015.1 of Haemaphysalis longicornis. Lineage (NCBI taxonomy): Eukaryota > Metazoa > Arthropoda > Arachnida > Ixodida > Ixodidae > Haemaphysalis > Haemaphysalis longicornis. The sequence continues at coordinate 90,716,892 of NW_027526422.1, forward strand.
TCAAAAGCCCACTGCTTAATTTGAAGTACGTCACGATAAAATAGACGCAGAAGGGACGATTTCAAAAGGGACAGTTACGAGAATGCCACCCCAGAGGCCCCATTCTCGACGGCACAACTTCCCAAGGAACTGGAAAATTTGCCGGAAGTCTTTTCTGATTGGCTTTCAGTTTTGGTCACGTGCTTTCGGTTGACAAAGCGGCTGTGTGTGCTTTCGTCATTTTGACGTTTCATGATGTTTACTGTCAACAGTTATAAATTTTGCCTTATTTCTCTCTACGTGAAGTGCACAATTCTTGGCCGGCAATGAAAAGCTATAGTAAATGCACCGCACATGACAACGTAAGCCTGCCTTTGCTATTCAACAACAATACTGCTTGTAATACACGCCCTCTCTGTTGTTGGCTGATATGGCGTGACCGATCACGTCCCGCATTGGCAACTTCAGCCTGCGTAAAACTGACGTAACAGCTTGAAAATGGCGGCTGCTTCTGCCGCGAAATAGGGCAAAAAATTTCCCCCACCTTCGGCGCCGCGAAATGTCCGCGAATTTGCAGTAGGCGCAGCACTACATGACGCGTGGTTTAAAGCATGTTTCTACCAAACAAATTGTAGTTTCAACTGCTTCCAAGTCAGCGATCATGGAGCATACAAATACCGTGCAGTATTTTGCTTTTATGTTTGGCAACAAAATAAAAATGATTTGTTTGGCGTAACTGCAACATAAGAGGGCAGTACAAGCCTCTCCATGACAAAGAGAACCCAATGCATGATATTTGTCGACGCTCCTCCTAGTAAGCTGCTGGGCCACATGATCGAACTCAAAAGAAAAATAACAAAGTGGCTCTTTTGTTCATTACAGCGCTTATTGAAGTCGAGGTTGACGAATGAGTGAATCGGCGACATCGGTGCGCTCCGAGGTTTCAGTCGTAGCGCTTCTCTGCTCTGATTTTTATGTGTCATACAAGCGATGGTCGCGGCCGCCTTTTTCTGTTATCATGCAATAAACTTGTAACACAGCAGCAGACGATGGCGTGGCGGCGGTTGCGGCTGTGAAGGCCATAACGCAACCAAGCTCGCATTGAAGCAGAGAGCCCAACTATGTAACTAAAAGCGATTGAAAGAAATAAATGGATACGATAAAAAATTATGTGTTGTTCTTTAGCTCGACATCGTCCTTGCGCTAGCTTTTGGATCAACGTACTCGATCGCCTTGTGGTGTTGACGCCAATTTTGACCTGCAGAAATGTGTTTTTTTTTGCCAGCCTCCACTACCGTCCTAATATTTATAGTACATGCCAAGTGTATTTACATATTTAATTCGCAATATTTGATACGTTGGTTGGGATCTTTAATTTCTGATGCGTCAAATTACACTGCATGTCGTCATAGCTATAAGTGCATAACGTCACTGATTGCTTACGTCCTGCTTACGCAAAAAGAAAAACATGGCGAATTCCCCAGGAATTCGTGCAGTCGAGAATGGGGCCCGTCTCTTTTCAAGGGAGAACTTGAAAAGATAGGGCCACGGCATCGCTGATTCAATGCGCGTCACTAACCCATCATATACTTTCAGATGGTGTTGCCGGATGTGAGCGGCTGTTTATCGGCTGCTGCGCCAGCCCTGCCATTCGTCCCCAATGCTGGTGCTGCCGTTTTCCTGACCGATAGCGGCCAATTCCCGGATCCGCCACTCGACACACCCCCACCTCTGGCGAAGACGCGATTCTTCGCCTGGCAACGCGCTACGCTGTCAGCTGACCCAGAAGCTTTATATAAAGCGCGGGGAATTCAGCAGAGCCTTCGGCCACGGCATCGCTGATTGAATGCCGCGTTCCTCACCCATCATGTACTTTCAGGTAAGTTACTATGATTGTAGTTGCTGCCACAACATTGATGTCTGCCTGCTAGCGGTGTCGTGGCCCCCTCATGTTTTGAAGCGTTTCCGCGCGGTTTCAATGCACATGAGGCGTCTTTTGGTGCTCGGGGGTGATACCGAGTTGAATCCTGATCCGATGACTAAGTGTGTTTAACGCTGTACAGAGGCTTGAGGCCACTAACACTAGCCTGCTTAAAGGCGTCAACAAAATCCTGCGGATTCATATTACACTGCAGAACGCTTTACAGGATTTATCAAAACGTGTTCAAGAACTTGAATCCAAAAGTCAGTCGACAGCATCACCCGGACCTTCCGGTTCCTTTGAACCTAACATTTCCATAATGCAAGAAAAAATCAACGACCTGGAAAACGGCTCACGCTGGTCTAGCGTTTTTTTCTACGTGATTAGCGACACCGACAAACCCGAAGCGTGGGACATCTCTGAGCGTCTCGTACATAAAAATAAACTTGGTATAGCAGTGTCTACCATAGCCAGGACTCACGGTATAGGCCGCTTTTCTTCTGAAAAACTACGGGCTATCATAGCCAAGCTGTAGAACGAAAAGGAAGTTAAATCGGTGATGGGCAACGGCTTTAAGCTAAAAAACACAACATTCAGCTTATCCCGCGACTACTCAGATGCTGGTCACGATGGGCGACGTAAGTTGTTGCAGTTTTCCAAAAATGTGAAGAAAGATGGTGCGCCTTAACTTCAAAAAACTTCATATTAACAATGACACTTATTATTGTGACACTGACGCCGAATGCGCTGTACGTATTTCACAGAACGTTGCGAACCGCAGCCACTGACGCTCTGCAGTCAGTCGCCCATCTCGTAAAGCTAATCTGTCTTTACGCCCATGTGTGCGACATAATATTGGCATGACTACTAGTTTCTTGTTTACTAATATAGGAAGTGTAGTGCCCAAAAGCATGCCTCTCTCCTCGCTAATCGATTTATGTTCTTCATCTGTCATCGCACTCACTGAAACGTGGCTAAATGACAATATTCCTGATGATGCAATCTTTGTTACTAACTCTGAATTTAAGCTCTATCACTGCGACCGTGAATATCGCCACGGTGTGGGTGCGCTTCTTTCCCTTAGAAAATATCTTATTTCTATTCTCATTGTTATTAATTCATGTATCGAGTCTACTTGGGTACAATTGAAAAATGGTGCTAGTAATATAATTATTGGTGTTGTTTATCGTCCCCCTGATATCTAAATGTTCACAGTCGAATATCGCAGAGTCTTAGGCGAGGTATCTTCGAAGTTTCCTGATGCGACGCTGTTCATATTTGGTCATTACAATTTCCCTTCGGTTAATTGGTCTACCATATCAGAAGCTGCCGCGGAATCTGAGGCTAGTGCTTTCCTCGACACTTGCCTTGATTTCTCATTATTTCAATTATTCAATCAGACCACACGACGTTCCACAACCTCCGCTAAAGTCCTTGACCTAATTTTAACAAACAACCCCGATCTTTGTTCAGATGTAATACATCTTGATGGTCTTTCCGATCTCTCCATTATCACAGGAAACCTGAAATGTTCACCAATTAAAAAGGGAGTCATTAAACACTAAAAAGCAAATAATGTGTTACGGTAGGGCAAACTATGATGGTATTAACGAGGATTTGTCTACCTTCGCAGAAGCATTCCTCGAAGCTTTTTCAACCCGATCAGTAGAGCATAACTGGAGTTTGTTTGAAACTAAATTTTCCGAGCTCATAAATAAATTTGTACCCATCATAACAATTTCTTGCACTAAGACAGTTCCTTTGTTTAAAATCAGCTTCACCGACTTCATGATAAAAAGAAGCGTCTTTACAGGCAGGCTGATATGCGTAAAGATTCAGCTTCCTGGAAATGGTACAAATTATTCGACAGTCTGCAACCGTCTGTGCTAAAATTAACCTGCCATAACTACTTTTTGCCCGTGATCTGCCGTCAGTGTTAACTAACAACCCAAAAAAGTTCTGGAACAATAAAACCTTTCTAATCATCCCGACATCACCCTTTCCAGTGCTTCAGGCAACGCAATTCCTGAGGACGAGTCATTCCTGCACGCAGGTCCTGAATAATAGCTTTTCTTTAGTGCTTACCTGAGAGGATCATCACCAGCTGTTAACGATTCTTAGCTCAATGTCCCATTAGCTCAACGCCCGAAATAGTTATTAACGAGGCCGGTATACTTTCCTTACTCAGCAAACTTAAAACCACTGCAGCATCTGATCACCTCGGATTCAATAACAAAATACTAAAAAATGTTTCTCAAGGCATCCATCATATCGTATAAGGTCTTTTCATTCAATGCTTGTCATCTGGTTTAATCCACGAAGACTGGCGAATCGCTAAAGTAATAGCCATCTTTAAATCTGGCGATCGTTCTTCCCCACTTAATTATAGACATATAGCGTTAACAAGCACCATTTGCAAACTTCTCGAACATTTCATTCACTCGCAGGTAATTAACTACCTAGAAGAGTATAACAACATTTTCAAGTACCAGCACGGCTTTCGAAAGAGCTACTCGTGCGACACTCAACTTTCAGGGTTCATTCACGATTTACATTCTTCCATTTACGCTGGTGTACAAACTGACGCAATTTTTCTGGATTTTCCCAAAGCCTTTAACCGGGTCCCTCATCACAGGTTGCTAATCAAATTAACACAGCTTAACATTCGCCCGCTTGTACTTGCATGGCATAAAGATATCCTTTCAAGAAGACTTCAGTTCACATCCGTCAATAACAGTTTTTCTTTCGAGGAAGTGTACTCAGGCGTTGCTCAGGGCAGCGTGCTGGGCCCATCGCTTTTTTAAATTTTCGTTAATGATTTGCATAACACAGTTTCATCTCACATCAGGCTTTCCGCGGAGGATTGCGTGATCATCGCAAAATTTTGTGGAAAGATGCCGAGCAGGCCCTCCAGGCTGACCTAGACAGTATAACCTCTTGGTGGTCTAAATGTTAATGTGCCTTCATAATTATAAAACAAAGATTATGCCATTTGCTAAACTCGCATCTCGCATTTCAACCTCGTACTCATTAAATAATACTCCAGCTGAACTTACTACTAATTGCAAGTACCTTGGTGTTTACCTTAGTTCGGACTTATCCTAGAATCATAACATTAACGTCGTACTTGCATCGGCTAACCGCTCACTAGGTCTGTTAAAACATAACTTGAAGCATGCCCCATCGCACCTGCGTAAACTCGCTTACATCAGGCTTATACGGCCAAAAATCGAATATGCATCAGCGATTTGGGACTCTTACTAAGCGTAAGTAACCAATAACATCGAATCACTTCAAAACCGTGCAGTTCGCTTAATCTTTTCTGACTAATCCCGTCATTCCAGTGTTACAGCCTTGAAAATTCGTGCAGAATTGCTCAACTTGTCCCAACGGCTTCAAGGTTATCACATTTTCATAAACTTTATCACCACCCATTGCTTCATGACGATTTCTTTTCTTCACCAGCTTCCATCCTTCCTAGACACGACCATCCTTTCAAAGTGAAGCGTAACTTTAGCATGTCATACTTTGAACTATGCACGGTCATTCGTTACGCGTATAATCGTTGACTGGAACGCATTGCCAACATAGTTACCATCATTGATGCCGTTAAATTTAATCAACTAATGCTCACGCAAGTTGGGAATTGAAAAACAAAACTATCGCTTTTTTATTGTGTAACTTCTGACAGATTGCCCTTTTTCTAATGAGATTTGTTTGTTGTTGCTTCTTCTGAGTTTATTTTGACGCGTTATTTAGAACTAATATTACATTTATCATAGTTGTGTTCTCGCATGCGCTGTTCTTTTAATGTTCTATTTCTCGCAGTGTACATCTTTGTTCGTATGTTTGTTTTTGCTCCATTGACCTCCCGCTATGTAATACCCTCCTGCGTGAAGCCCTTTGGGGGTACAATAAATAAATAGATAAATAAATAAATAAATAAATAAATAAATAAATAAATAAATAAATAAATAAATAAATAAATAAATAAATAAGCTATACACTACTGCCTCTCCATGTATCCTCTGGCGGTCAAAACTTTAGATAATTCTAAAGCCCACACATGGCTAGTTCTTCAACCTCCTTCAAAACCATTCCAACGCCTTAAAAACCCTGCAAAACCCCTTCCAATGCTGCCATCGTGACCCACATCCACCTAATATAAATCGTCCTTCGGCCTGCTGCTTATGTGGCCGCCATGAAACTCTATCCCATATCATCTGGGCTTGCCCAAAAAAAATCATTTCCGTAAATAGTCTCCGAGGAACGGTGGGAGGCGGCGCTACGAAGCTCGGACCCGGACCTACAGCCCCGGTTGTTTCCCAGGGCTGCCGAGATGACTGGTCGGTTAACGCTGACAACTATCAGCGCGACCTAATAACCAGCATCGTTTTGAAGGTGCATCATCGTAATATTAGTCTAAATAAAGTGTATTTTTCATTTCTCTCTAATTTTTAGTTATACATACCATTCGGTAAATGACGTTTGTTGGCACCCAGCACAATCCTTTCGGCGCGGGCCTTGGACTCTCCGTAGGCTGAGTAGAATTTCAGGACGGGGTGGTCATGCACAACTCCAGTCGATTGTTTCTCCTGCAGACTTGCCACGCTGCCGGTGTAGACCAGGTACGCCACGTTTTCTGCAATGCAGGATTCTACGACGTTCTTGGTTCCTGGATTTGGAAATGACGCGAGAAATAACAAAAATAGTCAATCAAATGACGATTACATAAAGGCTGGCTCCACTGCGTGCCGTCACGTTAACATGGCTATCATTCGTATCTCGTAACAAACAACTCTGGGGCAATCCCGTTGTTCAGCTTCATCACAACGACACCAACAAGGCCAGTTCGGCAAATGACACCATCGCGCATACTATTCGGCGCAAAACTGGGGCAAGCGTTGTGGTACAGCACCTTGCGGAGCATCACGTCAGCTTGACTTTGTCATTTGCAGAAATTTAATTAATAGCCGTCAGCGTGACATAGATGGATGGATGGATGGATGGATGGATGGATGGATGGATGGATGGATGGATGGATGGATGGATGGATGGATGGATGGATGGATGGATGGACGGACGGACGGACGGACGGATGGATGGATGGATGGATGGATGGAGAGAGAGAGAGAGAGAGAGAGAGAGAGTCTTTATTAAATATTAATGCGACAGTTGTTTCTCAGTCCAGGTGTCCCTGGACTGCCTGGTCTGCCGTAGAACTGGTCACAAGCAGGAGCTGGTCCTCAGGTCGATAACTGGAAATTAGTACCTCCCACTGCTCAGGGGAAGGGATCGGGGTCAGGGGCGGAAGGTCTGAGTTTCTGGTGCTGTCGAATATTATGCATTTCACTATTCCAGTTTCCTGGCAGAATTTATGTTTAGCTGAGTATTCTGGGGAAAAGAGTAAATGCATACAGACTGGGTGGGGAAAAGTGCCTCTTTGAATCACACTGAATTTGACTTCTTGGCTTTTTGTCAAATGTGTGAGAGGACTGGGGAAAGTCTGCTTCGTGGTTTTGTAGCACTGAGTAATTTCTTGGTAGGTGATAAGAGGTACCGAAACCCTCCCGGTCTCTCCGGCTCGATGAGAGAGGTATTGAGTCTGTTGATGAGGCAAATGATGACATCGCGGAATGACCACGCCACTAAGCGCGATTGGAAATGAAGGAAGCGAGGACGAATCAGTGGTGCGCCGACGTTCCACAAAGCAGGAAACGTAAATATCTGACATTCAAACCGAATTGTCAGGCGCAAGCACAAGACCTCGATGAAACAACTATCTCCGAAGTCAGAGCGTACTCGGAACCGCACGAGAAAAAAAGATGCCTGTGGACTATCGCCTAACGTAGTCAGGATGGCGAAACATAGGTCAAAAGCTGTGACGACTGTGTGAAGTCACTACCTTCGGAATCAATGGGTCTAGCCTTTCTTGTATATAGTGGTTAGAGGACAAACGGAAGATGATCAGAAGTATGCGTGTGGCGGCTAAGGAATGCTCTGCATTTGTAAACAATCGCCTATCGGAAAATTTGATTTCGGCTCCGGCGGCCAATCTACGTGCATCACTCAGGCGAGAACCTTAAATGGCCCCTGGAGCGATAAGGCCGGCATCCGGCATCCTGCGTCCGTAACCGTGGAGGAGGAGGAGGTAAAGTTAATTGAGACAAACTGTGTTACGAGGACAGATAAACGGCTCTCTCGGGAGCATTCCATAGCACGAGGCGTTCTAGAGCGCAAGCTCAAACTTGGAAGAAGCGAGAGGTGGCAGTCTACGCGTGCGCACTGCAGATTATAGAAGTGGAAGTACCAGCAACGAAATTTCCCATCGACAACTCTCCCATTACATGGGCTGCAGGAGGAATCGACGGCGCAACGCGTAGGAAGAAGGTCGAAGTCATTCGGAAGTGTTAAGGTGCGCCCGAAAGCAAAGCATCTCAAGCGGCACCATTACAAAGACCTTAGGAAACGCCAGCAGTGGCAAGGTCTCTACGGACTGCACTTGGACATCGATGCTTTCGGATCATTTTTATAAGGGCCGACATAAATATCTGTTTAGCTCAAACCTTTCTTGTCCCAAATGGAATTTCGGGCAACATAACCGCATTATTACGTACACAATATAATAAATTAGTCATAGTTTATCCACTTAAATTTGTACGAAAAATACTCTTAACACATTTCCTGCAAAGAAAACTTACTGTGAACAATATCCCTCGATACTCACCGATGACATTGACCCGCTCCATGGCATTGACATCGGCAAAAAACCGGATGTCGACGATTGAGGCGCAGTGTATCACCGCGTCTACGCCCCGTAGAGCTTCGCGCAAGATGTGGGCGTCGCAAATGCTGCCCACGTACTCTCTCATGCGCTTGGGTTTCGCTGATTCGAAAACTGTAATAAAGAGAAAATACACAACACTGCAGCGTAAAGACACCCTCACAGAGTCCGCGGAGACAAAATTGTACATTGCGGAATCTGAAAGTACCAGTCATTGTTGATTAACCCAGTACCGGTATGGCACTGAATGACGTTATTTTCACCAAACAAGACAAGAAGTATTTAAACATTGCCTAACTTCGTGTGGCATGACATCAGCCGCGACACCGGACCACCGAAAGTCTGATATATTCTTCGTCCAACTATTCTTCTCGATGCACCTCTTTTTTTCCTTCTTTTTTTCTGTTCGGAGTTCATGGGGCAAGCGATATTTGCATCCTGATAAAAAAAGGTTCTGTTATTAATCACCGGGTTTACGTGTCTCCATTTGTCTCGAACCACCCTTGTCTCGATACGGCAAGTTGGACTTTTTTGTATTGACCGCCTGCGGCGCTCGTGGTAAAACAAATTTGCTGACCTGACATATTAGATTTCTGCTCTTGCCTCACAGGGTGTATAACTCGTGTACTTAATGAAGGACTGACCGCACCTTTTAATGAATCACACATTTGATTGATTGTAGGGTTTTAACGCGCCGACGCAGCGCAGGCGATGAGGCGCGCCGTAGTGGAGGGCTCCGGATTAATTTTGACCACCTGGGGATCTTTAACGTGCGCCGAAATCTCGTACACACGGGCGTTTTTGCTTTTCGCCTCCATCAGAAAAGCGGCCGCCGCGGCCGGGAATCGAACCCGCGACCTCGTGCTCAGCAGCGCAACGCCTTAGCCACTGAGCCACCGCGGCGGGTAATGAATCACCCATTTGAGGCAGCCTACAAGCAAATCAGATTGCGGTATATACTGCACTGGACCCTACCGAGTTTTTTCTCGTAAGGGCGGGAGTCGAAGAGGCGTATCTCTTCTAGCGTTGCATGCTCTTCTTCCTGCAGGTGCCGGATCACGTGCTGGCCCAGGAAACCACTTGAGCCCGTCACCAGGACGACACGGATCGAACGACGTTCTGCACCACCATCCCTGCTGCGTCGAGGGTTCGAATCAGACACAAACACTTGGCATTTAATGACTGGTTCAATAGGTTGCATACCAAGGTTTAACGTTGAGAGATCAAGGTGGGTTTGGACATGCGTATGCAGCAATCAACGATGGGCTAACATACGTGGGCAAGCCCTGACGGTACCAGAGGATATGAAAGCAGGGCGAATGAAACGGACAGGCGTCATGCCCAGGGAGTCGCCCTTACTTTTATTTATGCGTGCACGATGCTCGACAGTGCTTTTGAAGGTCACAATGTTTCATATAATTAATGGTACAGAACATCTTCCCGAATAGAAAACCGTCTTGTTAAGGGGAGTTGAAACCCGAGCCAGTAGCGCTTCGGAATGGATGCCACTGGCTCTGTCGAGCCCGCTGCAGCGTCTCGTAATGACCCGCATACTACTCTAATAGGTCATAACAAGCAAACCTTGGACCAGAAGACATCACTCCAGTCTCCCTTTTTACCTTTACCGGTGGGCGAACGGTTATATTGGGCTTGATTTTCTGCATGAGACCGGCCTTCACAGTATCTTGGAGTGCGTGGTTTGTTTCACGGTCATCTCCGTCCCTTCTTTAGACGCGACATGCCTCTAGCTTTTCAGAACCCGTCTTTAGATTCTTGTCTCCAAGTTTGTATGATCGACTGCAAGTCGTATTATCTTAGAAGCTGAAATCAGTCCCACAGCGACGATTCATTTTTGTTCTCAATGTTCTTGCTGCATGGCAGCAACGCCAAAGGGAGACTCAGCCTTGGTGGTCCCACGAGAATAACAAGAGACACAAAAAATTTCGGAGCACTCTTCTTATCAACAAGCCAAACATCGCAACAGACTGGGACCGATAACGGCTCTAAACCAATCAGGAGTCTCGTAGACGCGTTTATTTGCGAAGTGCAATTGAAATAATGGTTCCAGGAACAAATATTTGTCGAGAATGCCGGCTCATGTTGATAAATCGTGAAGGTGCTACACCAACTTTGTAAGCATAATCGCTGGATTAATAGCGATATCACTAACGCGAAGCGCAAAGCTAGAAGGCCTAAAAATTCCCTAAAATAAGTGATAAAAAATCTAAGACAGCTCTCGCAACTGCCATCACCGACATGAAATTAAAAATAAGATCCGTACAAAAAAATAGTTCACCAACACCGCTGTTAGTTCATCAAAAATTTGCCGCAAATACAATGGGGCGTACTTAAAAATTCAAAGACCAGCATAAGTTCTTTTCATACTCAAGATGGCCCCATTACCCACCCCTTCTTCGCTAAATGATTACTTCCAATTAGTTTTCACGACTGATGACGGCAATACACCACCAATCGACATTTCAAACATAGAATCATTGGAACTGCCCCTGATAACCGAGAAAGGCATCTTCTGCTCCTCCGACGTGACGTAAAGTTCACTACCAGGTAACATTCCAAATTTGTTTCTTTACAGATATGCACAGTGGATGCAAAATATCTGTGCATTATTTAAAAAAATCCCTAGCAACGTATGTCATACGCTATGAGTGAAAAAAAAAGCGAAAGTTAAACCGCTACGCAAATCGGGCCTAAAGGACAACGTAAATAACTTCAGTAAATAAATAACTCTTGCTTTCACTGCCAGCAAAACTGCTTGTAAACGTTATCTTAAAACATATCAATGTATACCTCGAGCCTGAACGCATCAGCTCGCCTTCTCAACATGGTTTCCATAGGGGACTTTCTACGGTCACGAAAATAATAGAACTGACCAATGATTTATCCTTAACTGCGGACAACCAAATACGGGCGGACTTTATTTCTTTAGACTGTTCTAAAGCTTTCGATAAGGTTTTCTATAAAAACTAATACAAAACTTAGAATGTACTTTAGGCAATGGGCTCTGTTACGCAGTGGATCAAAAACTACCTTTCCGGTCGTACAGAATTTGTTCATTTCAATGGCCAAGTATCCACAACAGTTCCCGTTCTATCTGGTGTTCCCCAGTGTTGTGTTCTTGCTCTGACCTTATTCCTAACTTTCATCAATGATTTTCCGTCTCAGATTCAAGTCATCGTCCGTCTTTTCGGGGATTATTTTATAATTTATCAGAAAATAAACTCTCCAGAAGGTCGTCTTGCCCGCCCTAGTAATAGTATCAAACTGGTGTTCTGGTTGGCAAATAGTACTGAAGGTACAAAAGTCAGCATTAGTGACCGTAACAAAAAAAGGGAATGGTCAGATTTCTCATGCACCATTAATAGCATCCCAATTCCTAGAGCAAGTCATCATAAGTACCTTGGCTTCACCTTTACCTGCTATCTCAGATGGCATGCCTACGTTTCTAATATCACGTAAACCGCACTGAAACGACTATTTTTTCTGAGACGATGCCTCATGCTAGCACCTTCTGAAATCAAACTGTTAGCCTACAGCACGTACGTAAGATCGATTTGTGAATATGAGAACATTGTTTGGTTTCCGTGCACTAAACGACCTACTGCGAAGCTAGATGACATTAAATGAAAGCTGTGCAATTAATTTTCAACAAGTTCAGTCAAACGGACTCACCAACCGAAATGCTTAAAAAGCAGACATGCTAACGCTGCAAAAACGAGCAAGACTAACACACCTACGATTCATATGCCACCTACGCTATAAAGCAAACCAACCTCGAGGCCTCCAAATACATCACGGTCAAACAATCAAGGCGAAAGCGTAAACCGCACCCCGAAATACTGCAAGAATATATGCTGGTTCCGCATTGAATGTTTCACTCATTCTTCCCATCAACAATGAGAACGGAACAACCTAGCAGCCGATTACTAGCAGCAATCATTCAAATATATTTTCATCCTTTGTTGAAGAACATTTGCGTTCAGAACCCTATAACATGGCGTAATCGTAATCGAAGCCATCTTCGCAAAAATCTATTGTTTTAAGCTGTTTTGTTCTCCTGACTCTTTCAAACTGTAATCATTTCGATGTAGCGCAATTATTGTGTTCGAACTTCGGTGTTAGAACTTGGTTAGAGCTTGTTAAAGTTATGTTATTAGAAATTGGTAGGAGTTGGTAAGCAAAAATGCGACGCGTATCCTAAACGAGGTATAAAGTACGGATGTTTTTATTGTATTTTTCCTGTGCCCTTCTCGCAAAAATCCCGGCAAGGGATTGGCAGTATTTTTAAATAAATAAACAAATAAATAAATAAATAAATAAATCAGACCGAACACGACTGAGGGTCTCACCGCTAATAGCTGTGAGAAACCGAAACCTAGCGAGAAACAGTGAAAATTTCTCCCAAGTTTCTTGCATGTTTTGCTATTTTAAAATGTCATTTACAACCCCAGAATACATGCTAAAACATAGCCCTAAAATTGTGCATAACAATAAAGCTGAGAAACATCTTGCTCTTGGACTGATCGGATACTAACGATTAACCACTCAGTGACGCAGATTTAATAAAGACGATAGTCTTTCTTGGGCTACTTAAACCCATAAATTTTTGGTCTGTCTGCATGTCTGTCCGTCTGTCTGTCTGTAACTCGATTCAGCCACCCAGCCAAAGCAAAATGCTTACTGCGCAATAGTCTTACATACCCACAGCCAAATGTAAACGTCTAAGCCCAGTTTATATGTTCACACTTGTCGACTTTGTTGAACATGAACAAGACATTACGCAAATATAAGAGAGGAAATTAGTACACAAGGGATATTTACAGTGTTCCTTTGTTAAATAATTCCTGGATGCTTGGTTTTTCGATAGCAAATGATATTCTACATCTACTGCAGAACAACGCGTACCGCCTGCTGTTGCCTGCGCCACCTCCTGGCGGCATATGACAAATCACGCGCCAACAGATAAGAAAGGTTCCACTAGCTAGGTAGTAGGTTTCACGTTCTTATTGGAACGCACTAGCGTCACTAAATAAGCTACGCTTAAGAGTACCGCCACTTCGCGCACCCGGAGGCGTCTAGGGGCCATTTTGTTTCTGGCTTGCAGTGTTGCCACCTCTCCGAACGAAACCGCCGCCGGTTGTGACGGGCAGAGTGCGACCGGCCGCTCTAGCGCCCCCGCAGCTCATAGAGAGAAAGAGGAGAGGCGCCTAAAAACAAAATGGCTGCGCCCATATGTAAACAAACATCACGTGGTGCCGACCGACCAATGGAAATAGCGGCGGCACATAACAATGAGAGAAAAGAGTGCCGATGCTCTAAAAGCCTTTATTTAGTGACGCTAGAACGAACGTGGAGCACGGCAACGCGGTTCTATAAACCTTGAAGTCGGTCGCCTCGGTTCACGCGCGTCTCCGCCGTACTGCAGCGCTGGAATCGAGGAACCCCGCCTGTAGCAGCGGAACGCGGTAAATTCAAATCGCTTTGAGCAAATCTTTAGTGTGTTTACCTTGGGATGAGCTCGACGGAACGTTAACAGCATGAGAGGTGAGCGGAAAAGCGAAGGGTGCATTTCTTTGACAAATGTCTACAAAGACTATCGTCTTTCGACGACATTTGCAACGAAAGGAGCAGATACGCGGCCAATTTTTGTAGGAGGCTGCGACCAAGCCCCGCTTCCCCGCCTTAACACCTATCCCACCCATGAGCTTTGGGAGAAAGCCTTGGCCAGCTCCACCCTCGAGGATCAGCGCCAGCTAGTCGAGAGGGCTGTGGACGCGGCCCTAGCTCAAGGCGCCCTGGACTAGAGAAGCCAACCGGAAAACTTCATTTTAATTTATTTTTGTCTAAATAAAGAAAGTTTATTGTCTCTCTCGGCCGATGTTTTTAAGAATGCCTTTTATGCCGCTTTCACTCCCTAACAAAGCCTTAAAGGAGCCATGAAAATAAACCCCTCTGCTCAGCTTGAAAGAATTATACTTTAGTAACCCACGCACCTCCATTCCAGCCGTGAAAAGGCGTTTTTTCACCGTAAAACGCAAGACAATAACTTTCCAATTTAATCCTGCAGTGACGTAATATTGGCAGGAGTGACGCATCATTTGTGACCAGTCGAAATGTTTTATCAGCGAAGCTGTGTAGCTAATCCTAATTTTTCGCGTCCTCAGTTAAAAATATAAAGAAATTGCCAAGCGCGCACGTGAGAACGGGCTTCGCGGCGATCGCCCGGGAGTTAACAAAACCAAGAAAATGCTGAGCGTCCCCCGCGCACGCTTGTCAAGCCAAGCCTGCCCACTTAAGGAACCAAAGTAGTGTAGAAAACCGGGCTAGTTGATACAGATTCTTCTTCACAGCGCAAAAATAACGGGAGAAAGGGGAGGACAACACTGGACAAGCGCTGAAGGAAAACTGAAATTTTTATAGAAGAGACACAAAAATAAAGCTCCCGAAGGTATAAAGCAAAGATTAAAAAAATCGCGCCAAGCCCTAAACGGCACCCACGACGATTACCCTTGCGACGCCACTTATAATTCACTCACGTCGCTCTTCAACTAGTGAAACCAGAGAGAAGTGAAACGCACTTAACCACACCTTATTACTTCAAAGATTTGATTGATTGATTGACTGATTGTAGGGTTTTTCGCGCCAACGCAACGCAGGCGATGAGGCGCGTCGTAGTGGAGGGTTCCGGATTAATTTTGCCCACCTGCGGATCTTTAACGTGCGCCAAAATTTCGTACACACCGGCGTTTTTGCTTTTCGCCTGCATCAGAAAAGCGGCCGCCGCGGCCGCGAATCGAACCCGCGACTTCGTGCTCAGCAGCCTTAGCCACTGAGCCACCGCGGCGGGTATTACTTCAAAGAGATATTTCTGGTAAGGTTAAATCAATGCATGATGCATGATGTATGAACGGTGGTTGGTTAAGTTGTATTGGTGTAGCACATGAGTGGAAACTTTTTTTATAAAATTAAAAGAAGCTCAAACCCGGTGTTAGAGGATTTCAGTTGTCCGTCTCTGTCACCGCGGACGGAGGCGACGAGATTGGCGGCAGAGACGAAGGAGGTGGAGGAGAAAATACTTCTATTAAGATTTCTGAACGTCCCAGAGTGCGACCCCCGGAAGTGGTTCCTTCTGAAAGCCCACCCATACGCAGTCCGCGCCGCCTGACCTCTGTTCACCAGCTGAAGCTGGGTAGGCAGAGAGGAGCTGGGCAGCAGCATCTCCCATTGCCCTTGTTCGTTAGTTGACTGAAACAGAGGAGGGTGCTCAGGGCTAACGTCGCACACTCCGATTATGTGTCGGAGTGTTCTTACTCCTGAGGAAAATTTACATTCAGCGTCGTAGCGATTCTGGGTGCATTAGGTGAAGACGCGTCGGGTGTAGGTAGGAGCTGGATTGGTAGTTTGTTGTTCTCTGGAAAGGTCAGGGTAAGGCGAAGGTAGGGTCTGTCTCTGAAGGCGATAAGGCTGGGTTATGTCCCTGAACGAGACAAGCGGGGGACTGTCGTCGTGCAGCTTCATAACAGGGGGGTAAAAGCGAAGGCTTGTTGGTGGGCGTATTCTTTGCCCTCCATGGAAGCGTGAGCGGGTGTCCAGATGAGCTGAATGGAACCGTTTGGGGAGTGGTTTTTTAGCACACGCAGTGCAGGTCGCGACACCCAACCCGACTAGTAATTCTGGTAGCACCGTGCTAAGCAGCCTCTCTGTGGACGCACTCATGGGAAGACGAATGGCCTGCTCAAAATTTCTAATCCTTATATAAAGCATCTTTATGTCCTCTGTTGCGACCGAGTGGGGGCACCCGATCCGAGCTTCGTGGCCTCCGACATACGAGTGGTAGCGTGTATCATGCGAGCGGCCAGCCGCTGTTGCAGCCGTGAAGAAGTCCAGAAGCCGTAGGCTAACGTAATTGTTTACTTCATAGCGAGAGGTGAGCCGAAGCCAAGAGAACAATGCCCCGACGGGCGAGGTTACAAAACAGGACTCGAGCAGAGCGACAACATCGATTCGCTGCTCTAGCAGGAATGAATTACAGCGCTCGGGCAGCTCTATTTATACCCAAAAGCGGTAACGGTCAAAACGCCAACAAGTAGCAACGCGCCACGAACGTCACAGACACACACAACGCTCTTTCCAGAGTTCGTAAGACGTTGGTAGCCTCGGCGCACGTTGAGTCCGAGAGAGGGGAGAGAGGAGGACTCCGTTGCGATCGACGGGGCATCTGTGTCCTTGAAGAGCGTTGAGACGAGCCTCGCCGGCAGCCGCCGAAGTTTTGAAATGCACCGAAAAGCGAAGCGTCTGACTGGGCTTGTCGAAACTTGTCACCGACATAGTGGCGCCTGACGGCAGAAAGGCGCACGCAGCGGCTTCGCTGCACAGCCGAGGAGTGATGCGGGAAAGTACTGCGGCGCTGGCCGATTTGTAACACCTCCTTTTTGAGAAGACAGGGGGTTGACGTAAGTGGTTCTCGAGGAGACAAAAGCTTGAATTAATCGAAAGGTGTTAGATTCCTTGAGGCCTCGCTTCTTGGTGGGAACTCGCCTGATCATGTGAATGATTTGATTGATGCTGTGTTTGAGGCGCTCCAAAGATACGTCACACTTTGTGATGGCCTGGAGCTGTAGGCCCAGGATCTTGATTCTGCGGCTTGGAGTGATGACCAGGCCACCAAGGAGTATTTGAATGGGTTCCTTGATGTGCGATTTGGCGTGAGGGCAGATGAAAATGAGCTGTGATTTTTTACCTGAACACTGGAGGCCAAAGGCTTTAACACACTGTCGTGCTAGAAGTCAGATGTCATGCGTTGGTGTGAGCTTCTTTTAATTTTTGTAACTCCTAGCTCATGCGTAACGCGCGCACAGGGCCGCTAGACATGCCATGGGCGGACCGCACAGCGGCGCGAGAGGTCACGCCACAAGCCACAAAGTGGCGGGGGGGGGGGGAAGGGGGGGGGGGCGTGCATTTTCCGTCTTTGCAAGGGCCACTGTCTGCAACTTGTTTTTTCTGGCGAAAGTGTGGTTCGTGATGCAAGCTATTCCCTGTTCCCGTGTTCATGTGAATAAGTTGCATCGTATTTTTGCTGTTTTTGTTTGCAGAGAGAGAGAAAAAAAAATTGCGCCCACCTCCCCTCGCGGGAACCCTGGTGTGATGCGACGCTGAGGGGGGTTCAAGCGCAAACGGAGAGCAACCGTCGACCGAAAGGCCGCCGGAGAGCAGCACACCGGTTATATGCGCAGCGCCCGAAGGAGAGGAGACCGCGAAGAGAGAGAGTACTGCACATGCGCAGCACCGCACGCAGCGCCGCCCACCGGCGGAGTGAGAGCGCGCTTGGCCGCACACCCGCAGATGTTGAGAGAGAGTGTTCGCTCTCACCTGGGCACGCGCCGGCGCCAGTGCGTCTGCCACGGCTATGACGCAACACAATCCAACAAAATCCACTTTATTCCGATCCAATCCAAATCCAATCCAAGCCAAGCCAACCCAATCCAATCCAATCCAATCCAATGCCCCTCGCGAGAGAGTGTTCGCTATCGGAGAGGAGAGGGGGTGACCGGAAGAGAGTGCGGACGCCGACAACGACGACGGACGCACGCAGGAAGGACAGGTCCGCCGACAAGAGAGAGAGAGAGAGAGAGAGAGAGAGAGAGAGAGAGAGAGAAAATTTTATTTGCCCTTTAGGCTAAGGCCTCCTCATTCCAGGGGGCCACTGGAATTCCTCGTTAGTTGGTCTTCCAGGGGTCTAGCCGGGAAGGCGGGGTGCCTATGGTCTTTTGGACGAAGCTTGCCAACGATAGCTGCTGCTCTAGCGTGGCCGGTTGAGTCAGCCACTCCCTGCGAATACTGTTTCTATCTACCTTGGGGCATAGCCATAACATGTGCTCTTGATTGATCGGTACATGGCATTCATCACACACTGGTGGGAAAGTGTTCATACAGCCTTTGTACATGTATACTTTGTCGGGTGTGAGTAGCGTTTGCGTTTGCGTCAGCCTTATAGTGGTTTGCTGCTGCCTAGACAATTTCTTGTGCGGAGGAGTGAATTTGCGTTTGCTGTCTGCGTATTCTTTAAGCTGCAGTTTTGGCGGTGTCACGGGCTTTTGGGTTTGACCACAGTTGGCAGGTGCCCGGAGAAGCGCTTCGCGGGCGAGCAGGTTTGCTCTTTCGTTTCCTGCCAGACCTGTGTGTCCCGGTACCCAGTGTACCCTTATCGTGCCTTTAAGGTGCTTAAGCTCTTCTAAAGCCGGTTTGGGAATGAAGCCTTGTGTTAAAGGGGTGCAGACTTTCTTGCAGTCAGTGTATATGTTGGTAAGAGTGTGCTGTGTCGCAGTGCAGGCGGCTGCCCAAGCTATTGCAGTGGCCTCGGCTTCTTCGACGGAATAGCCATTGCCTTGGTTTGTGCCTTCCTGGCCTGAACTGCTCGTGAATGCAATGCCATAGCTATATCCTTGCACTGCCGCGGCCGACAAGAGATGCTCTCAGCGTCGCAGAGTCCAGAGTGCTAACCATTACACCATGAGGCCTTCCCAGCTCCCGGGACATTCTCATCTCGTACAGGGAAATCACACAACATTACCGCCTCCTCCGCCGCCACTATCCCCCTCCCGCACCCCAGCCTCACACAGGAGGAGGCCAGAACCTGGCGCCTCCTCCAAACGCACTCCTTCCCCTGCAGAGCCTCCCTCTCCCACTCACACCCTTCCCTGTTCCCCTCCTCACTCTGCCCACTCTGCGGCGCCCGGGACTCTCAACTACACTCTCTCTGTGACTGGCCGCGCTCCCCTTTTCCCCCTTTCCCCACACCCACCCACTGGGAGCAGGCCCAGCGGAGCTCGACCCTGGAGACCCAGACCACCCTCGTCTCCAGGGCCCAACAGGTCGCGGAAACCCTCTGGGCCACCGCCACCTCCTCCCCCTGACCCAGCCGTAAAATAAAGTGGTTCTCTCTCTCTCTCTCAGCGTCGTATCTAAAAAAAAAAACATTTTATTGAGCTTTATGTGGCTCAGGGGGCGGTTGTGGCGCTGTCTTGTGCCGGGCGGCGACATCGGCAGCTCTGGTGACCAAGGAGGTTTGTACCTCTAGGTCTGAGCTCCCTAGCGCCTCCTCCCACTGCTCATCGCAGGGAATTAAGGGAAAGGGACCTTTCGGGCACCCCCAGAAGATGTGGGGAAGGGTAGCGAGGGCGCCAAACGAAACGCATTCTGGGGAAGGGTACAATGAAGGGTGGATTCGGTGGAGTATAGCGGGATTACGGAACGTGTTCGTCTGAAGGAGACGCCACGTGTGTTCTTCCAAATTAGTAAGGTTGACGTGAGCCGGGGGTACCTACGGTGGTCGAGGCGCTAATGAGCGGTTATTTCTTTGTACGGAAGGAGTCCATCTCTGGCGGATCTGGCCCCGTGATAGGGTTCGAGGCTGGCACCGGCTCGGATTGTGAGCCCTCGAGCCGTATTGTGGGCAGCCTCATTACAAGCGAGGCCAGCATGCGCCGGAGCCCAGACAATTTCTACAGGGGAGTCGGGTGGGTGGCGTCGGAGAATTTTGGAGGCTTGCGGCGAAACATGGCCATTGGCAAAATTTTGAATGGCCGCTTTGTAAGCGGAAATTATTATCGCGGGGGTCGGCCTTTGAGAGAGGGCTAAAGCTATTGCCGCCTCTTCGAATCTGCCGTGGCGGGATGGGAAGTATTTAAGGTTAGGGAGTCGAGAGGGGGATTATCAAGGTCGTTAATAACTGCAATGGCGAATGCGACGCGGTGCCTGTATTCTGCAGCATCCACATAGACCACGTCGGCTCGAGCGGGGAGTCGTTTTTGGAGAGCACGGGCTCTCTGTTCCCTGCGGCTCACGTGGTGTATGGGATACATGTTGCGGGGTATTGGTTTAATGATAAGCTTTGCATGGGTTTCAGAATGAATGGGAATTTTAGCCTCAGGGCAGTCAATATGACGTATAACTTGCCGCTTGAGAATATGGGTTCCATTGGGAGTTTTAGACAAACGGACGACCTGATTAGAAAGGTGAGCTTCGATAAACTCCTCTGCAGTATTGTACACATCAAGGCCTTCGAATCTGGGAGTGGGCGTGTTAAGGAGGAAGTGGGGGGCAGATTTGTATGCCCTTCGGATGAGGCGATTAACCTTATCTAATTCAGTGGAAGTCGGGTTCAGGTAGGGCAGGGAGTACGTGATCTTGCTGATAATAAAAGCTTGGATCAGCCGAATTCTCTCTTCCTTGAGACCCCTGCGGAGGTTGGAGATTCGTCTGATGAGTACTATAGTTTGAATAACATGTTGTTCCAATTCTCTGAGGAATGGTGTGTTAGACCGATTATTTTGGATAAGCATCCCCAAGATTTGAAGGGTAGAAACTTCTGGAATCAGGTTGTTTTCTATGTGAACTCTAATGTCGGGTGGTACCTTTGATCTCCTCTTTGGCGGTAGCAGAAGGAGTTCCGACTTACTAGGGGAGCAAGTGAGTCCCGCGTTGGCGGCTTCGTTTACTATTATCTGAACGCCCTCCTGTAGGGTCTCCTCTATATGGGAGTCGCTTCCGCCATTGACCCACAGTGTGATGTCGTCGGCGTAGAGGCTGAATTTAAGACTAGGAATTTTCTCAAGGTGGCGGGGGATGTTAAGTATGGCCAAATTAAACAACAAGGGGGATAGTACCGCTCCTTGAGGTGTGCCTTTGGAGGGGAGGTCGACCGTATCGGAGGTAATGCCACCGATCTGGAGGACGGCACTTCGGTTAGAATTCAACATGGGAACGCACGAGCCGAAGTTTTCTTTTTCGAATAGTGAAGCCGGGAGTGCTCGGGCTATCGCATATATACGTAAGGCAAATTGGTAATCGTTTTATGTTCTTCAGGGATTCAAACGACCCTTTCTTGCGAAGTTTTTTCCAAGTTGCACTTGGCGACGCTTTGCCGCAGTTCATTGTTTCTTCGTGCAACGAGGAATGGCCTACAATTAGAGGATATCTGAAAGAAGTAGTTGACGCAGTTCGATTCGTTTCTGTGCGGTTTTCTTTGGATTATCTCTGAAATGTTTCAAGGAAGGTTTTGAAAAAAGATCTGAAAAAAATTCTCTTTCCTGTGCCTGTGTACCGAGCAGTGTACTCTGCAGGCCGAGGACAGGATGTTTTGTCCGGGGTGAAAGCTATAGTAATCCCAGGCTCTGTGAAAACCTTCTTTTTTAAATTGCACACTAACACACTGCCTGTGAAAACATGGATGGAAGCGCGAGGTCTTTTTGTTGCTTGGAACAACTTGTGCGTTCTCTGTCAAAAACCTAAAACTACAGAACATGTGTTTATAGAGTGTTGGGATGCCATTTTGTTCTGGGACGTCCTGATGAGAACCCTAAAGAAGGAGTATCCGGTGACACCACATGGAATCAGGTACCTAAGTGTAAATGATGAAGACGATGTACCGCATGATATGATTATGCTTTTAGGATTGTATAGTATCTGGCGTTCTCGAATGGCGGTCCGTCATGCGGATGTCAATGCGAAAACTGTGAGCGCATATTTCAGAGAAAAAGTGAACTATCTGTGTGAGTTGTACAAAGTAGAAAATTCTGACTCGGAAATCTTGGCAGTACTTCAAAAATTGACCTTATTTGATGTTTCTTGTAGTTTCCGCCAACAAAAACAATGTAGGCGCTTTTCATTTCATCTTTGACTTGTAAAAATGTAAAAAAAGGAAATGAAAAAAAAAAAAGTGGGCTCGTAGCCAAATCGGTAAGACGACGGGCTCTCGGTCTGTTATTCTATTAGTTCCAGGTTCGATTGCTTGCGGTGCCAGTAAATGTTTTTATTGTTTACGGGAGTTTTCAGTTGACACCAGCGGTCGCGACGGAACCCTTGAAGGGTAGAGGCAAAAAGCTTTGCTTTAAAAACGGAAAATGCCGATCGCTTATGTGGGTGTGCCTTGCGACAACCACCCAGCGTCCCCGGTGCAAGTTTGTCAAACTAGCATACCCACATCGGGAGTTTGACCTAGACTGGCAAAAAAAAAAGAAATAGGTCCAGCGTTCACCCTAATCGTGGCAACACTTGCTCGAAACGAGAAAAACCTGCATAGCGTACGCCACTCCAAGGTGATGTCGTATAATTATCACTTCTATAGAAATGAAAGACGCTCACACTTCAATGATGCAATCCCCCAGTTATATTTCTCGGTGATGGCGAATGTCGGCGGCCACCAATTGCGCAAACGAGACTCTGTGACGTCATAGAAAAGTCTTCGGAAAGGGATTTATCAATCACCTGTGGTTGATGTCTTTTCTTTAATATGTGTTATATGTGTTGAACTATGGGATAAAATTGGTATAATTCTCATCGGGATAACGCAGTGTTCTTTGCGAATCAAAGAACTTGTATTTCCGTCCTTTTATCTGTGGTGTACGGGCTCGGACAGCCACATCTCGTTACTGCTAAGTTGAAGCTCACTCTCTTGAACGCGTCGGCCTATGGAACGTCTGCTGTGTTTTTCTTCTTTCGAAGAGTAGTAGTTTATATATCTTGAAACGGTAGACCTTTGGTCCAAACACGGGAAGATAAAGGGGAGAGGAGAGTTAACGCACCGGGGAAATAGCACAGTTCTTGGATTTCACAGAGGCACTTGTTTCTCTGGGTGGTCAGGGTTCAGTCGTTTGCGACAAGGAATATTTTTTGTCTCGTGTTTTCCCGGAAGTTGAAGGTTGTCTGAACAAAGATACATATAATGCTCTCATTTTAATAAGGAATTTGATTGGCTAAACTTCTCTTTGAACTCACGAATAAAAGTCCCACGTATTCACAGCGGCCGTCGGCTTACCGCCCCGGCTGAAACTCGGTGTATATACAAGTTTGTGAGCAATGAGCGCCCACTCTTACCTCACGCCGCGTCCGGTGTCAATGAAGCTGTCAGCCGATCGATGCATATTGCGTTAGTCTCCACGCTCCACGAGCTTGTTGTGGCAGCGCGTGCACTGACTGTTCTCCTCCCTTCCCCCTTAGCGCCCGCCCCCTTTCCATGCACTCGGCTCAAGCACACGCATACTCCAACACTTTGGCCCTATTAAAATGGTCGTGTGGAAGCGACAAGCGATTACCGCGATAACCAAGCCCGCTTGTGTTTTTGCGCGTTGTGTTTACTTTCTTCTTTCCTCTCTCCGATTGCCCGAAAACAAAACAGCGATAAAAAGAAAACGGAACCTAACGCCTATAGGAAAAGAAAACTGCCCTTTGTCGGATGCCCAGCTCGTGTTCCCAGCTGGATTTGTCGCTCCGTGGCTTTGTTCACAGTTCCCCAAGGAGACATGGCTTATAATTTGGCTTGCACAGATGTCCTCCTGAATTTGCCCGCCCATGGATTTACCCAATGCTTCCACAAATCGTCCACGAAGCTTAGAGAATGCGTTATAGAGAGCTGTAAGTGCGGGCAAGGTATAGGCCGGATACCTGACATTCAAGCTATCCTCTGCCCTAAACTTCTCTAACCACGACTCGGTGAAGTAACCACGGCAGCTAATCGCGCAGGCTAAGTGCCCTCAGCCACTGACATTGTTGGACGTTTTGGGTCGTGGTTTTTACGATCGGAGCGCACATCCCTCCCCCTTAAAACATGTATACATGATCTTTGTTATATTTCAGCTTGGTTGAGAAACTGCCACTTCTACTCGTGCCTTGAGTGAAATGGAGCACAGTTTCATTGACTGCAGAGATGCCGTCTGCTTGTAAGAGGTTTTGCAAAGAATGCTGACAAAGGTTATGTGCATCACACCATTTCAATTCGGTTTCCGATGTTTGGGTGGGAGGGTGAAGACCCCATGAACTGCTTATTTTAATTGGTCTTCTTAGGCGGTGGTGATGTCGACTATGAGATGGGCACTCCGAGCCACGTAGATCAATAAAGACGTATTTCCGAGAAACTATGGCTCTCGTGTATAATCAGCAGAGATTTTAGATTACGACCTGATTGATTCCCTCTTTTGAACGGTTGTATGTGTTTCCTCGAACACTTGTGTATTTACGTTCACCATAATTTTGTATGTAATATGTTGTCTGCTTTAGCATGTAAAGCCCTCATACAAGTGCAATTAATGTCTGTGCATGTTCTGCTATGTAGTAAAGAAAGAGTTCGTTAAAGATCCCCAGGTGGTCAAAATTAATCCGGAGCCCTCCACTACGGCGCGCCTCATCGCCTGCGTTGCGTCGGCGCGTTAAACCCTACAATCAATCAATCAATCAGTAAAGAAAGAGTTGCCTCAGCATCTGCTCACTTAGCGGCAAATGTCGAAAGACGGTACTTTTGTGCCGCCCCTGCCACGTGAACGTCTCTCGTCTCTTCCCCGCCTACTTTTCATGCTTATTCCCCTCTCGTTTCGTCCCCCCTCCCCCCCAATCAATACGGTGGAGGTTCGGTGACGTTGATTCCATATTCCTGCGTGACACCGCTCGAGCGCTTTGTATTTGAACATTTCGTTACTGTTGGACTTGGAATGCATCCTCGAGGTCTAAGTGCCAGTATGAGATCTTTTTATATTGTCACGAAGACACAGACGACGCAGTTGTCTTGAAGGAAACACAAATTTATTGAAGCGAACTTGTGCTCCCCTAACAGCTCAAAGGATACACAGGCGGCGAGGCAGCACTCAACTAAGTGACGTGCGCAGGCACGTGTCGGCGAATCGAATACCGCGGCGGCTGCCCTGGTTATCTGTCGTCACGGTTGTTTTTCGAAACGCCGAATTACAACGAGAACACTGGAGATCAAAGAAGATCATTCTAGTTACGTCAGGGCCGAACACTCTCCCTATCAAAATAAGATAGCCCGTCCGGCATTCACAATAAATGAAAGGACCTCTACTTGAAACACTGATAACACAGCCGGGCGTTGCCGGATGGTAAAAAAGAAACAGCCGTATACGAACAGAAGGCATAGCTCGCGGCAATACTTCTGGGTCAAATATTGTTTTTATCTTTTATTTTTCATTTGCTATCCGAAATATCAAGTGCAAATATACTTTTCATTAAAAGAACACTGCCCAGCACAAGTTATGTATAGGTGTATAGGCAGCTTAATTCTTTTCTTTTTGCTCAACAATTCTTACAAGCATGAAGAACTGTAAAGGCTTAATGGTTTGGAAATGTTTCGCGATTGAAAAGTTTTGTTTGAGATGATTGATTGATGGTAGGGTTTAACGCGCCGACGCAACGCAGGCGATGAGGCGCGCCGTAGTGAAGGATTCCGAATTAATTTTGACCACCTGGGGATCTTTAACGTGCGCCGAAATATCGTACTCATAGCGTTTTCACTTCTCGCCTGAATCAGAATTTTGTTTCAGAATTCTTTCATCTTTTGGATAGGTGGCTCAATGGACAGACAGACAGACAGACAGACAGACAGACAGACAGACAGACAGACAGACAGACAGACAGACAGACAGACAGACAGACAGACAGACAGACAGACAGACAGACAGACAGACAGACAGACAGACAGACAGACAGACAGACAGACAGACAGACAGACAGACAGACAGACCAAAATTTTCCTGTTTAAGTATCCCAAGAGTAGGCCATCGCGTTAAAAAAAACTTGGGCCTTCCTCTTGACTCCCTGACTTTAAATCATAGTCCTGGTCTCATCTTGTTCTTTTTTATTAGATAAAGGCCACTCGCAGCTCAGAACGCCGGTACTTCTTGCCTCATGGGGCGCGGAAAGCTTTCGCTCTAAAATCGACTCGAGAAGACATGTCGGGGTTTAAACACGTTAGAATTTGCCTAGGTATTGCTCCCATACGAGATGTGACGTGGGGATGGTATTCGCAGTGTCCATACACAGCACGCATCTCTGCGAAAGAATTTATGAACTGACACGATCGCGCAGTTTTAGTGCGCAGCATTCTTTGCCGAGTACACCCACAGCCAGGACCCTGGATTTCCACAAAAACACATATTTTGCGGAAGTTCCACCTTTAATCATCATAACAGCGTAATCACAGGTGATTGGCCGAACACAATTTTGAAAAACAAAAAAGGAAAAATAAAATACAAAAAATGGCGAAACGTAACGCCCTGAATTCACACAAAAATGCAGATTTGGCGGAAGTTCTCCACTTAATTGTTGTAATAGCGTAAATCGATATAATCGGTGGAAAAAAATTTCTAAGAACCAAAAAACAATAAGAAAAATATAAAAAATAGTGAAAATGTCCAGCCCTCCATCTACACGAAAATGCAGATTTCGCGGAAGTAACACTTGCAATCTTTATAATAGCGTAAATGGAGATAATTGCATGATCGGGCAGAATTGACAAAAAACTAAAGCATTTGGCTGTAAAGAACTCCCAATTTAGACGAGATTCATAAGAATGTTACGCATTAGTAGACAATTATCTGAATTTCTGCAGATTTTTATTGCGAGGTGTCGCATAAAAGCACAACTTTATTTGTAGCCAATCGAAGGCCATTATTAAAAAAATGAAGCCAGTTAGGAGTTCCAATAATGTTTGTGCTGCTAAAGGACCTGAGACACCTAGGCCTCGTTGCATTCCCGTTCCCGCAGTCACAAAAGGAGGCAATTGGTTGAACGAAGGAAAGCGATATCCCGCATTTGTATCGATGAAATCAAAAGCTGGGCATCTTAATCGTCAGTCTCTTTGCAATATCACCGACATTCAGATATCAAGATAAACGTGTAGGCATGGCAACACTGACGATATCGGTAATAATTAAGGCAAAACTATCCACTGTGCAATCGATAAGTTGACGATGACGATGATTGTTGTGACTGCTGACTGTACACGTGTCGATGAAGGTGACCACGCCAGTTATGAGGGTTTGCGTTCAGCTTTCTCGATCGATTTTCTGAGTCGACGAAGGCGATGGTGTTGTCGGCGGCGACCGATTATGTTGTCATGAAGACGATGACGCGATCTTGCCGTTTTTCAGACTGTTAGATAATGGACTGCAATTATTTAAGAATAAGGCGAGTTGTACGGGTGAGAATCGCGAGCTTCAACCGATCATCATTACGCATTATATATGTGCTTAGCCACACTGACTCTTGAGTACATCAGCGGAAGACCGCTTACACCGCAGGGCTAACAGGGAGTCCCTTATACCGCAGGGAGAAAAAAATGGCCGCGTATCTGCTCCTTTCGTTGCAAATGGGGACGAAAGACGATAGTCGACTGGAGCCCCTGCCAAGTAAATGTATCCCTTCTCCTTCCCACTCAACTCTCATGCTGTTCCTCGACCGTCTCGTTCCTCCCAAGATAACACGCTGGAGGTTTGCTCAAGTCAACTTAAATTTACCGCGTTCACTGCTCCAGGTCGGGTGCCCGGATGCCAGCACTGCAGTACGGTGGAGACGCGCATGAAACGAGGTACCCTACTCCAATGTCTCTAAACCAAATTGCCCTGCTCCACGAGTGTTCCAAGCGGAACGTGGAACCTATCTAGTGGAAACTTTGTTACTGTTGACGCTTGATTTCTTAAAATTCCGCCAGAAGGTGTACTGATGCAGGAAACAGAAGGGGAAAGAGTGAATTTCTTTCTGCAATGGATGGATTGCAAAAATCAAGCTTCTATGATTTTTTAATAAAGAAACACTGCAAATATTACTGATGTATTAATATTTTACCTCATGTTTGCGTAATGTTTTGTTCTTGTTCGACAACTTTGACAAGTATCAACATTAACTGAGGACTTATACGTCTAGATTCGGCTGTGGGTATACTATAGGGCTATTGCGCAGCTTCTGTTTCACTTTGGCCGGGTGGCTGAATCGAGTCAGACACACGCAGACAGACAGACAGACATACAGACAGATCAAATTTCTGCGTTTAAGTAACCCAAGAAAGACTATCGTCTTTAAAACAAGCGGTCTCGCTCGACGCATGTACTTCCAGGGACACCCGTAAAATTCGATAAAGTGAATCCCGCGTAAGCTGCGTTTGAAGCGGGTCGGCTGTCACTAAATCAAAAAGGATGTTCCTGGTCACGTGCCAGTGCTTGGGCCTATTGTTAGTTCGGACTTTGCTATTTTTTGAGGACCTGTTTAGTTGATGGTCTTGTTCATTTTTCTACTACTTATTCAACACTGCCGGCTGTTGTTGGCAGCCATTGGCGTCGGTGCATGCAAAACTTGTAGCAACAACAAAAAATAAAGCGGAACCATTGAGCTCTAAGTGCGGTATCGCGGTCCACAAACTCAAAGAAAACAACCCGCACGAATGATTTGTTAGCTAACATATGTTGACCACAAAAACACTAAGTACTGAAGTACAATTCCAAAATTGGAAAGAATGGATGGCTAACATATTTAATGCGGTCAGACATGCAGACAAATTGCTAGGACAAATAATCAGGGAGTACAGGAAAACAGAGAGGACACATTTATACATATTTACAAAGCGTTTATTCTTTAATTGCCGACAAGAACGTGTTTTGCTCAAATGTGTGAGTGACGGCAATACGCAGCTATCCTGAGTTGCAAAACAACACGGCAGCCGAACCTTTCTAAGTGAGAAACGAAACTTTTATACGTGATCGTGAATAAGATACTCATCCCGAGTTTTACTTGCGTATCACAACACCCTAACACGTGCAGGTTTAAGTGGTGTCGCACGTGTTTCATGAGATCTCAATAAGTATAAACTCAATGCCCAGACAGTTCTGTGCGTTTTACTTTTGGTGAGTGCATTTGTGCCAAACTTCTATTATCACACCCAACACAATTGCTCCTCCAAGGCGTTTATTTTAGCCCATTGAGTAAGCGCTACAACTATAACTTTTTCCGCTATCCGCGATTAACGTTCTTACCGTTTCACTGATCTTGCGTTTCTATATTGGAAGAGACAATTAGTAATTTTGGCCCTACCAAAACCCCAAGGTGATGTCAGGGATGACTTTATACCAACTATTTCGGCAACAAGATTGTACTCTTACTCAGTTGAGTACCAGCCAAACCAAGGAAATATTTTCGACGCTGCACAATGTTCAATGTTATTTTTTTTTGCGCTGCCACCGACACATTCCAATATTTTGTCCTAGACAACTTTTCCTCAGTGACTTTGCGTTCATAGTTTCACGTTATTGTAGTATTCCTTGCTATTGTTGATGGCCTGCTCGACGCTGTACTTTGGTTTGCACGCCAGTTTTTTGCACACTTCACCCCCGTCGTACACTGCATGCTTCCTGATGTATATCAGCTCTGTGGGGTTGGGAACGGCATCTGTGTGCACCTTGAACAGCGGGCTCAGGAGGAGCATGATGGCCCAGAAGATGCAGGAGAACACGAGCAGGAAGAAAGTCGGCACTGCCCACGGCAACGTTCTCAAACCACGGAACTGGGCAACTGGGCGAAGGACGAGGGAGAGCGAGTCACCCGGTGTGTCGTCCGCAGCGACCAGGGAGCGTCCGGATAAGCCAGAAAACGTGGTCTGTGAGAGGGCGTCCATGCCCCTCACGATGAAGGCTGCGGCATTGCCGACGTAGGTGCCCTGCAAAAATAAATGTCGAGAAAAACCGTCTTTATCTTTGTGTTTGGCAATAAGTTTGCAAATTCGTTCGTCCCTAACAACTGATTACCCCCCGGTGGTTGGTCAGTGGATAAGGCGTTGCGGTGCTGAGCCGAAGGGCGCGGTTTCAATTCCCGGCCGCGGCGGCCGCTTTTCATACGGAGCCAAAACGCGAAAACGACCGTGTGGCGATATTTCGGCGCACGGTAAACATCCCCATTTGATTAAAATATTTCTTTGCTCTCCACTACGGTGCGCCTTATAGCCCAGTTGTGATGTCAACGCGTAAAACACCCAATTTTTTTACGAACGGATTCGGGACTAGCAGCAGGCGGGGGAAGAATTGTCCGAGTTCGTCAAAAATGAAGCCATCCTTCCCTGTACTACCATGGTAAGTGTCCCGTGAGCCACTGCGGAAGCCACGAGCGAACGTAATTTCTATAATATTGGTTTTCAAAGATGAAAAATTCTCGAGTTCTTATTTCAAACATTACTACCACTTTTCTAAATATTTAACGTTCTCTGCGATCTATTGACGTTGAAAGGGGGCTTCCTTCTCTGCCGGTTCTACTAGTCGTCGCACGTGACGGCCCTCAACGGTCCTGTCGTATTATTCTGGCCAGTTTTAGTATGATAATGAAAGGACACTCATAGACAGTACTGCTATTTCGAGGCCACAAGCTCATGCTGTGCAATCGCTTCACCAGGAAGTACAGTTTCTCCTCAGTAAGTTTTCGCAACTCCGAAATGCTTTGGGGTCATAGTAATCGCTCGTTGTCATGGCTGGAATAGACTTGCAGCTTTGTATAAACGTACGTAAGTATGCCGTTTGCCAATCAGTCCACAAAATCTGGGAAGACGACATTCGGTAAACAGCTAGGGGATCAAAGTGTCATTTTTTTGTGGCTCAGCGATATGACTACTGCAATATTATAACGTTACGGGGAGCTATTGATTCTCATACAAGCATCTATATGTATAGCCCGATTCAATCAGTCACACACAAGGTGCCTGGAACGTAACGCTCAATGTTGCTGTCTTTAAAACTGGCGCTAACATCTAGTACCTTGTGGCGTATTTGGCCTGTTTGGGCTGCTTTTGAGGTTTTCGAGTCAGTTTGACAAGATATGTTGGTTTTACACAATTAAAGGCGCACTGCTTTCCGAACAGCCTGCATTTTGCCTAGTGGCTCTAGTACTAATAGTCTGTTTAACGAAATGAGCGTCCGAAGTGGTTCATTGTCGGAGCAGTGTACTGTGTACTTTGGCTTCATCAGGCGTTTTGGTGTCGTCTGCGACCGCTTGCTAATTACGAAATGGTCCTTCCTGAATATACACAATTCCTTTCTTAACATTTTATTAAGTTGCTTGCGTGGGAAAAATTGCTGTTTCAATGTTAACGACTTGCTGCCCTATCGTTTGCTTGAAGCGGTATACCGCAAGGGCCTGTTGCCTGTCCTCTGCTATTTTCTCAGTTTGTTAATGATGTCTCTGCAACTACATATACGCCATTTTTTTAGTTTACACGAAAAGGAAGTTTTGCGTGGTAGCGATTTACGTGCTTCCAAAAACGTCCAACGAAATATTCACTGGTGTAATCACTGGTGAAAAGAAAGAAAAAAAGCTACTAGTAAACGCGGCGACAATCACACTATCGGCGCAAGCGCGCAAAGCTAAGCCGCAGCTTTTTCAGCACTGATAAGGAGTTTTATTGCTTTAAATGTTGGCGAGAGATGACCTTGCTCGGCTTCTGCACTTTGGTGTAGTTTTTATGTGTAGAAATGTCTGTAGCTCTGCGTCCCGTCTTACATTGTACAGACCTGGATGTCATATTGTTGAGTAATAAGTTTGTCTTTTCTAGTTTTGACAGCTTAAAAACCAACACATAAAGAACAAATCCATAAAAGTACCGAACAAATGTTTTTCTATCCATATACATTGCTTTCGTTATAAGCCTAGCCCACCATTCCCAGGCACTCTGTATTTAGAAGCGCTACATTGTCTAGAGCTAGGCTCTATGAAGCAGTCCTTATATATTTCAAAGCTAATCCACGGGAACATTACTTTCGCTAAGCTTATTTCTCAGACGCAGGTGACCGCCCTCTTAAAAAAAAATTCCCCTGCATTTCCCCGAGGGGGAGAATGTGAAAGTGCGAATGCACGGTTGTCGGCCCGCTTGGGGCGCTTGCGCTCGGCCCCCGCAGCCCACCGCCTCGCCGCCTTCTCTTCCATCTCTTCCATCGGGTTTGTAGTATCACGTGTACACCACGCAGTTATCAAGCCGCTATAACGCCGCTGAGTCGCCAACGCACGCCGCTGACGACGTAGTTTGAATGCGTTAAAGATATAAGGCGCGTTACTGACAATATCAGCGTCGCGTCCGTGGCTTATTCGGTAGAGCGTCGGGCTGCGGCCCGCAAAGTCCTCGGATCGAAACCTGGCGCCGGATGCTGTTTCTTCTTTAAAGAGCACTGCGGATGCCGCCGACGCCGCCGACGCCGGCGGTGGATGGTTTGGGGTCGCTTATAAAGAGCATTCGCTCTTAATATGGCTGACGATTACGACACCCCCAATGCGAAATTTGAGCACAGCGCGAACTGCAGAGGATTCTCGGAGACGGCGCATAGCTGGTGCTTCGGCGTCGCGCACCTCCGGATTCTGGCGTCGGCGGCGCTGAGCCTCTGCTCGGGCGGCCCTTCCTTCACCCCAGAAAGTGATACCGTCTTCAACGAACGTACGACGGCACGCTACTCTGGCGTTATCTCGTAGCGCGTCGCCGCCGCGGAGCGCGTCTCGCTAGGGCCCCTAAAATTACTAAGGTAGCGCCATTCTATGATCTCGCCACCTTTCGCCATCACCCGCGTTCCTTTCCGCCTTCGTGTTTTGCTATTTTCTTTTTCTCCGGCCAGCGCCGCCCGCCATTGGCTAACAAAAAAGTCACGTGGTATTTTTCTTCTGCCTCCGCCGCCGGGTCGCCTCGCCGATGCCTCGCCGGCTGGGACATTGCGCAACGCCGCCGCTGCGGCGCCATTTCTGGCTGCCGAGCCACGGAGCTTCAGTGCCGGCTTTATCATAGGCGCGAGCTAATGGCAAAGTACGATTTAGCTGCTCGTTCCGAACAAATGTCGCATCGGTGTCGCTTTATGTTGCTTCTCGGTGCCGGTGTGTTGTGCCTTAGGCAGCATAAATATCGTCAGGGAGGGCAAAAGACTTCATTATTCCGTCCGTGAAACGCGGCGCAGAAAGGAGAAAAGTTTGGTTGCATAGATTTTAACCGGCATACTTCAGGCCGACGCTGCCATCCCTCTTTTGCGAGGTAAGTTTCTGAATGCTTGTTCTTGCTCTGTTAAATTCTGCACAAGCTTGAGCGGTCACTTACGAAGAAATGCATATTCCCTCCGCGACCATCGTCCACCCTTTGTTCTGAGTAGGCATTGCGCGCAGCGGCGAGTTTGTCCCGTCGTAAGCTTTGCTTTGGATAAGCGGCCGTGTATTTGTCATGTGCGCGCTTATCTTCAGCATAATTATCAGCGGCGTAGCATGTTCAGTCGGCTGTCGTAAGGCTTTCGTGACGCGAGAAATGTTCACCTGAATTCGCGCTTGTTTTGGCAGACGGCAGCTTGCGTCTGACCATGTGGCGTGTGCGTTCCGAGTGCGTGTAAGCTTTTTGTGGCGTGAAGTCATGTTTTGTGTGTTAGCGACCCAGGTGGTATTATAATTCCGTTGTTATGACATTGGAGTGATTTGCTGCGTAATATGTGCTTCGTCGGCGCGGCGCAAATTGGGGCTGTGGCGAGAAAAAAAAATGTGGCTAGGTAAAACAATTTAAGGCCAGCTAATCTAGTGACCGCGCCGTTGACATACGTTTCATTCGCACTTTCTGTTATCGCTTTGTTAAATTCGCGCACGTTTGAAAAGGCAGTTGAAGTGCATATTCGCACCGCAACGGCTGTACGCCCTTTCTTCCGTGTATGCACAGAGGACCGTTAATTCCATCTTACGTTTGCATTACATGTGATGCCTTACATTTGCAGTGTGCGCGCTTACTTCATCTTAGTAGTCAACAGCGCAGCGTGTCCAGTCACTGCGATTTGAACCAAAACACAGTGGGCGACTATATTATTTTCAACTGACCTATTTTTGTCCAGCAAAGCGCTTGTTAAACGGGTTTAGTGTAAGCGAGTTGAGCGTGGACGCGGCACTGAGCAGATGCACGAACACGAATTTGACCATGCTGCGGTAGAACGGTCACTAACTCTCTTCTGCAATGCATTATTGCCTATATTGTCGGAGTGTTTGTGACGCATCTCAAACTCGGGGGTGACATTTGTTTCCCTTCTCAATAGGATTATTTCACGGATCAATTTGAGCAACGGATATTGGAGAAGCTTGGTGTTAAAAAGCTAAACCCAAATGCCACTCTCAGCATTTTTTCTCACAAGAAGCCACGCCAGCAGCACAAGCCACCTGCACGACGCCATTACGAACGTTTGTTGCAATAAAATATCTATTTGGTGGCACCAATTCATTTTTGTGATATACCTTTTTGTTTTCTGTTGATAATCATCGTGACATTGGTTCTCTTTCGAATTTCTTTCTGGTGTATTCCTGTGTTAGTGCAATGTACAAATATGCCAGAATGTATCCCAGCACAAAACAATTCTGTCCAGGCGCCTCCATTAATAACGGCTGTAAACGACTGCGCCCGGTAAAAGAAAACGTATTGGACGATTAATTAACTGTAGTAATTAGTTACATGATTTGTAGCTAGAGGGACTCGATCTCTGGTTCGTGTAAGAAATGAGAGGCCACAAATCAGTAATTTCAGTTCACCCGATCGATTGATCGCAATCTTCTCTGGAGCCTATTCCTAGAATTACAAGCCTGCGTTTTTCCCTCGGTTCGCACATGGACGTACGGCCGCGAGTGCAGTTTAGTGTATCGGGCTGCGAAGTCGGGGAAGCAGGGACTTTTCACGTCGCTGTGTACGTGCACACACGCACAACAGCATGTGTATATTTTTTAATCGATTCACAGCAGCCTATAATGACATCAAGGTGAAGGAAACATTTCTACAAAAACGGCAAAGCACTCTAAACTGCGTGGTATTATGGTAGGATGTAGGTCGTTAGTAAAAGTGGGCGCAGAGTGAACGCCGCTAATGATTCACAACCATCGCGAGAAAGGCGAATGCAAGGACGCCAGCGGAGCGCTCGAACGACGGCATTTCCGAATGAAGCGTTCTGTATACTGCCGCGAACCGTGCGCAAGCCCCATGTGCAGTGATTGCACGACCACAGTCACGTGAATGCAAGAACGGAGTTACCGTGACAGAGCAGTTTCAAATGTCCACGCTCGATCTTTTCGCATTCCCGAACTATCCTGAGATGCTACAGCATGCCGCACACGTAAACAAAAACCGCGCTGTGCGTATCCGCCAGTGGCATCCACCCCACAAATATGCCCTTGTAGACAAAAATATAAAACAAAACACCCTTACTCAGTGCGTGTTGGTAAAACGGGGCTCTGGAAGTCCTATTAACGCCACCAAAGAGCGATTGCGCGCGAAAACAAGAGCAAACTGCACGAAAAACTGCAGCGAGCGGCGCGAAGCGTTGCGAGGACGTCTGCTCTGAAGCAGCCAACAAAAGTGGCGGCACCGCCGCGGAGTTAAAGGGACCGTGGCGCCACGGGTGAGGGAAAAGAAAAAAGAGGAGGGCAGCGCAGACGGAGGGAGCAGTGGGCGCTACCTTGGTAATTTTAGGGACCTTACGTCTCGCAAGGCACCAACGCCACCTAGAGTAAATTCCTTGAAGGCACCATCGGCATGCCGCCTTTCCCCTCATACTTTCGTCCTGCTCTCCTCCTGCCCCTCCACTTTCCTGCCCGCTCTATCGTCGGTATACTCTTCGCTAAGTCGGTTACAACGAGGCCGACGGCGACAGACGACATAAAACCACTGAAGCAGGCGCTCAAAAACACAATAAAATACCATGCTTTAAATAATTCTAGCCCCTTTAAGGGGCAGTGACTTTTGTTGAGGATGCAGAGCACTTGCAACTTCAGCCTCTCTAGATGTTTTCTACAGTACATATACACTATATTTTAAGACATGTTCAATTGAATTTCGCATTTATTTTGTCCCAAAAATCTATCGGATGTTTTTTTGTTGTTCTGTGCGGAAAAATGACTTTTCTATACACAATAACTTGCCAATTTTATAGCATTTTGCATTGTAAGTTGCCATTTTTAAAGATCATTGTTCGCGCCTTACACGCCTGTCTGAAATGAGTACACGTTCCCAATTATCTCTATGAAGAAATTACGTTTCTCCTTGAGCCCTGACAGCATTCTTATCGTTTAATGGTATGCACTGTTGGCATTGTTTACAAAAAAAAATGTTTGTTCGTCCTAATATTTTTTGTTTCTTGCAATTCGTGCATCACTACAAACATATATCGGCTGTGCCTACGTACGTTTATAAATCTTTTAATGGGGAATAGTATTGTTAATATTATCACACTTGCAATTTAACAGGTGTTTTATCATTTGTATAATCAGAACTCGAAGCAGTGAGAATATTAGCACTATTAGGACTTGCATTAATATTAAGCACGATGAAGTCTGAGCAAGAAACTACAGAGTGGAATCCGTACCTGTATGTCGCAGTCAAGACGGAACACGGTGTTACACGCCATCTTGAACACGCGCAAAGATTTGGTAACGTACACTTCGTCCAATTCCCCGTACATGGGCAGCAGGCGCATCACCAGAGTGCGCAGTCGTCCGAGACCTGGGGAGACAACAATTTTTAGACTCTTGAACAAAGCGAAGTGGGAGATTTCGCTTTTAGCATGAACACCATAGAAAAATTACTCCCACCTCTCCTCGCGGGAACCCGTGTGTAGATGCGACGCATAGGGGGTTCCGTTGTTGTTTCCGTTAGGTTGATTCTCCCATCGCGTGAAACGTGCCGTGAACCCCCTGCCGCGCCTATGACGCAACACAATCCTACACAATCCACTTTAATCCAATCCAATCCAAGCCAATCCAATCCAATCCAACCCAATCCAAGCCAATTCAATCGAATCCAATCCAATGCCCCTCGCGAGAAGTGTTCGCTACCGGAGAGGAGAGGGGGTGAGCGGCGGAGAGCGCAGCTCGCGCGGCGAGGAGAATGGGGGAGGGGTGTGTACGGACAACGACAACGCCGTATGGCGGGACAAGGCGAGTGAATGAGATGCCGTCGCATCTATAATTACGCAAAGGGGATTGGTGCTGCAGTAGTGTTTGGACAAGAAGCAGCGGTGGACAGCTGCCAGAAGGACGGTAAACGTGACGTAAGTTGCCATTATTTATGGTATAAACAGGCAAGTGAGCTAATATTATTTTATAGCTTTTTCGTACTTTGCAATTGGACACCTCGAAGCAAGCATGTATTAGCGTGTGTGGAAAAACGGCCAAGAACGCACACGTTTGCTATGTTCTGTATACATGACCTAATTTTGAGTAGATTAGCTCAAAACAAACAAATTTCAGGGGAATGGCCGCTTGTAAACTGAATGCCTGAAGGAGCTAAAACGTAATTCCTAAAACGTAATTACGTGCTAAAACGTAATTCCTAAAATAAAACTTTAGGACAATGGGGCGAGGGCCCAATTTCATTTGAGGAAGTGAAAGAATAAAGTTTATACAACAGCAAGCGCGATCTTCGGGCGCTCTATCGGAGAAAGTTTTCATCGTTTTAGTATACCTTGGTGCTTGCTAACACGATTGATCGTCTAATAAAAATACCATGCGGCCAGACGCAGGTGCTTGAAATCTAATTGATAGAGATTACAGGTTGACTAGCTTGAAGATCACGCTTCATAGGATCTTCTTGCTTTATTTATTGGATTACACACTGAAATTGTTTATTGATTGAAGGGTACTGATTTTACGTAGTCATGAATAATGCCGTCACCAGTGTCAGGGGTCTGTCTCCCAGTGCGACAACTCTGTATGACCACCTCGTCGATATACTTTACTCTGCGCTATAAAAAAATCATTAGTCCGCTTCGAAACAACATACCCTAATCGCCAATAGAGCCGTTTAAAGGGCAAAGCTGGTGAATAATAAATCCGGCTATGGGATAACATGACAATAACGGAACACAAAGCATCGAGGATAATCAATGCATCAGCTGGGGCCATATATTGTACCAGGTGCGGAGTGGGTCATCATGCGGACCAGGTCACACCGAGTCGGACTCGCGAGAGTGACATACTCTTTTTTACACTCGAGGTGTACAGCACAGGGGACGAAACTACGAGCATAGGGGGCAAAACAACAGGCACGAAGTTGGCGGGTCGTGTTTCCGGCCATGGTGGCTGCCTTTGTTGTGTACATAAAAAGAGAAAATGCCCCCTTGTTTAAATTTCGTAGCGCGTGAGCATCGCCACTAGGTCCATAAGAATCCGTAAAGCTACAGGACGGCTCTTGTAGTAAATATTTCGTTGCGATGCTTAAACACAAACTTCGCTAATCTTCGGATGCACCATGGGAGAAAACTTGTCAGCCCCAAGAGGTAGCGGAAATATGGAAGGTGTAAGCCTTTTTGCAGTGTCGCATGCGACAGACACGGATCAGTGAGCGAACAGAGGGAAAATAACTTAGACTGGGCGTGGCTTTGATTGCGCTGGCCAGAATGTGCCCTGTGAAAGACCGATAACATGTGTCCCCCAGAGTAACACAAAGAATGAACAACATAAGGATGAACGGATTACACATGAGATAACTCTGCTGCGTGTTGGCATGGGAAGATGGGGTTGCAAGCACCGCAGCCGGCTGGAAGCAACGGAGTCGGAGTCGGAGTCGACTGCTGAAAGTCTTTGTCCTGCTTTGTTGATCAAGAGGCAAAAAAAAAAAACGATTACATTGATAGGCACGCATACCATTGGATAAATGACGTTCGTTGGCATCCTGCACCATCCTTTCGGCCCGGGCCTTGGACTTGCCGTAGGGTGAGTCGATTCTTAGGATGGGATCGTCGTGCATTGCTGTAGCCGATTGTTTGTCGTGAAGGGTTGCCACGCTGCCAGTGTAGACCAAATATGGCACGTTTTCTGCGATGCAGCATTCTACGACGTTCTTCGTTCCTGGATTAGTCAATAAAGCGGAAAATTAGACAAAATCATCTCCCCGGTTAATAAAAGGTCTAGAAAAGCTAGCGCCAATACTGTCGCGATGTTACTATTGTTATCCGCCGTATCTTG
This sequence comes from Haemaphysalis longicornis, assembly GCF_048455015.1. Classification (NCBI taxonomy): domain Eukaryota; kingdom Metazoa; phylum Arthropoda; class Arachnida; order Ixodida; family Ixodidae; genus Haemaphysalis; species Haemaphysalis longicornis. Next base: position 90,756,356 of record NW_027526422.1, read on the forward strand.
TTGCATAACTTTGTATCCCCTGCATATAATGCGATTTTGTATACCCGAAATATAAAGTGTACTCGGCTCCGACGCACATTGTTATTCGTGATAAACAATCTTTACGGACGACTCCGCAGTAGCGGTATTTGTACATACATCATGTTTATGACACAATCTACGTTTTCTTTCACGTGTCGGTGCCTAAGGCTTAGTTGTGGGAGGCAATTGCTTGCCAGAAAATTTATTTTAAACTGCCACATCGCTGAGCATTGTGCCAATTCCGAGCCCGTGGTTCTACGGTGGCGTACCATCCTGTTCGATATTTAGGTTACTTTGCCTTGGTTTAATGATGTAGTACTCACTAAGAGATGTATTTTGTTGGGTGTGCCGGTGAATATTTCTTACTGTTACCAGTGCTTGAGTAATTTGGGTAGTTTTCAAAATTTAGGAGATTTTTCCTTCGTTCCCGCAGTACTTCATGAGTTGTACGCCTGTATCTTAATGAAGTTCGGCTGTACTACGGAATGATTGCATTTCATTTTCTTGATTATTTGACCCGCTGCGGTGGCTCACTGGCCGTGGCGTTGTGCTGCTGAGCCCAAGGATGCAGGTTCGAATCCCGGGCGTGGCGGCCGTTTTTCTGATAGAGGAGAAAAGCGGAAACGCTTGTGCGTTCGACATTTCGACGCACATTAAAGATCTCCAGGTGGTCAAAATCAGTACGGAGCGCTACACTACGCCACGCCTAATTGCCTGTGTAGCGTCGGCGCTTGAAATCACAAAATAAATCAACAAATCAATAAATCAATCAATAAATCAATCTCTGAATTCATCGATTGATCAATCAATTTTTTAATTATTTCTTTATGGTTCTGTGAGCGGAGCTGCCGTGTGTTGACGTCCATTACCCAAGTTTGCGCTGCCCACGAACCTTTCATGTACCAAATCATATATCCCTGCGATATAACCACAATGACACGTGCGTGCACGATGTGACACCTTTTCAAGTAATTTTTCAAAAGTTCTGGTTGGAAGGACAGGCCAAAGGGTTTTTACACTTACGGCAAGCAACAAAAACGACATCGACCAAACCAACTTAAACAACAAAAGAGAACTCGTTTGCTTCACCATTGATATTGACGTCGTGCAACGCCCTGGTGTCCGCAAAAAAGCGGATGTCGACGACGGAGGCGCAGTGAATGACCGCGTCTACGCCCCGTAGAGCTTTACGCAGGGTGACAGTGTCGCAGACGCTACCCACGTACTCCTTCATTCGCTTGGGCTTCGCTGAATGGTACACTGCAAAGGGCAAAAAAAAAAAAAAAAAGAGCGACGAAGTAGTTTAAAGGGACTCTTTAATCGGCGCCTTGCGGTTTTCAAAAGGGTCATGAAGACAATATACAAGTTTGGTTTGATGAAAGTTTTATCGCAAATTTCAAATAAATACAGATGCTTCTCAGAAACACATATGAAGAAGTGGTGACTCCCCAACCACTTTCGGCCGACGCCTCTATGACGTCACCGAATGTTTCTGCGATTCGCGGCCGCCGAGAAAAGCCACTGCTCAAGTAACATCACAGTGTCATTGCAATGGCGCGCCAAATTTCGTTTTGGTAATATTTGAATACCAACTTCTAGATAACGGACGGCAACAACGTTTTTTAGCACGTTCTTGACAACTCTGTTTTAGTATGAACCTGCTGACCAACCAGTTAGATTTGCGCTACTCCCACGCGGGGTGTGTTGCTCCACGGTATTTTGTGTAATAAACTGGGTTAAATCATCCGTTTTCGGCAGTCTTTTAGTACGTCAGGGTACGGAACTGCACCGGGTCATACCGAGCTTGCTCTTGTAAGGCCGGATGTCGAAGAGCCGTATCTCTTCCAGCGTGGTCAGTTCCTCCTCCTGCAGCTGGCGGATGAGGTGCTGGCCCAGGAAGCCGCTCGATCCCGTCACCAGGACGACACGGATCGAACGACGCTCTGCACCACTGTCTTTTCTGCAGCGAGGGTTCGAAGCAGGCAAAGCTTATTAGCTCCGAATATGAAATGTAGAGTTCAATAATATAGACCAGTTGTTCTCTAATGGGGGTCGGCGAACGCATTTCAGGTGTCCGCGAAGACCTCCAAAAGCTCTCTCTCTCTCTCACTCACTCTCTCATTCATTTCTCCTTTGCTGCCAACACAAAAATGTGGCTTCGCTGTGCGTGCGTTTATTTTTTTCTGCTCGCAGCACATCTTTGAACACCGGCTTTTTGCACAACACGCTAGCTAGGGAAAAATGCCGGACACAGAAGTGTTTGGGTGACTTTTAGCTGCAGGAACAAATCGTTTGAGAATATGACATGCATATACATAAAGACAAGCCTAAAAGTATGAACGTTGAGTGTGTGTGGTAGACTTTAGCTGCATGTGTACGTTGTTTATCATATTTACAAGAATCTATAGAGTTCATTAAAGGTTCCCCATCGCTTTTGCAGGGGTCTCCGGTGGACTCATGGTTAAGAACTAGCGGTATAGAAGAAGTTGGCGGACATACGAGTACGCACATAACGACGTTGGCTCAACCATACGCTCATAAGTCATGAGTGTCCGAGGCAAAATGAAGGCAGTAACAACAAAACCAACATACTTCCGGTGTACGGGCCCGTAATGAACGCTGATACTCTTCGTAAAGTACTCATTTTTTGCCTCGAATATATTTAAAGTTTCTCTTTCGGTTAACAGTGTTGTCATTTAGGGCCATGCTGTCATCTCTAGTAGTCGTGAAATACCTCGCCTATATATATTTCCGGTTCCTGCTGTTTGCTTTTGCAGAAATGCTTCTGCAACTGGCCCTAAAAACGGTTTGACAGAAAAGGGCGGTACAAAAAAAAAAAAAAAACAGAAGCGTGCCTGACTTTGCCCTGGTATGCTTCGCAAGTAACACCATAAGAATACTTGTAATGCCCGAACGACCACAGCTGCTTTCCAACGGTTGCACAAGAGACTGCGGAAAGGAGGATCGGCAATCACTGCGGAGCTCTGCTCTGTGAAAAACGCCGCGCAACCGCATCCCAAAAATAAAGGGAAAAGAGGTCACTGCCGGATCAAGATGGGAAGAGGCCAAGTCATGGCAAAAAAAAAGAAGAAAACAAAGCAACGCGAAGGGTGGTGCAAGTACCGCGGCGGGAGCTCATTTGCTTTGTATTTCTTCATTGTCTCGTCCTTTGTGCTGCTTTCAGCTCTAAATTCTTACAGGCTAGCCCAACTCTACTCCCTAGTTTAAAAAAAGCTTATTTCGATGCACAGCGGCTACTCAGATCTCCCGACAATGTGAGAACAGGTTTTACAAAAACCTTGAATCCTTTTCAAGCATGAAAGGCGTCATGCCGCCAGCTTGCATTGTTTACTATTTCTCGTGCAAAAATAGCCACGATCGTTTGCTCTCAAGACCGTACCGTGTAACTGCGAGTTTTGTATACACGATTTATATCCTGTTGTGAGTCCCAGACACGGAGGAAAAGTTTATCAGGTCTTGCAGTCTTCACGGCTACTAAAATATTCTGCAGAAATTCATAGAATTATCTACTAATGCGTAGCATTCTGTTGCCTTCTGTCTTGAGTGCGAGTTTTTTCCAGCCAAATGTTTTTTTTTTTAAATCCTGTACGACCAATTGTGTCCAATTACGCTATTATAACGATTCCAGAAGAAACTCCCATCGCACGTCGGTGTAGCGGGAAATGAACATGCTGACAGGTTAGCCAAGGACGCCTTATCTTCTACAAGGACGGTGCAAACGCGGTGCGATTTCCAACGCATACAGAAACAGACCGTTCGCGAGCACTTTAGGCAGCTGTGGCGACCAGTACATCAACCAGTCGTGACGAAAGGCCTGAAAGAGCCGAAGCCTGTCTGCTCCACCGAGTAAGAACAGACTCAGCCCGTACACCAGCTTGGCTACATAAAATCAACATTGTTTCATCCCATTTGTGCCCCTCGTGCAGTGTGACTGGTGAAATTGATCACTTCATTATTAACTGCTCCAAAACCAACCCTGAGCGGACGAACTTTTTTCGTGATCTCCAAAAATTAGGAGTGCCCCATGCTACATCGGAGGGCAATATTTTTCTTAGGGACCATTGGATTGTGCGTAGAGAGGTGTCTCATCTCCTACTCGGATTCTTGCAGTCCACAGGACTAAGTGAAGTGTGGTGACATTGTGTGTCTGTTATTTTAGGACTAAGTGAGGTGTGATGACTTTGAGAGTTTTGATATAGTATTGGGGACGATTAGGCGGAGCTATTGCCGGCAGCTATGCAAGGCTAAGTCCGCCTTATGCAACAATACTTACTTACTTACTTACTACTTCGCGAAATCTTAAATATTGTGGAAATGCTATGCGTTATACATTTTGCCATTTTCCGTACTTTTAGATGCGGCTGCATCTCATTCACTCGCCTTGTCCCTCCATACGGCGTTGTCCGCACCTCCCCCTACACTCTAAAAAAAATAATAGTTAGCGGCGCCCGGTTTCGATCCCACGACCCTGTGGGCGGAACGGGAGGTACATGTTGCTCTTCCCACTGCGCCACAAAACCGGGGCAGAATCAAATGCTCCGAACGCGCCGTATATCCTTGACTCATTCAAACTACGTCAAGATGCTACTGATACAACGCATGATGGGGCAATGATTAACGCTTGCAATAAAAGAAAACAAGCTCCCACCTACAGCAACAATGATGGAGTAAAGGTCGTTGCGACAGCGAAGCGCCAGGCATACCACTTAGAGAGATTGACCAAGATTGGCCAATAAAACATAATAATATGCATACCACTTAGAGAGATTGACCAAGATTGGCCAATAAAACACAATAATAATCATAAGACATAATAATCATACGAGTTCCCGACACGTTTCACGCGATTTCAGAATCAATCCAACGGAAACACCAAGTGAACCCCACGATGCGTCGCATCTACACAGGGTTCCCCTCGCGGGGAGGTGGGCGCAATTTTTTAATATTTTTCTTATTATTTAGTTTTCAAAATTTCACCCGGCCAATTATCTCCATTTACGTTCTTCTGACGTACATTCGGAACCTTTGGGAAATTTTCAACATTGGGGAAATTGCAGGGCGTTACACGCTCGTGGCTGTGGGGACGTATTCGGGAAAGATTGCTACGCATCAAAATGGCACCGCGTTCACTAGTGGTGCAAGGTTGGAGAAACAGCAGAGCTGGCGGCCCCTCAGCCTTCGTCGAACACCCGGCTGTTGCAGCTCACATGTATTTCCGAACTTGCCGCTGAAAGTTCTTCATGATTGATAGGCCCGGATCGTTTCGTCCGCAGCCTTTCACATGTCTCCCAAAGTGGACCGCGTTAGCCCGCGCTAGAACCCGCGGCAACCGGCTTCGCGAACTCGGCGTTTATAGCGCAAACTGGACGGCTGTGCTACCCTCTTCAGGCGGGAACGGACGTGAACTGGCGAGGAGAAAAGCACGCCAAACATGATGCCTCGAACGCTGGGGAGAGTGTTGCCGAAGGTCGAGCTGGTCGACGCCGGGCGCTCCTCGCGAGGCGTACGATCACGTGCGCTCGGCATTTTTCTTGGTTTTTTTTTTTTTGTGAATGCCACCCTACCAAGTTTAAGCTTAAGCAACTCTGCTGTAAAAACAAGAACATGCGATGACAGCACACCCACACTCACTTGCTCACACATTGCAAATGCATGTAAGGTAATGCCCAACGGTAACAAGGCCCATCCCTGGCGAGATACTTGTACACGCGGTGCATGCCAATGCTGGAAACCGACTAAAAATGATCGGAACCTGTGGGAAATGTGATGTGAATGCTGACGAGTTCGATTGCTTCCTTATTTTACTGGTTGGCTTTCCTCCGAACGGTAATTGCGGCATTTCATGCGCTTCGGGATTACTCAGTGATACAAACGTTAACTGTTATGTTTTTTCTACCTTTTCTTCGATCTTCATTGGGTTACATCTTACCTGCGTTGCCTGATATGCTACTTAATGAGGAACGTGGAGCGAAATTTGTCAATAAATGTTTTACCTCAATAAATGTGCAGAAAAACCCCAAGACATCCGGGTTGTTCACCACATATTTTTTCACGGGCCTCCATTCGGAGCCCCGCGGTAGGTTCACGATGTGAATATTCTGCTTTCAGGGATAATTCAAAACCGTGAGCAGACCTAAGCGCCACGAGTATTTCGGTAATTTCGAGTAGGCAGGAGTCGATGCCGCGATGGGGATCCCGTGAGGTACTGTGGACTGGGCTGGCAAGGCAGATCGAATAAAGAGGCGTAGGTGCCTACCCGTACCGCCTGAGGGCTGAAAACGCACAGTGGGGATGCCTCAACGAGGGTAAAAAATTCCGGGCAATCTCCACCAACGCGAAATCTGGTGAGGGGCGAAGCATGCAGTATACAAGTGCATTCTTGGCGCCTTGGCATTTTTGCCAACGGATATGAAACCGTTGGTGGGTAGACGTATACGGCTTTGTTGTAAAAGTCTCGTGTCTTTGAAGCACGAAGCGTTCTAGAGCGAGGCGTAAACGGGTGTCCCGGTATTTTAGTACCGTGACCACATGAGATGACAGTTACGACGACGACATGAGACGCCAACAGCCTAGCCCCTAAGGGACCTCACCCCTAAAAATCGATGGAGGAGGGAATGCGTTGTTCTTGTGCCGTCAGTGCCTTGGAGACTAGAACCACCGTCCGGTGGTTAGGGACTTTGGTCTAGAAGACGTAGCCTCTGAGAGCGCGATTTTGAGTGCCCTTTTCTGGACAGCGAAAATGATGTCGGGTTGAGAGTTAGCGATGTGGCATAATTCTGCTTGTTTGCTTGCTTACAGTGGTAATGGCGAAGTGCGGTTGGGGAGAGGAGGTTTCCTTGCTAGCTTATTCGATTTATTGCGGGTTTTAACGCACCGATACATACACACGTGATGAGGCGCGCCGTAGTGGAAGGCTCCGAATTTATTTGGACCGCCTGCGGATCTTTAATGCGCGCCGAAATCTCGAACACACGGGCGTTTTTGCTGTTCGCGTCCATCAGAAAAGCGGCCTTCGCTGTCGGTAATCGAACCCGCGTCCTTGGGCTCAGCAGCAAATCGCCACTTGCTGGCTTATTCGACAGCTGGCAGCGCTGGGGGATCGAGTCTGTGTGTCAATAAGAAGGCCTGCTGTGTCCTTACCGCGGTTACGCCGACGTCGGTCAACGCACTAACCTGCACTTCAGAGCTGCATTCTAAAAAAAATTAAAGCCGTTTCAGCCAATGTGAAAGCTGTCGGAATTGTAGATCAGTGATTCGCCATAATGGTCTGTAGCACCGTTATCCTCTCACTGTTACCACCCATTACGCTCCTATGCGCCCTGTCTCACTCCTCTCTTGAAGCATGGAAAAGAGCTTGTCCAATGCAATTCAAATTTCCCGCCTCCGCAGTGGTCGCGCGCCCTCCGCCTGAAACTCCACCAGCGGTAGTTCTGTACTTTTAGTGCTTGCTTTTCCTCCCGCAAGTGCCGGCGTTGCCCTGCCATTTTTTTTTTCGCTTACTATCGTAAAAACCAACCCAACGAGCTTCCCTAACTTTAATGAACGCGGGCGCTGCCGGTTAATTACGTATATTTTGCCTCAAATATACCTATAGTTTTCTTTGCGCTAAAAAATGCGGAAATGTAGGACAAGCGGCAGCGGTGCACGAGTTTCGAACGCTAATGACCGTATAAACCGCTTCGCTTTCGAAGCCTCTGGGGTACGCCGCGAACGACAGCGTTACCACGGGACGCCCTATTGCTCTACTTAGGTCCAGTGAGCGAGCTACGACGGCAAGGTGAGCGCCTATTTGCATTGTTGGGAGGGAGTATATTTTTGAGATGTGCTACAGAGGACATTGCACAAAGATTTTCCACTAGATCCTCGCGCTATACATTTCCTTACAATAGACAACGAGGATGGATTGCCTTACGATTTCGTCATGGCACTGGGTCTCCATAGTATATGGCGCTCACGTACAGCAAGGTTATACAACGATGTTGTACAACCTGTGCTTTGTATAATACATAGGAAATGTAGTAATGACTTTGCCTTGTGCTATTTCTCTATTACGATTGTGCTATTATGCTTAAATTTGTGAACAAACGTGTTATTATGTACGCTGTAAACCGGGTGGCTGAGGCCTCTGTCGGGCCACGTTCGCCTTTTGTCTCAGCCGCCCCTTGGTTTTGCCAAAAAATAAAAATCAAATACTCAAATAAAATTTTGATGCCCGATGTGCAAGGGAGTTTTTCAAACAGAGCATTGGCCGATTTTTCGATGTCTCTGATGGAGGCGAAAAGCAAAAACACCCGTGTGTTCGACATTTCGGTGCATGTGAAAGGTCCCCAGGTGGTCAAAATTAATCCGGAGCCCTCCACTACGGCGCGCCTTATCTCCTGCGTTGCGTCGGCTCGCTAAACCCCACAATCAAACAATAGATTTGTTGAAGTCATTAAATTCGACCAGGAACTACCTTATTGGCTGCCACAAATAGAGCAACTAACCTGCCACAAATAGAGAAACTAATAAAGACATTTTAATTCACAAAGTCAGCCCTTTAGTGACGGGCAACTCCGCCTCTTGTATGTGTGCACATTTACAATGTTGAAATGTAAGCTGTTCTGAATTGTCAAAGACAGGCAATAAATTAATAATAAAAAAAACAAATAAAAAACTACGGGACTCCGCTACGATGGTGCGGCGTGGGGCTCTACTTTGGTCCAGCGAGCGAGCCACAATGACAAAGCGAGCCCCCAAAGTGTTCTGCACTTAAAAGGGATTCGTCTCGTAGCCCGCCTGTACATGGATGGAGCGGGTACAACAGTTCCGTTCATTTCCGTGGTCGGTATGAGTGTGATGTTGCAACAGCTTCGTTGTGCCACCATTTCAAAACATCGGATATATACGCGCAATAGTTTTTGATTACGGAATGTAACGCGTGTCTATAGCTTCTAACAAACACACTGTCCGCGCGTCCGTACGTCCCTACACAACGCCCTCAGCCTCATTCATGATTAGGACGCCTAGCTAAGTTAGGAGAAGATTGCCGAATCGTATAAGCATAGCTCCCCTTACAGGAGGCAGGTATTTTGACATACACGAATTACGCTGTGCGGGAGCCCGTGCAGCGTCATACTCACTGGTCCAACAACACTCACTCTAGCCAGTGTAGGTAAAAAAAATTACGCCATGTTCCCGTGGCGGAACTATGAGTAGGATGCGAAGCAGCAAGGGGGGGTGGAGTAGAGTTGTGTAAGTAGAGTTGTGTAAGTAGAGTTGATGGATGGTGTTAGAGTAAGTAGACGTGTGGGCAGGGTGGTAGTGTGCACACCTGGTTTATACTGCTGTGAGGAGGAAAATGGAGGAGAGACGCGCATGCGCAGTGGAGGTGTGGACGCCGGCGCAACACCGCTTCTCTGCGCTGACGTTTACGTTCCGCTTCACGTGCTCGGAGTTCAGGATGCGCTGCTCGCCGCTGCCGTTCGGCTCGTGCCCTCCTCTGTGCGGCCTTGAGAATGGAGGAGAGACGCGCATGCGCAGTGGAGGTGTGGACGTCGGCGCAACAACGCGGGACAAGGCTCGACCATAAGACGCTTCGCATCTAATAAATAGCCGCAGCGGCGGGACATCCAGCTCCTCCTGCGAGAAAGGGTCGGGCGGACCAGCGGCCCCCAGCCCTTCAACCGCGATCCGGGAGTTGATAATTTGGTGAGTTCTCGAGGTACAAAATGAAATCTTTTTGAAATTCGAACTTAGAACACGCCACTGAGTTCGCGTAACGGAACCGTCTAGAGTCGTCAACTCCTCCTATGTATCGCCCTAACATGTTCTACGTTCTTCCATTAAGCTACAACACAAATCCCTTAGTATTCATCTATCCTCAGCGGCAACACATGTGCGTAAAAGCAATACGGTTTCCTATGCGGCGCGGCAAAATATCTAGTAGGTTGGACTACTCGATGGGTTGGACTCACGCCAGAGCGGCCGATCTGTGGCTTTTCCGGCAGCCAACTGGCTCTCTAAGCTGGACACGCATGAGCAGACGCGTCCTTTTCAGCTCGTTTGTTGCGCCGTTAAAGACACTCTGCAACACTCCCGACAAATGCGTACACACTTTCCTTCGCATTCGCAAGCACTTCTAAAGCTGTAGTTATCGCCAACACGGAGCGGCATTGCGGAATTTGCTCGTCACCGCAGATACGCCTTCCGTTTCTGCTTTGCTTTTGTTACTTTCTTTTAAAAGCGGCTATCGACCGCATTCACCTCTGCAACTAAAGGAAAGCCGGCCAATAGCCGCCGCACCGCCGTAATGATACGTCATTCTAGCGGTCGAAGAACGCCAAGATAGGGAAAAAGAGAAAAATATTTTGAGCAAGTTACCAAGTTATGTAATGGGCATGTGGAAGTACTTTTTGCCTGAGGTGTTTTGCGACCCCCTAATTTAAGCACTGCATGTGTTGGTTGACTGCGTTCTGCAAGCATTAAATATTTCGAAAAAGGGCCCATCTCCCCGCGAGGGGGACTCGAGTAAATGCGTCGCATAGGGGGTGGGTGTATTGCGTTAACGTTTAGTGTTTGGGGAGTTGGTGGTAGTGAATGCGTTGTATCAGCAGCTTCTTGACGTAGTTTGAATGAGTCAAGGATATAAGGCGCGTTCGTAGCCTTCCATTCTGTGTCGGCTTTGTGGCGCAGTGGGTAGAGCCCCATGTACCTTGCGTTCCGCCCGCAGGGTCGTGGGATCGAAACCAGGCGCCGGTAAGTATTATTTTTTTTATATAGTGTAGGGGGAGGGGTGCGGACCTGTTGTTGAGAGCGAGGAGGGTAGCGTGATGCGGGAGAGGAGGAGTGGGGGAGAGGGCGCGCCTGCGCGCTGAGCTGTTGCGGACGCACGGCGGACGCTACATGTGAGTTAAAGAAATGCTCTGCATTTAAAAAGTTGACAAAAGCGTGGCAGGGCCCCTTTCATTCGTGCGAAAGTCGGAATGGGTCAGGGAGTGTCGTCGTCGGATAATTCAGGCTACACGTTCGCTCGTTTATCCTCAGAGGCACTGATTGAGACGAAAATCCGCGCAGTTGGGGAGCCGCTGTCAAAACAATTACAAACGATTCTATACCGGCAGCCGTAAACACGGGGGTGGGGGGATTGTTTTCAAGAGAGTGACAGATGAACAGGATGCCCCTTACTACCCTTCCCGCTCGAGCTTGAGAGGTGAACGGCATGCCGGCTAACAGCGCGACCTATGGCGCGACTGCGTAACAAACGGAGTGCCCACTTGCTTGTGCACCCGTTGACCGACGGGCCAGTAGACGGGCCGACGAAGTACTCTCCTGATTCGCAGCGAGTTTCGCTGAAGTGTCGGGAAGGCTCGAATAGGCTGTAGAAGGCGGCGCGCCAGCTCTCACAGTACCTGAATTACGGCAGTCACCTCGCTGCTATTCTGTTCATACATTATTGAAGACGATAGTCTTTCCTCGGCTGCTTAAACGGGAAAAGTTTGGTCTGTCTCTAAGTCCGGCTATTCAGCCACCTGGCCAAAATTTAGGAAAGCTCTTGACCCAGACGTTTGTATAGGTAAAGCCTTTCCTAACTAATAAATGTTGAAGCGTAGTTCATGCTTGTTAAAGTGGTGCGGCAAAACCAAATCAGTGGGAATATTTAACGCGCGATATCGATACATAACTGGTACTAGCACAGTTTCCTTGATTAAGTATAGTTATTAGCTTGATTTTGTGATAGCCAATGGAAGAAACGCGTTAAAAGCAATGTTTTGACCAAAAAATACCCGGAAGGCTTGTGGCTGGAGCCTTGGCCTCGTGGCGGCACTCACTTAAACCCAAACAGTAACGAAAACATCCCACCAGGCGTCCTGTGAGCAGTGCGAAGGGGTAAAATACAACTGATTGTAGAAAACCTCAATCGCTTTTATTATGAGAGGAGCGAGATCGGAGCGGAAGAGCATGAGAGGTCGGGTGAAAAGTGAGGAGAGAAAATTATGCGGGAGAGGGTGCGCAACACCTTCGTATTCAGACGAAATTTTGACCCACGCAAGTAGATACGTAACTCATTTTTCTAGCTGTCACGCGTTAGAGTCCGAGTTACAGCTTGTTTACGTATGGGATTTGATTCCCCTCCTAAAGGCAGGCATCTTGAAAACGTTCGTGGCGCAGGGATGTAGCAGAGGAGTTTTTGACCGTGAAGACGTCAAGCTGCCCAGTTCAGTCGTTATAGTATCAGGAAAATAAAGAAACGAGGTTAATTATAGGCACGTGCAACAAACCATGATTTGCAACCCCGATCCCTGTCAGTTGTAAAACTCAAATGCATTCGATAGACGTGAGCGGCACTGAGACTTTTCAATTTCACTTTAAATAACTATGAATAAAAAAGTCGAAACCGTCTTATTTATACATTAGCGTGGTATAATTTTCGCGCAAGGTGACCATCTGAACGCAAGTTGCAAGCCTCTTTACTAAACCAGTTCAACGAAATGGTGGTGCACAAGTTCGTTTTCTCCCCACCTATTATACACACAACCCGCCTCGACAGCCCAGTATCTGCTCCACAGATAAAAATATAAGGCAGACTCACTTTTCCGTCGCCATGACCGTTATTCTTCAAAGTGATGTTCCTCCCGATGGTATCGCGTGGCCACTGGGCAGCTGTGGTGTCCCACAACCTTGTCGTGGTCGAGTCGCGCGACTTTGCGGTGCCACCGATCCGTGCGCGAAGCTTTGATAAAGTGCGGCCTGTGAAACGTCCTTGAGCGGTGTGGGCAAAACCCTCTCCTGAGGGCTAGCGGTGCAGTAGGCAAGCTCATATCGTCAACCTTCAAAACAGAAATAAACATCTGCTCTACCTCCCTTGCCTTGTTTTTATTTGGTAATCTGATATGTTAACTCATTTATTTACCCTCCTCTGTCCTGTGGCAGATTCTCGTAACCTGCGTGATTTGCGATGACTGTACATAGAAACACCAGAGATCGTTTTGCGCGCAGTAGCTCCTGCCTGTGCACGTCACCGAAGAGCTTTTCTCTCTCGGGCTTCTCGAAAAACAACACTTTGCGCGCGAAGAGTCAAAGGTAAGTAATCAACGGCGAGAGAGCGGGTCAGTAACATGGAAGGTGCATTCTTATTGTTGAACTGGCTGACTCTATGACCCCGCCGGCCTCTCCGTCCGATCAGCAGCGAACAGTGGTCCGCGTAATAGTTCTAATTGCGGTTATTGGGGCTGCAATTACCTGCGTGCTTCCGGTAATCTTACCTGCAAGGGTGATCAGCGACGTGCGCGGGATCATGCAGGTTGTTTTTCTCGTCACTTGTGGCAGGCAGAGAGCGAGAACGAGCGAGAGAGAGGGGGAGAGAAGAAAGAGAGTGAGAGAGAAACACTCTATTTCTGTCAATTTGCATGCGTAACGGGACTCAAGAAATGACGCGCTTCGCTTCATTCCTTCGAGGGCGAAGTGTAAACAGATAGGGAGAGCGATAACGGAGTTTGACGTAAATGCTGTTTGTTGTTCGAGTATGCGGGAAATCATGGCCGTGAAGTCATCGAACCTGAAATCGCTGGCTCGGAGAACGGCGTTCGGAATATCCTAATGGGGGCTTGGCGGCTGCAAGGATCGAGAGAAGTTTTGTTTCTCTTGAAGGGTGACGGTGACGCTTATGCAAACCATTTTCTCGCCTACTTCACGAATAGGAAACAGTTTGGGAGAAACACACACATCTGAGTTGCAAATATCTTTTTTAGTTGTGTTTTTCATGTTTACAAAGACGGGGTGCAAAAAATGCTTGCGGTTACATTGCGAATACGAGATATCGGGCAGCTAAAACAAGTAGCACTTCCCCAATTTGTGTTAAGTCACTAACCGATGAATGGTTTTCAGCTGTCTGCAACATTTACCATTTGGGAAGGTCCAGTGGGTGTGCACGTTGAACACACGTTTATTAGAAAAAGATAATCCCTTTTGACATGGTCCGAGGACTCGGTCAAGATTGGGAAACACGATAAGAAGTAAGGAGTAGGGAGAATAGCGGATAAAAGAAAGGCGGTCCACAATGCCTGCTGTCTATGTTGAAGATCAGCAGAGTGTCGAGCAGGTGCTTCCCGTCAGGTAAAGTGCCAAATGAATTGAGCCAAGGCTCTTAGGCTGCGTTCCAATTCATGGACAGCTTGGTAGACAGGTTACAAAGCAGTCAAAATAGAAGTCTAAAGGAAGCAGAATTGGAACGGTGCAGCGGTCACCAACGCACATGGAGGAAGAAAAAAGTTAGGAGACGGCGCCACCGCAGAAACGTGAAGCCTATATATAAAAAGTAAAATCGAAGCCGGTCCAGGGTGTCACTGCACCACGTGACCCCGCCGCGTCGCCGCGCGCGCGCATAGAGTTTCTTAGTAAGTATTCTAAAGAGAAAACTGCGCCTTGTAAGCCATGTCGTCGTGGGGGTTCATGGGAAGACCCCCCTTTTTGGCTTGGGCTTGGCATGACCATTGGATTCTCAAGCGGTTTTTGGGATTTGCTTTGTTCCCTATGCATTAACACGTTTACGAGCTACAAGGAAGCTGAAATCCTCCCTGTTCTGTGGTAGCCGTGTTCGGTGAAACAGCAGGCAGTGCGTGATCGCACCTGACGTTGCTCATGCCGCAGTCGAAGGACGCATGGCCGAGCGGGTAATATGCCACCGCGAAATTTATTGCCGAAGAAAAGAAGAGACAAAACGTACTTCGGCGAACACAAGATACGACCACGGGGATACGACAGATACGGGCACTTGTATGCGTCCTATCTTGTCATCGTGCACGACTGTTTAACGCCACGTTTTCTTTTTTCTTGTTAAACTAGTTGGCGGTCGGTGCACCGGTTCACCACGAAGGAAACGTTTAATAGGCACGCTCAAAAAAACTTCCCAAACTCTTCACGCAACTTATAATTAGCAATAATGGAAAAATTAATAAAATCAGAGTCTCTAATGAGCTTCCTCCCCAAACATTATTCTTGTACGCAACAACAACCTTGGCCCGCGTAATAGCAGGCACAACCGTTCCGGCAAAAATACGCTTTACTTCCTTTTTCCTTAGTTTTAAACAGCCTGTTTTTATTTTCCACTTCCATAATTGCACACTATTCTTCGCGTTTTTATGGCACTTTGTTTAAATTTGCGGTCACTAACAAGCTTCAATCCAAGCCAATGATGAAACTAAGGTGAGCACAATGCATAATGGCGGTCCATGGCGACACAGACGGCCTTAATGTGAGCCGCATAGATGCTAGCGCCAGATTCCTCTCTAGTGTATATTGTAAGAAACTCTATGGCCGCGCGCCGGCGTGTGAATTCGCGCGGTAGGATTTACGGGCCGTCGCGAGCTCTTCAATTTCGTCTGCTCGTAACTACTCAGTGGCCCGTTGTCGTGAATCCCGTTATATGTTTTTTTTCCCCTCGGCTTTGGTTTTTTAGGTGCAGAACATTTCGGTACACAGACTTTCCGGAACACGGTCGTTAAGCGAAGGCACAGCAGGTACCGAGAAATGAAGCTTGTCGTGGAATAAACAGAGAAATAGGATTTTTTTTAGTGGAACCCAGGTCGGGTGCTGAGTATTTTCTCATTCTCTGTTGGGGCGCGCGCTTGAAGGCGTAGTTTTTGCGTAATAAAACTGATGTGTTTGGTGTTTGCACTGGATGCTAGAGGTGAGAGTCAGTCGTCAGAACGAGAGTGAACGGAGGCAGATGACGGGAGACCGATCAGATATGCTCAGCAAAGCGTAGTTGAGTATTTTCACGTTTTCTGTGTTCCGCTTGCGTTAGCGCAGTTGTGTTTGGCCTTGCTGAGGCATGAAAGTGCCGTGTTCTAGGATGCTGTAGCCGCAGTGACACAACCGGTTCAGGACTGTCCTTTCATCGGTGAGTGCGCTTTCACTCACAAACGACACCACACGAACGCATCGCGCAGTCATAACGAAGCTCGCCTCGTCAGTGCATCACGAGCAGTAACTATATGGCTTTGCTCCTTCTGCAGATTTCCAAAAAGACCATAGCCTCAAACAGCAATGAAAACAAGTCATAGGTCATAGGCGAGCTTACAAGCTTAACACATAGGTCATAGGCGAGCTTAACAAGTCATAGGCGAGCTTACAAGCAAGCTATCGGGATACCGCTTACCGCATCGACCGGACGCTTCGAGGCACTTGGCCTACTTAATACGCTAACCGAACTCATCGAAGATCAGATCGAAGATCGAAGATCAATGAGAACGACTAACTTACAGCGTGACTTGAAGGCACATCCTCAAATCTCTCGGAATCACCTATCCGAGTACTGACCCAACCAAAGTGCCACTACCTCCAACCATAATAGAAGGCATACACATTCCACCTATTCCAAAAAACATGCATCCCGTGCACAATCTAGAGCGAAGACACGCGCGGGCCAAAGCCCTACACAAACAGTACTAAAAATCAGAGAACGTGGTATACGTGGATGCAGCCGATTACGAAGGCCGCGATGCCATGGCATTCGTGCCACTCGATCGGCGAGGGAAACTCCAAAGCTTCCGGCTCGATTCGCACGGACGAACCAGAAGTGGGAGAAGAGGCGGCCTTAGCACTGGCAATGACGCCCTCCGCAAAACTCAAATACGTAATCAGTGATTCCAAATATGCCATTATAAATTTTTCGAGAGGGGGAATGTCCCCAGAAGCGTCTAAAATCCTTAAATGTGGCTTCCGTCGCGATGCGCAGACCGGCAAAATACCTGATATGGGCACCTGCCTACTCCGGCCTGGCCGGGAACGAGTGCACACGCGATGCTGCTCGAGGATTCACCGATCGAGCAGACATTGACCCTAACACCACATTCGCCCATTCGCTCCAACGGTCGGGCAGTGATCGGCTCGTATCCTAGAGGGACATAACAAATCACTACTGTCTGAAACGGGCCCCGTCACTCAATAAGAGGCAATCCGTCGTATAGCGACTACTTCAGACGAATTCGTATCCGAACCCGGTTACGTACAGCTACTGCTACCCAGGGCAACATTCAGACAAATGCCACAAATATAAAGAAAGGGCAGACTTAGCACATATGCTCTGGGCTTGCCCGAAGGCGCCTACACCCGCGCGCAGAACCACTCAGGCGGGGCATTGGGAGACCGTGTTACTCAGCTCCGACCCAGCGGGTCAAGTCTGGGCCATCCAGCCGACCGAGGACGCTGCTAGAGCCCAAGAACTCTTAGCCGACGCCTAGGATCACCAGCTTCTCCTAATGACCTTATTTCTCTCTTTCTCTCTCTCTGTGGGGCGGCTTAACGGGCGTCCAAATTTAGAATTTGCTTTGTAGGGAATAAAAACAAACATTTTCGGCATTTCGTGCCGTCATCAAGAGCACGATGAAGATAATATACGGTTTTTCCCCAACATTGTGAACAACGGAAAAGAGCGGGAAGAGCCGCCTGTAGGTTTGAGGGAACAAAAATGGCGCTGCTTGCACTACACGTGCAAAGCTGGAGAGAAAGCAAAGCTGGCGGTCCCTTTCCCTTCGTCAGAGACACGGTTGTTGCCCCTCAAATGAATTTCCGAACTTGCCGCCGAAAGTTCTCCATGACTTGCATCCCGGATGATTTTGTCCGCAGGCTATCACATCACTCCCGAAGTGGACGTGTTAGCAAGCGCTAGAACGAGCCGCAACCGGCCTCGCGAACTCGGCGTCTGTGCGTCCCACTTGAGGCGTGGACGGACGTGAACTGGCGACGAGAAGAGCACGCTAGAGATCACGCTCCGAACGATGGATAGAGTGTCCTCGAAGGTCAAGTAGGACGACGCCGGGCGCTCCGCACGAGGCGCACGCTCACGTGTGCTCGGTATTTCTTCTTGGTATTTACTTGCAAGCTCCTCACGTGACGCAAGCCCACGCGCAAGCCTGACGACGTCGGGCGCTCCTCACGAGGCTCACGCTCAAGTGCGCTCAGTATTCTTTTTTTTTGAACGCCAAGGAACTGGGCTCAAGCTTGAATGGCACGGCTGTTAAAAAGGTATTTCACCGAAAGTGCGTTGGTTCGTTTTTATTATTATCACAAAGCAGGCATTGAGGCGACCTATGTTTCTATGCTGATATTGCTTCACAAAAAAAGTGCTTGGTTATTTCAAGCCTGAATTTTATACAGATGGCTGGCTTTTTCGAGGACAGTCAACTACGGAATTTTCGATAAAATTGTGTAAGACGCTTCTGCTGAATTCAAAATTTTCACTTTTCTTTGGCAGATAGAAAACACGCATTTTGTTCCAAAGTTTACTCTCCCCCCGTTCACCCTACTATGCTTGGAATGCTACAGTTTTCAGAAATTGCTCGGGTGAAGCGGAGAACGCTAGTTTTCTCTTTTCGCTTTGGCTTTTGCACTGCTTATTTAGGAATTTATGGCGAGACTACAATTTGTCACAGCCCTTCGTGTGCTAACCAATATTCAACAATACAGATGAGCCTAATTTACTTCAAGGAAGATTGAACTATCGGTCTGGTTGCTATGACAACTATAGGTTGTAGAATTGTGTGGTGGAATGGGGAAAAAACATACAGTCCTTTCGGCACGTGAGTCCGAATACGTGACTCGAATGCGAAAGCACTGTGGCTTTTCTTAGCGATGCATATCTAAGAGTCTGGCATTGCTCGCCGCGACTTGAGTTGGTTGACGAGACCTCTGGAGTAGCAGCAAGCTGCCGGCATTCCGCTCTTTTTGCCGCATTCTTCGCCTTCCCTGCCTCGGCCTTGTTGGCGCGCTTTCGTGACCAATCCCGCTTAACCCATGGAGAAATTGGCGGCACACCCGATGTAGAAGGGCCTTCTATCATGCGCTGCTGAGCACGAGGTCGCGGGTTTGATTCCCGGCCGCGGCGGCCGCTTTTCTGATGGAGGCGAAAAGCAAAAACGCCCGTGTGTACGAGATTTCGGCGCACGTTAAAGATCCCCAGGTGGTCAAAATTAATCCGGAGCCCTCCACTACGGCGCGCCTCATCGCCTGCGTTGCGTCGGCGCGTTAAACCCCACAATCAATCATGGCCTTCTATCAAAGTCCTCAGCTTTGTCGGTACGTCACGCACGTACCGTTCCCGCCACGGTTTTTAAGTGCGAATGCACTTTATAAGCGACCCCAAACCTTCCACCGCCGGCGGCGGCGTCCGCAGTCCTCCTCTCTATATAAAAAAAAAACAGCATCCGGCGCCAGGTTTCGATCCGAGGACTTTGCGGCCGCAGCGCGACGCTCTACCGACTAAGCCACGGACGCGACGCTGATATTGTCAGTAACGCGCCTTATATCTTTAACGCATTCAAACTACGTCGTCAGCGGCGTGCGTTGGCGACTCAGCGGCGTTATAGCGGCTTGATAACCGCGTGGTGTACACGTGATACTACAAACCCGATGGAAGAGATGGAAGAGAAGGCGGCGAGGCGGTGGGCTGCGTGGGCCGAGCGCAAGCGCCGCAAGCGGGCCGACAACCGTGCATTCGCACTTTCACATTCTCCCCCTCGGGGAAATGCGGGGGAATTTTTATTTAGCTCAAGGCGTCTGCAATTTGGGAAGATCCCTGCTCGTAGCTCAGGCTTTATCGTCTCATGAGCACATATGCTTTGGAACTGTTCCTACCACCATTCCACAGCGAAGCCGTTAGCCATTCGTTAAGCATAATTTTCGCGGCGTCCGTGTGCCGAACGGAGCCTGCCCATGGCAAACCCTGCAGTCCCTCCCTCCCCGTGAACTCTCGTGGCGGGAAACAATAATAATACGACAAATTCAGTTGGGGTCGTTGCCTACACCGTTTTAAATGCGGAGCTCATTAGGGACAGGCTTGTCATCATAGCTCGTCCACGATCACGGTGTCACGCACCGAAACACAGGCTTGCAAAAGATACCCACTTGTCCCTCGATTCAGCCCTCCGGCCAAACGTTAAGGGGACGCTAGAACAAGAGGTGTATATAGGCAGAACTGTTCGAAACACCTGGAACCGCTGTCACTGGTCATAGATGTAACCCGTTATTTAGCGCGAAGAAAACTGCAGGTACATTTGAGGCAAAATGTGTGCTTAACCGGTATTCCCCGTCCTCATTTAGTTAGGAAAGCTGATTGGGTTGGTCTTTGCGATAGTAAGCGAAAAATGTGGCCGCGGAAGAAAAAGAAGACGCGTTGAAATTGGCGCACAAAGGCTCGAGCATGTGCGAGATGAAATTCGATTCGATTGAATTGGAAAACATTTTCTATTATTCCATTGCGTTCGACCGCAGGCGGTGGAAGCAAGCACAAGAAGAACACAACCCAGTTCAAGCTGTTCCAGGCAAACAAGAAACAAAATATAAAGAAAAGGGTGCGAGCTGTCCCAGCAGAATGCGGGCGCGCACTGCGAAGACTGAAAAATTTGAATTGCATTGAACAAACCCCTGTTCAATTCGCCAAAAGAGGAGTGAGGCAGGCAGGGGAAGAGTGTTAGGGGTGGTAGCAAAGATCGGAGGACAGCGGCACAGCCTCTTTGGGAATGACTGCTCCGTACTTGACAGCTTTCATTTTGAGTGGAACTGCTTTAACTATTAAAGACGATAGTTTTTCTTGGGCTACTTAAACCCAGAAATTTTTGTCTGTCTGTCTGTCTGTATGTCTGTCTGTCTTTGACGCGATTCAGCCACCCGGCCAAAGTAAAACAAGGCCTGCGCAATAGTCTTATATAGCCACAGCTAAATCTGCCCGTCTAAGTCCGGTGTGATGTTCACACTTGTCAACATTGTTGAACAAGAACAAGATATTACGCAAATATAAGACAACAAAATAATACACAAATGGTATTTGGAGTGTTATTTAAAAAAATAATAGATGCTTGATTAACAAAATACTTCATCCACTGCAGAAAAAAATTTCACTCCGCCGTCGCCTGCTGTCGCCCGCGCGAGTATAGCTTACCGTTGCCAGATGGTGGAGGGTCTGGCACATGAGTGCCGCACCCCAGGGCTACAAGATCCAGCCAACCATCATCACTCAACTACGCCACTCAGTGTAAGCGCCCCCCCCCCCCCCCCCCCCGAAGGGGAGTTTTTTTTTTTTTTTTTTGAGTGGCGGCCCTTACCCCTGGGCATAGAGGTTCTGGCGGCATTTTAAGAAATCAAGCGGCAACAGTTACGAACGGTTCCACTAGATAGGCTTCACGTTCTGCTTGGAACGCACGTGGACTAGGGAAACGCGTTACTATAAGCATTCAAGTAGGGCGCCTCAATTCACGCGAGGCAGCACTGGCATCGAGGCACCCGGCCTTGAGGAGTGGAAAGCGGTAAATTTAAATCGACTTGAGCAAAACTTTAGCGAGTTTACCTTGAGAGGAGCGCGACGGAACAGGAACAGCATGATAGGTGAGTAGGAAAGCGAAGGGAGGCATTTACTTAGCAAATCTCGGCAAAGACTATCGTCTTTTGTCGACATTTCCAACGAAAGGAGCAGATACGCGGCCAAATTTTTTAGCTAGATCGCTTTCGTCGCTGTGGCGCCGTGACGCGGCTCCCAGCATCCCGAGCACCTGCAGCCGTTGCCATACTAGGGTAGACCTACACCCATTGTGGGACTTCCCTCGCTGCAGTATTTTCTGGTACCGCGCCCCATACCAACGTGCGGTTGGGACCGTAGCCCATGTCGCTCCACTCCCCGTTCTCCCCGCTCCACTCCACTCCCCGAAAGCAGCCCCTGGGTAGGCTACTAGATTGTGTCGTGCTCTGCTGCTTTCTCTTCATGACTCTGCAGCACCAATCGTGGATGACAGGTTTTGCGGTGATGCCCACGAGACGACGACGCCCACGACTCCGAGCGATAAAAGTGTTCCCTCCAAACCGCTGACACAGTACAGGAGGTACAAATATACCTTCCAAACATCCCCATCCTATATACAGCTCTTCCTGCCAACCCTACGCTTATCAACAGCAGCGCCCAAGCCCAACAAAATGGAATAAGCATGTTTTCCTTCTCCCAAGGAAGAGAACAAACATGACATGGTCGCTTTTGTTACTCCAAATAGCAAGAAACGAGGCAAGTGTTATATGAACCTGTTGAACCACTTACACGATCCCAAGAGCGAGAAACAACCGCAGCACCAACAAGTAGAAGTAGGAACAACAGCACCTACATCAGCAAAAATAACAACAGCGACAGCAACAGGAACAAGCAGCAAGCAAGAACAAAGCCAGGTCAAGATCAGAGAACGTGACGCAGCCGATCACGTCCGTCTCAAGGTCAAAGACAGCGCTTTCCCATAGCCTACCGAGAGAAGTCCAAGCCAGCATCTGACAAAGGAAAGCTTTGGTGCCAGGCCACGAACACGCGCAAAGTCAGCTGCCGATCAAGAGGACATTATTCGCCGGCAATGACAGCAGGTTCAGTACGAGACCCACCGGGGCGACCCAGTGGCCAAGGTGTTTCGCTCCGGAGACCGAAGACACGGGTTCCATCCAGGCAGCGGTGGATGTTTTCCAGATGGCGGGGAAAAGTGAAAACGCTCGTGTGTTGAGATTTCCCCAAGTGGTCAAAGTTAATCCTGATACCTCCACTGCTGTGCGCCTTATAACTTGGATGTAGCGTCAGTGTGTTCAACCCCATAATCAGGTTTAGCACGAACAAACGGGCTCGTCACCCCACTCCTTGGCTTGTTATCCAGTTCATGGCCAGGATGACTTCTCAATTTTTTTCGTTGAAGAAATGTGGGATTTTGGTACCATCCGCGACTACAACGCAGTGTTTTCGAGCACAATATCATTTCGCAATTATAAAAACAGGCATGGGGAGAGAGAGAGAATAAACGTTTATTAGAATCAGCAAAGAGGGGTAGGGACTTAGTCGAGGACCCCGCTGAACGGCTCTCTTCGCCAGCTGAAGCTGGTCTTCGATGTCGGAGCTCCACAGCACTCTCTCCCAGGTATCACAGGAAGGATCATGTATTGACTTTTTGTTCTTGCTTACGTCTGCTTGCTCATCTTATTTGTTTTGTCTCTGCCGAGGTGGTCTAAATTATTTTGTTGTCTTCCACTGTGGCGGAGCTCATAGATCAGGCGCAACTTCCTCAAGCGAAACCCCGGAATTGCCAGTTTTGTATTTCTTTCAACGTCGGAGCTGTTTAAGGTTGTGCGCGCTCCGGTGGCGTTAGCAAAAAACTACCAAGAAAAAAAAGTGCGCCGCCTGTAAAGGGTGCACCACCGCAGATAGGGTATTCCAGCACTGAAGTCGCCTTTCGCGCCTGCTTGAGTGTGAGCACAAGGGGCATATGTGTATGAGCACCGCTTGCTATTCCATTTTAAAGGTAACTGCCTTTCTTGAGCTAAGAAAAGGCTAAACAATGGCGCACCATGCACTAGTGGGGCAAGGATGGAGAAACAGTGGAGCTGGGGGTCGACCTAACTTCCCCTTTTACTCTGGGATATGCTGTCAGTTTTGGGGACCGACCGGAACGGCTTTGTGAAATCCGTTTAAACTTGGCCTCACCCTTCAACACTTTGCCTAGTTAGCAAGAATATCGCAAAACCTAACGAAACTCAGCGAAGGCTAGCAAAACCAAGGAAAACCTAGTAAAACAGCAAGAAGCTGGTTCGACCACCAGTCCCGCTGTTTGTTCATCCTTGAACCACCAGTGCAAGCTGTGTATGGTTAAAATGCCGGATTGACTGCTATTACAGTCTCAGCCATTACATGCGAAACAATTCCGTGGTTCGGTTTTACCACATGACACTCCACTAACCAATTCATGCTGGAAACAAGGAAATGGCGCTGAATGACGATACTGTGTATACAGGGTGTTTCAGGGAAGTTCTTTAGTAATTAAAAAAAACTGGGCTTTCGGAGGTAAAATTGCTTTTCTTGGGCGAAGTGATCAGGGGCCATGGCAGGCGAAATTAAACAAGTTGTAATTGCTATTTACTATAACAAATAATTAGTGCTTGATAATTACGTTTTAATTATTGCAGTTAGGCGTGTGATTGTAATTTGAAAATTGTAGATAATGATCAGTCAAACCAATATCCAGCGTTACATTTGCAAAAATGTAGATGGCCTCAGAACTATGGGCTGATTACTTCAGTCCTCGAAATATGTGCTTCTGGAAATCAGCGGCTGCAAAGCGCCATAAATTAGCAATGCCTCCGTGTGGACGTCACACGTCAAACGTGCGCCGCTTTCAAACCGTTTGCTCTCTTTTGAGCCGTTTGCATTTTTCTTGAGCAACTGCTAAAATGAACTTACAAACTTACAGTTGTGGTTGGACCTAGAGGTGATAGAGCATACTCTCATGGCAGTTGTCGGAGTTCGAGTAAGTTTCAAGAATTTTCTGCGAAGCTGTGCGATCCTTTCTTTTGTGAAAACGTTCCACTGGGTCAATTCTACGCTTTTTTGTGTAAAAATGGAGCCTATTATAGTTTGCGTATGTCGCGAGAAAAAACATATCACACGATTAACTAATGTTAACGGAACTGCGACAAATACGGTGACCGGTGATGAGGCCTCAAAGTCCTCCATCACCTCAAAGTGCACCATTATTGCATTTTCTTTTTTTTACCTGTGTTACTAACGCGCTGTAACACATATTTCATGAAGTAGTTTCTGCGCATTCCCTTGCCGAACACTTGCCGCTTGTTTGCCGCTTTGCGTTAACAGACATTGCACAAAGTATTTTCTGCGCACATTGTTGTGGAACACTTGTTACTTGTCTGCATTTATCGTTATAGCTTGGACACTCTGTACAAATTGTATCGGTGCCCAAATTTGGGACTTCGTTTTGCATATGGCAATGCTTCTCTGTACAGGGCTAAGAGGCTTTGTTAGCGCCATTTCTCTTGCTATTTTCAGCTGCCCCACCCTGTAACCGCCCCACTAGGGGCCGTTACAGTATGAATAAATAAATAAAAGAGACCGAGGCCAGGTTTTTTTATTTTTTTATTTCAACATATACATGCACAAGCATCGCAGAATGAGTGGCGGCTCAAGAAAGACAGTACTTTGTCAAATACTCTGGGATCTGGCTGGAGAGTAACTACCGCAATAATATGAGAAATATAACAGCAAATTAAAAGCTCCACCTATCTTCCAGGCCTAGCTCCAACTGTACCTTTTAAAATGTCGCAAGTTCCTAAAAAAACGTTTTTCATCTCACCGCCGCCCCAACGGCCGCCGGGAAGACTACATTGACTAGCGCTGTAAATTATCCAGAGGGCAACAAGGTCATTGAGGTTTGATGCACAAAAAGTTTCTGAGTATAAGCGAAATCCAAAAAAGAATTGGCTGAAACTTGAGTGCAATTCATCCGCGAAAACTCGATAACCTCCTCCTTCGTTGCAGCCGAGACACTGCACAGAGAACGTTTAAGATGGGACAGCGAACGACAAACGCAGTTGAAGCTCCGGACGTTGCGTAATGAATAATGCCGGAGAGGAACTGTAAAGTGTTCTTCTTTGTCACAGCGGACACCACTTTGAATCCACAACCGGCTTTAAATCACACACATAGCCTGGAGTAGGTTATTCGCGACGTAGTGTTCAAGGGACTTGTGTCCAATGAAAGCTGGAAACTGGGCAGCGCTGTTAAAACTGAAGCTGTTGTCCCAAGAATGCGACGCGCAGGCAATGGACTTTTTTATGCCACGAAAAACCTCGCTCACTGGAGACTCTCCTTCAGTGCACACAAGGGCCTCATTAAACGGATAGCTTCAAAATGATCAGTCGGCCAAGGCGCAAAAATTCCGCGGCAACATATTCCGCTAAAAGCGAAACTTTCTTCAGTTCAGTCCAGAACAGACGCAAGCGGTTGATCAAAAAAGACAAAAGCACAGCAGTAACGACAATGTTACCGGGAGTCTTATAATTTCCGAGGTGACAAGCGCGCAAAACATATTTGGGCCGTTATGAAGTTAGAAGCAGCGAGGAGTTACCCTTTACAAGGTAATGCCACCACGTGCGCTCGGAAATCGTCAACGCGAGGGCTTCGATGATCTTATAAGTGTCGCACTGAATAAATGCTTTCTAGCCTTCCTTTCAACCTCGCCTGAGAAGTCTCCCAGACGAACGCGTGTGCTGGCTCAGATGATTATCGGGACGCGTTCATAGCTTGACGTCCGTGTAGTATTCCAGGCACGTTGCGATGGCTTGCTTTGCGCCGTACTTCGGCTTCCACGCGAGTCTGCGTGCCGCCTCGCTTCCGTCGTGCACGGGACACCGCCTGACGTACAGCAACTCCACGGGAGTGGGAATGGCTGCCACGGGCAGTTTGAACAGCGGGCTCAGGAGCAGCACAATGCCCCAGTAGATGCAAGAGAGCACGACCAGGGCTAACGTAGGCACAGCGTGCGGGAACATCCGAAGAGCACGGCGCTCCACGACAGCGCGCAGTAAGGGCTCAACCGCATCCCTTGGCGTATCGTCTGTAGCAACGAGGCACAGCCCGGAGACGCGGCACGTGTAGTCGGAGAGGGCGTCCAGGCCTCGAACCAGCACGGCGGCGGCGTTACCGGCGTACGTGCCCTGCATTATAATTGCTAAATGATTACACTTCCGCCATTCAACGGCACCTCTCTAAACGAAGCTTCTTTTAAAAATAATTGCGATAACGGTGTCGATTTTCCAACTTATTCCTTATCTCAGGATTTCGAGCACGAAGGCTCTGAAGTGTCCGTCAGGCGCTAGAAAGCTCAAATCACCACAGAAAATGCGATAGTGGCGATTAAGTGGCTTAATGACCGAAAAAGCCGTCACCCCAGAAACGCAGCACAGAAATTCTGCGGCGCAGAAATTTCCACCGGCTGCGAAGTGTTCCCCAGAACGTGTCACAGAAATAAAACAAAAACTCAAAAGCGTGCTGGGAACGCGAGCTTCTCATTCCCGAAACTTCTGCTAGAAATATGCATAGGTTGATTTGCTGAGTGTATACATTCATTGAAGCAGAGGTTCAGTGAGACAGAACGTTTTGAAATCTCACAAGTAGAAACCTTGAAAATTGTTAAAGGCATCTTTATACATCACCACCATTTTTTATCGCGGCAGTAGAGTGCTGGAAATGAGTTATTGTGTCAAACGGTTGCGCATAAAATTGCATGAAAAGTTTATTGAGGAGCTTTTCGACATCAATAATAACTGGGACGACTGAAAACAGCTACTCACATTGTCAGCTCGATACTTCATACCCCAAAATTATAAAAGGACATGTTGTACAAAAAACCCGCCGCGGTGGCTCAGTGGTTATGACGTTGAGCTGCTGAGCATAAAGGCGCGGGTTCGATACCCCGCCGCAGTGGCCGCTTTTCTGATGGAGGCGAAAAGCAAGAACGACCTTGTGTTCGAAATTTCGGCGCACATTAAAGATGCCCAGCCGGTCAAAATTGATTCGGAGCCCTCGACTACGGCGGGCCTCATCGCCTGCGTTGCGTCAGCGCGTTAATCCCTACAATCAATTAAATGAAGCATGCTGAACAAAGGTGCAATAGTCAAGATACCGTGAATAACGCTCTGCACTAACTTCACAACTGTGGCGTTTGGTGTTACGACGTAATCCGGCTTTCACTGTTCTTTTTTATTTGTTGAGCATATATTTTAGGTACTGTATCTATGCCTCGAGTGTGCTTTTCTTATCAAAATGCATGAGAGAAGCCGGGTAAAAGTGATAGTATCTAATATTCGCCACCACCATTGGGACGGAGAAACGGTCCCGACGCGCTATGCACCTTTTCAAGTTCCCACTCAATTAGAGCAATTTCTTTATTTTTTGCCTGCTCCCATAACCTATTCCCTTTCCCCTGGACATCCAAATTCGCCAGAACGTAACACGCTGTCTTTCTCTCATCTGTAAATAAAAATGCATGTCACCACCCCTACCACGCTGCAGCCCGTACCTGTATGTCGCGATCGAGGCGGAAAACGGTGTTGTAGGTCATCTTAGATATGCGCAGTGCCTTTGTGATGAACACTTCGTCCAGCTCACCGTACAGGGGCAGCAACCGAATCACCAACGTGCGCAGGCGACCCAGTCCTGAAAAAAAAAAAACGAGATAGTGAAATATTTTAGATGCTAAGCATCTCATGCTCGGGGCTGTGTCCCTCCCTCCTCGTTGTCCCTGTCCGCCGTCCGCACTCTACTGCGCATGCGCGTCTCTTCAGCCCCGTCAGCGTTTGGGATGACGCAGTCCACTATAAAAAGGAATAGTTAGGCGGCACCCGGTGTCGATCCCACGACTCTCTGGCCGCAACGGGAGGTACGTGGCGCTCATCCCACTGCGCTACAAACCCGAACGGGAGCATGTGAAGCTACTGATACAACGCAGGAACGCCAAGCTGAACGTTAACGGAAACGACGAACTCAAAACTAACGGGAACTTCAGTCGACCCCATGGCTGCTTGGCATACTACTCAGGGTTCCCCTACGGGAACATGGTGTAATTTTTTTTCTATTTCGCCTGTATATTTTTTTGTGTGAACCGACCCCACCCCCCTGCTTCCCCCCCTGCCAAACTAGCCTCCAGAAATCTAGCCTCCCCCCTGCCAATCTAGCCGACTGATTTACGGGGTCGTGTTGTCCGTGCCAGGATTGCTTAGCTTTTGAGGTAGGGTGGAATGCAAGCGCTGATGCTTGCGCAAAGGTTGATGCGTGGTGTACAATGCTTGGAAATACGACATAATGGAAAAAAATAAGTTGAAACCATTCAATCGAATTACTGAAGTCTTTTTACAGGTTTGCCGCAGCAAAGATGGCATGTGGAGTTTTCGATTTTGCATGACGGTTTCGAGGGATACCCGTGACAAATATCGCCCGAATACCCCGTACGAGAATTGTATTCGGATAAAGCGTAAACAGAAGAAAATTGTGCTCGCCCTACACAACTTTGCGTGTGAAACTTCCGCAATGCGATGCACCTAATTCTATTCGCTATTTCCCCTGACACAGCAACAGGCCTCGGGCCCTCCTATTCCTTACAAATCATACAAGAACAACAACAACAGCACACTAAACTTTTTTACACCCTTTTTGGCTAAAAAGGGTGCATTATGAGTGGTAAAAGGGTGTTAGGAGACCATTACACCTTTTTTTTGGATTTCGACATCCTTATTCGTAGCTCGATTGATTGATTGATTGATTGATTGATTGGTTGATTGATTGATTGATTGATTGATTGATTGATTGATTGATTGATTGATTGATTGATTGATTGATTGATTGATTGATAGTAGGGTTCAACGCGCCGACGCAAAGCAGGCGATGAGGTTCGCCGTAGTGGAGGGCTCCGGATTAATTTTGACCACCTGGGAATGTTTAACGTGGGGCGAAATCTTGTACACAAAGGCAAAGACACAAAGGCCTGAAACAAAGGGCAAGCTATGTTGACTCACAGCTCAGCTGTTTCTCCAGCCTTGCATCACTAGTGTAAGCGGCGCCATTTTTTTTGCGTTCTTTATCCACAAAACATTAGCACCTTTAAAATGAAATAGTAAGGGGTGCGCCTACGCATGCGCCCCTTGTGCTCATACTCGTGCAGGCTGGAAAGCCGGCTTCACTGGCATAATACCATATCTGCGGTGGGGCACCCTTTGCAAGCGACGAATTTTTCGTTTTGTACTTTTTTCCCTAACGCCTCCGAACCTAGCTCAAACTTAAACAGCTCCGCTGGTAATTCATTATGCCAATTCATATTTTTTAAACAACGTGAGGTACAAAACATCCCTCGCGTGAAGAAAATGTTCAATTCACCCGTGTAAACTTGTCCAGAATACCTCCAAAGTTGGTCTCTTACACCCTTTTTCCTAGGGACGATGCTATATGTACTACGTAGTGAAGTCCCATCGGAAATCGCTATACGCACTACCCATATAGCGCCATCTATGGGCGCTGTTAGAAACACTTTTTTTAAAGTTTTCACGTACGTGGTCTGAAGCGTTCGGCCGGTCGACATGGCTGCTTTTCGTCGCTTTTGGCCGATCCATGGATGGATTGATCCCGCCAATCTCGTTGCGACAAATCACGGTAATAAAGCGCAAATCTTGAATTGTGGGCCGGGCTGATGCACACGATTCGCGCCAGGGCCGTCAAGCTGGCGTGGCAACTTCCCGATCGTGCCGTCAGCGCACCGCAGTGGTTCAAAGACGGCTTGCCCAATCTGAAGGTAGGTATGTCTGGCCTCGTTGGTTTGTCCCGTAACGCTTGCCTTACTGATGTTGAAGTAGGAGACCCGCGTCGACCGGTGAGCTTACATTTCCGTCACCAGCCTTTCCAGCCGGTGCGCGAGCATGCATGTGTGTCGCGCGGATCCTTGTTAAAGGGACCCAGAAAAGCCTTCTGTAAAAGTTACAAAACGTCTGTATTGTCACGTAGCACCAATATAGCGATGCAATGCCGTTGGAATTATTGATCTACATTCAGTATTAGCTGCGCCAGAAGCAATTAAATGCACCTCTCCCCACTTGCCGATCGACTCCTCCTCCCTCTCGGCTTCCTTCAAAGCAGCTGGAAACACTGGGTATACGCCTCGAGCTTCGCGATCGCTGCGCCGCCTGCCGCTGTTTCTCCGCGGCGTTGACGGGATTTGCGCTGCGTGGCTGATAGGGGCTCGTGCAGTGTTTTAGTTCTGTTTCGCTTCTTTTCGCCTTTCTGCGCCCTAAAAAAAACTTGTTATGGTGACGTCTTTAGACAAAGAGTACGTTTAGGTCTTTTAAAAAGCAACTGCGTCTTCGTAGAGTACGGGATCGCCTGCAAGAGCTACCCGCGGACGCGGTTCTGCGCGCTTCGTCGCCGCTCTTCCGGGCGTCAGCGACGGTAGCAACATATCACCCCTGTCACCTCCAAAACATCAGGCACAAATGAATTCCACTGCCGCCTCGTTTAGACCTGATACTTGCAAAATGAGCGGTTGGCTTCATTTTGCAGCGTGGACAACGAATGCGGCTTCGTTTCGAATATATACGTCGCAGAAAAATATGTTTCGGGGATGTGATTACCCAATCCCGGACAATAACTGATGCCTTTTATAAGAATATAAACCATGCGAAAAAGGTTAAGTATATTCCAAGCCTGTGCGTCGTTAAAAATGTGGTCACACACGCCATATAGCAAGAACCAAGGCAAGATAATGAAAGCACGGAAAAATAAATGCTGTGCAAGTGCGGAATTAAGAAACGTAATAGCTCTAAGAGAAATGAAAAAAAAAACACAGTACAGATTCTGACATGCTAAAGACGTTCGTCGAAACTTAAGCCAGGTAGGGTTCACTAGACCAACTACGAAATGCACTGCTATTGTGAGACATCGGTGGGGGGGAGGGGAGGGGGACGCTGTGTACAAATGCGGAGCGGAATCAAGCAACTACGTTTTAGCAATCACACACACAAATCTCGCGTTCACTTTCCTTGTTTTTATACTGCGACGAAGAGCTGATCGTACGGCGGACTCATTTTTGGAAGTATACAGGGTAGGCTGTTCAACAAGCAATGAAAGGTGTCGTTAAAAGAGTGTGGTATGTGATAAGGTCCTCTGATTTCAGTTTCTGCTTCATTCTGCACGCTCCCTGTGCCATATGACGATATTTCGAATAAGCATTTAGTCGCGGACGTGGATTATATTCAAAGCCCGTCTCCGCGCTGCTCGCAGAGGATATATGTAGCAGATGAATGTTTGCGGGCGCTCACCTCACGACAAGACGACTCTGTCGTGTGCTGATCCCCGAGTATAATTATGCATGGTCCATCGTGCTTTTGTTGAATATTCCCGAAATTAACACACACCGGCTTGTAAATGGTGGTGATCAATATCTGAGGTATATCGGCAAACGTAACTGGCGTGCTGTCAGGTATGAGTGCTCCGCTGATTATGTAAGCGCACAAAACCGATTTAAATCGTAGTGTATAGCCGTAGAATGAACATCTGAGGAACCGGTGGTTACGGAGAAACTGTTAGCAAATTCAGGTCAGTGTAACTACAATCGTATCCATCATACGCCGGTTGCGCGACGCTGACCTGTGACACACACCTGGCGCTTATACAGACGGAATATACCACACTTAGATCGCGTCAGATACATTTACACTCTCGTAAACACACCTCATTTGCGAACAGAATGACTTCTCCACATAAACATGGATTTCAAACGCCCGCAAACGGCAAATCTCGGTCGTGAACGTGCCGCAAAAGCCGCGGCGACACTGGGGAGCGGGACGCGAACTCCCGCGGCTGCTTTCGAAACGGGCCGCTAGGGGGATTTCAGTGGCGCCCCTACAGGCCGCGCTCGAGGCGTATAGCCATGGGACATCGCGACGCTCGACTTCCGTTCTGCGCTAGCTAGCTACATTCCTGCGCCTAGGCACGCGTCAATCGCTGCGGACCCGCCTTTGCCGCCTTTGCCTCGGGATCGCGCAGGGAGGAGGGAAAGCAGCCGGAAGCCAATAACAGTGACGCCGCCGGCGGCCGACCTCGCCGGCGATAGGGTGAATCAGGGGACGCCTTCGCCGTTGCCTCAGCCGCGATCGCCGTTGCGTCAGCCGCGGTCTGCTCGCTGCGGCGTTGCGCTCATCGGCTGAAAAAGGCGATCTTCAAAAATTGTTTACAAATTATCCGTACAACGTATGGAGCTCACACTTGGCTCAAAAATCCCCCGTTATGTGTTCTACCACCTGAATGCATTTGATTGCCACCTTCACAAAGTTTTTCGGAGTCCCTTTAAACAACCGGCCCGTGCAACTGAACGGTGCGAACGCGTATTGGATGCCTTCAGCGCGTTTCCCCTCGCTTTGTGAAATGTCGTTGCATGCATTGTTACAAGTGTGGTAACGCATAAGGACAAGCACTCGTTTGATCAACAAGTGTGAAGCTATTAGTAATAATACGAGATGTGGGGGGGGGGGGGGGGGAGTCAGTGATGATGCTTGGATCCGCTTCCAAATGCCGTATAATTAGTCTACTGAATCTTTCTCAGGGCCAAAACATCGTTCCAGGTTGTAGAGAAAGTTGTGGAACAGACCAGGAAGGCACCCCTGCCCTTTTTCTTATCGTTTCTCTTTGAAGCAGCTTTGTATTTATGCGTTGAGAGCCAATTCGGCCAGCGGCACACTTTACTGGTTCCGTATGTATAAGCATGGGCGTCGGCAGGATTTCATCTTGAGGGGGGCAAATCCATTGTTTCGCGAAAGAAGAAGGAGAGGGCATGGAAGAGGGTGCAAGTGCTGGGGTAGCTTTGGGGGGGGGGGGGGGGCAACATGTATATGTTCCCATTGTGTAGTATGGTTCTAATCTCGTGCAGTTCTCTTTTGAATCAGAAGTGGTTTTCTATGGGTGGCAATTCCTTTTTCCTAGAAAAATGTAGTTCATGCTGTAAACAAAACTATACTGCAAAAAAAAAAATGAAATCAGTTCTAACTGAGGAGGAAAAAAGGTTCACGTCAAGTTATAAGGCTGTGTCAAAGACTACGACAGCTTCTGCATGCGGCGTGGCTCCTGTCGGGCTAACAGGTAATTTGCAAAGAAATTGGACACGACTTCACATGGTGTGGCCGCATGCAGCCCTGCACCAAAGGCATCTGCCCCAATTTTCTGTCACTGGCCATAAAAACTGGCTGCTTGAAAATAATAATAAATTGGTAATCCACATTCACATTCAGGCAAAAATTACGCCCATCTTACCGCGAGGGAACCCTGGTGTGATGCGACGCATCGGGGGGTTCAATTGGTGTTTCCGTTGGGTTGATTCTCTAAATCGGGTGAAACGTGTTGTGAACGCGTATGATGCATTTCCATCACATGCGAGTGTTCTCATACGCGGGAAGATGGGCTAACCGCCGCAGCGCGATACCCGCTTTATATTCACAGCGCTTGAAGGAGAGGAGACAAAGGAGGAGAGTCGCGCATGCGCGCACTTGCGCACACCGCGCGTCGCCGCGCGACGGGAGCGGAGCGAAGCGAGCGAAGCGCGCGCACGCAGCTGTTGTTTATGATAATGAGACGGAGGGAGAGTGTTGCGCACAGCTGTTGAGCACAACTGTCGGAAAGAAGAACGGAGGAGGGATGCGGACGGACGGCGCGACAACGACAACGCAGGAGGGACATGCCTCAAAGCAAGAGATGCGTCGCATCTAAAAAGTATTGCGCAGCCATTTCATATAATAATGGTTGGTACGGAAAATCGTGCTCAATAGGTTTTTCACGAAAGTTGGTTTCAAGATTTGAAATTGTGCCAGTAGGACAAAAATAACACACAAAAAAAGAACAAAACAGAGTTCCTGGGTTTTGGAATGTCTATTTTTGTTCTTTTTTCTATCGTGTATACAAGCAACATAGCCGTCTTGCTAATTATATTGCGCCTTTGGTTTTACAGGTCACACAGGAAGGACAACTTCAATTGAACCTGAGAATGTGGTGTAATAAAAATTTACTTTATATTGTAAAACAATAGCAGTGTTAATGTCTTCTTGAAAGTGTAAGAAACAACCGCCTTCCATGGACCTTTTGCATGCAGACTTATTTTTGGATAACCTGAAAACAATGTAAAATAGTTAACCGGTTTCTTCTTGTCTTCTTTTCTTTTAGGGTGGGGGGTGCTCCTTTTCTTTCAGACTGTTTTCAGTTGATTCTTTTTTATGATTGATTCAGTTATCTAAGCATTCCGGAGTCGACATATTCGCAGTACAACTGAGCAGACGTCGCTTGACGTTTATCATGCTAAGCGTCACACGTGCACCCTGCATGCTCACCATGAGCATGGTCGAGTTGCAGTGTATGAATGAAGATGGCCCGGAAATATTTTATGAGCATGTAACCACCTAAGAGTCCACATACTTGAGCAAAATCATGGGCATCTTATGTGGCATAGAAGTAATAGCAGTTGCCCTGCCAGTTGAAAAACATACAATCCCAGCAATGCAGATGCTGATCAATATATATTTCCTTTTGCTTAGAAATGGTCTCTTTCCTGTATTTTATAGTTTATAAATGTAACATGATGCTTGGTTGCAACAGCTCTGATAAACTAGAAATGACAATAATGAAGAGATGGGCATTGCTTCCACATAATTTACAGATATATTTTTTTTTACCATTTGCAATGTGAAATTGCTTAGGCGAGTCTTTGGAGCTTGGTAAGAAACTGTTTCAATGCACAAAGTAAACCATGTTGGACAAATGGCACTGCTAGCATGTGACATTATGCACATGAAAGATTGCAGCATAAAAGTTCTATACATCTTCCTGTTTCCTTTTCCTGTGTCAGCATGTTGAAAGCGCCTTAATTTACCAAAAGAAAGCTGAGTTGTAGAAGGGGTGTGAAACGTTTAAAGGATCACACTGCAAATGAATGTGTGTTAAACGTTTATGAAACACTATGGAAGAGCTGCTTTACATCAGAAGCGTTTCTTACAATCACGTTTAGCCCAGGTGACTTTCTTGCACAGCTTAACCGCCATTTGGAAAAGCCAACTTTAACAGCTCGAGGCAAGGTGTACAAACACATACGAGCTAAAAGCACAGGTGCGCGTTCTCCCGTTTGTACTCAAGAATTCCTGTAGGACATGCTTTAGTAGAATGCTGCGTAGTCAATTAAAACTGGTGTTTTGTGCGCCGCCGAAACCACATCGCGATTAAGAGGCATGGGGCAGCGTAGTAGACATCTCACTGAGGGATCTTTAGCGTTGATCGAAACATCGGGTGCGCACAGTAATTTTTCGCCTTCATCGTAAATTCAACGCAGCCTTAGCTGCCGGGAATCGAAACCGAGACGCTGTATTTCCTGCAGCCATGGGAGACCATGCGAGATCTGAGCAATCTGGCGCCTGAGAAATCTTATTAAGGCGAATAAAGCTGCGGTGGGATATTGTTTAGAGAATTGGCGATACCCAGGAATGGACAGCTTGGGGCTACTATAGATACATACTTGCTTACACAAAACTCAAAAATAAAATTAAAATAAATGACGCGGGCGGCCCGATACAACATACCATATGTTGATCAACACTGTATGTTATGCACTGGCTGCCCGCGTAATTTCTGTTCCTGCCTCGATTAAAAGCTCAAACGCGTCATAAACGGCCCTGTGGGCAGCCATAACCTATTTCACGCCCATGAGTACAGCGCAAACTGCAGTGACCGAAACCATGTTCGCTGCCGTTCGTACGAAGGTCGCGTCAGCCCGCAACCAAGCAAGCTCATGTGCATTTCTGACAGCGCCTCATAGATGGCGCTGTATAGGTAGTGCGTATAGCAATTTCCGGTGGGACTTCACTACGTAGTACATATAGCATCGTCCTTTTCTTAGTTGGCGGTCTTTCACACCCATTTGATTAGTTTACAACACCCTAATTTGTAGCTTTACACTCTTGTGGGAAAATGGGTGTGTAAATATAGAACACCCTTTTCGGAGAGTCTCCTGTTTTCTAATCACGTCAAAAGGCAAGCAACGTGCCTCCGCAAGGGTTCCGACGCTCGAAGATCCCTTCGGAAGCCCAAGACATATGCGTAAATTATTGTTCCTTGCTGCCTCAAGACTCTTCTTACTTGTGTCTGATATACGTTGTAGGACTGGGAGGCTGTACCTAAGCGCACCATCCCCATAACCGTTGTGCAGCATGACCATGGAATGACAATCGCTGCCCCAGCGCAAACCCGCAAGACATTTCAAAACCTGAGTGGCCGAAGAAATGCG
The DNA here is from genome assembly GCF_048455015.1 of Haemaphysalis longicornis. Taxonomy (NCBI): domain Eukaryota; kingdom Metazoa; phylum Arthropoda; class Arachnida; order Ixodida; family Ixodidae; genus Haemaphysalis; species Haemaphysalis longicornis. The sequence continues at coordinate 90,793,036 of NW_027526422.1, forward strand.
GGCCCGTAACCGTTTAACCTCGGGTGACCAGGTCAAGTTGCGATCTATTAGAATTCCCAGAAATCTCTGAACTCGTGCATATGAGGCATCGGCTTCACTCAAGCAATCACTTTTTAAGTCGCGTATCCTCAAGCTGCTCGAGCTCTGGATTCGCCAAAGCAATTGGCAGAATACCCCTGTTAATTCCAAACCAGCCGAAACAAATAATGCCTCGAAATTTCCCTCCTTGGAACGTTACTCCTTTACAGATTCAATGTCGCATCCCTGGAATTGGCCCCAAGAAGACAATGTCCCATACTGAAATACTACATATTCTGCTAGAATACATGTATAAAATGCATTCGGCTAGAACCCACATATTTACGGATGGATCGTCATCCCCGCAAAGCTCTTCATCTGGAATGTACGTGCCACTTACGGGTGAAATGTTTTCATTTCGGCTGGAGCGACCAACATCATCTACAGCGGCTGAGCTATATGCCCTTAAAGAAGCGATTGTTTACGTCTTACGCCACCAGCCGCGTCAGTGGAGTATATTTACAGACTCCAAGGCAGCTCTGCAAATTCTGTCAAGGAGGAGCAGGTCTTCCCCTCACCATACCGCAGCCGCCGATATCTCCTACCTTCACCACCTCGCTTGCATTGCTGGACACACTATAAAATGGCGATGGATACCTGGCCACAGTGGTATTATTGGAAACCAAAAAGCCGATGAAGCGACCCGTATGGGCCTTAACCACCGCAAATACCGCAAAGTGTACTTTACAAAAACAGACGCTTCCACCATGGCCCATCGCTTTGCAGTAAGTGAAAGAAACCGGCTATGGCGCAGCAACGAACCCAATAATGAAGTATTTTTGCACGCGATTGACCCTGATTTGACATCAAAACTTCCTAGAGAGCTCCCTCGTAGGCTGGAGACATTATATCATCGCCTACGACTGAACTCGGCCTACACCAACAGTTACCTCTTTCGCCTCGGACTGACGACCAACCCTTACTGTGATAACTGTTCTTCCATAGAAACCGTCGAACATATCTTATTAGAATGTGTGGCCTACTTGGCACCAAGATCCCGTTTTTTTGAAGATATTGAACGCCTAGATCAAGGGCCGGTAACTTTGAAGACCATCTTAGGACCATGGACTAGCCCATCGAAGCAGCGTCAGGCCCTAAAAAGTTTGTTTTCATATTTGGAGGACATTGGCCACATTTCAAAATTGTAAATTCTGTAACACAATCTGAAAAATAGTCCGCCAAGCCCGCCAAACCACGCCAGTGTTTTTTTTTTTTTTTGCTTCTTCGTTTTTTCTTTCGCTCTCTTTTTTTTTTCTTCTTTTCTGCCCACCTCTCTCTAGGGCCTGTTCTCCCTACATCCCCGACCCCTAGCAGAGAAGCATGTAGGTGATCACAAACGCCGGCAAAACTCTCTGCTTTTTCAATAAAGAGCCTTCTCTCTCTCTCTCTCTCTCTCTCCCTTTTCGGAGGGTGTTGAAATGGAGTGGAATATTTGTTTGGTAGTTAATAAAATTCCATGACTTACTGAACACATTAACCACCTCAAAATTAATAACGTTTTGCAAATGCTTATGCTGACTTGTATATGCTCAGATTAAAGTGCATAATTCCAAAATTAGCGCTAAAATATCTGATTTTCGCGAGAAGCCCACCGACTCTATCACATGACTTCCCTTTTCTGCGTATAAAAGCAAGAAGAGCAGATGTATTTATAAGTACGTATGTACAGGTGCCCCAAAATTGAATGGAGCTCGGCTTCGTGAAAAAGCAATAATTTCCATTTTATGCGGCCGCCAGCATTAATATAATACGTGAGCCCGATTTTATCTTAGAATGAGTTCCTTGAAAAGTTACTTAGAGTTGCTGGCTGGGCACATGGCGGAGAAATACCATCAAAACCTCCAACTCGGGCTCCTTTTAATTTTGGGGGGCACCAGTACTCGCCTCCCCGTGCATCCCGTTGATTTTCTTGCTCAATTCATTCGTGGAACAAGTGTGACTTGTGCGTGTGGTATGTCTCTGTATGTAATGCTGCGCGCTAAGCCGATCCACACTGTCACGCGTAGCTACGCTGCCCACACCCATTTTTAGGGTGTTAAGCAACCTTACACCCGTCTTTTATTTTTTCACAGGAACACCCTTCTTTCATCCTTACACCCTTTTTTAGACGAAGCACCTTTTAAAGGTGTGCGCCATTGGGCAAACATGTTACACACTTTTCGGCTAAAAAGGGTGTAAAAAAAGTTTAGTGTGCACAACTACTACTACGACTACTATTACTACTACTACAGCAGGAGCCACTACGACTACAACTACAAGAACAGCAGGCTACGCAATAGGAGCTGGGCCGACGCGCAGCTTGCGCAAATGGCGCCTACTGTTATCCAGGGTTAAACCTAACGAAACCGACGCACAAACCATTCGTCAACGGGCGCTCGTTGGACTCTTGCACGATCATCTCGGCACGGGCCTTGGACTCCCCGTAGAAGGAGCAGAGGCTGCCGGTGGGAAGCTCCACGCCAGCAGCTGCAGCCGAGGTTTTACTCTGCATCGCTGTGACGCTGCCCGAGTACACAATGTACGGCACGTTTTCAGCCACGCAGGACTCCACGACATTCTTGGTGCCTGGGTTGGGACAAGAAAGGCGGAATTAAGACGACGCCGTGCGCAAAGCCGTGAAAACTTTGCTCGGAGGGCAAGCTTTGCGGTCGATCACCAAAATGCGATATCTTGACGTCTTGACGTCTGGATATTTGGGTACGCATGACTATTCAAAAACAGAGCGGGTACTAGCACTAAAGAAGGGACATGAAGGAGCGCTAATGTGTACTACAACCGGATATCTTGGCCGCTTTTCCCAGCTGCTGTAATTCGGCAGATTTAAATTTTTTTTTTAGAATGTGCTACGCCGATAACTCCTCCACGTCATCATCAAAGCCAAAGAATGGCACCGTGATGGCGAGGTTTTAAGAATATAATGTGCAACTTCGTCTTTCACCAGTGAGTGCTGTTCGGCTCAGATTTGGTTCACTGTCAGTTCAGTGTAAGTCCCAAGAAAGTACGAGTGGTTGTGTTTCATTTAAAATGGACAGGAAGAGATCTGCGATACGATGCTTGCAGAGTCTGAAACGGACACTGAAGTTTTCATTTAATACAATATCATGACGTCTAGAAACTTTGAACTTTACACTACCCTATATGTCGATTGAAGGACAATAACAACTACAAAAAAACCCTCAAAAGCATGCTCATTTGTTTTAGGGCGTGGGTTAGTTTTAGTTGTACTCTGGTTGTACTCAACTTTGGCTTGCGTCAGTTATACTCACCTTGCTGCCAGTATGCGCACTGAGTGACCTGAGTGCTTTTGAATTGCGTTCTCGAAATTAGTGCAAGTTGAATCAGGAATGGGAACGAAAGCACTGTCCTTATTACGTCTGCTCACCGTGAACGTTGACCCGTTCCATAACCGTAGCGTTGGCGAAAAGCCCAGTGTCCACAATCGAAGCGCAGTGAATGACCGCATCGGCACCGTGCAGAGCGCGACGCAGGGCATCCGCGTCGCAAACGCTGCCAAGGATAGCTTGCATGCGTTTTGGCTTGATGGGGTGGTAATCTGCGTAGACCGCAAGACAAAAAAAGGGTTGAACTGGGAACAGTTTCAATTTATTCTAGCGGAACATAACCAATTGCAACCACTTTTTAAGAGACCGACCGTAACCGTAGGGTATTGCTTAAAATCTGGAGTTGTTTTATAAACCCCCAATCTGGACAGAGTAAAAGGATTGAAGAGGAGTGAAAAGAGAGGGTATAAAAACATCGTTGGTAAAAACAAAGAACTTGCAAAATTGCATTTGATGGAATGACAACTCATGTGAATTTTGTGTAAAAATAAATTGGCAAGCTTGAGCAATATTAACGCAAAGAAATAAGGTTTTCGGCACAGGTAATTCTTTAGGCGTATATCTCCCTCTTTCCTTACCCCATTTTCCTCTCGCCTGCAGTCAGGCTGGAAACGCTGTCAATACTACAGCAATAAACCTATGACAAACGCGGAGCATGAAGATATCGCTCAATGCTTCCATGTAAAGCTTCTGATATACAGTGCTTGTTTAGCTTGGAGCTAAATAACTCCGTTCATCTCTATAGCGTACAACTCTAAAAACATTTATAGAAGCACCCTTTTTAAGGAATAAGGTAAACGGGTCACCTGCAAATAGTTTTTGTGCAATTATACCTGTAATTATATCTGCAAATGTCCATTAAGATGCACGCTGATCGCTTTATATACTCAATATCGCAAACGCTTACGGAATTTTATCAACTAGAGCCAGCTCATCTATGTAATGCTGCCGATGACCATTGCGCATGTGCACTCAGGGTCTTTCACTGCTATTAACGTCTAAATTTTGTCACGTAACATTGTTTGTGGTCTGTTTCGAATATTTTGCTTCAACGTTTATGCTTTATGTCGTAGATTAAACCTTTTTTTTAGGAGTACTCAATGCACTTTGTTTTATAAATCCCATTGCTTCGTTTTCGTGTCAATTCTGATTGCACAAGCTTTATGGATGCCATCGTGTAATGGTTTCTAGAACTTCTTCAAGCTCCTGATTAACATTTGCGTCGAGAGAGATTCAGTTATCATTTCTTTATAGGTAGTGTATTAATTAAGATAAACAATCGGAATCGCTAATGACATAAGCATTATTGAGCTCGGCCCAGGTGAGTCGCGGGTGCAGTCAACAGGAAAAAGCGATGGCGTTTCTTATACTTCTTAAAGCCAGGTAACTTGACGTCACCAATTTTCTGTCTCCCTCGTGAGGTGCTACTTTGGTGTCTTTTTGTAGCGTGAGCTACACTGGCCGAGGTTGAGCAGTTTCGCTGCATGGCTCCTGGAGAGCTGTGATTGCGCAAGCGCGGCACGTGGCGGCCCGGCCCACTTGATGAATATGCGAAGGGTGGCAGGGTGTGGAACCGATGGCTCGTGCGTCGCAGCAACACCGGCGTGCGCCTGTGGAACCAGCTTAGCTCTGGGGCGATTGGTGACGCTGCGCCGGAGCCGCTTGACACATATACATGTGTCACATAAAGCGTATACCATGTGTGTGTCATTGAAGCAGCAGTAAGCATGATAATCAAGCTAATCCTGGACAACCAGAAAAGCTAAGAACAACCAGCTGAACCTTAATTAAAGCTACGTATATCCTGACATAGCCTAGCTAAGCCACTGATAATTTTTTTCTTGGGGCGTTGAGTAGAGCAGATGTCCAATACTTTAATCCCTCAGGAATCCTTCCTCAAGTCAGCGGGGCCTGACGGGATTGTTTCTGAATCCTACCAGGTATTCCGTGAAGAGATCAGCCCTGTTCTGGTATCTGTCTTCGATAATATCCAAAACACAAAAGTGCTGCGACCTTCAATGCGGAACAGTAATTTGATCCTCATACCCAAAAAATCGGTCCAAGACATTGTACCGAATGCGGAAGATTTCAGGGCCATCAGATTACTGTCGACAGACTATAAAATCCCAGCCCGTATCCTGGCCCGACGACTCGAGATGGCCCTCAGAAGTGTGGTGGGCCCACATCAGACATGCGGATTTAGGGGCCGCTCCATTAACACCAATTTGCATCGCATGCGAACGGTCTGTGAGGTGGCAGAGTCAGGCACTTACCCCTTAGCTGTCCTACAACTCGACCTCAAGAAGGCCTTCGACCAGGTAAACCACACCTTTCTGTTCATTGATTTGATTGATTTTAGGGTTTAACGGGCCGACACAACGCAGGCGATGAGGCGCGCCGTAGTGAGAGGGCTCCGGATTTATTTTGACCACCTGGGGATCTTTAACGTGCGCAGAAATATCGTACACACGGGCGTTTTTGCTTTTCGCCTCCATCAGAAAAGCGGCCGCCACAGCCGGGAATCGAACCCGCGACCTCGTGCTCAGCAGCACAACGCCTTAGCCACTGAGTCACCGCGGCGGGTTCCCTTTCTGTCCATGCTCCTTAGTCAATGTAGGTTAGGTAATGCAATGGGAGATTGGATAAAGATCTGATACACAGAAATAACTACCAGCATCATCATGAATAGGGAAGTGGGGCCGCCAATCAACATACGAAGGTCGGTCAGGCAGGACTTTCCCATGTCCCCTATTCTATTCGCACTGTATATAGAACCTCTCTGCAGGATGGCAATAGCGTCCCAGTTGATCCGAGGCTTGGTTCTCGGAGACGAAGAACTAAAGGTCCTGGCCTATGCTGACGATTTCGCCTTTGTGTGCTCATCGAGAGAGCAGGTGGGGGGGGTTGTTGCACTGGCCGAAGCATAAGGTCGATTCTCCGGGGCTCACCTCAACCTTTTGAAGTCAGAGGTAGCATGGCTAGGCGAATGTCTCTCCAAACCATAACAGCTCTACGGAGTTCGATGGAGGGGGGGGGGGGATCACCCTCTACCTTGGGGTAAACCTAGAAACCGGCACAGCCATCGACCCCTCGTGGCAGACGAAATTGGCAGCGCTGGAAGGAACTTGGAGCCTTGGAGAGCGCGACATATTGCCCCCTTTTCTAGGGCACATGTTTGCAACGCCATGGCATATCCGGCCATCTTGTACGCGGCCCGGGTCTCGACTGTTGATGCAGGCTCAGTGGCCAAGCTACACCGGTTGTTTGCAGTTTTCGTCTGGAGATCCAAGTATGAGTCGATGCGACTAACATTTTCTGGAGTGCCTGAGCCGGGGGTCTTGGGCTAGTTATCATGCAACTTAAACTGACTGTACAGAGATTTATGTACTTCCGAGATCGCAGTGATGGTTTCCTCCAGGCGGTTCTCCAAAGTGTAGGCGCCCTACACCTGGCCCCTTGGGTCGTAACAACAGCAGAGCTTACATATGGCTCCCGTGCAACAGGCTTTTCCAGGGAAGTGGCGGCGGCACTGGCCCTCTTGCAGGAACTCTTCCCCTGGAAGTATTTGTGCGCAGTGAAGCCGAGGAAGCTCTACGGGGATTGGGTGGAACAGAACCTCCCACCCCCCTTCTACCGCTCCTCACATTTTGCCCGCCTAAAAAGTGACGTCCTACGGCGTGTGCGGAAGCTCGCCGTCCCAACAAGTTCGAAAGATTTCTTCTTCCGTCTGCGCACAGGGATACTCATAGCTAAGGCAAGGTAGGAAGAGCGGGGCTTCTTCCTCCCTGGAGGGGCCAACTGTCCGCTGTGCGGTAGGCGGGAGTCGGGCGAGCATGTATTCTTAAAGTGCAATACGGCATCGCATTTCTGGGACGAGCTGCAATGCTCCTTTGGCACACAATGGCAGCTCACCTGGACCAACTTAACGTTCTTGGTTGCAGACACGGAATTCCCACACCTCCGAGATTGCATCCACGTCATGGGACTCCACTTGCTTTGGAGGTCAATGGTGGATGCTGTTGAATGCGCTGAACACCCTCGGCCGGCGTGGAGGCATTTTGTTCAGAAGGCGCCGTGGGCAGTGACCGCCCTGGACGGGCCTTCCTTAGACTCCGAGCTGCATTATGCACTGGCGCAGGGTTCGCGTGTCCTTTCAGAATTTAAGGTAAAGGAGCGGAGGAGATGGGACTCAATTTGATGGCTAGAAGCGGGAAACACTCCTGCTCACCTCTGCTTGCCCCGAACCCCCTTCTACTCTCTCTGTTCCCATCCCATTCTCTTCAAGCGGTGCACAAAAGGCACCGTCATCCATTCGACAACGTTCGTGCTAGCGGAACTACCACCCGAACTCTGCGGCTGTTCTAGCATTACGATGCCACTAGCTTACACTTGCCGGCAGAACATGCTGACGCCATGCTAGCGCAAAGGCCGTAAGTGCGTATTTTTCTGCATACGTTAAGCTGCTGTTTTGTGCGACGAATACCCTGCAATCATCTGATGTGATCTGTATATATCTCTGTAAATAAAGTTTTTGTTATTTAAAAAACAAAGTGGCGCTATGTTGCGCGTTTTTGTTTCGACCGTTCCTATTTCTATGTAAAACTATAGCGCGAAACCTTAGAACTCATCCGTACGTCTCTTCGTCTCCGACATTTTGCTGGGTACACTTCGTGTACGCATTTCTCTTCATGATACATCGCACGTTCAAGGAAATTGGCAAGGTGGAACTTCGCTAAAAATTATTTACGTGTCTTTTCCTCCTTTAAGTTGAAACAGCTCAGAACTAAAAAAGGAACGGCAGAGTTTGTGATTAGCACGTCGTGCGTAGTTTCCTCGACGATAAGAAGTCACGCCATTCCCGGGGTTTTCATTTCCAACGAGATTTTTTTTTACGTTTTTCTTCCCACCATGCGCCCAGAAATTACGACGTGAGGCAGCAACTACTGCGTCACGTTTCGGTGTCCATCAAACATACGGCTGTGTAAATACTTTCTTTTTTTAAGTCAAGAACTGCGGCTGTGGGGACGCAATAAAACTTCGTTTTTCTGCCACCAGGGATCAAAACGCTTGAAATTGAAATGTACGGTTTTTTTCCGCCAAAGCAAACGCGAACAAATCTCAGATCCAGAAATCTGAAAGAAAAAAAAAATGCGCTGGCGATTACGATACTCCCTAATGCGATATTTGGGCGCAGCAGCAGTTTTCTGAGGCAGCACTCACTCGTGGGTTCTCTCGACGCCAGCGATGAAGAGCCTGTGCGTCGGCGGCGCGAAGTGCGTCTCAGGACGGGGCCGCGACCCGTGTATTACGCAGGGAACGCGCACCATCGTCACGCCTACGTCCGCTTTACGTTTTCGCCAGGCACAACATACTGCCCCTCCCCTCCCCCATCGCACTCTTTCGGAGAGCGCTCGCACCGCCACAGCGAACCGCCCTCCCCTCACAGTTTCGCGACACTGTCCTCCTCCTTTCCTTTCTTTCACTATTCGGTCTTCACGACACTCTCCTTCTTTACTTTCTTTCACTACTCGTTCTTGGCATCATTCACTTGGTTACGCCGACAACGCGGCTCAGCCCAGAGACGGGCGGCGAAGGGATGCGCCCTAAAAATTCTCAATCATTGCCGTAGTTTCTCATGCTGACCATCCACATTCACCTTACCATAGATTAGTTACTATACTTGTCTTTAGCGCTGCTTTATTTCGCGTCGTGCTCCAGCAACTATACGTTGGCCAGAGGGATGGGCGGCAGGTATAGTTACCGAGCTTTTTCTCGTAGGGGAGGGAGTCGAAGAGGCGTATCTCTTCCAGCGTGGCATGCTCTCCCTCCTGCAGGCTCCGTATCACGTGCTTGCCCAAGAAGCCGCTTGAGCCCGTGACCACGACAACACGCACAGGACGATGCAGCCCACCGTCCGGACTGCTGCTGGTTTTTCAGAGCATTCGAAAATTGCGTAGTTCGGAGAGAGTGGAGAAATTGTGTAAGCTGAAGTGGCTTTGCGTGGCACTTCTACGAATTTTCCTGCACTTTCCCTTCAGTGAGAGCAACTCTCCATGCTGGAGTAAGCGTTGCATTTTCAACCACGCAAAAAAAAAAAAAAAACCACGCGAGATATTAACAAAGAATTTGACAAACAAAACATTTGGAAAACTGCAGGGGAGGGCGGCTCACAAGTGGAGAAACTAAAAAGGCGGAAGGAGTGGTAAAAAAGTTTGTGGCATACACACAGAATAAAAAATTCACAGGTGAAAAATCACGCGAGACATCAACGAACTTGACAAGCAGTTGATTTAAAAAAGTAGGGCGGCGGGTCACAAGGGGAAAAATAAAGAGCGGAAGCAATTAAAAAATTCCCCGCATTTCCCCGAGGGGAAGAATGTGAAAGTGCGAATGCACGAGTTGAATTTGCGCGGTTCGGTAATGTTCGCGAAAGAGAGATCACACACACACACACAACTACAAAGAAAGAAAGATGCATTTATTCACAGACACCTATTTGTGTTGTCGTTGTACTTGATTGCTAGAGCGGATCTCAGCTTTGAAATTTCGTGTCAGTACTCCTTTAAGCGGGTGCATTAGCCCTTCTCACGCCCGATTCCTGGCCAATCCCCCACGTGGGTATGTGCCATGTCAGCGGCCAGGCAGCGCGCGCCCATCTCCCCCCGTTGCCAAGGAAGACGAGGAGATTCCTGGCCAATCCCCCACGTGGGTATGCTATGCGGACATCGCCGGTGGACGCAGGTTCAGGGTCGCTTAAGAAGTGCATTCGCACTTAAAAGAAGTTGAAGATGCCATAAGAAGGATCAAAGCAATTTTTAAAGACATGCAGATGATCGAAAACATGCAATCGGGGAGAAAGAAATGCACGCAAACTAAGCGAAGTCAATCGGCTGGAATTTTTAACAGCGATTGCCTGAACTGTACTGTATCCCTAATCTGCACCATTTTCCTGCAGGAGATCGTTCCAATCTGTCGCTATGCGAATGAAAACAGAGTGTGCAAATGTAACGGTTTTTGGCCGCGTATACGATACTTGGAATGTGTTTTTGCTTCGGCTCGAAAAACTTGCGCGACCTAGCTATGTGGGAAGCATTAGCAAAAAAAAATCTTCAAAATTTGTCCAACTGTTTCTGAAAGCTGTATGAGGGTTCAGGGAAAAATATTATAGAATTATTTTTCCAAGAAGAACTATTTGTGATTTGCTCGGCTAACATGCAGATAGACACTAACGCACCAAGCTGGCTGCCTTGCTTGCTTCTCTAACCATTAAAGGTATCCCTCTCGCCTTATTGTTATACATTTTGAATTGGTTAATAGTGATTTATGTTATTGCGTAATGCATGGGGCGGGACGCATGAAACCGGCGTGGAACGCCTTAGAGGGGTACAAAAGCAGTCGTTCAAATAACTACCGTTCCTAATTATGGTTACTAGCCTACCATTCTTTGAATATTTAAAAATGCTTTGATTCGGCTCACTTAGACGACTAAGGTACTGGATCGCGTCAGCAACGTGTAAGCAATACCACTTATTCAACAAATATTTACTTCACACTTCATCTCGTTGCACTAAAAGCGCATTGGTACATAACCTACGGCTAACGAATAATGCATCCACGCAAATGAGATCCTGTTGTCCAGTTTGTTGGTGCTGAAGTGTAAGGAAGCACTCGTGAACTTTCCCGAGGAAATAACAATATATCGTTTGCAGCTTAAATATGATAATTTTACCGTTTCAGCTAATATTCAAAATGCGTCTTTCAATTCTGTGTCTGCATGCGTTGCTATTTTTCATTTATTGTCACGGGCAAATTCTAGGCCTTCAGCCTACATTTTACACTGTTATTTCTGTAGCCTGATGGTGGGAGGTATGCGTTACGTAAGCAATGACACCATTAGTAGATAACAATGTAAACTTTTTCTTGTTTTTGCGAATATGCGATCATTCGCCTTCATTTTTAATTGAATAATCGGCACTGTCACGGTATTCCTGAATTCATAATGTTTTAACTAACCTTTAGCCATTGATGTTGTAAAAAGTTTTCGTATAGATTTTTTTGCTTCTCAAATGTAGGAGAGTTGAAAGTAGATATAAGAACCAATCAATCGTTGTGGGAACTATGCTGCGCATTAAGGTTAAGCGAACTCAAACGCACTCACTTTTCTGGCGCGGCCATTGGTCCTGAGATCTGGCACCACACTAAGCACCATCCTGTAGGTCACATTTTGCACGACTAAAACGCAAACGCAAAATGCGCAAAGCGGGAGGCTTAAATTACTTCCTGCCGGGACTTGCCTCGCACGCTTCAAGCAAAACAAAATAACTCCGATTGTCTCTGGAGGAAAAAAAAACTTTGCTTACGAGTCGCGTAATTGCTTGGGAGACACGTGGCTCCAGTAGATGCCCAGTGTGAAATGTCACGCCCACCGGTGGCTTTGTCAACTCAATATTTCAGGCATCGAGACGTTTCTGTGCTCTCCTTCCCTTTTCTGTTCTCTTACTGTTTTCGCTTTATTTTGTGCAGAATCCTGTATTTTTCATTAATGGCGGCCACGTGGAAGGAGGAAGTCCGCTGTGCGACGGCAATGGAATAACAAGGAAGCGGTTGCTGGACCCAAATTACAACGAAGGACGCCGCGGATGAACGTACTGGCGCACACTGGGAGCGCGTGCGTCGAAGATGAGTCCTTACGAATCTTACCACGATCCTAAATTTGTACACCTGGTGTGCGCTTATGCTATCCATTGTGGTCTAGCTAATGTTCTGTAATGTATACCTGCGCCCTTTACGGCAGCTACATGCCCACAGCGAGTTCCATCGTATGTTCAGCTGACCCGAACTGATCGCACCAAAGGCTCATTCCTTCCCCCACCGACCTCTCCCTCTTTATATCTCAAAGCCTAAAGGTAAAAAAAAACCGCTGCTCATCATCATCATCAAACACCAATATCCTGACTGTGGAGCCTGTTAATACCTTCAAGCATTCATGGGTTACACTAAGTTACAACCTTTGCTGGAAAATGCATATCGATGTCATCTTAGCAGATACCAACTTGGTTTTACTCGGCGTCCTTTACTTCATGTTAATAAAGATACCAAAGTCCCCGTGTTTATTTTCCGGATAACATGGGAAGTTTATTATGCTCGCATATTATTTAATCGTTATGGATAATACTTGACCCAACAGCTAGCATTGTTCTAAGAGAAGGTCTCCCGCTCTATATTAGGTGAATACTCCTAGAACTGAAGCATTAGAGTAACAAACAAATCTCGTTTTGCAAGTTCTACAAACAAGGCGCAAAATATCCCGGCTAATATTTTCTCATAAGCTTTTGCAAAATCCCAAAACTTTCATTGCCTCAAGGATTTCACGGCCCGCCCAACCGTAATACTCACGCGTATACTATACAAAGTAAAGTCTGAATTTCCGCGTGATGTCGTACTCCACCCATCTATCGTTCATTTAACCATTAGTGACTAAACACCCTACAAAAGGATGTTCCCATCAATATAAATCCTGAAAGTTATACCGAGAAAGTTGCTGAATTGGTTTAGTATATGCAATAAAATAATATTTCTGACTTGGTGTTTATCCCCGATTTTGTAGCGGCTATATATGCCATGTTAATAGTGTGACCTTAGTTGCGGTATTAAGCGTTTTAATAATAAAATGATATTTTTTTGCTGTTTTGCAATCTAACTTGCCTTTGGATGCACAGTTTCCTGTACTTCGTGCACTTGTCTTTTTTTCAATCTGTAGAGGTTTTTCGGATTTCAAAACTTTATTCAGTTCAAAGAAATTTTTACATACGCGCAGACATACAGACGAGGGTCGCATTGCCAGAAGCCTGAAACGGGACCATTGGTGGTTTATTGCGAAGGTAGAATGTCATTGCAGCGAAAACAGAATTGTTACTCTCAAATACTTACGAAAATAATAGTAACACTTATACAATTAGCAATTTGAATAATCCCATTGGACAAGTCTATCACGTGAATTAACAATACCTACTAACACATCAACAACTACTACAAGACATTTTATTCTTCCAACAAAAAAATTTTACTGTGTATTTTTTTATTTAACACCAAGGTACAAAGTATCAGCAAATACACAGGTGAGGAAAACGAGAAAAAACGTCTAACGGCGCCCTCAGAGAAATACCTTTAGTGCAGTTTTAAATACAGGTAACGACATTGATGATTTCAGAGTAACAGGCAGGCTGTTCCAGAGTTGAATAGCGATGAAATGGGTGCTTTTTTCCCGTAATTTATATGAATGATTGGAAGTAAAAAATTATAACGGGATGCAGACCTTGTGGGGCTGATATTGCGTACAGAATGAACGTCTATGAACAAAAAAGAAAGTGTGATTGTTCACAAGCTGAAATAACGTAATTGCGAGTTGTACTTAAATAAAGGATCAATGGATAAGATGCCTAACTGGTTTCGCACTTAAGAAACATCAGTACTACTAAAATGGGTTGCGGTAATGATACGTATCGCTGGTTTTTGAATACGTAGTACTGGTTGCAAGTACGTTGGTGGTGCTTCCTCAAGAGACGCGATGTCATAGTTAATGTGACTCTGTAAAAAGAAGAACTGGAATGATAACAGTGCGACAGGCGAAAAGAAATGCGGATTCCAAACGCAGTTATTTTTTTGGAGGTAGTTGATATGAAGATGGAGCTTAAGGTGAGCATCAAGACGCATAACCAGAAATGTTGCGGAATCGCAAGCAGGAATAAAATTCTCGCCAAGTGTTAAAGGGGCCCTGAAAGGCATTTTGAGCACACTAAATGAAGTAGCGCAATCGTTAGATTGGGTCGTCAAGGTCATCTGGGCCAAGTATTACTCTTTTACGCGCAGCGGAAAGCTCACACTTTTGTTGCAAAGTTTGTCGCTTTTTTCTCACCCTTTCCTTCGTGTTTTTGGACGCCGCCATCTTCACATGTCTACATCATCGATTCCCAGATGTTCGTCATGAGCTAGACATCCTGCTATTGGGCGGCTTTTTCACGCACTTCCGGCTAAGAGATGAGTCGTCTGCTCAGCGTCGACTCGCCGGCTGATCTGCCAGCGTAGTGCCGGAGTGCTTGGACATTTTACGACAAACGAAACAAGTGTAAACAAACGCTTAACCGTTCGTATTGAATGCAACACGGCCATAACACGACATGGATATTCTCTCACCGGAGTACGTTCCATAAAGAAAGCGTTGAAGCCCCGTGGCACTTCTTTCGTGCAATCGCAGAGAACGCCCTGAGCCGAATGCCCGGGTTTGACGGATACATTTTTTTCCACTTCAAAACAATCCAGAGATGCGTTTCGAACGAACACAACGTCATAACATGCGTTGCAAGTCTGAACCGCGATTGACAGACGATGGGTTGCCTCCTCCTGCCAGTCGTAAATTCGGCACTCACCTCGCGCGCGGTTTGCGGGGACGAACAGCAAGTCACTTAACTCTGGCGCGCAAGCCGAGATGGCTTTTAGCCACGCACACTGCACATACCCCATGCGAGGTTGAGTCGCACGTCGCTCGAGAAAGATAATCCAGACCATGGGAAGCACTATCCACCCGCAGAAGCACAACGCCGCATTTCACCGCGAAACAAAGGCGTCCACAACACACACACCATCGCCTCCTGTAATGCCAAACGCATCTCACACTTCCTAATGAGTGTGAGTGGTACGTCTGCAGTGCCCACATGTCGCGAGGTGGGGCCCCGAGCTGAACCGGGATCACGCAACCGTAACTGACCTCTGGGGCGGTTTGTGCCTTGTTGCCAAGGCAACCGATGTTTGAGATCGTCAAAGAAAGGCGCTCGCTCCAGCGCTAGAAAGCTCAGAACCGCGCCGGAGCATGTTTTGCCAACGTTGCCGCTCTCCACCACGCGTCGCCCCAAGCTGAACTGGTCATATGATTGAAGCGTTTTGTGCACGGGTTCTGCATCGGTTTAAAATGTCTTTTTCACATGGCGCCGGCAGGAATTACCACCACCGCAAAATAAGACCCGGCACCAGCGGGGCCACATCTGATACGGCGCTTTTTGGATAAACAGTGCGCGGTGCATGAAAGGGACCGAGCGCAAGATCCTCCCCAGCGGCCGCGAGTTCGCCGCCGATTAAAAGTCACGTGCTGCACTGCAGCAACGCACACCGCGAAAGGGCAAGGCCAGGCCACCGCACACATGCGGCCAGATTTTTCGTTCGCTTATCCATCCTTGAGCGGAGTGCGGAATTCATGGTGTCAACAAAACTTGCCCGTAGCAGACGGCAGTCGGAGGAGCGTAATGCGGAAGTACGTCACCGCTGACTAGCGCAGCATCATGGGAGGGAGTGCTGGCGCGCCGTCAACAGTTGAAAAGAGGAGGAAACGCGGCGCGACGATAATGCGCGGTTTTTGATTTACGATTTCTCAGCTAATACTCATCGCTTTAACAAAATTCTTGCGGGAGGAGATTGCTAATACATTGTCTTATTTGGTTACATGTACATCCATGCATCGGCGGAAGGTATTTCAGGATCCCTTTAAGGAAGGAAGCTACGGTACGACCTTCTGACGGGAACTGAAAATTATCAATTTGGATTTGATAGGATTAATTACTATTTGGTTCTTTTTACACCAATCTAGGATATTACAGAAAGCGAGATGGTTTAGATGTCTAAGAGAATATACACTTGTCCGATGCTGAGATAGTGGTGTCATCCTCATATAAGACACAGTGGGAGGACTGCAGGGTGTCGAGAGGGTCATTTATATACATTAAGAACTGTAGGGGGCCCAAAATTGACCCATGGCCACCCCTTTGTTACTAACTGTAGTTTTAGAAAACGTTACTGCTCATATACTACGTAATCCCTATCAAGAAAGTAGTTGTTCAAGAATGTAAGTGACGAACCAGTTATGCCTTACACTTCGAGCTTACTGAATAAGATGTGATTTATAGTATCGAAGGTGTTGAAAAATTTAAGAAAACCAAACCTAAGATCTCAGAATTATCGAGTGATCGTATTGTGTAGTCAGTTAAAGAAATCAGGCCAAGTTAGCAGAGCTTCCTGTGCAGAAAGCAGTATTGGCAATGTTTCAACTCGCCAGTTTTTTTACATAGCTGCTTAATCTATTCACAAACAATTTTTTTGTTGTTTTTCTAAGAGACGGAGTGATATGAATCAGCCTATAATAAACAATAATTTGTTTGTCAGCTTTTTAATTGCGGTAATATAATCTTGGATTGCTTCATCTGTTTGGGGACTGACCCAGACGAGAAGATAAGGTTAATTACATGACATATAGAGACGAAAATTAATGAAGGAGCTGCTTTCATATGGTGCATATAAATGCAATTAGAACCTGGGATTTTTAATTTTAAGATGCGAGAATATCAGATACGCTCCTTCGGCCGTAGCAAGAAAAAGAGAGAATGATTGGGGGGTGCGGAGCAAATTTTCCACAGAGCCAGTGACTTGTTCATTGTTGATGGGCGAGGAAAAATTATCGCAGAAGGCGCTGGCAATGCCAACGGTCTGGTGATACACAGTGTCATTGAATTTGAGTTTAGATACGGGGGAGTGTTGTTTAGAACTGTTAAAGAAATCATAGAAAAGTTTCCACTGTTTCTGCGCATCATGTTCAGCTTGTAAAAAAGGCGTTTTCGTTAAACCGTTTCTTAGCCATTTTTAATAAAGGGTTAAGAACATTACCATAGTTCTTAAAGCGCGAGGCAAGGTTGTTGTTCAAGGGTTTACTTTTTCGTGTTTTTTTGTACAGATTGTCTTTCTTGCGTATGCTTTTCAAGAGGCCCTCAGTCATCCAGGTATTACACGAAAACTTGTATGTCTTTTTACATCGTACGGTTGTAGTGCAACTTTTAACGGCGTTCAAAAACGATAAGCAGAAAGAATTGAAAGCTTCAACCGGATCACGCACGTGACTGATAACCGAGCAATTAGTATTACTGATGGTTTTCATAAATTTCTCTTCGTTGAACTCTGAAGTCACTTGCCATCCTTTATGTTGGGCCTCCGGCCTTTAATAATTAATGAAATAAAATGATATAAATAAATTAAATAAAGAGAAGTGTCATCCCCTCAAAAAAACGTGGTTGAGCGTTAAAAGAAACAATGGTTGGAAAGTGTTCGGTAGTACCAGTTTTTACTACCACAGTTATTGGAACAGAGGGCAAGTTCGGCGAAAACATGGTCTATAAATTTTTCGGTTGCATGGGTCGCGCGACGAGTGGGTGAGGTAATTAGTGATTCGTAACTAAAGCCAGTGAAAAAGTCTCTGTATATGGCGTATGCATTAGACGTAACGGTTAACATTTATATCTCCCACAATAGACCCTATGCAAAATACGCCCAGCCATCTCACGTCGACTCCGGTAACTAGGTCCGTCATTTTGGTACGGTCGTTTGAAACCGAAACCAATTAGCAAAACATAGAAGGCGTGCATTGACCGCTCTTGGTGATGAACTACAATGCCGGAGCATTGCTTCGTGCCGCAGTGCACGCAATGCGGAAATACCGGTCCAAATGGAGAAAAGGTACGTAAAGTTCCACGCTTTTGAACGAACTTTCTGACGAGAACTATGCCGGCGCGAGCAACTTTTGTGACACGCTGGGCGCGCTGCGCTGGGAACGAATATTTGTCGTTGGTTTGCTAAGCGCGGGATTCCGTAGTCGCTGTCCGGATGAAAAATACAGCTGCGTAGGAGTTCTGTGGTCCAGCCTTTGTATTCTAAGTGAAGCCAGAACGTGCGCCACCTATTCATGCGACTGACAGCGGCGCTCGACCGGGAAAACAGTACCACGCGTTGCCAAAATTAGGCTGTTTCTTCACTCGTCCCTGTGGCTCTGCGCCCGCTTCATTTCTTTGTTAAATGGTACCGCTTAGCCCATACACGAGCCTTTATCTTACCTAGGGCTGTAAACAAACTTTTCTTTCCGCACTACGCCGTCACGGCGCGGTTGAAAATTTCCTCTGTGGCGGGCGCGCACGGTATGGGAGTGTGTTGTTGGTTTCTTTTACGTTGTATTTAGCCGCGTTTCGTTTCAGAAGTGGCGTACACTGTTTTATGGTGATCTAACGGTGGAAAATTTGAGCTTTTGCACTTGGTTCCCGATTTGCCGGGCTGAAAGGTTTGTTGTTACGTCAAGTTAACTTTGTGCCCGTTGTCATTTCAGCCACGATGTATTTACTGCCGAATATTTTGCGACTAAAATACACACTCACTTTTCTAGTTTGTCACATGCTGCATGCATGCCTCCGACGTAATGATAGTGGCCATTGATGTAGGTAGATGAGACAGTTTTCAAGTTTTATTTTTTAAAAAAAGAAAGAAAACGGCCAGAGTTGCATCAGGCCGCCGCGCATCAGCTTGAGTTCTTTTGCTTTTTTGTAGCCACAGTAAAAATCCAAGTAAATTAAACTACGCTGATTTATAGCGCGTGCAGTATAGCAAACTGTGGATATAAATGGAACAAAGGGAAGCATTCGCGCACCCCTGCATGCCGCGGTCTAGTAAACACGACGTTGCCCAGCTTGTGCGTGCTCGCGAGGTGAGCACGGCGAAATGTGGCATGAATGCTCATAGGTGACCCTTCAGGTGCCATGCCAGTTACGATCATGACAGTCATTCTGTTACTGTGGGGGGGGGGGGGTGAGGCCAGCAAAAAAGGGGCAAAAAACCCATTCCCAAAACTACCAAGTTTTCTCCCAAGCGCCTGCACGGCACTTCGTTGCTGCCCGCATTGCTCCTGTACTCGACATGCATTAAACAGACGCATTGGCAAGGGAAGGGTGGGGCCATTTTCTCGCGGGCTTCTCCAGTCAATGTCTTGGACACTCGCTGGCTTGATGCCCTGCTGTCTCGGACGTCCCCACTGTTGTGGCAGCTCAGTGCACGCAAGCTCCGGTGGCGCCTCTTAAAACCTTCGGCTTGCAAGAGGGCGAGTAGGTGCACAGCAGCCAGGATGTGACTCCATGCTCCACTGCAACCCGCCGGGCACTCGCACGATGCCTCCCCAATCGCCCCACTGTCCGTCTCAAAGGTGAGGCACACAACATAGGGCCGGCCACTTTTCTTCTGGGAGCGAAAGCACCTGCTGAGCACATGGATGAGGCACAACCTGCAAGAACAGAGAGAGTAATAGTAAATATCACTCAAGTAAAAACAGGACTAGTCCGCTACAGTTTATGGTACAGGGACCGAGCAGAAAACAGTGGCCGCAAGCTCAAAATGACCAGATTTTGTGTCTTGCTTAACACTGTTGCAAGGGCAATAATCTACACTTCAAAGAGCAATGATGTCAAAATTGTTTGTCAAGTTCGAGCGTGCAAGTATCTCTGCATGCTTTGTTAATGCATTTTCAAGAGAAGGAAGTTTAACGTTTAAAAACCTCACCGTGGTTAATGATACCAGTACCCGCATAATCGTGTTCGTCAAAACTTAAAAGCAAGCAATATTATGATTATCTGGAACTCACTTCCAGAACCTTTCGAGATAAACAGGTAAACATTCGGGCTATACCGATGACCCACCGAATTTTAAAAAATCTTCTAGTTCAGTGAGTTCGATCTAACGAGGTTTTACTGTATTATCTGTTCGTGCACACCAAAAACATGCGCTTCAGAAACAAACACAACCACCCCACCGCCAAAAAGGAGAAGACACACAAACAGATTTTTGCGGTAGAACATGCGCAATAAATAATGAAAACACACACAAAAAAAGAAAGTTCAAGGCTTATGTGCACTTTTGCAGTTGACTTCGCCGGAAAGCGCGATTGCTTTGCGGCAAACGCGCGGGCGGACGACCATCACGGAAAACGGCCGCTACCTTTCCGTAAACATCTTCGCCAAAAATCATTCCGTAAATTCGATGTACAGCCTTTAAATACCTAATCCACTCACTAGCGGTACGGTCTGGCGATTGTCGCTTTCCTCTTTCAGGATTTCTGCAACAGGGTCGCCGCTACGCATTTTCATGGTAAACAACGGTGAACGAAGTGGTGTACAAATGCTCATACCAGTTAACTCGCGTCAAGGAAAATAACAAAGAAGGATTTACTTACTGCGAGTCGCACATGTTTGTCGGCACCGATGAAGGCGAGCAATGCGCCTCGGTGGCTAGGCGGCATGCCCTGCTCCGTTGCCGCTCGGATTGGCGCGGCACCCCGAGTGGCATGAGTCTTTTTTTACTGCGAGTCGCACATGTTTGTCGGCACCGATGAAGGCGAGCAATGCGCCTCGGTGGCTAGGCGGCATGCCCTGCTCCGTTGCCGCTCGGATTGGCGCGGCACCCCGAGTGGCATGAGTCTTCAGACACAGTCGGCAGCGAAGCCAAGTCCTTCGTCCACAATTCGCGGTAGGTAGCCAGAAAACGCCGTCCAGTTTGAGCCATACCGCGTTACCGTCACCTACTGTTCCACAGTAAACAATACGAGACTTCCCGATCGGCGCCCGTACCAATATGGCCGACGGTCTCGTTTACATCAGTGTTGCTAGATCACCAAGCAATTTCGCATAAGGTCTATTAGGGGGTTCTTATTTTCCATCGACATATTATTGAGTGGGGCATCAAGGGCACGAATAAAAATTTCTCCCACCTCCCCTCGCGGGAACTCCTGTGTAGATGCGACGCATAGGAGGTTCCGTTGTTGTTTCCGTTAGGTTGATTCTCCCATCCCGTGAAACGTGCCGTGAACCCCCTGCCGCGGCTATGACGCAACGTGGCGCGGCTATGACGCAACACAATCCAACACAATCGACTTTAATCCAATCCAATACAATCCATGCCAATCCAAGCCGATCCAAGCCAATCCAAGCCAAGCCAAGCCAAGCCAGGCCAGGCCAGGCCAGGCCAGGCCAAGCCAAGCCAAGCCCAGCCAAGCCAATCCAATCGAATCCAATCCAATGCTCCTCGCGAGAGAGTGTTCGCTATCGAAGAGGAGAGGGGGTGAGCGGCGGAGAGCGCAGCTCGCGCGGCGAGGAGAATGGGCGAGGGGTGTGGACGGACAACAACAACGCCGTATGGAGAGACAAGGCGAGTGAATGAGATGCAGTCGCATCTAAAATCAGAAACTGGAGATAAGGGATACTGATAAATGCAACCTAAGACATAAGCGTCATCGTCGACAGCAAGAAATGATGAATCAGAATCATCCCAAACCGATTCATAGCTATTAACGTTAATTGATAGGCCGTATGTGCGGGTGTAGGTGATACCGACAGAAATGAAAATGGCGGAACCCCTTTGACAATTGTGTGCGGGACTACAATATTCAGCTTTGTATTAAAAAAAACCGTACAAGTTTGAGTTGTGAGTCGAAAGACACCTTTCTGATAATCAAATTAACGAGAACGAGTGACACAAAGAAGAGATAAAGTTTTCGATTCCATCATAGCTTTTTTGGATGCTTCGCGCATTGAAATGAATGAGCGAACAGTTTTCTTGCCACGTATATCTTTCAAATCAAACGGGGAGTTCGAAGACATCGAGGCGAACACTGCATATGCACAATTTAGGAAAAAGGAAAACAAGTGCCTCACTTAATATTAGTAGAAAATTCGCAGGTCCCATCCGCGGGCTACGCCAAACACGCGGCTGTCGCCTGACGGTCCCGCTTTGATTTTACACTTCTCAGTCCAGGGGTATTGCCAGCAGTGTTCTTTTTAAAGCGTCAGTGCTCTCTAAAAGAGTCGATTATTTCCAATGGTGAGATGGTCGTTCAGAAAGATGGCCCTGCCGTTACCTACACAGAAACGTATCTGACTGGCCTGTAGCCGAGCTTTGCGGGTTTCTAACAGCGAAGCTTTTTAGCAAATCGTATTTTTTTTTGTGTCCGCAGCTAAAAATACCAAGAAACTGCCGAGGGCGCGCACGTCAGCGCGGGCCTCGCGGCGACCGCCCGGCAGTTAACAAAACCAAGAAAATGCCCGAGAGCTCGTGTGCACTAGGGAGCCTACATGCCGCCGTCTTTTAGGGTGGTGTCAGCCTTTGTCGCACCGCTCGTCGCCGCCCGCCAACACACAGTGTTGCCCGTCCAGGTATCCATGGCAACGGGCGACGAGAGCGCCATGTTGGGTCCCGGCCGGTCGTTCCTGCTGCGTTGTGCATATGGTGTCTGGAAGGGGAAGTATGGTCCCTAGAAATATGACACACTTCCCCTATGGTCCCTAGAAATATAATATTTCTAGGGACCATAGGGGAAGTGTGACTTGCGCTATATGCGCGCCATGCTTGGGGGCTGCACGGAACGCGATGAAGACCTTGCCAGTCCGCTAGGGGCGCTGCACGAGGGAGGGGAGCGGCCTCGGAAGGGTCGTCGCATGCGTCGTCGGCGTTGTGTTTACCTTTCAGCCGAGCGTGTTGTGCTGGGGATGTTGCCTGTTTTGTATGCGTACCGTATTTATCGACTTGAATGTACGTTGTGCGTTTTCCTTGTTGATCGACATTGTCAGGAATGTAGCGAAACCTTCAAGCACATCATTCCGCCGAAGCCACGGACGGCAAGCTTATATTGGTGCTTTAGGAGGCGTTTGCAATGTTTTTCTCGTACGATAGAGGGGGGCGCTCTAGTCGCCGCTGCGAAAAGACGTGCCTCACTTCGGCTCCGTCGGTTTTCGGCGTTTGAGCGGGACACCACCCTTTTTCACCTCGTGTTTTGGCGAACAGGACTCTTACCGTGTAAGTGTTCGACCCTGGCAAGCTTTCCGGGCCCTGGGCCCAGATCTCCGAGATCGTTACCACGATAGGAGACCACGCTGGAACTAGGCTTACCTCGTTAGGCCTAGCTTCCACTCCGACGACCAGCAGCGGAATGGAAGTCGCCGTGGAAGGAGAAGACATCCCCCCTGACGAACTACAAAAGGACGGTTGGAAGCACGTCCACCATGTCCATCGTGAGAACGCCGCCGCCAAAAAGAAGATCGCCGAAACGCCCAACCCAACTGCTGGGGCCAACCATGCGACGAAGCAGCATCGTCCGCGCCCGAGACGTCGCGTTCCACCGCCAGAGAAGCTCCCTGAAGAAGACTTCAAAATCGTCTTCCGACCTCATGGCGGACTCAATGTCCGCACAACAAGCCAAGCCGACATACTGGACGCCGTTTATAAAGCAGCGGGACTGTCATACCTGCAAGGTGAGCAGCTAAGAACCAACGTGTCTTCGAACTATTTCATGTTCAACACCCCTTCAGAGGAGAGATGCAGTGTGATCGCATTGATCAAACATATCAAAATCAGAGGCCAGACTTTTGAGGTCGCCACAAATGTCGCCACCCCATCTTGCACTGCTACAGGGATAATATTCAACGTTCCCATTGACGACACACCTGAGGTCATTACTGAGAGCCTCGTAAGATTCAATCCG
Source organism: Haemaphysalis longicornis (assembly GCF_048455015.1). NCBI lineage: Eukaryota > Metazoa > Arthropoda > Arachnida > Ixodida > Ixodidae > Haemaphysalis > Haemaphysalis longicornis. The sequence goes on from NW_027526422.1 coordinate 90,816,835, forward strand.
ACATGCAGTATCCTAAACGCCAGAAGAATGGGCAACTCCAACGCGGTCCAAATACTGTTCGACGGCACTATTATACCGTACCACATCTCATATCGAGGAGCTACCTACCGATGCCAACCGTTCCGACGGAAAACAGAAGCCTGCACCACCTGCTGGCGCACAGGACATCGACCGGACGTATGCCCAACCTCCCAAGTGCGGTGTCAAAAGTGTGGGCTCCTAAATCCAAACCCAGAACACCCGTGCGAGCCCAAATGCGTAGTGTGCCAAGGCACTCACATCACCGGCTCTGCGGAATGCCGATCCAGGTTCCAGCCAAGACGAAGACCACCTCCCTTGAACAAACAGCAGCACCTGCCATGGCAACAGCCACCACCACCACCGCCGCCACCTGTACCCGGCTGCCCACAAGACTGGCCTGGTCTCCCGGAGCGCGGGGAAAGAAGCCGTTCCAATTCATCGGCCAACAAAAAGGGTCGCTCAACGAGCAAAGAGGAAGAAGAAACTCAGCCACCACCTCCGCCGACCCAGCCCAACAATAAGCAGGTGAGCTGGGGTAGCGCGGGCTCCCACCCTCCTCAGAGTCAACACCAAACACCCAATCTTCACACTGCACACGCGCACGAATTAGCTAGCATGCGAGCGGAAATCGAAGCGCTCAAACAAAGCATGTTAAAACTGAAAACGACAACTTGGCCTTACACAAAGAGAACCAGGCACTGCGCAACAGCCTATCACAGGCAACAGAGACGAACAGAGAAGCAGAGACGAACTCTCCCCCTATTAAAAAACGGGTAGTAGAGACTCCCGTCATTAAAGATGTAACTAGTAAACTCACTGACCATGATGAAAAACTCGACGCCATCAATAATAGGCTTAACGGGTTGGAACAAACCCTCGAAAGTAAATTTCATGACATAGACACAAAACTCCACAACACCATGGAGCTCCTAAACAACATTGTGAAAGGCATCGAATCACCACATCATCTTCAGGTACCTACAGACACCCCGCAACAGTCCCCAGCACCTCATGTTGAACGCGGAAGGAACAAACCGTACCGTTAAAGTCTGGCAGTGGAACTGCCGGGGATATAAACGTAAACGACCCGCCTTACAATTACTGGTTCAATCTCAAGGTAACCCGCCGGACATAATTGCGCTGCAAGAAACAAATACGCACGCGAGGTTAGCGGGCTACAAGGCTTTTCAAAGTCAACATTACCCGTAAACGGCGGTATTGGTCAACCGCAACCTCACAGCAGCCCATCAACAGTTTGATAGTGTTGATATTCCCCACGACCTAATAACAGTATACCCCAAAAAACGAAGCGACCCAAAAATATTCATTTTGAATGTATACAGCTCTCCAAAACACCGCAAGGACAGATTCAACCGCCTCTTCTCGCTAACTCGTAAGGAGGCCGGACCACATGCGCTCATAATTGTGGGAGACTTTAACGCCCCATACGCGGCATGGGGATATAAGAAAAGCAGTGTTAAAGGCACAGACCTCTGGGATCAGGCACAACAACACCATCTTAACATCCTTAATGACGCAAACACAGTCACCAGAGTCGGCAATAGTGCACAAGCAGACACCAGCCCCGACCTTACCTTCACTTTACACACCAAGGAAGAGAACTGGAACAACACAGGACATACATTAGGTAGTGATCACTACATTATAGAAACCGTTATAGCGCACACTGGCAGGATTAAATATGTTCCCCGGCAACAAACACTAACTGAGTGGGATGACTTCCGCACGCTACGAGGAAGCAAAGTAGAAGATTCCCAAATTACAGACATTGAGAACTGGACCGCGCAACTTCTATCGGACATCAAAACTGTAACGAAACAAATCGATACAGATATTCCCTCTTTAACCGTAGACTCCAGGCTCGCCCACCTCTGGGAAGCCTTTCAAAGTATCCAAACACGCTGGAGAAGGAATAAATTCAACCGAAATCTTAAACTACGAATGGTCGCACTGGAGTCGGAAATTGAAAAACATGCTTTGCAACTTGCTCAAAACCGGTGGGACGAGATATGCGACCGTCTGCAGGGCAACCTACACCTAAAGAAAACGTGGCAACTTCTCAGGCACTTGATTGATCCCAGTCTCAGTAAGACGGAACAAAGTAGCCGCCTCACTCAGATCATACAGAAACACCAAGGATCGGATTCGGAACTCCTAGATGCGCTCCGCGACATCTACCTCCCACCTACCCCAAGATCACAACTACCACCATACACAGGCCTTCCCAACATTGAGCTGGACCGAGATATTACAGAGACGGAAGTCAGAGCAGCACTAGCAAAACTCCGATCCAACTCAGGCCCTGGCCCAGACCAAATCACAAATAAAGCATTACGCAACCTGGACGATAAGTCAATCGCATTACTCACTGAGTACTTTAACGAATGCTGGCGAACCGGCACTATACCCAAATCGTGGAAGCGTGCCAAAACTATACTGATTCCTAAGCCAAATAAACCACTAGAATTGGAACACCTCCGCCCTATTTCTCTGACGTCATGCCTTGGTAAGCTCATGGAGCATGTCATCCACGCACGACTCATACATTATATTACTGACACCAACCAGTTTCCACACACCATGGTGGGCTTCCGGCCAAACATGTCCACACAAGACGTCATACTCAGGCTTTACCATCACATCATAGAACCAAGAACAAACAGTCATGACTCCGCTGCAATTCTTACTCTGGACTTAAGCAAAGCATTCGACAATGTCACCCATGGCGCAGTTCTCGAAGGCCTACAATCAGTGAATCCAGGAGAACGAATGTATAACTATGTTAAAGACTTCTTAACCGACAGAACGGCCACCCTTCACATAGGTGGCCTTAACACCCCCTCGATAGACGTAGGTGGCCGCGGCACGCCCCAGGGAGCAGTCATATCTCCCCTTCTGTTTAATCTATCCATCCTTACAATACCACAAAAACTCAACCAAATCCCAGGACTGTGCCACAGCCTATACGCAGATGATATTACGCTCTGGGCAAACCAAGGCAGTGACGCGCATATAGAAGAAATCCTCCAGAAAGGCATCCAGATAGTGGTAGAAGAAGCCGCCAAAGCAGGACTCACATGCTCACCCACTAAATCGGAGTTACTTCTGCTACCACCACAAACGCGTAGGCCAGACAAGCCAAACATCAAGCTTCACATTCAAGAACACCCTATCCCAGAGGTCTCGCGCATCCGAGTACTTGGGTTACTTATCCAGAATGATAGAAAAAATGGAGAATTCCTAGATCGCATGGAAAGAAACGCGACACAAACCGCCAATTTAATACGCAGAATAACGAACCGTCATAAAGGCTTGAGAGAAAATGAAAAGATCCGCATTCTGCAGGCCTTCGTTCTCACTCGTTTGCTATACTCGCTGCCTTACCTTCCCTTAACCAGACATGAATTAGAGCGGGTCGATGTACTCATCAGGCGAACATACAAACTTGCACTTCGCCTTATCCCCGGCACATCCACTACCCGCTTCGACGGTTTAGGCCTCCATAATACAGTCCGCGAGCTCATAGAGGCCCACCTAATCAGCCAGTATGAAAGACTGGCACGATCAGCCGCAGGGAGACACATACTCCAAGAGCTATCTATTGGACACCACACCAACTATACACACCTCCACCCTATACCAACACACATCCACACAAGGCTAACTATCAAACCTCTGCCACGCAACATGCACCCTGAACATCACATAGCCAGGAGAAAGAAACGGGCAGAAGCACTCCATAAATTACACCGGAATAACCCACACACCATCTACGTGGACGCAGCAGAGTACAGACACCACGACGCATATGCGGTTGCTACAACAGACTTCTCCAAAAAACTACTTAACTCGGCGACCATACGAGCCACCCGCCCAGAAACGGCGGAAGAGGCGGCCATAGCCTTAGCCATCATACAAAATCCAACTCCCCAGACAATCATTTCCGATTCAAAGACTGCAATCCAAAATTTTGCCACAGGCAGACTATCACGAGTGGCACTCAAAATTCTGGAAAAATTTCGATCGAAATCCCCAGACGAGAAAATATGCCTGACTTGGGCACCCCCGCACTCCGGCCTCGAGGGGAATGAGACGGCCCACGAACTCGCCCGAGGGCTCACGATCCGGGCAGGGCCTAACCTCTATCCCTATCATGGGGCGCGGTCTGCGAGGGATCGCCTGGTCACATTTCATGACATCACAACACACTACCGCCTCTCCCGCCGGATCTACCCACCGGCGGACCAGCAATTGGATAACCACAAAGAGCACATTTGGCGTTTACTACAAACAAATACCTTCCCCAACCAAGCTCGTCTGACACACATACACCCAACTCTCTATCCAACCGCGGCCTGTTGCCTGTGCGGAGATCACGCCACCCTTTCTCACATCATATGGGCATGTCCACAAAATACATTCCCACTTATCACCTCTGAGGAGCACTGGGAGGCCGCGCTCCGCAGCTCCGATCTGGACCTTAAGGTTCAGTTAATCGATAGGGCTGTGGCAGTCGCCGGTGAGTGGTGGATGCCACCGGCTACAAGCGCCACCTGAACGGCATGGATCAAATAAAGTTTTATCTCTCTCTCTCTCTCTCTCGTAGGATAAAACTCCATGCGTTCAGCATGCATGATTTCGTCGCTTCTTTAAGCTGCCCAACATTCGACCAAGCCTGTTGTCAGGCTCGCTGTAAGGCCCTGAATAAGGAAAGAGTTGCGCAGAGACAGCGGCAAAAGCATTTGATTGATTGATTGCGGGGCTTAAGCGCCGACGCTAGGCGATAACGCGCGCCGTAGTAGAGGGATCCTGATTAATTTTGACCACCTAGGGATCCTTAACGTGCGCCGAAATCTCGAACGCACGGGCTTTTAGGGGCGAAGCTAAGCCATGGGTCTGTCCATCCCTTGTGTCTCGTGGCACGTGACCGCCGCATGCTTTCGGAGAAGTCGCAAAGTGGGCCGCGTTGCACGCGCAAGAACCGGCTGCAACCGGCAGCGCAAACTCGGCATCGGGAGCGCGAGCTTGTCTGTGTTCGCCAACGGAGCCGCGAGCGCACGTGCACTGCGAGGGGGAGATCACGCAAGAGATCACGCCACGAACGCAGGCAGTCGTTCTCGGAGATCGAACGAGACGCAAGGACCTTTGCTCGTTTCCTCTCGTCTTGTTCGGGCACAAGTTCGCCCTAAATAAAAGTTCTTTCTTTACCGTTGTGTCCCATATACTACGTGACAAATTGTGGTGGAGGTGCGGGGTAGTCCTCGATGGCGCGGGGTCTTTCACCAGGTCTGGGCCTGGGAGCATTGACTCCGAAAATAAAAGTTGATTTGTACAATGTACGCACACAGTCTTACGTCTTTCTTAATGATGTAATGGGCGAACTTTCACGGGAGAGTTACGGTTACCGATGATCTCCCCCTCTCGAGCTTCGCCCCACTTATCATCATTCATTCCGTGGATATGGCGTGATTTTTTTTTTTTTTTTGCTCTGCGCGCCTCCGTCAGAAAAGCGGCCGCCGCGGCCGGGAGGAAAAAGCATTTGAAGCTTCATAGATGTTGCGCTTTCAAATTGATGCACTCTACATGCTTTTTTGAAGTGTATGCAAGAAATAAACTGGAACATGCCCTTGAAATTTTGCTTGTGTGTACTTATTTTGCAGGTGTGTCTGATTCCCAGCGAACTTGCAATTATTTCCCCGACATTTGCTATTGTAAGCATTGCAAGTTTTACTGGATGTCAGACAATTCGTTTTAAAAAATGTACATCAGTAACAAACGAAACGTGATCAAGACAGGTGAAACACGAAAAGCAAAGTTCAACCAGGCTGGGAAAGGTTGATACTATCCCAGGTTATTTCGCTTTGAAGGCGCAAAGACTGCGCTTTAGAAGTGTTATTAAACATCGCTTGTATTCCTCCTCCAGAAGCTACTATGTTTACATTTTTTTGTGTACATGTCTATTGCCTTGTTCACGTTTGAAAGTGCAGTGCTGAGTTGGGCAAGTTGGTGTCCGTTGACAAAGGAAAAAAATTTTCCCCGCCTTCCCGCGAGGGGAACACGAGTAAATGCAGAGCATTGGGGGTCGTTAACGCCCCGCAAAGTCGCGTTAGGGTGGGTAGTTGGGTCGTAGTTGCGTTGGTGTTGGTTTGGGGTAGAGAGAGGAGAGTAAAGTCGCGTTAGGGTGGAGCGAGCGTCAACCAAGGAAGGAAGGAGCAACGCAGTTACTGAAGCACGAGCGACCGCTAGCCGCTTTATATTTGCGGCGCGCGCAGTAGAGGGAGAGCAGTACGGGGGGGAGAGCGCGCATGCGCAAGCAGCGCACGCCCTTCCGCGCCCCACCGCGCTGCTATCACGCACCTGTTACGCCGAGACCGCGACGGAGCGAACGGGCTGACTACGACGCATGCGCGCGCCAGCTGCTGTTGAGAGAGAGGAGAGAAGGAGGAGAGACGCACCTGCCGTCCGACGCAGGAAGAGGCGAGGCTAAGAAATGCTCTGCATTTAAAATGGCGTGGAAGGAAGACCGACAGCACGACCAATGCCTCCGAGGCATTGGCACGACGCAGACAAGATAGCTCTTGTCTAAGTTATGGGGCCCGTCTTCCTTTTGCGCTATTTTCATCATTCAGTATGCGATTCATGTTCCAAGCTTGTCCGCATGCGCACGAAAACTGCCTTTGCAACGATATGGCAATACTGGCCGCAGTTACCAATGAACTTGGATCACTATCTAGGCGCAGCATTGTTAGTGAATGACTGCATCGAACAGACAGCCGTTCTAGCTTTGGACAATGAAAGGAGCTCGTCTGCTTAGGTGCCGAAAAACGCGAAAGAACCAGCGTAGCAACGAAGCCGTCTGCACGCAACATGTGTCAGCACCAGTTCCAAATTACATCGTCCCGTTAGTCGTTTCTTCAATTGAGGAACTGCTTGCCCCCTTTTTGCGTATCATTTTTAAGGGCACAAATCAAATTTCCACCTATCAAGGGCGATTTCTGAAGAAACGCAATGCCAGCCGCCGGCGCTCCATACTTTCGGTGTCAGCATATCGGCACTAGCGCTAGCTCTCCTCCTCCATTGTGACGCCACCTAGGAGCTGTAATCGCTGATCTGTGCAGCCTCTCGCTTCTGCCCGTCACACTTCCGCTTCCAGACACCATAGTTGTGCACATTGGCGCTGGTGTGGCATGTAGGCTCCCTAGTTGAGATCGGTTTCGGCGCGTCGTCTGCTACTTCTTGCTTGAAAAGGCGCCGGTGAACGACCACCACAGACCGTTAACGTTCTCCTTTGAAATGCACGATCCAACTTTGCTTTAATCTTGCGCTTTAGTGACAAGAGCTCTACATTTTTATGGCCATTTTGAGGAGCACAAGCTCTACTTCGGATGGGAAAAAGGCACGGAAAACGCGGCACAGTGTGCTTGCCTTAAGGTGCTTCCCGTTCCAATGGCCCTTTTTGTTTCCCCAGTACTGGATCCCTTATACCTCAATAATATTTAAAGCATACCCGAACACGCCTTCCGCGCTTGAAACTGCGGAAAAGCCTACAATAGTCAACCACCCGCTTGGAATCAAGAAAGGATGCCTTGTCATTTTAACACTTTCGGCCCTGGTGTCCTATATAAAGGACGCTACCCAAAGGTCTAGCAATTTGAGAACAAAACAAAAATAGCTAGTTTTCTAAAAAAACAGTTCTTCAAGGATGCCTCGTACCATTGATATCACCAATGTTTCTTTTTTGCTACAACTCAACATTAGAAAGAGACAAGCATTGCAGTGAAGACCAGGCTGACATCGGGGTGACACCAGCAAGGAGGAAAAAAAACCTCCTTGGACACCAGGGACTGAAGTCCTAGTTTGATGGTGTGGCTGTAAATCTAAAAATACCTGCACTATTAGCTTTATGTTTGTAGGTGGGTTCAGTGATTTCTAAAATGTAGGAAAACAAGCAAAACTTTTTCTGTCAGAATTGAAAATTTTATTTGCCTATGAACTAATTAGATGTCATGCTTGTGTATCGCTAATTATTTGCATCAGAAGCTCAATTTTAAGTTTGTAAGCTCATAGGGTCCGAATAATAATTAAAACACACAGAAAAAATCTTTTCGATAGAAAAAAAATCAGGTCTGAAAGGGTTAAGTTAAATATGCTGCGGAAGGAAATGCAGCAAGTACATTTTCACAGAAATATATTTGCAATTCCAACAAAATTGGTGAGCCCATCGGAAACCAAGTGCTGCAACAGTAGTTGGCTTTATTAATAACGAAGAAAATAAACCAATTATTAAACCAATGTTTTTCGACGTTTTTATTTCTTTGGGCGGTATTATGTTCTTTCTTGAAAGAAATAAAGTTTTTCTTGGATGAGAATATTTGTCGTGCTATTTTTTTTTGTTTGTAAATCTGATTAACTGTCTATTGGGTTCACAGAAACTTTCATTTGTCTTCTCGTAGCTCGGATATGTCCAATATTTTACGCGTCTCGCCTGATAGTTTTTCTGTTGTGCCATCGTTTGTGGTGTTTTCCTAACTTTTTCCACGTAGATTTTTCTGCTCGTTTCTTTTTGCAGTCAATAGATAGGCAACACAACTCAGTTTTGACTAGTCAGACAGCTTAGGAGGTTTAACCTGCCGGCGCTACACGGGCAATGAGGCGCCCCCCATAGTGGAGGGCTCCAGATTAATTTTGACCACCTGGGGATCTTCAACGTGCGCCGATATCTCGGACACACGGGCGTTTGCGCTTTCCACCTCTATCAGAAAAGAGGCCTCCGCGGCCGGAAATCGAACCCGCGTCTTTGCGCCCAGCAGCACGATGCCTTAACCACCGCGCCGGGTAGGGTAAAAGTTTTGATCTGACAGCACCGTGCATCTGTTGTGCCACACACTGCCCTTTCACGGCTGTTGTTGCTGATGAAATGCCTGGCGACAGGTATACCATTTGCTCCAACGGCTAATATTTAAGGCAACAATGTAGTGGAGAAATGTTGCTATATTCTTGCTGGTTGGTCAGCCGAGGGTGAATATTCCCATTTTTATCTCTGTAGCTGCACGGCGGGAGAAGCACAACTCTTGAACTAACTTCAACCGACAAGTTTTGCCTGACTACTTCAACCTTTTGTCAATGCCCCCCAGACTCTTCGAGCTGGCTGGGCGAAGTATTCACATTCCACGATTCAAACGCTGAACATTTGCTGCATTCCTGCTTTATAATAATAAATAAAGCTATATAATAAAGCTTTAGACCCATTTTTTTCGAAGCACCGCCGCGTCCCCTTACACAACCCCCCGTGCACGTATTAACAGTGGTATAGTTTCTTGTTACCTGTGGAACTGAGAGGAAAATGGTGCAGTGAAGCGCCAGGCGTACGGGAGTTGCTGTTGCAACCTTGGACAGCACATCGTTTCCGTTGGTACCGAGGAAAGCGCTCCGCTGCTACCGTTGGCAGCATCGTCCCGTAAGACACCGTGCCCACCGGGCACGGTATTAAACGTGTCCACCCACGATACAACGCACCTCGCAACTCCACGCACAGCAAAAATTAATTGCGCTCCAAATTAACAAGAAAAAACGTGTGAGGTGCGTTTCCTAGCAGACGAACTTTAGGCGCGCCTTTCCGAGCACTAAAAGGACTGCATCACAGAGCAATCACATGTGCCGTTCTTCAGAGGGCTCCACAAAAAAGGTTTTTGAGAATTAACAACATTTTCATCAATTATTTGCACACTGTGCCTAAATAAATGTGACTGTGAAATAAATATCGTTCGTAAAATATTAATATTGTTTTATTGTTGAATAAAACTTGTTTTTTTGTTATTAGTGTTTGTTCCCTCCTCACCTAGACGCGCTTCAATCGCCACTCCCATAGCTCCCCACCTTCCCCTTGTTGATGTCGCTGGCAATAGGTTCTGAACCGCTTTTCGCCCGAAACTTCGCTACCATTTATATTTACCTTGCACAGGCTGCGAAGGCAGAGTTTTCGTCCTCTGCGCTCGCCCTCGCCAGGGAAAGCGACCTTGGGCTATGCGCGCCGCGGTGCGGCGAAAAACGCGGCCGCGCCCCCTTTTAAAGGAGCCATGAAGAGAAAACAAAAGTTTGTTTTATTCGAAAGATTAGGTGTTTCATAGTACCCCAAGCGCTTTCCCGGAAGCAAATGATGCTTTATTCACTGAGAAATAAGGCAATTTAAGCCAAAATTTTAAATCTCCCGCTAAAATTGAACATTCCGTGACGTGTACAATGGCGTCATAGCGCCGGTCCATGAAACAGATACTTAGTATGTCGACTCCATATAGCACCCACACGCGGGAGTCGATCGAGACGGCGGCCATTTTAAAAATCCTAGTAAAACCTAGTGCACCCGCAGCCCTAGTCATGGAATCGCCTGATCCGGAGAACAAAACTCTCGCCGAGGAGCTCGGGCTTGCATTTAACAACCTCACACCACTAAAACGCTCAATGCTTCCAAGTGCACGAGCGGCAAGAGTTGTGGGATACGCGGTGGACGGGAAAGCGACCATTCCGCGATAGCCACAACAGACGAACGCCCAGCCGTCGGCACCGCTGCCTCGTCAGCCACGTCTCGACGGACGAATATAGACTGGTACGTATGTGCCGTATTTTGATTACGGTTAATAATAGTTCAATTTCAGTAGCAGTATCACTTATGCCAGTTGGCCGGTGTCGTGTATGGAAAGCCGTTCGCGTGAGCTCTCTGCTTCGACCAGACAGATACGAGCGTCAATGCGCGGTGTTTACGGCATTTGTTTCCCCAAGGTCAGAGCGATTTGACGAAGTATGTCCCAGGAGTGCATGTCCCAGGAGTGAGCTAACGTAAGGGTCCCTGCCGTAATCACTTCCTCGGAAATGAAGCGAGCACACTCGTACTTCCTTTAGCTCTCTTTCTCCTCCGTTTGCAAAGTTCACAAAACGTAGCCACTTGCTTCGCCTAGGTTCGTCCTTGGGCAGCACATGAAAGGAGATCTCCTCACCGGCGGGGATGTCGCACTCCCTTGACGATTTGCCCGTACTACATGGGCATTTCAAAACGCAGCAACGAAATTTCATTGTAAAGTACTCGAACAAACTGAAGTTTTCAGTGGTTATAAACTGGAAACGAGCTCGTAACGACAGCAGCAAGCCAACACCATTCGAAACTTACGCGCCGACTGGCACTATCTCGTCGCTTCTTGCTGTTCCTTACTCCGCTCGTTTCTATTTTTACCTTTGCTGGTTGGCGATATGACGGCCAACCTCCTGTGAAGGGATTACGATACGAAGCAAGATCGCGGCTGTGCGTGCTGGAACGGTTCGTTGGCCCCGAAGAGCCTCGAACCCGAAAATTCGTCTGCGCGACGGCGAGATGTCGAGCTCGGCCGGCGCCTAGTTTCGTATGCATTGGCGCACACGCTTGCGTGTTCGTTCGGCCCTTCAACCGTTTACTCCACCCTTCTTTGTCATAAAAAGAATGATCAGTATGTTTCACGGGAATTTAGCTCGCTATGCAAACTGTAAGCCCTGCCTAACATGCGTTTGCTTTTGCCGGCCTCCGCCAATCGCAGAGCATTCCCAAGTGACATCACAGGTTCTGTTGCGGAAAATGAGCTGGTGGGTCGCATGGTCATTTCCTTTTTTCCTAATTATGTAGCTTATTTGAGCGAAGTTTGCGTTAAGTGGTGTCGTTATGGTTCTAACGAGGCAATCTTTCGAATGAACCAAACTTGTGTTTTCTCTTCATGGCTCCTTTAAACTTACGCTCTCTCCAGGCGATTGGGACGGCCGGAGCAACGGCGCGCCGCCGGTAGCCGGTCGCCCCGGCCACACTCCGGCACGGCCGGGCTAGAGGAGCGGCGGGCGCGCTCGCCGCTCCTCCAGTCCGGCCCTGGCTCCGGACAGCCAAGCTTGGCGGTAGGGTGCCTCAATGCGCGCCCGAGGCACCCTACTTGGCGGGCGAGCGCAGCGCCAGCCGCGGCAGACCCGCGCAACTCTGGGTCGGTCCCACCGCGTCGACCGCCTTCGGCACCCGTGAACCCACCTTCATAAAAACGCGTGCGTATTTACTGAATTCCGCAACGAAGTAATGCAGAAAAATATATCATATGGGGAAGCTTCCAAATTAAACCGGGCGCTGATAGGATGCTGTCGTCTTGCTGCCGAGCCGTATGTTGACACACCCGACGAAATTGTGTTCAAGGCTTTGCGTTCTCCCGCGGAATTTTCTTCTTTTTTTTTTTGCAGATATGAAGCCGTAGTTACTCCATCTGGAAAAGCCCACACTAAGCAAGTGGATTACGTGTTGCTGTTATGTACGAGCGGCTTTTTGGGGGCTGGTTAGCAGTGTGTGAGATGCAGCGCCTCGAACGCAAGCTTACATGTGTTTGATAGTGAAAATGTCAGGAATGTGTCGTCTGTACGGATCGAACTTCTGGCTCTTCTTGCAGTTAAGCTGCATTTCAGCGTGGAAGAGGAATGGGAAATGATGGCACATCAATATAGAAAGCATTAATGGTGGAAATCGATATCTACAACTAATATTATAGGGGCCAAGGGATAGGCAAGGCGAAAAATGGTTCTTTAAAACTGCAAGCCACACCCTACTCCTAAAAATGAGCGAGGGAGAGAATCGGTTTGTATTGACCGCTCAGAGGGACTTTGAAGGTTGCACGGCCGTTTAGGCACGTAATCAAGAAGCTCCCGGAGAAGTTCACAATAAATTGTATTTATGTCTAAGGTGAAGAGTGGAAGCTGCATTTGGAACAAATAGTGTGCCGTGGCACATAAAACCACAGGTTGTACGACAGGGAGGAAGTGAAGAGCACTCAGCCGAAACAGTAATTGTGTAGAAAAATCAGATACAACTGTACCGAGAGTTATCCTTACACAGGAGCTAGCTAAGGCATTCATCAGAAAGCGATAAGGTGTAAGGTTTGCTTTCATTTGGTATTATTATTACTTTCCCGAGAGAGGTTTTTATTAAGGCAAGTCTATGTGGGGATGATGATGGTTTGTGTTCAGTGGCGTAAGGCCAGCTCGGACAGAGAGCGCCAAGAGGACTAAGTGATATACAGGTCTTCCGGTGTATTACTTAGCATGTTTTTTTTTTCGTTCCACAGGCATCAAAACTAAATGACTCAGTTTGGACATCTTTCAACAGTCCGGCGCACCGAGAGGCCGCGCCCGACATCGGTCTGAAGACCTCACTCTATCATTCAATCGGTAGTAGCGACGTGTGGTGTGTACAAAGGGCAGGGACTTAATCAACGCGAGCTTATGACTCGCGCTTAGTTGGGATTCCTCTTTCAAGGGGAACAACTGCAAGCCCCAATCCCAACCACGAAGGAAGTACCACAGGTTACCCAGTCTTTTCAGACAGGGAAAAAACACGCTGCCGCCTTCAGTGTAGCGCGCGTGCGGCCTCGGACATCTAAGGGCATCACAGACATTTTATTGCTCTGTTCCATGCGGCTAGGAGCCGCTTGTCTCTCTACGAAGGTTGTAAGGTGCTGGGAACCCCGCACCTACTTAATAGGCCAGAGTCTTGTTCGTGATCCGAATTAACCAGACAAATCGCTACACCAACTAAGAACGGCCATGAACCACCATCCACCGAATCAAGAGAGCTCTCAATCTGTCAGTCCTCCCAGTGTCCGGGCCGGGTAAGTTTTCCCGTGTAAGCTTCCCAAATCCTAAAATCCCGCTACCTGAGCAAGGGGAACGGGAAAACTTATATGATATGGGCACAGCACCACCGGAGTCGGGCCAGGAACGAGTGTGCGCACAATGCGGCTAGAGGGTTCATCGACCGAGCTGGCATCAGCACTCCAAATGCCGATGAACACTCGCTTTGCTGGACGGGGACTGACCGGCTCGTTTCCCACCGGGAGCGCACTACTCGTTACCGGCTTGAATAATCCTGTTATCCCCCTCCCCCCGCTCATCCATCCTTCAGTGAAATTCAACCTGCAACTTGGCGGCTTTTCCAAACCGACTCTATGCAAACCCCGTTGCATACAGTACAGTCATTTTTGCACCGCAGACAGTAGAGATAGATGTCAAAGATGTAAAAATCTGGCAGATCTTGCGCATATACTATGGGCATGTCATCGGGCGACTCGTCAAGGCTGCAAAATTAGTAGTGATGAGCAGTGGGAGACCGTACTGCTCGGCTCAGACTCGGCAGGCCACCTCTGAGCCATCCAGATAGCCGAAGACGCTGCTAGGACCTAAGAGCTCCTGGCCGACGTCTTGGGGGAGGCGGTTAACCCTCCTTAAAAGACTGGATCAATAAAAGTTATTTCTCTCTCCTCCTTTCTTTCTCTGGCCAACTAGCAAATGAGGTGCAATGCAAGCAGCTGTTAGAATACTTAAGGCTTTAGCTTCCCATGGACACAGGGTGATTAATGTAGGGATTTGTGAACTTATGTGAGCTTTTAAATGAAAGGACGGCTTGCTGGTTTGAAGAAGTCTATGGATTTAAATCCTTGACCTTTATGCATGGCACACAGCATAGCATACAGATTTTTGCAAATATTAGTTACACAAAGTTCCCATCATTTTATGTGCCACCATCTGTTATAACAGAAATAATTATTAGAAATAAAGCGCAGAAAAGACGCCGACGCATAATAAGAACACGCATGACGACGAGATGTGGGTTCTTATTTTTATATGGCGTCGTCCGGTGTGTTCTCATTCAGCTTTGGGGTGTTTTCCTCGGTGTTGTGCTAAGATATATTGCCACGTCGCCCTACTCTCAGTATTACTGATACAACATTCAATCCTATTCCTACACCACCTGCATAGGAGGTTTTCCTGAGGGAAAAACGTTCTTCCACCTGGCTCCTACCAAGTTGATGCAGGGCGTAGACGTCAATCCTTCGTGTGTGTCCTTGCTGAGTATCGATGCAAAGGAGGTGAAGCTGGTCCACATTTTTGGTTAGCCTTGAAATGTGGGTCTTTTCATGGTCCGCTCGAAATCAGTTGCACGGTGACTGTGTCCGCTTGCAGGCCCCCCCGAGCCGTAATATTAGAGAAAGGCCTTTTTGTGGTATGCCAACCGAATGTGTAGCTGCGAACGTGTTACTGAGGGAAAGACAACAAAATAAGTGAAGCTGTCATAAGCACACTCTGTGCATTAGGCTCAAATGTATATGATCAAAGTAAGTGAGAAACCGTCGTTAAAAGTTAAATCATTGCCAAGAAAGTGCACAAGAAATATATTTGAATCACTCAGCGTACAGAGTTTTATCAAACCTAAAGTTTACAGTTTATTGGGCCAGTAATAATAGGATGCAGTTCATGCCTCAATATGGACTGGAATGGATGACCTTATTATAGGAAGAGGCCGATACGCCCTGTGGTGGGAAGGGTAGGGGAAGATGGTTCATATAAAGTCTTTTAACTGCACTTTGAGGGTTCACTTAGCACGTTATGCAGAGTTGAAGTTGTGGCGAGGACACTCTAATACGACCATCATCTGGGTATCTATAAGGAGCCATTCAGGAGCCACAAAGGGTGTGCTTCTAGGGGGGGGGAGAGGGAGTAAATGATCCGCTATCATGCTACTTTAGAGAGACCTGTTTTGAGACCGAATTCTGTAATTTCCTTCAAAATTTTGGGGTTGTTTCTGACGTCTTGGAGATGTTCTTCAGAAGTCGTCGGGCGTGCTTGCGTTGTAAGGAACCGGTCGTGGTCAGTTGAGTAAGCTGAACATGCCCAGATGAAGTGGAAAAGGTTCGGTGTATTGTTGCTGTCGCAGGAGGGGCACCGATGACTAGCGAGGTGCCTATGCGTTTTCCATTTGGAGATGATGTCCGGAGTGTAGGCCGTCAGCGTAGACTTTATTGGCAAAAATTTCTCCTGTTCTTCCCAGGACTGCAGAGGAGAGAGGAAACTGGGTGGTAAGGCGTCGGCAAGCTGCTTGCCGGCTGAGGTTCTTAATTTGACGGTATTTTTACTGCCAGTTTAATTCTCATGCCTGTTGGGAGTCACGTCATTCCTGGATGGACGCGGGAACTATGGGAGGATTGTGTAAACACTCCCAAGTAGCATTACGCACCGAATGGTTTCCGTCCGCTCCATGTGTGTGAGCAGGAGTCCAGGCAAGGCGTATCTTGAACCCTTCGTGAGTGAGGTCTCGAATTTTGTGAAGAATGTTGGTGGCCGTAGAATTGGACGAGAAGGTCCTGTTCAGTACCCGTAGAGCGACATGAGAGTCAGTGATGACACGGAACTTGTTGGAGGTGATAAATGAGGTCGCACTTTGAATGAATGGCGCCAAGGATTCCGAAAAGTTTGACTTCATCAGTAAGACCGTACGTGTGCTTCTGAAAGCGGAGCGTCGTCTCATCTACCGGAAGCGAAACTGCTTCCGACAATACGTCTGTTTTGGTGTGGATGGAAGCCCTGAGATGGTACGGATTAGATGTCTGTTAAGGATGTTCAGCTTCTTTAAATGGCGGGAACGCAATTCATAAACGGAGAACCCGTAATTCAGTCGTCCATGCGCAACGGCACGAGCAAGCATAAGACATAAATTCTGACGTCATCCGCCATATTTTCCAGAGATGCAAGTTATCAAGTGTAATGTGGAACGCCACGTAGTTCTTATATGGCGAGAGAGAGAGAGAGAATGCTCTTTAATGTGAACTGGTGAGGTCAGCCCTGCTAGGGACAAGGCTTGCTACACCAGATGAGGGGTGACTACGTTGATGAGTGGTGAATATCAGACATCAGGGTTACAGCAGGAAGAAGGCAAACATGAAGCGTTAAAAAAAGGAGAAAAAAAAACAAGAGAATGCTGCCAACAGAGTCCGGACATACAAATACAATTGAAAACAAAATTGTTAATGGAAACGCTGAAACAAAATGAAAAGTAAGCGACGGAAAAAAGTAACAACACCAACCGAAGAAAAATAAATGGATGAAGGCCACACTGCGAAAGAGAAAATATCGTGACACACTTGCTCTGTCTCTGATTTAGAGATATTTGTCCAGTTCAGTCTCTCGTAGGAACTGGAGCAGAACTTTTGTACTTAAGGTACTGTCAGCACTATTGGCCCAGGGCTCAAGAAAATGAAAAAGTTCGAGACTGCCTCCATGACTTACACAAGAGAGAGGGAGCTCGCTGCAGTTTTTCGCGCAGCATCGTATCGAGGGCAGACGCACAGCAAGTGATTTACAGCCTCGCGCACACCGCAAGTCCGGCACAGGGGGGAATCTTCCCAACCAATCTTAAACTTAAAACTCCGAGTAAACGCCACATCCAGGCGCAGTCGGTGCAGAACTCCTTCACACCGCTTGTTGAGGCGGCGTGGAAAACGGAAGTCACCGTGCGGGTCAATAGCGTGCAGTGGTAGATACCTGCGGTGAGGGTCCTGCCATTCCGACCTTTGTGCAGCCTATCCACTTGCGAGGATAAGGGGGTTGCTGTCCTCTCGGGAGAAAGGAAGCTGGGTCGTGTTGCTCAGCAAGTGGCCTGCGCTGGCGGCTGCGTCGGATCTAATATTGCCTTGTATGTCCGAGTGACCAGTTACCACTGAAGAATGATTTCATGGCCTTCGCGCACTGCCATTGTGTGAATTTCGGCAATTTCTCATACAAGCTGACTGTGGTTGTTGTGAAGCTTTCGGAGCGCTTGTAAGGCGCTGCGCGAGTCGAGGAATTACCCATTGCTGGGCATGATGTCCACTGATGTAATGAAGTGCAGCCCTCACAGCTGCTAGCTCGGTAGCAGTCGAGGATGTTTCATGGCTAAGTTTTCTTTCGATAGTGCACCTGGCTGATGGGATCAACACGCCGATGGCGGATGAGCCCGGGCGAACCGAGCCATCCGCATAAACATGTGTGTAGCCTTTGTAAGTGCTGGAAATGTACTCGAGTGTGAAGAACTTGAGCGCGGCCGCAAGCATGGCAGACTTTTTGCTAATTCCGGGTATCATCGTGCAAATTTTCCATGGCGCCAGTACCCACGGGGCTACTATCGACTTTTGATGCTGTTCAAAATTCGCCGGAAGCAAGTGTCTTGCATACTGTGTGGAAAGGTCTGCCAAAGGATGCGTATGACACCGAGTCAAATGGCGCAAAGACGTTCGAAGCATCTCTTGGCGTTGTAGCACTGTGGCGGAAAAACACCGAGCTTCGCAAAGAGTTTCAACCGTCGATATGCATTTAGCTAGACCCAGGCAGGGCCGCATAGCTTTTGCCAGCACTGAGAATATTACCTTCAGGCCTGTAGGTGATAGCTGATGAATCCATGCATGGGAATATTACAACGTCTTACCTGCAACGCCAGGAGCTTAATAATGCCACTGTTAGACGTAATAACCTTGTTGGCCACTTGAAGTTCGATGTTTTGACCCGGGTTCGTCCCGCGCTTGCCGTCCACGCTGAGGAATTCTGTTTTATTAGGAGATAATTGCAGATTGAATGTATCAAAGGTGCGTTCCAAGCGGAACTCAGCAGATTGAAGCTCAATTTGCATACCTTCTTTGGAGTCATAGTCGGCAGCTTCTGTCCCCATGACGATATCATCTGCATGCATGCATGGCGAAGCGGCAGCAGAGTACGTTTCGAGTGTGGGAGACACGCGGTTCATAGCCAGGTTGAATAGTATAGGTCCGAGAATCGAGCCCTGAGGAAAGCCTCTGTCAAGGTAGTAGGTTGCGTCCGCGGGTTGAGACAAATGGGTCGGTGCTCTAGAAAGCAACGAACCCATTTCTGCACCTTTTAGATGCGAAGCATCTCATGCTCGGGGCTGTGTCCCTCCTTCCTTTGTTGTCCGCCGTCCGCACTCTACTGCGCATGCGCGTCTCTTCAGCCCCGTCAGCGTTCAGGCTGATGTCAGCGCAGTCCACTATAAAAAGTAATAGTTAGGCGGCACCCGGTTTCGATCCCACGACTCTCTGGCCATTGCGCTACAAACCGAGACGGGAGCATTTGCTACGAACACGCCTTACGTCCTTCACTCATTCAAACTGCGTCAAGAAGCTGCTGATACAACGAAGGCACGCGAAGCTGAACGTCAACGGAAACGACGAACTGAAAACTTTAGAGGAGGATTTTGAATTTCCTGCCGGAAAGCTGTGGGGCGGGAAGCGCCACGCACCTTGCAGCTCAACCAGAGACGACGACGAAGAGGGCGGGCAGCGGGGTAGAAGCGTCAGCACGCAATAAAGACTGCTTGCGGTGAAACTGAAACAATTGAACACTTTTTCCTGTACTGCTGCGGTTTTTCTTTCATTCAGAAACGGTATCTAGCCGCACCAATTCAAGGCATTGGCCTTCCTCTGTCAATGCCTGTGCTTCTTTCGTTTTGGGGCTACATCCCTGGGGTGTTGTCACAGAGGGATTATTGCGGCCATTCACGCCTACATATCAGAGACCAGACGCATGTCCTGCTAACCCGGTCAAAATTTTAAATGCAGAGCATTTCAGTAACTCACGATGTCACCCGCGTTGACGTCCGTAGTCCGCATCGCTCCCCCTACACTATATAAAAAGTAAACATTGTGGCAGCAGGCGCTAGCGTTTAATGTGTACCAAAATGTGTACCAAAGGCGCCTTACACAGGGCGTCTACGCTGAGCGCCAGGTATTTGCGGTCTTTTTCAGACCGAAAAAAATTGATTTTGTAGAATTCAAATTTGGCGCCCTTGGAAGACCGCCTCATAGTCTCTACAATGGCAAAAAGAGGGCGCCAGGAGTCCGCTAGAAGTAGGAGTTCCTGTATAAACATCCCCCTCGCGAGGGGCATGATCAAATGCAGAGCATTTCCGGGGCCGCACGACGTTAAGTAGTTTGCGTTACGTTAATGTTGTTGCACTTGTGGCAACTGCTGACGAGAGAGCGCTCGTCAGCAGTAATTTGAATGAGTCAACGATATAAGGCGCGTTAGTAGCGTCCCATGCTGTGTCGCCTTCGTGGCGCACTGATTCTACTGAGCTGCTGCTAGAACGATACCGCCATTCTGGGGAGGAAGAAGAAGACGCCGTTCGGAACGGCTGTGTCTTTTCATGCTCTCAGCTGGAAACAGCGCATCGGTCACTGACCGAGGTACTACTTCGTCTGAAACTAATATGGATAACTACAAGATCATTCTTCCTCGTCTCCCAACCGGTAACGTTGTCTTGAATACCGTTTTCCTGCATGCGGACTTGAAAGGCCGTCCTTACCGGGCTCCTGACTTTAGGGATGCGTTGGCTCGCGTTATCAACCTCCGTGATGTGTTGTGCATCGGACAATATCGAATGAGTCACGTTTGGATGCTTACCTGCGTCTCCAACAGTGTCAAGCAAAAGCTAGTCCAGCTCGAGCACATCACCGTCAAGGGACTAAAGTGTATGGTGTTTGACCCGGAAACGAGAAACATCAAAATGAAGCTACTTTGGGTGCCGCGCCATTTGGACAACCGGAGGATTTCTGAAGCGCTGGAACCATTCGGAACTACCCAGTCTGTTGCTAGAGAGATGTGGAGGTGTCCAGGAATGGACCACATGGAGACCGGAGCTCGGGAGGTGTCCCTCACATTGAAGGATGGCGTCTCGGTCGCTGACATACCGCACATGATGGACATTTATGGGAGCCAGTGCCTTGTACTGGTCCCTGGCAGACCACCTCTTTGTCTGCGTTGCAACAGGATTGGGCACGTACGGCGGCAGTGTCGTACCCCACGGTGCACCGAGTGTCGTCGGTATGGCCACACCGCAGAAAGGTGTGTCATGACATATGCGGACAAGCTCCGACAAGGTCACGAATTACCAACTGATGAAGATGTGTCCGCTCATGTCATGGATGTCACGGAGGTAGTGGACGCATCGGGGGAAGTTAACCAGCCAGTGTTGGCTGGACCTCCCGAGGCTGTGCCAACAAATCCTGCAGCGGGGAAGAGTGAGCAAGTGGAGCCCCATACGGTGCCACCTGGTCAAGTGATAAGTGGATCGACAAGTGATGAGCAGGAAGAGCCGATTGGCATGGATTCCGCGACTCCCATTGACGCCTTGGAGGAAGACCATGCTTCAGTACCACTGCCTGCCAGCGATGATGAGAGGAGCGACTTGTCTCCCGGTGACGTTGGGGACGATGCTTCCGTTACTTGCCCCATGGAGATTGCTTCATCATCTTGGGCGGATGCTGTGGCTTTGCCTGACGACGTTCCGGGTGGTAGCAGCGGGCCGATGAAAAGGCCTGCTCCTGTGGATGGCGAGAAGGCATCCATCGCGGGCAAAAAGCAGGCGTCCACCGTACTGGACTCCTCCGACGCTGCTGTTCTGGCTAGTGGTCTTGTGCCGCTGGCTGGTTCCAAGAAGCCAGGAAAGGTACTGTCATCCAAGGCCATCCGCAAGGGTGGTTTATCTGGAGGTGACAAGGACACGTGAGATGCTCCCACAGTATGGCAAGTGTCACAGCACTGCACGCTGCCACACTTAATGTGAGAGGCTTGAGGAACAGGAGACGACAGTACCAGCTTTTGCGCCTCCTTAAACGGATGGACGTGAGCATTGCGGCCATTCAGGAAACAAAGCTCTGTGGAGATGAGGACATATCGGCAGCATTAGAGCCCTTCTTAGAGCAGTACAGTGTTTGTGTTAGCCACTCCGCAGGCTTGTCTGGGGGATGCTTTGTCTTCATCAGCAAGGGCATAGGGTTTTCTTGTCTCTCGTGTAGCACCGATACTTCGGGGCGGTTTATTTGCTGTGACCTTGTCATTGCAGGTGTTGAGTGGCGTGTCATTTGCCTCTACGCCCCCGTGAACTGTCGTGAGCGTACGTCGTTTTTTCTGTCGGTTCGGGATTTTCTACGTACGCAAAGAAAAGTCCTCCTCATGGGGGACTTCAATTGTGTATGTAATGTGCAGGATCGTTCTAGGCTTAGCGTGCAATATGACCGCAGCGCAGCCACCCTGGCTGATCTAGTGCACGAGCATGGTCTTGTTGATGTTGGAGAGAGGAAAGGGAGTTCCGTGCACTTCACTCACTTTCAGTGTACCTCGAATGCACGCCTGGATCGAATTTACATTTCTGCAGAAGAAGTTTCTGGGATTTCCGACTATACTGTGCGCCCTATTTTTTTCACCGATCACTGTATGGTATCTGTTTACTTCGGTAGCTCAAAGCCGCGTGGTGTGCTGCCTCAGTGGGATCTATGGAAGCTCAACGTCTCCTTATTGGCCGATGAAATCTTTTGCAGAAGTATTTCGGAGTGTTTACACAACACTTTTGCAATAGCTGAGCTTTCATTATATCAACATTGGGATCTTTTTAAGCAAGAGGTGCGAAACTTGGCTATAGAAGAGTCAGCTCGTCTTGCGTTTCTAAAACGCTTTCATGTTCGTGAACTTTCCCGTACACTGGTGGACCTTCACGAACTGGAGGCAGCAATGCCTGGATCAAGTATAGATGAAATTGGCGTAACTAAAGGACAATTGCAGCAATATGTTACTGAAAAATACCACGGTGCATTAATTCGGTCCAGAACACGAAGGTTTTATGACAGTTATCCCACTCGCCGTTCGCTGTGTGATGAGCGCCAATCGGCTCTTGCAAAGGAGATAATTGAGATTAATTATAATGGTACTAGGTATACTGACTCAGCTGATATTGCCGGTGCATTCCATGCTCATTACAGCAGGTTATTTGGTGGGTCCAATGTCGTGGGTCAAGAGCGTGGCTTTCATTCTCTCATTGGGGCACTTCCAAGGCTTGCGGATGATGAGTGTGCCGGGGTTTCCGGCCCTATTACACTGGAAGAGGTTAAGATTGCCATCTCTTCGCTTAAGACAAACAAGACCCCTGGACCGGATGGACTGAGCGGGGAATTTTATCAGAAGTTTTCTGATATCCTCGCTCCAGTCCTCTTGGACATATTCATAGCCGCATACGATCACGGTGTTTTGCCCCCTACCTTTTACTTAGGGCACACAGTGTTAATACCAAAAACTGCGGATGAACACAAGCTGAGATCTGTAGAGGGCTATCGGCCAATCTCTCTCTGCAATGTTGACTATAAAATATTCGCCAAAGTTTTATCTAACCGTCTTCAACACGTAATTTCTAGTTTAGTTGGTTCTCACCAAACGTGCGGTATTCGGAACAGAAGTATTCAAAGGAATATACATATTGCTCGTTCTATATTGGAATGCGTGTCTGATTCGGTTGAACAGGTGGCCCTTATCCAAATTGACCTTGCGAAAGCATTTGATCGGGTGTCTCACGACTTTTTATTTGCACTTTTGGAAGCGGCTAATGTAGGTGATGTGCTATATAGAGGCATTCAGCTTTGCTACAAGAATTGCACTACACAACTTGTCGTCAATCGCATCCTCTCGAAGCCAGTTCAGATCAGATCGTCTGTTAGACAGGGCTGTCCTCTATCGCCGCTACTGTTTTCACTGTACATAGAGCCTCTTTGTGTTAGCATACAAAAGAGTCAAAGAGTACGTGGTTTTTCGTTAGCGTCATGTGAAGTTAAAGTTCTTGCGTATGCTGATGACATTGCCTATTTTTGTGTTGACAAGCGTAGTGTTCACGAAGCCCTTGCATTGACTAAGGAGTTTTGTGACCTGTCTGGAGCGGTCATGAATATGGAGAAAACTAAGGGGTTTTGGCTTGGCCTGTGGGGAACCAAACCTTCCAAATTTGCAGGTATTAATTGGGACAGCACACCGCTTGAGTACCTTGGCGTGCCTTTGCACCAAATAAGGAACTCAGGACCACACTGGTCTTCAGCACTCACGCATGTCAAGCGTGCCTCGCAGGCATGGATGAGGCGAGAACTTTCTGTATTTGCCCGTGCGCAAGTCTGCAATGTCTTCTTGGTAGCAAAGCTTGTTTATGTGCTTCAGGTACTGCACTGTGCGCGGGCGAAAGTCCAGGCTCTACACAGAGTGTTTGCTACCTTCGTGTGGGGATCTGAATGGGAGCCAATGCACAGAGATAATTTGTTTCTTCCTTTACGGTCTGGTGGTGTTGGGTTAATGCATTTGTTTGTGCACCAACTTGTGTCTCGGTTTTTCTTCTACAAGTCGGCGGAGCATCCATTTTTACGTACTGTAATTCAAGAGCGCATAAGTTACCATTTGCCGTTTCTCCTTGTTTCTACGGGTGAGGTCAACCAAAAGCCGCCATGGGGTTTTCTAAAAGAAGTTGTAGATACTTTTCATTTCCTTACTGCGCGGTTTTCTCTGGAGTACCTGTTTAGTCTTTCAAGGACAGCTATGACGAACACTTTAATTCATAATCTATTCCCCGTGCCTCTTTATCGCCAGCCATACTTGCGGGACCATACGAATAATGTTTTAGACCGTGTCAAGCGTATGTGCGTGCCGCCAAATGCTAAAACGTTTTTCTTTAAGCTTCATTCGCAAACGCTTCCAGTTAAAACATGGCTGCGAGACAAAGGAATGTCGATCCCTTGGTCAGACAATTGCCGCTTGTGCAACCAACCAGAAACTATTGACCACTGTTTTGTGCTGTGCCGTGACGCGGTGTTTTTCTGGGACGTTTTGCAACGGACACTAAAAAAGGACATTGACATCACCCCATACACCATTCGCTTCTTGCCATTTGAGGACGTTAATCGGGTGCCGTATGACGTTTTTGTGCTCCTAGGTTTGTTTAGCTTGTGGAAGTGCCGCATGAATGATCGGCATGCTGAACCCCCTAGGCCGACCAAGGTCATTTTTCGGGAACAGGCGGCGTTGGTACGGAGCGTTTACGTCGCGCAGAGTGATCCACCAGAGTGGCTGCATCTTTTGGATGCGTGCGTTTGCTTGCCTGAGTTTTGAATTGGTGCCGACCTTTGTTAGACTGACGGGCTTACCCTTTTCTGTCTGTTAGTGTTTATATTGTGTGTCAATTGTCTTGGCTGACTTCTCTCTAAAATTTCCATGTATTAAAGAAAAAAAAAAGTCGCCTTCGTGGCGCAGTGGTTAGAGCATCATGTACATTGCGTTCCGCCCGCACGGTCGAGGGATCGAAACCTGGCGCCGGATAGTATTTTCTTTTTATATAGTAGGGAGGCGTGCGGTGCGGACTACGCACGCCAACGCGGGTGACATCGTGAGTTACTGAAATGCTCTGCATTTAAAAAATAATACTTACCGGCGCCAGGTCTCGATCCCACGACTCTGCGGGCGGAACGCAAGGTACATGGTGCTCTACCCACTGCGCCACAAAGCCGACACCGAATGGAAGGTTATGAACGCGCCTTATATCCTTGACTCATTCAACCGTCGGCCATAGGTGCGCCCTCTCCCCCGCGTCCTCCTCGCCGTCTCTCCGCTCGCAACACCTTCTCTCGCCGCGTTGGGTTCGCGCTGAGCAACAGTCGGTTCGCGCGCAAGAACAGGTGGGGGCGCTCGCATCGCGCTCTCTCGCCGCGATCGGTTCGCGCTTAAACCACATATGTCAATCGCGCGCGCTCCGGTCGCTAACATCTCTGGCGTGATCGTGACGTCAACATCACGCGTTCGTGTGGTGGCGCGATTTCGGCGCTATAACACTCTCTCGCGAGGGGCATTGGATTGGATTGGCTTGGCTTGGCTTGGATTGGATTGGTTTGGAGTAGATTGGATTAAAGTGGATTGTGTTGGATGTATTGCGTCATTGCCGCGCCACGTTGGGTCATAGCCGCTCCACGTTGCGTCATTGCCGCGGCAGGGGTTCACGGCACGTTTCACGTTTCACCATCGACTTCATCGACAATGTCTACGCTGGGAGACAACAATTACAACAACAACAACCAATACGTAATCCATACGACCTGCAGGCGCGGCCCCCGCGGAAATGCTCTGCATTTGATAGTGCCCCTCGCGAGGGGGATGTTTTTTTACATTTCGACAGGCAGCAACAAGCTCTGTGCAGCGGCCTGCGATGCGCACAGGCAGTGCGGCCGCCGCCGGTCGCTGCGTCGCGCAGAGGTGCTGATGCCGGGTCGCTGGTCGGCCAGTCAGCGGAACGTGGCATTGCTGCGCATACGCAAGTTTTAGAATAGGGGAGCTGAACATTGGTCGCCCCCCCCCCCCCAAAGGTAGAGGAACCCAAGCGCAGCACGCTGGTCCCCGAGGAGCTTTAGAACACCTACCCCAACAGCTCCAGCCGACTCAGGTTGCACGGAGTCGCCGCTGATGTTGGGAACTTTAGGCTTAGCACCAAGAGAGATTTTTGGTCGCTGCTATCTCTACAATTGCGAATGACTACCCTTAACACAATTTTTCACCACACTATCACCCCCTTTCTTTTAACGTAGTTGGCATTCCGTGATTAAGTTAACAGCGGAAACCGCAAAGAACGTAGACTTAGAGTTTATTTAATAGCTGGCTAACACTGGCCCGTTCCTGGCCATCTGCGCTATGGCCAATCTCCAATTCAGGAGAATTATGGGCCGAACCTTGCTTTCCTACCCCTGCTGACCACTGGTCTTCTTCTTCATTGAAGGATACCACCACCACCACCACCCAGGAACCAGTTACGCTCTAGACTGGTCGAAGCTTCGCCATCAGCATCATCGTCCCAAATTTCCTTTGTACAAACCCGTCCCATGGGTCTCGCCAGTGGCGCTGAGGGACAATGTTGACACGCTTGCTTGTAGGGAGCGGGTGATGGGGCCAGTCACTGGATCTTCTCCTGAATACGCACATGCACACTCAGGAAGTCGCGCCAATGACGATGAAAGCAGCCACATTCCTTGTAACTATTCCTTATAACAAGGTTTTATGCTGCTCGTTATTGCCATCATCAGTCCTTTTTTAGCCTTTTCTTCCAAAAATGACATCATTCACTGATTCTTCTTTAGATCTATTATGCAATTCGATAACATTTTCCCCAATTTCTACACGCTGATTATATAGGGCCATGAGGTGGGCGTTTTAACCACAAAAAGCCCCCCTGTTTTTTGGCCAATCCCCCACGTGGGTATGGATCACTAAAAGAGGAACAAGAACGACGAGAACCAGGAGGTGTTTGATCAAGTAACGCAGGTGTCGGTCTCTTCGCTGTCTCTACATTTCTCTACATTTCTCTGTCTCTACATGGGGGTTCACACTACGTTCCCATTCGTGCTCCGATAAATAAAACAGCATAACGACAACACAATGGAACCTACACGAAACCCCCATGATGCTTCCGATCTTCCTCATGGTTCCCCACAGGAAGATGGTGTAATTTTTACTAGGGAAGGCAGCGGGTAATTCACGGAGTATGCCCTCTTGGCTGACGTTGTCGAATGCCTTGTGAATTTCGAGAGTGGCGACGTAGTCCGGAGTACTCCTGAGGGATGTCCGGTTCCCTAGTCGACTGAGAAGCCAAACATTGTCGTGCGTTCCCAAATTAGGGCGGAAGCCAATTAGGCCAGGGTGAAACCAACCAGTCGGCTCGAGATAATGTCTAAGCCTGTTATTGATCATTCGCTCTATTAATTTGCATAAAACGTGGGTGAATGCAATAGGCCTGAGGTTATCGGGTTTACGAGAGGCTTTGCCCGGCTTGGGTATAGGATGAAGATGAATAATAGACGTTTTGAAGTGGTCAGGAACTTCTCCAGTGTCCCAGGATTTCTTAACGAAAGCCATAAGTGCCTCTTGCCCATTAGGCCAAGCAGCACTTTTGGCAGTGCTCCCCCCTGCGAAGCACTGCCACTCGCTGAAAATAGGTACTCGCGAACACCACCGGCTAACGCTTCGTCGGAGACTTTAAAATGTGCAGCATTGTCAGATGAAGTGCATAGCACTAAAGCGTGGTTTTGCCCCCGTGTGCCAACTTGTGCTAGCTGCTCCTGTTGTAGTACCATCTTGCCCACCATTTTTGAACATGTGCTTAAGCAAAAGTTCAGAGGGATAAATAATATTGCACGTTGCAGGCAATCAGCTTTTTGAATATAAGCTCTACGCATTTGGAATAGCTGAAGAGTGATGCCAGGAATACTAGCACTACACACTCGTGTGTGTTTAGCCTTGCTGGTTTTCAGTTAACTCGGCTGAACAAGACATCTACGCAGTTTTCATAGCGACGTTGTTGGTCAGGAACGTCAGTATGTCATTGAGGATGGCAAACAAGGCGTCTTCCTTAAACAAGTACCTAACCCATTTATTTTTACTTAACGCAAGACATCGCGATTTACTTCTTGGCGGATTCTTCATTGGCATCTGCTTAGTGGTTTGTGTACAACCTCGAGGAATTGCTCAGTAACGTTACATGAAGCACTGGCAGAGTGCATCGGTTGCTTCCAGTTTTTTGTTACTCTACAAATTTGTCAAACTCCACAATAACGAGAGCGGGGCTAGACGAACACATGTTAATGATACTGTCGTTTTGAAATTGCGATGGAAAAGTGCCTTTCGGTGTACATATTGCCGCTGTGTCGCTGTGGCGGACAAACAGTTTTGTTCAAACGCCGTTTAAAGTTAAAGTGAGGTATTTAAGGGTCGAGCTCATTGTCGGAAGAGAGGTCTCTAGATTCTTGGGCAAAGAAGATCCCTCGCTGAAAGTTGAACACTCGTGCTCAAACTCCTGGATGTGCTGCGCTGTCATGGAGGTGTTGGAGGCGAGGTAGTTCGTGAACGCGTACGCTGCGAGCTTTATCTGGCCACGCGTGGGAGGATGGGAACACCATACGCGGAACACCAGTCGGGTCTTGCCGCGCGGTGACTTGTCCTTGGTGTCCACAATCGACATGAGCTCGTAGACGGCATCGGCGGAGTGCGTCACGACATGCAGAGATGCACGGTGAAGTTTCGGGAGCTGGCTTAGGAGGGAAAATACAGTGGTTTTGCCTTTCAAGCCAGCCATGCTCAAAGATTCTATCTTCTTGCATGACGACAGTAGGCGAAGTGAGTGATCCGGAACCATGGTTACGGTAATGTGGAGGTGCCGAAGAGTCTCCTTGAAACTCACGATCAGTTGGTGCCACTGCTGCTCTCTTATAATCAGACTGTCAACGTCGAAGCGCTCCAGTAAGGGTGGCGCGCGAAATCGGCGGTGCAGCCACCCCTGTTCTCGTCCACAATCTTTGTAGACGCTCAGTGACTTGAGGTGGAGAAAACCCTCCAGAGCCTCTGCCATGCTGATATCGTAATCGTCCCATACCATAGATATTTCTAGCGTTTCCAAGCCGGGGCAGCTCTTTGACACGTGCACCAACATTGTGGTGGTGATTACATCCACAGATAAATCGCGCAGATGGTGAAGGCTCTTGAGATAGCCAAAGCTTTCTTCGCGGTAAATGTGCTCAGTACGTATTTTCAAGCTTTCAAGCCGACGGCAGCTGGAACATAGTTGGTGCAGAATTTCGTCGGTAATATCCAGAAAATTCGTCGTCACGACCGTCTTGAGAGAAGGCAGCATCTCCAGCATGCGGACGTCACTCTTAGTGAGCCTGTGCCGACCGCGAAGCTTGATGGTTTTGAGTGACTTACACTGTTCGAGAATGGCCGGCATGGCCCGATGCGAGAGCGAACTCCCGGGAATCTCCAGGCAATTCAAGAGCCGCAATCCAGTTGACGACGCAGCTACAACGTCGAAGCTTGCGGCATCCGCGGTGATTTGCAGCGTGTGGAGCATTGAGGCGCGCTCAAGGATCTTCTGCACTTGCTGGGGGTTTTCATTGTGCCCGGAGTCAATGCACACGACGGTGTACAGAGAAGGATCAAACGCCAGCTTCATCCAACGCTGCGAAACGCGGGCGATGACTTCCAGAAAGCACTGAGATAGATTCGAAAAAATCTTGAGAACTACCTCTGGGGGCAAGTCGTCGAATTCCATGGCGGGTCTTCTCAATAGAGCATTGTTGTTGTTGTTGTTCCTTCACAAAATGGCGCATACCCAATCAGGGGATCGGCCAAACATCAGTCGCTAATTTGAATGAGATTGCTGCCTAGGTGAATGATTCGAGGAAAGTTAGAAAATTTTGGAAGCTTTTTTTTTTCTTTTTTTTGAGGAATCGAGATTGGAAATTAGTCAATATTGAAACAAAATAAATAAAGAAAGAAAGCAAGAAAGAAAGAAGAAGAAGAAGAAGTAGAAGAAGAAGAAGAAGAAGAAGGAGGAGGAGGAGGAGGAGGAGGAGGAGGAGGAGGAGGAGGAGGAGGAGGAGGAGAGTAATAATAATAATAATACAAAAAAACGGCAATGGATACATTGAAGCTGCGCCTTCTTTTTCCTCTGCGTCGCACGATGGCGACTGCGGTGTTTCGCGCGATATTGCCCGGTCGTTGATGATGCTGATTCTGGTGTTTTAACCGCACACCTCCCAACCTAAATTAACAGTGACTGATAAAATAAGGAGATACTGACCTCATGCGAGGCCTGAGTTTCCACTCTGCTTTCATCATTGGCCAGGAACAAATTACCATTATCAAATTACGACGCTGTCCGAAAGAGGTTGTTTGGAAACTTTTCCACAGGATGAAGTATCTAACCACTGGCAGTTCCCCAGTATCGCTGCGAATAGACGTAATGTTAGTAATGTGAAGGCCTCGTTGTGGCACACCATGGGTTGAAATGAACTTGAGCGACGGGGCTGCTCTCACACCAGGTGTCACCCACTCTTGATACCCGGATTGACGGGCCCCGTTCGTTCGGACATGTCGATTTTGATCCACGTCGGCATCGACCGCAGGTATCTACCATATTCTGTGGACTTGCCGCGATCTCCAACGTTTCTGTCATTAGGCCTTAAATAGTGTGGGACTCAACCACGACCGGGGCCACCCGACTACAGACTCTGGCTCTTTGGCAATATCACCGGAGTTTTTTAGACTTCCTCAGAGAAAACTTCCTGTTACCATTCATTTAGTCTCACTGGCCCTCACCATTTTATGCTGCAGAGCAAACTTTCGCAACAAAAATAAGAATTTGCGCGTGGCATTTTTGAGTGGAGTATTGTTCCCGGAGTGGTTGCTGATTGTTTCAGAATTGGGACGGTGGCGAGTGCGTGGAGAAGTGCAAGAAGTAAGGATCAGCGGTCAGCGTCTTAATCTCCCCGGTGAAGACGCCATCAGCTACAAGAGAAGAGAACGTTATATACGCATAACGTGGTTGAGCCAGTCGCTTCCCCAGAAGGCCTCTCGGACCAATGCTGGTGGGCTAGTCTTACGCGTTCTAACTTACACGCGATATTTCATTGCGAGATTGGGATAGTCGGGGTATAACTCCGCCCCTGCAGCGGTGATTCAGAAAGTTAAATAGACGTATTGACACCGGCATAAAAGATAACAATCAACCCTTATTTGCGGAAATATCGCACACATTTTACCCCAGGGAATAATTTACAAGAAAATGAGTCTTTAAAAAAACCTGCACAGTGGAGAGTGACGGAACCCATGCTGCTCGCTTCAAATTCCTATACACTGAGAGAACTTAAGCCGAACAGCACAGTTCTTTTCGCAGTTAACCAACAAGTTAGTGGAAGTCTTCCAGGTGAGCCCGTACATGACGGTGGGGACGCACAGGAAATACCGGGCTTGTACCTTCCTGGACATGGAATCTCGCAGGTTCCTCGAGCACCTCCCACTTTTTGCGAATCACTTTACCGGCCGAGCTGGTGCGATACGCAGAGGCCAGCGTTACCTGGTGCTAGATAAAAGCCAGTGGCCAACCCTTGTAAGATTGCAAGGACCAGCAGCAGCGCGCGGTAAAACCAGGAGAGGAGTTCTAAAATATCTTCGCTTGAAAGATTGTTTAAGCGTACCCTCACATAACCTGACGGCAACCTTACATGACCTAACCTACCGAGATTTGTTTCCATTATTTGCTCTCCAGTCGAGTTGACATGCAACGCTCCACCTCTAACCACCCTAAATGATATCAAGCCACTTTCATGTACAAAAAGAGTCCGCAGAATTGAGTCAAGAAAATATTACGATGAATACAATACGTTTTAAGGAGAAATTTAATCGCAGCGCGAACTGCGGTCTTCTCGGTCCCGTCGCGCAGCTACTGCGTCTCAGGAAGTCATCGCGTGAAAAGCGAGCGCACGACAGCACGCGCGACTCTGGCGTTACTCCATCCGCGATGCTGGCGCCGAACAACACGTGAGTTCCTTCCCTCAATGCAGTGGATGCACTTGGTACGACAAAATACGCGGAGCGCAAAGAAGTCAGGTACTCCTGTCGCCATCTTCGCCAGAAGTGATCAGCCAACCTTTGCCGGTATCGCCAACGACGGGTCGACTGATCTTGCGTTGATGAGTCTGTTTCCTGACCAGATCCACTGGGAAGGCAAATCAAACGTCTGCCAACAAGAAAATGTCAGGGGGTTCGTGGTTCTGGTTCGTTCGATTCCGCATACACGTAGGTTAGTGGTCTTGAGTTTATGACGGTTTCGATTTCGGTCAGAACCGTAGTGGGCTACTCAAAATTGCAGTAGCAGTTGCCCAACACCTTTTTTAGAGATGTTTTTACGGACCGGACCGTCCTTTCCCAGAATCCGCACCACCAGGAGGTTCTTTCGACGATGAATTTCCTCTGAATCTGATGACCCGTGAAATAGTCCTGGACCTCTTCTCCACGCAGTGTTTCCCCCAGTCGCTTCAAATCCTTTGATGCTCGCTTGAACGTTTTTTGCGTTGTCCGAAATTAGGGTTCGACAAACTCCTCGTCTTGCTATTCACCTTTTGAAGGCCATGAGAGGGCTGGAAGTAGTCATGTTACCCACTACCTCCAAGTGCACAGCGTGTGTAACCGCACACGTGAAAACCAGTATTTATGACGTTTTGATCCTGCCATGATCCTTTGTATTTAATGGTCCTGCGAAGTAAAGGCCAGTCACCTCAAACGGTGGAGCCTGAGTCACCCTGTCACGTGGCAAAGGAGCTACTGGTTCGGTGGCAGCGCGGCTGTTGAAACGGTTGCACGGGTTGCACGTAAAGTATTTCTTCAAGTCCTTCTTGACCATCTGTCTTCCACGAACCACCCAGTACTGTTCCCTGAGCTCCGTCAGCGTTTCAAGTGCGCCAGCATTTAAAAGCCGTCGATGGGTGGCGCATATCAGGAGCTTGGTGAAATGATGGCCCGCAGGGAGAACGATCGTGCTGTAGGAGAGGGCGGAGTCGTCAAGACGTCCTCCGATCCTTAATATTCCGTCTTGGTCGCAGTAGACATCCAGGTCACGCAAATGAGAGTTGCTTGCCAAGCGGGTTGACCTTTGAATACATTGCAGTCCTTCGGGGAAGGCTTCACGCTGCACCTGCACTATCACAAGCATCTGAGCTCGTGCTATCTCGTCTGTTGTCACATGTCCCGTGTGCTTTTCGTTTCGGTTGCTTGAGTTATGCAAAAAACTCTGCACCCGCGTGACAACTCGAACAAGCTTAAAAAGGGAGCTGTACTGCTCCATTGGCAATACCATTTCTTCGACTGTTACGTTCTGAACGCGAACTGGTCTTCTTTTTTTCTCTGCTACGGTCATCTCGACATCCTCATGTCTTGGCCCTGCCGCAGGTGGTTCAGCAAGCCAGCTTGGTCCATTCCAACAAACCATGTTTTCCTTGAGGGCCTTAGGGCTCACTCCTTTCGTCAGGAAATCAGCTGGGTTCTCCGTTCTGGGGCAGTAATTCCACGTATCCGAATCAGTTCGCTGTTGTGTCTCCAGCCCTGGATTGGCCACAAAGAGTTTCCGGAGACGCGCTGACTCTCGGACCCAGTGTAGTGCAACGTTATAATCTGTCCACCTGTATTACCTCGCAACTGGTAGGCTCAAAATTTGGGACAAATATTCGTTCATTCTGGCACCCACCAGCATTCCCATCAATTCCAGTCTTGGAAGAGAAAGCTTCTTGATTGGCGCCACACTTGACTTCGATAAAATTAGAGTCACGATCGATTCGCTTGTTCCTGTTGCGCACAAGTACTCTATAGCTCCGTATGCCTTGGGGCTTGCATCCGTGAAAATGTGGACGTCAATTTGGCCGTCCTTGAGACCACTGTACCTTCTGGGTACTGTGACCTCCATTAAATGATGCACTGTGTGCGCCACTGCTTCCAAGCTGTCTGTACGTCTTCAGGTAGAGGGGCATCCCATTCGACTCCCCGTTCCCCGAGTGTCTGAAACAGCAACGTCGCTGTCACTGTTACTGGGGAAATGAGTCCAAGCGGGTCATGAATACGTGCCGATGCCTGAAGGATGAAGCATTGTGTATTGCTATTCTGATCCTGATATATTCGCTGTCACTGTTACTGGGGAAATGAGTCCAAGCGGGTCATGAATACGTGCCGATGCCTGAAGGATGAAGCATTGTGTATTGCTATTCTGATCCTGATGAAGCATTGTGTATTGCTATTCTGATCCTGATAGGATCAGAATAGCAATACACAATGCTTCATCCTTCAGGCATCGGCACGTTTTCATGACCCGCTTGGACTCATTTCCCCAGTAACAGTGACAGTGATATATATATATATATATATATATATATATATATATAATATATATATATATTATATATATATTATCGTCAATAATATATATATATATATATCTATATATATATATGCGATGTCAGCATAGAGAAAGAAATACGTTAGTCTGTATAAGAGACTCTTTATTGGCTTCACTGTTTTTGGCACATCTGTTTGCTTGGCATTTCGGGGCCGTCACCGACGCGGTGACTCCACAATGGCACAGACGACCCTAGAACCGTCTTAACAGTAAGCGCACGACATTTCGTCAATAATATGTAAGCCACCGAACAAGCCGAAAGTTGTTTTTTTTTCCCGTAGTGAGTGCCAAAGCGTTAAGCCGAGCGCGATAGATGATAGAGGTTTGGGCCTGCTCGGACGACTGCACCTGCGAGAAGACTGCGGCCAGCACCACAGTCACGAAATCGGCGTGCATCGAGCTTCAAGTGGGCAATACGTCAAGAAAATGTCAAGTTGAAGCCAGGCTGCAAAACATCGACGTTGCAACAGGTATTTCCAGTGAGCAAGTAAAGGTCGCGCCACGCCGTTTAGTAGTTCGTGAGTGCTCCCTCCCCGACTAGACGCAGCATGGCTGACATAGCGGCGAAGCCACCTCCATTTTTGGCGTACCCCGGGAGGCCGCCTATTCAATGGAGCGAGTGGCACCGCTCGTTCGAAAATTATCTTATCGCTGTAGGATGCGATAATTCTCGCTAGAACGGAGAGTGGCAGTTCTGAAGACATTTCTAGGAGCAGAAGAAAATCGAATCGCTCATATGATCAAGTAAACAAGACCGGCGGGCCGCGTTGCCGTCAGTGCATGGCTACCTTGTCCAAGGCCTCGCCGCTCAGTTTGACGTCGCGGCATCGCAACGCATCAACGGCATCCAATTTCGAATATTAGGGCAAGAAGACACTGAATCGGTGATCGAGTTTGCGCGCCTGGTCCAGTATTTGGGCCAACCATGCAACTTTGGCTCCGAAGAAGCCTCTTCACTCGTCGATCAACTCATCGTGGAACTTACATCTGATCGCACCAGGGAACGCCTGCTCGCAAAAGGCGTGACACTGACGTTTGACGAAGCCATCGAAGTCATCCAGAACGTAACCGGAGTCCACGATCTGATGCAACGATATCGAGCAGCGAGCGAAGAGATCGTTCAAGCCATCGACGGGACTCTGGGAACTCGACCACTTCGATTTACACGTCGCGAATTTCGATCCACCACCTACAGAACCATCCACCGAAGTTCGCCGCCGACAACTCGTGGACGTTGTGACAGGACACGGCATTCACTTCAACAGTGCCCAACCCTCGGAAAAACGTGCTTCAGGTGTGGTAAAGAAGGTCACTTCAGGAATACCCGCCGTAAGCCGCGTCCTGAAGACACACATCCCTCGTCACCTCGAGTGAAATTACACACCCGGTCAACGGTGCGACACATCGAGATGGCTCCAGCGACCTGTGATTGTCAACCAGCTTGAGCAATAGTCAGATACACCGCACCACAAATTCAACGCTGGCGTTAAGAGGAATCGATCTTTGCTTTCATTTGTGGATGTTGCTAGAAAAATACGCAGCAGACAATAGGCTGCTTACAGAAAAGAGACAGGCTGAGGTCCTTAAGCTAACGTGTCAGACTGATCCCTTGGCACGACCTTTCAAAACATCCTGTCCTTATTTGGCGAAGCGAGACGGAAAGAGTCATAATTGACGCGCGAGGCCCGGTCATTGAAGGTGCTCATGGAGTAAGAAATAACAAAAATTACTCCCGAGCCCACATATACTCACAAGAAAGATTATACCGAGTACCTCGAGGAGCGACACATCAAGGATGTCAAAAACCCTTCCCAGTTCATCAATTACCTGTCCAGCCTCATCCTCCAGAAGGAAGAATAGGAAGACGCTGAGAAGACCGAGGGAGGCATCGAAAAGGTTGGCGAAGAGGGCATGCCCAACATCGAGGACGACGAGAGCGGCGGTTCGAAGTTACCCACATCACCAACAAGGTCAACGACATCACCATCCACACCACAAGAAACAGGCCAACAGAACCTCTGCCAAGCGTCACATTGTCCGTCACCGGCATGAGGTCGTCCCCAGTGGACAAGAAAAGCCAGGGGAGGGAAAACGTAATGGGTGTTATCCGGAAGCGGGGTGCCTGTTTGTGGTTGTTGAGACGGTGTGGTGAAGTGCAGTACAAGGGAAGTATGGTATCTAGAAAGATTTGCTAGTCTGCCGTCCGGCGGCCGCGAAGGGGGCTCCTCTGTGATGCTTGCAGCGGCGGCGCTTCAGGCAATCGGAGCGCGGCCGGCCAGTGCCGGCGCGGGAAGCAGTGCGGCGGACGGCGCTCCGCCGTGGTGCTTACGTATGTGTGGGCGGTTTCAACCGATTTTAACTGCGCGTTTTCGTCCTCTCCTCATTTCTGTCTACAAAACAGATTAGCCAAATAAATTGGTCCCTACGAATGCGAAGAGTTTTTTTTTTTTTTTTTTACCAAGGCATGAATTGGTGGAATACGTTTTCGCGCACTATAAACGATCGGCCAAACAACGGAATCGTATCGCTGCGTTCTATCCCCTATATCCCCTTCCGGGAAAAAGGTTTCCACACATACTCGGGGGCCTCGGAAACACCGTCGGCACGGCATCTTCTGCTAACTGGGGCACATTACGCGCAATTTCGACTTGATACCTTACAGAGAAGCGTTTTTGTGTACCCCCGCCGTACACTGCCATAGAAATGTAAACACGTGAAAATATTTTTGTGTTGTGTGGGCGATCCGCAATTTTTTAGGCCCTTTGGAACCATCCTGACTTCTCTCTGTTTGCGAGTCAAATATATGTTTTTTAAGCTTAAACGGGATCTGACCAATTCACATCGTTCATTAACAGGCCCCATCGCACGTCTTCGCTGCCTCCACAGTTGGGAATATCTTTTGCCGAATAAATATATTACTTGTGTACGCATGCATACGATGACTTTTGGCCCTTTCAGTCAACATGCAGAAACTGGGGTACTATCAAACCTTTGATTTTGCGCGCCTGTAATTTTTGTGAAAACCATGATTTAGAAAATTTCGGTAACTTGAGGGGCACGCAAAACTTATTTTTAATAACATCATGCTGCCAAACAGTAGCTGCGCTTGCATTCTTCATTTCACAGGGCTCTCTTTTTTTGATCGCCAGCATACTCGGGAGTGAATTGCAAGACGCACGCGGGAAAAGCACCGATGGAGAATATTTGTGTTATGGCCAAACATTTTATTGGCGGCTGTTTGAAAGTAAGAAGAAAAGTTCTTGAGGCTTATTTAGTCCAGTGATCATATGGCTAGCTTTACCCGCACGACCCTCCCTACCCCGAAGTATTTAGGAACGGTTTTTTTTTTTTTGGTAAGGTATTTCACTACAGCATTTTTTCCTTTTTCTCGAGCTCACAGCCTGGCCGGCCACATGGCGACCATTTTTAATGCATGACGTTAGGTGATAACCCAGTAGTTTTCACAATTAATTGGAAAAAACATTCCGTCTGGCGCCGGCGGGCTCAGTTTGAACGTGATCTCACTGTCTCAACATTGCGCGAAATAATGATTCCAGCGGCGGCAGCAAAACGGCTAGTCTCGTTTCTGCGGTTTCATCCTTCGGTCTCACTCGCGAAGGTCAGCGTCCTCAAATAGGCTCCGTAGCTCGATTCGCGAAAAATCCGAGCGGCGAAATTAGAGCTTAATAGTAGGTCTGTCGCAGGTTCAATTGCAAGATGATGTACCTCGAACCATTGGATTTCAGCGGCTGACAAACCACGATGCGCGCACGCTCTCCGCGGCAGAAGCGCGCGGCGCTGGCCGGCCGGCGGCCGCTTCGGCGCTCCGATTGCTCGCAGCGCCCTCTGCGCAGCACTGTGCGTGCATTGGCGGCGCGGATACGCCTCCCCATAGAGAAGGTGCGGGGACAGCAGACTAACAAATATTTCTATGCACCATAAGGGAAGTGTTGTGGAAAGGAAGTGATAACCAATCGCGTAGAGACTTATTACGTCTGCGACGGGATGATACATTGATTTGGTAAGTTTTTTTTTTGTATTTGTGGGTTCTATGTTCGCTTTAGAATTGGTATGTGTAGAGCAATATGCAATTTGAAATATTTGATTCCATTTTCCTTCTTAAGGGAGGAAGTATGCAACATCTGGGGTTTCGGTTCCAGTTTCGGTTTCGTTTTCGATGTCGGTGGTTCTACTAGGGGGTAACCCTGGAGTATGTATATGTCAACGTTACTAGAATAAGCTCAGTTTTGGAGCTCCGCATCCCCGCCAGCGGAGGGGAGTGGGCCAAACGGCGGTCGCGAGAACTAGCGGCGCTGCAGTCAAGTCTTGCGCTACTCCCGGCGCGTCGTCTGCTTCGGCGGCGGGCGGCCGCTGCAGCCGACCGCGGCGGGCCGCCGCGCAGACGTATCGCGACAGCTTTCTAGTACTGCTATTGCTAAACTAAAACATCTATCATCTTTCCAGTCGACTAGCTTAAACGCCTTCGTCCTTCTAGTCGACGTTACCGCATCACATTTGTGCACTGTTTATGCGTTGGGTCGCCTGCATGCACTGACCTGCAAGCGCAGCTCATTGGCTAGCTAAGAATCGACGGTCGGCTATATGCGTTTAACTTGATTGATTGTGGGGTTTAACGCGCCGACGCAACGCAGGCGATGAGGCGCACCGTAGTGGAGGGCTCCGGATTAATTTTGACCACCTGGGGATCTTTAACGTGCGCCGAAATATCGTACACACGGGCGTTTTTGCTTTTCGCCTCCATCAGAAAAGCGGCCGCCGCGGCCTGCGTTTAGCATCATGTACGGTAGTTTCTAATTCAATTACCCTTTTCAGTGTAGTTTTTATAACTACTGCGCCGTCTTAACTCGACCAAAAACGACCTAACGAGTTTATGAAAGCAGTGCCTTTATAAGTGCTTTTATCTCTACGCCGCAATAGGACAGTTTTTCTGAATCTCGTCGGTGCAAGGTCCCGTTAACCAGCTTCCGATGTAGAGTTCCTATGCTCAACTTTTATATCCGCTGGGCTGGTCCCACCTCATCTCGCCTTTGTGCACTCTGCGGTGCATACGAACATTACATCACCAAAGATAAAAGTTCGCTTTACAGTTCTGACGCTCAGTTCATCTGTGACAAACGCACTCGAATTTTGTGAGTTCATATTAAAGCTTGAATCGCAATTTAAAGGTGCTCATGGTACGCCTGAATTCACAAGGATCTTTGACCGCCATTTTGATGTCTTGAACTCAGGAAATCCGTTCATCTGGTCATAAAAGACACCTCTCCGAAAGGCGAATCAGTCTTCAATGAGGACTTTTTTTAAGGCTGGATTCTACCATAACATGACACAAGGATGCACAAGAAAACCAGTGTTTGAGGGGATCAAGAACACTGTATTTGCAGGACTCCTTATATGTATGCACGGTGTCAGCACCTTTTGATGTGTTTGTGGCGACGGGAAGCTGCCGAAATCGCTCACGCTCAAGACGACTCAATGCCACATCGAAAATTTTTTGGTTGCGTAAAAAGAAAAGGGTGGCTAAAACAACAGATTACTGCCTCCCAAAGCAGCTGTTTACAGAATTATATACGTGCGGTACGCGATTACATATGAGCGAATCCGCATTCAGCCGTTCACGGTGTAAGGCATATTTGCTCTAAACGTTCCAGAAGAGAGGCATGCAGAGGAAGCAACAAACAGTACACAAATTTTATTCACCCCAGGGTTTACACAATTTCAAAAGAAAAAAGTCACACACGATAAAAGAGTAACCAAATAAAAAAAACTGCCTGAGTTATCACAACGTAGGCTATGAGGCGACTTATACAAAGCGCACGCACTTAAACCGCAAAAAATGCGAAGGCATCCTAGCTAGCCAGCTTCCTTCAATTCTGGTTCTTATCTATCGTTTGCAGATTTTACGAAATAATAGACTGTCTGCTGTGTTCATACACCGTTGTGCGTGCAAGTTTTTCCGGTTGATTTTAGTCGGAATGGGCTGAACCTGATTCTTGAATACACGTTGGAAATCTTCCTTGACAAAACCTAAATGTGATTGTCGAATGCATCGCAGTTCAACAGATGAGGCTCCAACTCAGCAAGTAATATTTGTTCAAACAATACTGTCAACACCTCCACTATTGGCGCTCACTATTTGCATATAATGGCTGCATTAAACGTGTAGAACATTAACCCTTGCATTAAACCTGTAAACACGAAACCCTTTTTCCGCGACGTGGCGCAATTTCAAGTATTTCAATGGTGCCACGAGATCACCGTTTGTTTTCGCAGAAACGACTTCTGGAAGCTCAGTGGACATCAGTTTAGTGCAGTATTCATTGGGGGATGTGCCTGCATATACTTTCCGTGCCCCAAATACTGCTGTAGATAGCACTACTGCACTGAGAACAAGCGAAAGGCTTTTGTAAAAGTCGACCCGCTGGGTGTTATAGTTATCATCATTAAGTACCTGCAACAGCGATGATCTTCTTAACGAGGCGAAAGCTGTTGGCGTTTCAACGAGGTTTTCATCATCTGAAGGGCAGAGATCAGTCACAATATCGCGAGAGAAGTTTCCAGTGTCTGATGATGCAACTTCTGTTCTAATAAAAGACGCTTGCAGGCAGCTGTAAATTGACAGGCAGATAGGACTGTTGTTTTAGCCGCCCTTTCCTTTTTACGCGACCAAAAAATGTTTCGATGTGGTATTGAGACATCTTGAGCGTGAGCGAATTCGGCAGCTTCCTGTCGCCACAAACCCATCAAAAGATGCTGACACCGTGCATACATACAAGGAGTCCTGCAAATACAGTGTTCTTGAGGCCCTTAAACAGTGATTTTTTTCAGCATCCTTGCGTCATGTTATGCACAATTTAGCCTTTTCAAAAAAATTCTTCATTAAAGCCTGATTCGCCTTTCGGAGGGGTGTCTTGTATGACCAGCTGAACGGATTTCTTGAGTTCAAGACATCAAAATCGCGGTCGAAGATCCTTGTTAATTCAGGCGTACCATGAGCACCTTTAAATTGCGAATTCAAGCTTTAATGTCAACTCACAAAATTCGAATTCGTTTGTCACAGATGAACTGAGCGTAAGAACTGTAAACCGAACTTTCATCTTTGGTGATCTAGCTCGTATGCACTACAGAGTGCACAAAGGCGAGATGAGGTGGGACCAGCCCGGCAGAATATAAAAGTTGAGCATAGGAACTCTACATCGGAAGCTGGTTAACGGGACCTCGCACCGACGAGATTCAGAAAAACTGTCCTAGTGCCGCGTGGAGATAAAAGCACTTATAAAGGCACTGCTTTCACAAACTCGTTGGGTCGTTTTTGGAGGAGGTAAGACGGCGCAGTAGTTATAAAAACTACGCTGAGAAGGTTAATTGGCTTAGAAGCTACCGTACAGGAAATTAAACGCAATGTAGACAGTTAAAATATAGGCCGACCGTCCCAATGAGCTACGCGTGCAGGTAAGTGCATACAGGCGACCTAATGCATTCCCGCTTAAGCAGTGCAGAAATGTGATGCGGTAACATCGACTAGAAGGACGAAGGCGTTTAAGCTAGTTGACTTTCCAGGAAAGATGATAGATGTTTAAGTTTAGCAACAGCAGTATTAAAAAGCTGCCGCGGTACGTCTGCGCGGCGGCCCGCCGCGCAGACGTACCGCGTACAACCCTATACAACCCTATACAACCCTATACAACCCTAGCTTTCTCGCTAGTTGCTCCAAACGTCTGTGTTTGTCTTTCTACTCATGCGTAAACATCCCTTCGTACGCGATCGACGCCTGCTCTCAGGTGACGAGAAGCTAAACCACTGGCCTGACAACTTTCTTTCAGCGATGAAATTTCTCGTGAAAGCCTTGTTTAGACGTACTAGCCGCGGGAAACATTGTCTGCTCTCCTGTCCTTTTTCGTCGTCAAACCAACATTGAAAGCACTGTAGCAGCTCTAGTCTACTTTTAGAAGCGTATGGACGTATTAACAAAGCTGGTGACGCGAATCAGTTCGTTGATCCTTCGTCAGGTTTCTGGGAAACAGATAATGAATCACTGATGGCGCGAAGATGTTTAAGAGGCGTTTGGTAATCGCCCAAGACGGCAGGACTAGGTCAGCCAACCGCACCTGCCTAAGCAGACCATTAAGACAAGGATTCCTCCTTCGCCGCATTTTTTGAGACTTGCGCACGGGAGCAAAAGCACTGTTTCAGTACGCGATGCCGGTCCCTAAGGCCGTCTAGGTAGCGTTAAGGTAAGCAAACGCGCACGTCACTAGCAAACTTGTCTTACGGCGCCTTTGAAAGTGCTGGCTTGGGGATTTGTGGCAATCATACATAAAGCATCTTTTTGCCCTAGTGGAGCATAATATTTAACTTGCTCTCGTGAACTCACGATCTTGCTCCCCCTTTGGAACGTGCTATCAAAGAAAACTCTA
This sequence comes from Haemaphysalis longicornis, assembly GCF_048455015.1. NCBI lineage: Eukaryota > Metazoa > Arthropoda > Arachnida > Ixodida > Ixodidae > Haemaphysalis > Haemaphysalis longicornis. The sequence continues at coordinate 90,859,738 of NW_027526422.1, forward strand.
GTGGGGTCAATTTAATCTTGTGGTATATAAACGCGGCCTAACTAAAATGCAACTTGTACACATTTCAAAAAGCTAACGAGCGTGTTCAAGCGAAGCTAACAGTGCTCCCTTTTGCTCAGCCCGCCTGGCTTTCGGGTAAATTATTTCAAAATTTCATTCGTGTGCTTTTTTGAACGATGTCATTAGGCAAGGGCTAAAAAACGCTATTGATTTCGACAGACGACGAAATTTCCTAAACATACCGCCTTACCCTACTATTTCCATTGAATCCAAGTCGATACCAATGACACCCTTGCAGTTTCTACGTCGGTGTCAGCTTAGACGCGTTCGGGATGTTTGAAGCATAATTTTTTCATAACATCTTGAGCACTGGCAGAGTACATGGCTTGAGTCCCTTTTTTTCTATATATACACTCTCCAAGTTCCGCTTTTAATCAAAGCGAAAGGAGGTGAAAAAAGCTAATGTCTCTGCGATTCGAAAAGAGTGATGAAAAAGAAACACAAGTCTCCACCTGCACAGAATGTCAACTGCCAGATTTATTTTCGTCACTGAGAGACTGGCAGCACGGGGAAGGTAACTTTGATCACACGCCGCTCAAGGTCACAGTCAGGTATTTTAGAGCAGAGCTGCCAGTCGGCAATGAGGTCTCCAGATTCTGGGGCAAAGAGAATTCCTCGTTGAAAGTCGATGTTTGCCGCTGGAACTCCAGGATGTGTTGCGTGGTCATTGCGGTGTGCGTAGTAAGGTAGCTCCTGAAAGCGTTCGTCGCGAGCTTGATCTGGCGACGCGTGTGAAGACTTGAACATAATATTTCAAACAACATACGCGTCCTCCCGCGCGGAGATTTGTCTTTTGTGTCCACAATCGACATCAGCTCGTATACGGCATCGGCTGGTTTTGCCACTACGTGCAGCGATGCGCGATGGAGTTCAGGAAGCTCGCTTAGTACAAAAAATACAATGGTTTTGCCTTTCAATCCAGTTATGTGCAAACATTCTATCTTCTTGCATGACGACAGTGCGCGAAGCGACTGGTCCGGGAGCCTGCTTACATCGATGTGGACGTGACGAAGTGTCTGCCTGAAGCTCTCCATAAGCTGATCCAATTGCTTTTTGCTTACGGCCAGACTGCTAACATCGAAGCGCTCCAGTAAGGGTGGAACACAAAATTCGGGCAGCAGCCACCCCTCTCCGCAATGTATGTAGACATTCAGCAACTTGAGGTGTCGGAAGCCCTGCAGAACCTCTGCCATGCTGATATTGGGATTGTTCCAAACGAACCCAATTTCGAGCGACTCGAGGGCCGGGCAGCTCCTTGACACGTACAACAATCCGGTGGTGGTGATTACATCGACGGATAACGCGCGGAGTGTGTGGAAACACTCGAGATAGCCCCAGCTTTCATTGTCCAACATATCCTCGGCGCTTAACTTCAGGCTTTCAAGCCCCGGGCAACTGCGACACAGTTGGTAAAAAGTGGCATCGCTAATTCGCAGCCTATCTGTGGTAACGAGCCTCTTGAGAGAAGGCACTGTTTTCAGAACGGTGACATCTTTCTCAGTAATCCGGTGCCGACCCCATAGCTTCATGGTCTTGAGTGACTTGCACCGTTCAAGAATGGCCGGCATGGCACGATCCCGGAGTGCACAACCGGGAATCTTCAGGTAGTTCAAGAGCCCCAGTCGAGTTGAAGCCGCAGCTACCATGTCGAAGTCAACGGAATCAAAGGTGACTTGCAGCCTGCGAAGAATGGTGGCACGCTCAAGGATCTTCTGCATTTGCTTAGGGCCGTCCCTGTGCCCAGAGTCAATGCACACTGACGTATACAAGCAAGCGTCGAACGCCAGCTTCATCCAACGGTGGGAGACGCGGGCAATTACTTCGAGAAAGGGCTGAGGCACGTACAAAAATATCGGAAGAACCATTTCCGGAGGCAAGTCGTCGAATTCCATGGCGGATCTTCTCAGCGTTGCGTTGTAGCTGCGACTTCTTTTTCCTCCTCGTCGTCTGATGGCGACCGTAATATTTTGCACGATTATAACACTAGTCTTAATGATGCTGACAGTGACGTTTCCTGCCACATCCCACCAAACCTAAATTAGCAACGGCTCACCGATACCGTTTAGCAGAAAAGAATGCGTTAATGCGATAAGCCAATTTCAACTCTTCTCCCTCACCTATTTGGCAAAGAACACTCTCATATTCCTTTTGCCACGAGCTATTAAGGATAGTAAATTTTGCATGTCGGTACGAAGCGTCGCGTACCAGTCCAATCGACGTTTTGTGCAGCTCTCATCATGGCACACCTCGGTGGAAATGAAGTTGCGTGTGGCATTTTTAGAGATTGTCATTGTTCTCGGCGTGGTTGGTGAGTTTTTCAGAACTGTGAGCAGTGGTGAGTGCGTGGGGAAATAAAATACACAACCGGTAGCGAAGCTTTGGGCGAAGAGCTGTTCAGAACCTATTAACAAACACTAATAACAAAATACAGAACAAACACTAATAACAAAAAAACAAGTTTTATTAAAAATAAAACAATATTTATATTTTAGGAAAGATTTATTTTTTAATCACATTTATTTAGGCACAGTGTGCTAAGAATATATGAAAATGTTATTCATTCTCAAAAACCTTTTTTTGTAGAGCCCTCTTGAGAATGTACATGCCATTGCTCTGCGATGCAGTCCTTGTAGCGTTCGGAAAGGCGCGCGTAAAGTTTTTCTGCTAGGAAACGCCCCTCACGTGTTTTGGTGTTGCACGTTTTTCCTCATTAATTTGGTGTAAACTTACTTTTTGCTGTGCGTAGAGTTGCGAGGCGCGTTGTATCGCGGGTGAACACGTTTAGTACCGTGCCCAAAGGGCGCGGTACTTACGGGGTGATGCTGCCAACGGTTGACGCGGAGCGCTTTCCTCGGTTCCCAATGAAACGATGCGCTGTACAAGATTGAAACAGTAACTCCCGTACACCTGGCATTTCACAGCACCGTTTTCCTGTCATTTAAATAAGGTAAGGCAAAACTATAGCACTGTTAATACGTACACGGCGGGTTGTGTAAAGCGACTTCAGGGTGCTTTGTAAAAAAATGGTCTAAAGCTTTGTGTCACAGTTATGGCTTTATTTCACCTGAGGTGTGGTTCATAGCAAGTGGTGTTAAATACTCTAGGTCTGCTCAGCGTATTACAATAGCACAAACATTGTGGGCCACTCGGATTCTCCATTCGCTTTAATTGTCTATCTCAGTGCCTTCTCTATTGCATTACAACGCTTGTAGTGATAGTTGCTTCCCGCGCTTGCATGCGCAAGCTATCGTTCCATCGCCGTACTGTGTTGTGCTGCTCTGCGCTGCGCTGCTGCCACATCTTTCCTGCTATGTGTTTTATTTACTGACCCGCCGCGGTGGCTCAGTGGCTAAGGCGTTGCGCTGCTAGCACAAGGTCGCGGGTTCGATTCCCGGTCATGGCGGCCGCTTTTCTGATGGAGGCGGAAAGCGGGAACGCCCGTGTGTACGAGATTTCGGTGCGCGATAAAGATCCCCACGTGGTCAAAATTAACCCGGAGCCCTCCACTACGGCGCGCCTCATCGCCTGCGTTGCGTCGGCGCGTTAAACCTCACAATCAATCAATGTTTTATTTACTGACGTCACTTTATTTTGCAGTTATGTTTTTCTTTCTCTTTTTTCCTCATCTGTTGCCACACTTGCCTAAACAATGCAACCATGAAATGGCCGGCGTGATTGTCCTGGGTGAAGCTCTGTAGAAACCTATGTCTACTTGATAACGCGCCGGGACTGCTGCAGTTCAGAGTGGTGTGCTCGCTACACTTTCGTCAATCGGAATTCCTACAGCCCGTTTTGCTTCGTCAAGAAGCAGTGCCTACCATATTTCCCGTTATCGGTTTTTTTCCGGCACGTAAAGAAAATCATAATGCATGTAGTCCGCACTAACATTTTGTACCTATTTCCATACGTACGTGCTTAATTTGTGCAGTGTAGTAAAGTTGTTTCATGTTTATCCTGGACTAAAACTGAAATTTCATGATTATGGCATGAAAATTCATTATTTATTAACTTTGAACTGAAGCACACAAACCGCGCAAATTATATAACCTTGACTTATACCTAAGGCACCGGCGCACGTGCGCACGCGCGCACGCACGCACGCACGGAACCTGCGTTTGTGCGGCGCAGTTAAACATCCAAGCAGTGGCGTAGGCAGGAGGGAGGGGGGCACTTTTTTGATATGAAGAGGGGGGAAGGTAGCAGACAAGCGTGGTCGAGTATCATTGTGTGCTCTGTATCCCATGGCAGAAAAAAATTCAGGGCGTAGAGAATACGTTCCCGTTTCCCGGTTTGGTACCTACTGCAATCAAGGTAAACAACTGCTTGCTTTTATGCAGCAGTGGAAGACATGAATACAGAATAAAGTTTCAGAGAAAATGCAAGATGTTTTCAGCACCACCGAGGCGAATAATACGACAGTATGCTTAAGTACGTTGCTCTAGTCACGAGTCTGTACTAGTTAAGCTGGCGTTGGCTTGAAGCACACAGGCCGAGGGGTCGCCAACTTGCGTCGGATGGCAATGACATGAGCTTTCAGTGACCACAGGACTGCTAACGCAATTTTGAAGTCACATTTTCGCGCTAGCGCCACCAAGATGACTTTTTTGACCGGATCTTCCGTCACATCCGGTTTATTTTTTGTTCCGCCGGAGGTGTTGCCTCCGCACACAGATGGCGCTAAGCCCCATGAGCAGCTTAAGAGCAGCAATTTTCTGAACGTATGGGCTTCTATGGAAGCTTTGCTACCAATTACATTGACCTTGCCAGACATATGGACAGACGATGAACGTCTCAACCTCCCTGTCGTAGACGCTGTCACCTCCAAGAGTAGAGAACGTAGCACATGCATGAATCTGGCTGCGCCCGTCGCTTCCGCGGTCAGCACCTCGTTCCCTGTGCTGGGAAGCTAGTGTTATCTGTTCCAACATCCGCGCGCTAATATATTGCGAGATAGGTAGAACCCGCCACTCCAGGTGCGACTCAGAAAGTTCAGTAGACGTGTCTATATGTTCCGCCCCGCTGTAAGCCACCATAACTGGCAACAACCACCGGTATTGAAGAAATTATTGCGAGGAATGGACCACAACAAATATTTCACATTAAGAAATTGCGTTTTTCTGAAGAAATTTCTGCAGAGTGGGGGCCTGACTCAAGCCGTTGGCTACATAACCCGAGACTCCACCCGTAAAGACAATCTGCGGAACTATTTTTACAGTTAATCAGAATTACAGCGGTAGTCTTGCCAGCGAACCGGTACATGGCGGTGGGGCGCGAATGGGATGCTCGGGTACTTGTACGTATCTGAAAACGAAATGTCGGAATTTCTGCACCCTCCCGCGTGTCCCCCTTCCGGAGACATGCGTGTAAGATACCGCATTTGCCAGGACTGGGCAGATACTGCAACATGTATGCTGGATTACAAGTATCGCGATACATGTGTTGGGCGCATAAAACACAGCCACTAAGATACATTTAAGTTTGGCGTAACGGGATATTTCACATATACTTTTCCAGGCACAGGAAAAATGTAATATAAAATACAGATAAAAGATGCACATACAGATACGGAAATACTTTTATTGGGATTCGGTGAGGTCATAAGAAAAGACATTTTGATGAAGCGTTAGGTATTTCACAATGGATACATGCACAAAATTGAATATCTAATGTAATTGAATCTTGAAGAGAATTGCATAAGTTCAGTCGCCGCACCAGAAAACAAAATTGGCTGAACTTCGCAAAAAAAGCAGCTTCGCAAACAAGCTGTCAGCCAGGCAACGTCTATTTTGTCTGATTACGAGGCTCGTAAGCGAGAAAAGTTTCTCTACTACTAACGAAGAGCAGACGTTGGTGTTATGACGAACCAACACAGACTTCATGGCTGGAAAGTACTGCACAAAAGCGAGTACCTTCCTCGGCTCGTCAAGGTATAGAACGACTTCCTCTCGAACATGAGTCTGCTCTCACCATCGTGATGTAGGAAAGTCTTCACCTTCAAAGTCGTACAACCAGTGCTTCGTCGTAGCTGATGACACCTCGTCACAAGAGTCGTTACGGTGCGGTCCATGAGTTTCTGTATTCCACCAGAGTAACCTTTCGAAATATGGACCTCTCGCGACTTCGTTTGAGGCCTACCGCATTTAGAAGTATATGGGTGCGAGCCCAATGCAATTACTGCCTCTGCATTTGCTATCCATAAAAGCCCAGAAAACCGGTTCTGAAAGTTAGGGAGGAGGAGGAAAAACATATTTTGAGCCTGGCAATGTGGGAGTGGTAATTTAGTCCAGGAGGCCATAAGGCGACCGCGCTAGTTTTTGGACGTCCAAGCTGGCGCTGCTCGTCAGGTTCCCCCACAGCTCAGGGAGGTGAAGGGAAGTGGGTACTGTATAGTGTGACTGATCCGTGCCGTACATTTCCTTTCATGGCGATCAGCTTCTTTTCTACGTGCCCGACCGGCGGGATGAATTGCTCGCTTTCATTTGTGTGACGTTGCCCGTACGAAGCAGTGCCGGAACACACATATGTGAATTGAGGGGCAATTATCTAACCGGATGCGTCATGTGCGCCGAGTCCAGAATTTCAAGCTAACACTGCAGTCCACAAAAAGCAGCCAAGAGATGTAAAACTGAGAGAGTATTGGAAAGCAGGCGGTATGGATCCAACCGTACACAAAAAAAAGGCGGACGATTTCTGCGCCATGAAAATAAATGTAACGACATACGCATACGTGCCAGTGTATCCCAATATATTCAATACACAGTAAAAGTACTACTGAGATACAAATACATCTTTCGAATGCACTTCAATACTGAAATACATATAGTAAAAACGATCTCTGAGATACTATTCCGATATCCTAGTATCGCGACACTGCCCAATCCTGGTATTTCCGCGATTATAAAGCGCACCTTTTAGGGGCGAAGCCCCTTAGGGGCTGGGGCTGTTGGCGTCTGCTGTCGTCGTCGTCGTAATCGTCGTTCGTCTCATGTAGTCACGGTACAAAAACAACGGGACACTCGTTTACACCTCGCGCTGGAGCGCTTCCCAACTCGTACTAAAAAAATACCAGGACACTCGTTTACACCTCGCGCTAAGAGCTTCGTGCTTAAAAGACAACAGACTTTTACAGCCAAGCGGTATATCTGTGCCCCCCAAGAATTCATCTCCATTGTCAAAAACGTCAAGGCGCCAAGAATACACATGTACATTGCATGCAAGAGCTTCGTGCTTAAAAGACAACAGACTTTTACAGCCAAGCGGTATATCTGTGCCCCCCAAGAATTCATCTCCATTGTCAAAAACGTCAAGGCGCCAAGAATACACATGTACATTGCATGCTTCACCCCTCACTAGGTTTCACGTTAGTGAAGATGGCCCGTGATTTTTAAATGCAGAGCATTTCTTAGCCTCGCCTGTTCCTGCGTCGGACGGTGTCAACAGTTCCGCGTCCGCAGCAGGTGCTCCTCTCCTTCCCTCCTCTCTCTCAACAGCAGCTGGCGCGCGCATGCGTCGTAGTCAGCCCGTTCGCTCCGTCGTGGTCTCGGCGTAACACGTGCGTGATAGCAGCGCGGTGGGGCGTTGAAGGGCGCGCGCAGCTTGCGCATGCGCGCTCTCCCCCCCGTACTGCTCTCCCTCTACTGCGCGCGCTGCAAATATAAAGCGGCTAGCGGTCGCTCGTGTTTCAGTCACTGCGTTGCTCCTTCCTTCCTTGGTTGACGCTCGTGCCCACGTTTACTCGTGTCTGCTACTCCAGCATCACGGAAGAAGCGATGGAAGCAACACTGCCTTCAATCAGTACTGAGGCCCCAATGCTCTGCATTTACTCGTGTTCCCCTCGCGGGAAGGCGCGGGAATTTTTTTTTTCGCTAAAAGTAGACATCAAATTTGCGTGCGCATTACAATCGGCCTCAAAACGCATACCGGATTTCAATGTTCCTCGCTCTAGTTGTAATGCTCGCAGGAGCTGGGTAATAAAGATAATGAAGCAAAAGGGATTTTTAATGCCATAGCTGCGCACGTCCAATAAAATTGCTTCTGTTCTGCGAGGTACGTGGTTGTATGTATTTTACATCAGCATGGTAAAATCAGCGTCAATTTTTTTTTTCGAATTTCTCTACTTCTTCTTTAAGAACTAAACTTCCACGTGCTAGCATGAGCGTATCATCCCAACTAATATAGCAACTGGGCCGTTAAAAATGCGCAGCCCTTCTTCCACATCGCCGTCGTCTGTACCGGCGAAGACCGCCGATGTCATGGGGCTGAGACACAAGGATGACCTGCACATTAGACCCAGTTTCGTTGCTAGGAGGCATCGTTTCTGCGAGGAATGGGCCGCCAACTCTGAAGCTGCGCGGTGTGAGAACTTCCGCGGGCGATAGCGGTCGTGGGTGGACCCAGCGCATACTGGTGAAGAGGGCCTGGACTGCCAGCCAAGGCCAGGGCATTCCAGACTAGGGACGCCCCCCACCGGCCGTGTGCCCCAACAGCACCGCCAGCGCTCGTGAAATAAAGATTTATTCCTCCTCCGCCTCCTCCACCTAAACAATGTTAAATGACAGTTTATGGTCTATTTGCACCATTAACAACACAGAGAATCTACCTGCAGAATAACGCAGCATAGTGACTGCAGCTGGGGAGCAGACAGAGAAAACTAGTCCGAGACCGTGAGGCGTCTTCTTGTATTCTTGTACTCCGCCAGTCAGACTACCCGTCACTTGGCTCCTGTGTCCCAGCGACGTGAAACGCACCCACGAAAATTTGAGTGCCCGCCGGAGATTGAGAGGAGTATTCGGCACCACGTTTTGGTGCCATACACAATTCCGTACTTATATTTTTCACTTTGTACGTAAGCCGATTACGAGGGACATCATAAACACCCTGGCAAAACCAAATTTGAATGGACGCAGTCTGTTTAAGCTGAAGTAGAGAGTCGCGAATATCAATTGTTTTTGGTTCAATCTCAAGGTAACCCGCCGGACAAAATTTCGCTGCAAGAAACAAATACGCATGCGAGGTTAGCGGGCTACAAGGCTTTTCAAAGTCAACATTTTCCCGCAAACGGCGGTATTGGTCAACCGCAACCTCACAGCAGCCCATCAACAGTTTGATAGTGTTGATATTCCCCACGACCTAATAACAGTATAACCCAAAAAACGGACCGCCCCAAAAATATTCATTTTGAATGTATACAGCTCTCCAAAACACTGCAAGGACAGATTCAACCGCCTCTTCTCGCTAACTCGTAAGGAGGCCGGACCACATGCGCTCATAATTGTGGGAGACTTTAACGCCCCACACGCGGCATGGAGATATAACAAAAGCAGTGTTAAAGGCACAGACCTCTGGGATCAGGCACAACAACACTGTTTCATGCGCGGCATGCGCGCTGAAATAGAGCGACCACGCCCTTGGTTTGCAAGTGGGAAACTGTTTATTAGCCGCTACCGCGCGCGCTCGTCTCCCCCGCCCAGGGTGGCCAGAAGGGGCAGATCGCCGCGCTGTGTCTGGTGGATCCCCGGGTGGTACATCCTCCTTTCTCTTCAGATCACGTAGTCTGCGAAGCGTGCCGGTGCCCTGCGTATCCTCCTGGTTCTTCGAGGAAGTGGGTCGGCTTCTTGTGGCGCATGGTGTGGCGATACCTGCGGCTGGTCAGTCACCACACACGGGTCCTTCGGTGGGCGATGCACAATAGGTGACACTGGTGCAGCTGGACTGGCTGGTGCTGCGTCTGGTGCAGGTTGCGGATTCGCTGATGTACATCCTGTAGGTGGCAGAATTGTTGGTGGGGCTTCGTAGCCCTCGTTCGCTGTGAAGGCACATGGCTCGAAGGGTTCGGAAGTCTTCATGAGATGCTGGCGGTTCCTTCGGTAGCGCTGAGGAGGAGGAGGAAACAACTTTTATTGTCAGACAGAGCGCGTTAAGCGCCCGATGGGGTGGCTCCCTCTTCACGGGTTCCATATGCTTCCAGGGCCGCCTGGCCCCTGTGGATCAGTCGGAGCTGGTCTTCCAGGGCGGGGCTGGATAGCAAGATCTCCCATCGCTCGTCAACGGTGAGGATAGTAGGCGAATTACTTATGGGTATAAGTGGGGGGCGGTCTTTGGAGAAATTGCACTCTCCTATGACGTGCTGGAGAGTGCCTAGTAGATTGCAGTGAGGGCATCTGTTCTTGTAGATTTCAGGGTACATTTTATTCTGGAGGCAGGGGTGAGGAAATGAGCCTGCCTGTATTTGCCTGTATATTGCTTGTTCTGCTCTAGTCAAGGAGTGCTGGGGGTGTGGGAATGTCTTCCTACCGTCCCTGTAATATTTGACTATATCTGTGTAGCTGGTGATGGGTTGCCATCCCCTTCCCTCATCCTCGGTGTCCCGGGAGTTCAGCGCTCGGGCCTGTTGATGAGCATATTCGTTGCCCTCAACAGAGGAGTGGGCCGGGACCCAAACTAATTCGATCTTTTGTTTAGGAGGCCTAGCTTTTTCGAGGAGTTTTAGAGCCGCAAGGGACACCCAGCCAGATCTGTAGTTCTTGTACGCAGCTTGTGAGTCCGTAACGATCTTGGTGACGTTAGGTTGCAGGAGTGCGAGGGCTATCGCCACTTCTTCTGCTTCCTCTGAAGATGGAGTGTTGATCGATGCGCAGGTGACCAGCTTGTCCAACCCGGTGACCGCGACCATTGCCCTTGTGGAGTGTTTGGGCAGGGAGTCGTCTGTGTAGAGGACAGTGTCGTCTTCCTCCAGGGTCCTGGAGAGGGCTCTGGCCCGGGCCTCGCGCCGTCCGGCGTGCCTTGTGGGGTTCATCTTGCGCGGTAATGGTTTGCTTTCCATCTTCTCAGTCCACTCTTCGGGTAATTGGCCGTGACAGGTATAGTGGGATTGCTGCCATCCGATCTTGCGGAGGACGCTTCTGCCCGCCTTGGTATGGCTAAGGCGGACCCTTTGATTGGACAGGTGGGCTTCTATAAGCTCGGCTAATGTGTTGTGGACTGCCATTTGTAGTAATTTTGTTGTGGACGAGTTTGTGGGAATACCCAGGGCCTGCTTTGTTGCTTTCCTGATTATTGTGTCAAGTTGTATTACATCATTTTTCAGGAGTTGCATATACGGCGCTGCGTAGATAATTCTTGAGGTAACAAAGGCCTGAACGAGGCGCAATGTGTCTGATTCTTTCAGACCCCTCCGCCTGTTGGCCACTCGCCTGATCATGCTCAAGATCTGGTCTGACGCGAGCTTGACTTTTCTGATCATAGTCGTTGCCTTGCCGTCTGCCTGGATCAAGAGGCCTAGGATCCTGAGTTGAGGTACCGGAAGGATGCGGATCCCTTCTAGAGTGATTCCAATGGTTTCTGATCGTTTCCCTGATGTACGTGGTCTAACAATGGTCAGCTCCGACTTTTGAGGCGAACAGCAAAGGCCACAGGCCTTCACATAGCTGTTAACCGTCTCAGCTGCTTTTTGGAGCGTGTCTTCGATCCATCTATCCGATCCTGCTCTCGCAGTCCAGAGGGTGATGTCGTCGGCATACAATGCATGTCCCAGGCCATCAATGGACTCGAGAAGCTTGGGCAACGGCAGGAGAGCAATGTTGAACAGGAGTGGGGAGAGAACTGAACCTTGCGGTGTTCCTCTATCCCCCAGTAAGATCGGTTGGGATGTCTTCTCTCCTATTCTGATCATGGCCGTTCGGTTGCTAAGAAAGTCTCGGATATAGTTGTACGCTCTCACTCCGCAACCCGTGTTGCGTAGGTTGCGGAGGACACTATCATGCGTGACGTTGTCAAAGGCACCTTTGAGATCGAGCGCTAGTATCGCTCGGGGCGCCTGTTTCGTTGCCCGCTTGATTACTAGCTCGTTAAGTTGTATGAGAACATCTTGGGTGCCTAGGTGTTGCCTGAAGCCATACATTGTCTCCGGCATCTGGTCGGTGGCATCCAGATGTCGCTGCAACCTCTTGAGTACCATACGTTCCATGATCTTCCCCACGCAGGACGTGAGGGATATCGGTCGCATGTTGTCAATGTGAGGTGTCTTCCCAGGCTTGGGTATGAGGCGGACTTCTGCCTCTTTCCATTCCGGTGGGAGTTTGCCAGTCTCCCAGACTTGGTTAGTGTACTGGAGCAGCTCTCTGCGGGCCTTGTCCCCGAGGTTGTTGAGTAACGTGTAGGTAATGGTATCGGGTCCTGGCGCGCTGGCCTTATTGCTCTCGGAGATTGCCGCGACCAATTCGGTGTCGGTGAATGGTTTGTCTATTGCTTCGTTGGTAGGTCCTGCATAGTCCTGAGGTGCGATGTCTCCCTTCTCAGTTTTCTGGTACTTGGCCTTCAGGTCGTTGATGAGTTCATCGACACCGCCAGTATAGTTGTTGAGGGTGCGTATGAGGCTTCGATTAGTGGCGCTTTTGCTGCTGAGAGGGTCGATCAGGTGACGGAGGAGAGACCACGTCTTCCTGGTAGACAGGGTGCCCTGTAGACCGGCACACACGCTCAGCCAGTTCTCTTTGCACAGCTGGGTCGCGTATTCAGCAGCTTGCTTGTTGAGCTCATGGATGCGTCTGCGAAGTTTCCTTTTGCTTGTTGAGCTCATGGATGCGTCTGCGAAGTTTCCTGTTGTGTCGTTGTTTCTTCCAGCGTCTGGTGAGGCTGTGTCGAGCTTCCCAGAAGTGGGCAAGCCTTGCGTCCACAAAGGGTGTCTGTAGTGTGGTCGCAATTTTCTGGGTATATTTCGCTACCTGCTCGATTTGCTCCTTGGCCCATTCCCCATATGGTCTGGTGCTGTTCATGTTCTCATCTTCGTCGGCTGCTTGCCTTTGTCGAAGCTTGTCCCAGTCAGTTAGCTTTGCTGTTCCCATTCTTGCCTTGAACATGGGCCCCCTGATCGTGATGTTTAGTATATCGTGGTCCGAACCCAAGTTTACCCCCGTGTTCCGCCACGACACGTCTAAAGTTCCACTCAGCAGGGTAAGGTCTGGAGTGGTGTCACGGGACGTACTTGTACCTATGCGGGTGGGAGTGTCTAGTTCGTTGAGGAGGGCTAGGTTGTGCTGATCCATGAGGTTCACCAGCATCCTGCCTCTCTTCGAGCAGAATTTGTAGCCCCATATCAAGTGAGGCGCATTGAAATCTCCTAATATCAATAAAGGCCAGCTGCCCGCCTCTCTCTTGCTGTCGAGTAACGTGCCCTCTATGTCTAGGTCCTTCTTAGAGGGCCGGCAGTACGCGTTGAGTATAAAGATGTTGTCTTTGCTTCCTATGCTTCTGCTGTGGATTTCCAATAGAACATGTTCACACCCTCTCTGGCCAGTCATGTGTTGCGTAGCAGCTATATTGCTTCGAACGAGGATTGCCGTGCTTTTCTCACTGGGATCGGTGTATGTGATGTACCCAGGGAGTTTCGGTCGCGAATTCGTTTCTTGTACTGCAAGGATATCCGGCTTGTCTTCCGCATTATATATGTACTGCTGCGATTCCCCTATTTTGTCCTTTATTCCTCGACAGTTCCATTGGATCAAGGTCGTTGTATCTCCCTTCCTGTTCTTACGACTGTCCTCCATCTTGGCTCAGGCTGGTGGTCGTGAGACTACTTCCCATGCATGGTTTTCCATACGGCGCTCCCTTTTTGGCTTTCTGGGTGGTTAGAATCAACTGGTTGACATTAGCCTCGAGCGTGTCGAACTTGGCCATCCTGGACGTTACCAAGCCGAGCTGGTTGGTAAGCTGTGTGACCATCGCTGTGAGGGCTTGAATGGGCTCGGCCCACGCTGGCTCCTCCGATGGACGCGATTCAATTTTCTCTGCCTCCATAGCTGTCACAGGGGGCTCTGACTGAGCGTCCCTCTTGGCAATTTTGCGTTTTGTGTCATCCTCGCTGCTTTTTGATTTTTCTAACGCCTCCATGCGCGCAAGAAGCTCGCTGATTTGCTGATTCTGCCTAACTATAAGCGCTTTGAGTTGCGTGCATTCCTCACAATCTTTCTTAGGGGTACTGGGAAGTGGAGGGAAATAATTGTTGCTAAGAGCGATAGATCTATCTGCCCAGCCCACCTGTTTAGCGGCGTTCTTGGCTGGCGTCTGTCCCCGGGTCTTCGACCTTGAGCGCGACTCCCGGCGGCGCCCGCTGCAGCTGCTCCCGGCCACGTCACCCGGCGACGACGCTCTCGAGCCCGGCCTTGAGGCGCAGCTGTTGCTCCGCCCTTTCCTGTCGTCACGGGATAGAGAGCGGCTCCGGTTCCCTGACGTAGCTGGTCTGTCCTGACGTGGTGGTTTGCCGGCTTCTGGTGACGTGTTGGCGTTCCTCCGCTCCCACTGACGTTTCCGTACCACGTACGGGATCTTGAAGCGAGCTTTGCACACCTTGTCTGCGGTCAAATGTTTGCCTCCGCAGAGGTCACACTTGGGGGTACACGTATGCTGTTCATCGGGATTTGGAGCACCGCATCCTCGACAAATCCGGTCTGTCGGATTCGGGCAAACATCCATGCGGTGACCCAGGCGACCACACTTGTAGCAGATATCTATCTGCTTCCTGTACAACGAGCATTTGGCGAGCAGGCCCCCGTATCGAACGTAATTCGGCACCTTGGGTCCATTGAAGGCGATCACCACAGACGTCGTATTGGCGATGCGGTTGGCCTCTACAGCAGTGGGATTAAATTCAGTGACGATGTTCTCGTTGATTTCTTGAACCGTGTCTCCGAGGGGGACGCCTCGTATGACTCCCTTGCTCATGCCGTGTGGGGCCAATTCATAGGCGCTGACCTCGTGCTTGTTGCCTTGGACGACAATTTGGGTGACTCTCACGTATCGGTTAGCGTTTTCTCTCTTCGAAGTACTGATGATAACGATGTTTTGTTGGTAATTCGGACATATCACGTCCCGGATCCGTTCTTCTTTAGAGACTCCCGCCGCAGCATAAATGGCTCGGCCAACTTCCACATGGCCGACCTTGCTGATGTTAAGACCCCCGCGTGGCCTCACCACAATCTTAGTATCTTCTCGCGGCAACGCAGGTATACGCTCTCCCTCGATTAACTTGCATTTGACATTCTCGGGTCCACGACCAGTACTGGAGAGTTTTGACTGAAGTTCTTTGGACAAGCCTAGGTCTCGTTGACGCGGGCGCGACTTGCGTTCACCGGCGATGCGCCATCCCAGGGTCGTGGTGACTTCTTCGGGGTTAATATCCTCCCCCTCTACTTCAACACTCATGGAAGTGGCCATGATGCTGGTAGATTTCGGAACAATGTCCGTTTCAGCAGCGACCGCCCGTCGGCGCAGGCGGCGGCGAAGCCCAGCGGCCGATGGAACACGTCTAGGCTTAGCAACGGCTCGGCTCGGGTGAGCACAAAATTGTCCTTAAAGTCCTCAAAAATGGTCCCCTACCTCAAAGGCGGGTATCCTCGTGGTCGTGATGATTTCACGGAACACTTGGGGCAAGCATTTTTGGTCCACAAGGTGATAAGCCGGCACAATCATCGTAAAACTGCGGACCCGATGTGAAGCGAGTACCACCGGTGATGGTGATGATGACCTTCTTCGGTATAGACGATGTATAACCGAGGGCCAATGCAGCGCTTAACTCTGGCCTTAGGGTCCCATACTTTGTCGTTTCGTATTCTAACAATGTCTCCTTGGGTGAGTGGTGTGAGGGACTGAACCTTGCCGAGGCTTTGTGCGTGCTTCTTGACCAACTGTGTTCGATTTTCTGAGAAGCCTGGGAGCCTTCCCCTGAGGGACCGTCCCATGAGGAGTTGGCTAGGGGAGCATCCATCCACCAGGGGCGACACTCGGTAATTTAGGAGAGCCACCCAAAAGTCCTCGCCAGCGTGCCCCGTTTTAAATGCGGAGCATTTCTTAGGCTCGCCTGGTCCTCCGTCGTTGATGGCGGCGCCGTCCACACGCTCACTGCGCATGCGCAACTCTCCTCCTTACACCCACAGCTCCGCGATACTACACTGTAAAAAAAAGAAATAGTTAGCGGCGCCCGGTTTCGATCCCACAACTGTCTGGCCGCAACGGGAGGTACGCGGTGCTCTTCCGACTACGCTACAAATCCGGGACAGGAGCAAGTGCTACGAACGCGCCTTATGTCCTTGACTCATTCAAACTACGTCAAAAAGCTACTGATACAACCAAGGCACGCGAAACTGAATGTCAACGGAAACGACGAACTGAAAACTTTAGAGGGGGATGCTGAATTTCCCGTGGGAAAGATGTGGCGGGAAGCGCCACGCGCCTTGCAGCTCAACCAGCCCCGTCCGCAGTGCCTCTGATGCTGATTGTGGCAGGATGCCCCTAGTGATTGGCCAACCAAAGAATCCATCACGAGATAGGTTCGCGTTCAACCACCGTCGTCATCTTCCCGTAGGGGAACCGCCGAAGAAGAAGAACGAGAAGACAAAGCTGCGAAGAGGAGGGCGTGTACATTGCTCTCAGCCGGTGCACTAATGTCAACAACCTTTACCTCACCAAAGCTGACGGAGACTACCGATTCTACCACAGAGACATCGAAAAGAACATGGTGGACGAGTTTCGGCGCCTTGAGAACCACCGCCTACTCACCGTAACACAACAGCACTTGCGTGCCTTTGCCACCGGTGTGGACCCGGACGCGGAATTCCCTCTGGCTCTAGTAAAAAACAAATCACTCAACATAACGGCAACACAATGGAACCACACGGAACCGCCACGGTGCTTCGCATCCTCATCAGGGTTCCCCACGGGAAGATGGTGTAATTTTTTTTCAGCAAGCGTTTCACGACTTGAACACCTTTTTCCGCTAGCCCATTTGCCCTGGGGAATTTCGGGCTAGGGATGGTATGAGTGAAGACACATTTAGCGCCAAACTGTTTGATTTCGCGAGATGTGAACTGGGGCCCTCCATCTGTGCAGACTTCCATGGGTATTCCGTGGCGGGAAAACATCATCGCTAACTTGTCCACTACCACTTGACTGGTCGTCTGAGGCAAACGTTCCACTTCTGTGTAGTTAGAGTATGCGCAGTAGGCGACCAAGTAACACTTGCCCCCATACTCAAAGAGGTCGACTCCAATTCGCTGCCACGGCTGAGCTGGCACCTGCCTCGGCAACAAAGGCTCCGGAGGTTGACGATAGGCGAACTGACGGCATGTAGCACATTGGCCAACAAGTCATGTTATATCAGAGTTCATTCCAGGCCAATACATTAGGAGGCGTGCTCTAGCCTTACATTTGTTGAGTCCTAAAAGGCCTTCATGTAGGCGCCGTAGCATATCTTTTCGAAGACTCTTTGGGATGACCACCCTGCTGCCTCGTAGAAGCACACCGTCAACATATGACAGTTCCGATGAGAAGGGTGCAAGTTCTCCCGAGACCGGTCGCCCTTCCTGGAGGGACTCCGCTACTTGGCTGAGGTATGGATCATCTAAGTTGGCGGAAGCCAGTTCAGTCTTTGTGTTCTCACTTACTATGCTGGCCAGCACGCTCTGGGCTGCACGGTTGAGTCCCCTGAATCCTTGACAGTGTGTCTGCCAAGAGCAGCTGCCTCCCAGGAACATACTGTAACGTAATATCAAAGGGAATTAGTCTCAAAAAGTATCGTTGCAAGCGTGGGGGCATTTCACTCAAGTTCTTCTGCGAAATGGCAAGCAAAGGTCGGTGGTCCGTTTCGACAATCACAGGGAACCCGGCAACGAATTCTCTAAAGCACTCACATGCAAAAGTCACAGGGAGAACCTCCTTTTCGATTTGTGCATACCTTGTTTCAGCACTTGAGAGCACCCTTGATGCATAAGCCACTGGGCGCCAATCTTGATTGTGAAGCTGAAACAGTGCAGCACCTACAGCAAAGCTTGACGCACCAGCTGACAGTTTCATTTGCCTCGACGGGTCCAAAATTGCAAGCAATGGAGCTGACGTCAAAGCCCGGATAAGCTCCTTCCATTCCTTGTCATGATTAGCCTCCCATACAAACGCAACATCATTCTTTATTAACGACCTTAGAGCCTCAGTTCTAAGTAGTTCGCGACACCCAAGAAATTTGGACTTCCTGCTTGCACGATGGCCGTCGCATGTCAGCTACACATTTGATTAGACCTTCATCGGGCTTTATCCCGTCTTTACTGATTCGGTACCCCAAGAATTTTACTTCAGTTGTGGCGAAAATGCATTTTTCTTTGTTTAGTGTCAGTCCTGCTTTTCTCGCTGCAGTCAACGCTGCACGTAGGCGTTCATCGTGCTCTTTCTTCGATGAGCCCCAGACCAGAAGGTCGTCCACGTAGACACGCGTGCCTGGCAGGCCTTCGAAGACCTCATTCATCGCCTTCTGAAAGACTTCGGGTGCTGACGCGATCCCGAATGGAAGGCGCAAAAATCGGTACCTCTCGAACGGTGTGCTGAAGGTGCACATCTTGGATGTTTTCTTGTCTAGCGGGATCTGGTAAAAACCGCAATTTGCGTCAAGCTTGCTGAACACCGCAGCCCCTGCAAGTTCTACCTCTATTTCTTCACGACACGGTACTTGGTAGTGCTCTCGTTTGCGGCTTCGGTTAATGTACCGAGGGTCCATGCATATTCGCAGACGACCATCTTTTTTTCGAACAATTACAAGAGGGCTCACCCAATCTGAAGCCTCTTCCATCCTGCATATGATTCCTTCGGTGTCCATCCGGGCCAGCTCCTCCCGAAGTGGGCGCCGAAGTGCATGCGGCACTTTTCTCGGTGGCATAATGATGGGCGGGGCATCGTCCTTCATTGCAAGACTGTACGGTTTTCGTATGCAACCTAGTCCCTTGAAAAGTTCTGGGAACTCTGCCACAAAATCAGTGTCGCCAGTTGAGGCCGCCGACGAGGCCACGACGTGTACTCGTGCAATCAACACCAAGCGCTCGGACGACTCCAACCCGAGCAAGGCTTGCTTGCCTTTCTTCACTACAAAAAACTGTACGTCGTGTTGCTTTTCTCCTATTCGCAGTGGCAAGGTAATGGTGCCGAGATGGAGTATCTTACTCCCTTCGTAGCTCGTGAGTACTGTACTCGACGGCTGCAGCGGCTTTGGATGCGAATCCTGCGAAAATACGAGCACGGCAGGACACGGCCCTGGGCAGGAATTAGAGCGGGTCGAAACTCCGAAACTCCACACCTTTCATTTCTGTTGCGCGCCCGGCTAGAGCGCAGCTCACGGTCCAGTCCTGCCCTCTTGAAACGTTGCCGATTTGCACGGCTAGGATTTGGAAATCCTCATCTGAAGCGTCCGAGGTCTGGTCCGATGCCTCTGCCTTTGTAGCGGCGCCTACCTCATGTACGCCCCTCTTGCTCCTGCAGCAAGACGCAAAGTGGTTCCTCTTATTGCAGAGCGTGCATGTTTTCCCCCAAGCTGGGCACTGTCTCGGTTCATGACTCCTGCCACAGTAGCAGCAGCGTCGACGGCGACCTCCCGCCTGACATTGTCCAGCAGCGCTTGTCGTTTTTTCAACCCTCTGCACCTTAGCTTCGCTTTCTAGGGAGCGGTTCTGTGCGGCCGCCACTTGCGCTGCTTTGCAGAACTCGACTGCCGTTTCCAAAGTTAAGTCCTTCTCGCGCAGTAGTCGTGCGCGTAACTTTTTGTCGGCAATTCCACACACCATTTGACCTCTGTCCATAGAGTCCCTTAGTTCGCCGAAATTACACGAATGTGCTTTCAATTGTATGTCGCGCAAAAACTTTTCGAATGGTTCGCCATCTTGTTGTTGCCTAGAGCGCAGTACGTACCGCCCGAAGGTCTCGTTGCACCGTGGCGTGCAGTACCCTTCGAAAGCCTTGACGATAGCATCATAGTCCTCTCGTTGCTCTGCCGTTAATGGGAATGTGTTAAAAACGTCAATTGCTTCTTGCCCGGCGACGTGAAGAAAAATGGCAGCCTTCTGTGCTGACGTTCGTTCTTTGTCCGGCGCGGTAGCTCTGAAGTAGAGTTCAATACGCTGGCGGAACTTCTTCCAGTTCTCCGCTGCTCCCTCCGACAATACAAGCCGCTCGGGGGGAGGCAGAAGGTCCATCTTGTACGCTTAGTCCGACAGGATATGCACTTCTGACACCATGTTTCATGCGCGGCATGCGCGCTGAAATAGAGCGACCACACCCTTGGTTTGCAAGTGGGAAACTGTTTATTAGCCGCTACCGCGCGCGCTCGTCTCCCCCGCCCAGGGTTGCCAGAAGGGGCAGATCGCCGCGCTGTGTCTGGTGGATCCCCGGGTGGTACAAACACCATCTTAACATCCTTAATGACGCAAACACAGTCACCAGAGTCCCCAATAGTGCACAAGCAGACACCAGCCCGACCTTACCTTCACTTTACACACCAAGGAAGAGAACTGGAACAACACAGGACATACATTAGGTAGTGATCACTACATTATAGAAACCATTATAGCGCACACTGGCAGGATTATATGTGCCCCGGCAACAAACACTAACTGAGTTGGATGACTTCCGCACGCTACGAGGAAGCAAAGTAGAAGATTCCCAAATTTCCGACATTGAGAACTGGACCGCGCAACTTCTATCGGACATCAAAACTGTAACAAAACAAATCGATACAGATATTCCCTCGTTAACCGTGGACTCCAAGCTCGCCCATCCCTGGGAATCCTTTCAAAGTATCCAAACACGCTGGAGAAGGAATAAATTCAACCGAAATCTTAAACTACGAATGGTCGCACTGGAGTCGGAAATTGGAAAAACACGCTTTGCAACTTGCTCAAAACCAGTGGGACGAGATATGCGACCGTCTGGAGGGCAACCTACACCTAAAGAAAACGTGGCAACTTCTCAGGCACTTGATTGATCCCAGTCTCAGTAAGACGGAACAAAGTAGCCGCCTCACTCAGATCATACAGAAACACCAAGGATCGGATTCGGAACTCCTAGCTGCGCTCCGCGACATCTACCTTCCACCTACCCCAAGATCACCACTACCACCATACACAGGCCTTCCCAACATTCAGCTGGACCGAGATATTACAGAGACGGAAGTCAGAGCAGCACTAGCAAAACTCCGATCCAACTCAGCCCCTGCCCAGACCAAATCACAAATAAAGCATTACGCAACCTGGACGATAAGTCAATCACATTACTCACTGAGTACTTTAACGAATGCTGACGAACCGGCACTATACCCAAATCGTGGAAGCGTGCCAAAACTATACTGATTCCTAAGCCAAATAAATTACTGGAATTGGAACACCTCCGCCCTATTTCTCTGACGTCATGCCTTGGTAAGCTCATGGAGCATGTCATCCATGCACGAATCATACATTATATTGCTGACACCAATCAGTTTCCACACACCATGGTGGGCTTCCGGCCAAACATGGCCACACAAGACGCCATGCTTAGGCTTTATCATCACATCATAGAACCAAGAACAAACAGTCATGATTCCGCTACAATTCATACCCTAGACTTAAGCAAATCATTCGACAATGTCACCCATGGCGCAGTTCTCGCAGGCCTACCATCAGTGAATCCAGGAGAACAAATGTATAACTATATTAAAGACTTCCTAACCGACAGAACGGCCACCCTTCACGTAGGTGGCCTTCACACCCCCTCGATATACGTAGGTGGCCGCGGCACGCCCCAGGGAGCAGTCATATCTCCACTTCTGTTTAATCTATCCATCCTTACAATACCACAAAAACTCAACCAAATCCCAGGACTGTGCCACAGCCTATACGCAGATGATATTACGCTCTGGTCAAACCAAGGCAGTGACGCGCATATAGAAGAAATCCTCCAGAAAGGCATCCAGATAGTGGTAGAAGGAGCCGCCAAAGCAGGACTCGCTTGCTCACCCACTAAATCGGAGTTACTTCTGCTACCACCACAAAGGCGTAGGCCAAACAAGCCAAACATCAAGCTTCACATTCAAGAACACCCTATCCCAGAGGTGTCGCGCATCCGAGTACTTGGGTTACTTAACCAGAATGATAGAAAAAATGGAGAATTCCTAGATCGCATGGAAAGAAACTCAACACAAACCGCCAATTTATTACGCAGAATAACGAACCGTCATGTAAAGGCTTGAGGGAAAATTAAAAGATCCTCATTCTGCAGGCCTTCGTTCTCACTCGTTAGCTATACTCGCTGCCTTACCTTCGCTTAATCAGGCAGGAATTAGAGCGGGTCGATGTACTCATCAGGCGAACATACTAACTTGCACTTCGCCTTATCCCCGGCTGCCCTTTTCGATGGTTTAGGCCTCCATAATACAGCCCGCGAGCTCATAGAGGCCCACCTAATCAGCCAGTATGAAATACTCGCACGATCAGCCGCAGGGAGACACATACTCCAAGAGCTATCTATTGGACACCACACCAACTATACACACCTCCACCCTATACCAACACACATCCACACAAGGCTAACTATCAAACCTCTGCCACGCAACATGCACCCTGAACATCACATAGCCAGGAGAAAGAAACGGACAGAAGCACTCCATATATTACACCGGAATAACGCAAACACCATCTATGTGGACGCAGCAGAGTATAGACACCACGAAGCATATGTGGTTGCTACAACAGACTTCTCCAAAAAAACTAATAAACTCGGCGACCATACGAGCCACCCGCCCAGAAACGGCGGAAGAGGCGGCCATAGCCTTAGCCATCATACAAAATCCAACCCCCCAGACAATCATTTCCGATTCAAAGACTGCAATCTAAAATTTTGCCACAGGCAGATTATCATGAGTGGCACTCAAAATTCCGGAAAAATTTCGATCGAAATCCCCAGACGAGAAAATATGCCTGACTTGGGCACCCGCGCACTCCGACCTCGAGGGGAATGAGACGGCCCACGAACTCGCCCGAGGGCTCACGATCCGGGCAGGGCCTAACCTCTATCCCTATCACGGGGAGCGGTCTGCGAGGCATCGCCTGGTCACATTTCATGACATCACAGCACACTACCGCCTTTCCCGCCGGATCTACCCACCGGCGGACCAGCAACTGGATAACCACAAAGAGCACACTTGGCGTTTACTACAAACAAATACCTTCCCCAACCCAGCTCGTCACACACACACAAACCCAACTCTCTATCCAACCGCGGCCTGTTGCCTGTGCGGAGATGACGCCACCCTTTCTCACATCATATGGGCATGCCCACAAAATACCTTCCCACATATCACCTCTGAGGAGCAGTGGGAGGCCGCGCTCCGCAGCTCCGATCTGGACCTTCAGGTCCAGTTAATCGATAGGGCTGTGGCAGTCGCCGGTGAGTGGTGGATGCCACCGGCTACAAGCGCCACCTGAATGGCATGAATCCAATAAAGTTTTATCTCTCTCTCTCTCTCTCACACACAAAACTGAATTTATCATGAGCCCCGGCGCCAAAATTTAAGTTGGTTTGAATATTGCAATTTGTTGCGTTTTAGCAGGAGGGCTGTTTGCGTCCTGGGTTTGCGTCCTCAATGAGCAAAAAAAAACAAGAAAATGTAGAGCGCACGTGAGATTGAGTTTTGTGATATCCTTGTGACAGGGCACGCACCCACGTAGCGGATTGGCCAGGAATCGGGCGTAAGGAGGGCTAATGCGACCGCTACCCAAAACTGTAAATGAGAAACCTAACCAATTGAATGAAGAAAGAGCGTATTGCCACAAACCAAGTTTTGGGTTTGTCTGTTTATGTGTTGTTTCTGCCGACCGGCGGCGCGGGCTATGTTATCTGTGTTATCCGACGGCCAAGTGAAGCGGATGTTTTATTCTTTATGCCGTACGTGTTATGTACTTTGATAGAGAGAGTGTCGCGAACTAACGTCACCAGCCTAGAATAATCTTCGATGATCTACAGTGTTCTGGATGCAATTGGACTGTTCAAGAAGCCCCCGCGCAGAGAGATAAATAACCGCAGGGCAGACGCCGCGGCATTCGAATCGCCGACGCTGCCCTTCGCACGTCATTTTGTGGATTGCTGCTTCGCCGCCTGTGTATTCTAAGTTGTTAGGGGAGCACAAGTTCACTCCAATAAACTTGTTTTCCTTGAAGACAACTGCGTCGTATCTGGCTTCGTGACAATATAATCACAGCGAGAATCCTTTGCGCCGTCAATGAACAGAAACGCTAGCCACCTGTCCTCTGCTCCTGAGGTCACATGCCACACTAATAATGGCGAGTCTTCGCTAGTTGGTACCGCCGCCAAGCGG
The DNA here is from genome assembly GCF_048455015.1 of Haemaphysalis longicornis. Classification (NCBI taxonomy): domain Eukaryota; kingdom Metazoa; phylum Arthropoda; class Arachnida; order Ixodida; family Ixodidae; genus Haemaphysalis; species Haemaphysalis longicornis. The sequence continues at coordinate 90,883,952 of NW_027526422.1, forward strand.
ATCTCTCTGTTTCAAATGCGTGCAGCTTGGCCTGCTTAACTGTATGGGCTTCTTCGTCTTCCTTCTGGTTCTTCTACGGGCTGCTTCGCTTTTAAAAAGCTCCCTCAACAAGGAAGCGCCCCTTTCTTGTGATATTTGGCTGCGGCAGAACTCTCTCCGACGCTTCGCCGCGCACATGTGGGATGGGTCGACCAAAGAAGATACGGACGCTCGAAAGACAGGCAGCTTAGCAGGAAGCGTCCCGCGCTGCGAGGTGAGACTATAATAGGAAACGACGAGCGGAGGACCCCGAGCGGGTGCGTGCAGGTGTGCGTTTGAGCAAACAGCGTCACTCCCAAAACGACCCTATCTACCGAGTCATAGCTAACTTTCAGCGGCAGGACCGTCGATCCCTGAGCGGCGCTTCGGCCGCTTTCAGCGAATATTCCCGGACATGGAGTTTTGGCACAATTAGCGTGTCTGCGACGGGCTTTCGTTCGACCTCTCTACCATGAGCTCCGTGCACTAACCTTACTCCGAGTTTGATTTGGTCTTCTGCTGACGGGTGCCATATATATATACAGAGGGTAAGTGGTTTTTAGTGACTTATATGGCGCTCGTCGAGTTTAGCTTATTTAGCGAGACGAACGTAGCTCAGCCATAACATAAGGCTTGCACCGTTGGGCAAGCTGGCTTAGACTTTTCATATCTGGGATGAAATATTGCGTTTAAGGCGCGCGTGTGTGTCCCAGAATTTAAGAATATTGTACTATAGTTGAGCTTTAAGCCCCCGTTTTACGTATTGTTACTATAGGTGCGCAAGTTCCCAATCATTAGTATTAACATCCGCGTCAAAGCTGCCTGGTGGCGTGTGTCCAAACGTTGCGCTGCTCAACGCCCCAAGTGACATGTGTGATGTCACTGCGCGCGCTAATGTACTGTGCGCCGGCTTAAAGGAGCCGACCATTCGGATTATGTTACCTCGGGGTAGGGTTTTGAGTAGTGGCGCTAGCGCCCTGGTTTCAAGCCCCAACGAATCTCCTTTTTTTATTTTTTTATTGCAAATTTTTGGTCATAATCTCAATTTTACGGGTTGTTTTTGTGAATGATAGAGATTTGGTATGTTTTAGGCCGCTTTAGGTTTGAGGCGGAGCCTGTAAGAAGGTTTTATTAATGTGTAGCGACGCCATCGTCATCGTAATCATCAGCGTCACAATCATCATCACGGTGACCGGCTAGCGTCATCAGTTCCACACGCTACAGATCGAAGGTCGAGTCAGCAGCTGGGCGGCCGCACGTCCGCACTGCTCCCACTCCTGGCCGGGCCAACGCGACCTGAATAAATGTAGGAGCCCACCAACCGAGTCAGCCTCCTACAAGTGGTGACCCGTACGTTCCCTACATGTGGTGACCAGGGAGTTCCGCGCCTGTTCCTCGGCCAGCGGCACACCGACATGGCGACGTGGGGGGACCCGCCAATACCGGCGTTCGAGCCACGCTACCCAAGAGGAAGGTTCTTCAAGTTCGAGGCTGCCCTCTGGCTTAACCACGTCAGCATACAGCCTCTGAAGCACTCCATTATCTGGGAGACGCTTCCGCTAGAGCTCCGCCGCGTCCTCGTCCTACCGCTCAGCGCCACCCCCTACGATGACCTTCGTGCTGCCGTGCTCACGCACTACGGCTTTAGCGAAAACCGTCTCGACCGCCAGTAGAGGAGGTACCCGCGCAGCCCACGCACGCTTCGCCGCAGTGCATTGTACCCTCTGCACCATCCGCGCCGTCTCCTGCCAGCAGTGTCGCCCCCCTGGACCTCATCTCCAGCAAGGCAGCCTCACCCACGCGGACGGGACTTGCAGCCGACGACGTCACGGATGCCCACCAGTCACACCCCGCCACACCTATTTCTACCATGCCATGCAAGGGCTCCGGTGAACAACTTTGCTCCGTGACCGGTTAGTCATTCCAAAACTCGCCTCCTGCTCCGCCAGAATTGCACGATAAGTCCACCACGATGCACGTTGTCGCTCCCGACGCCAACGACGACGAATTCGCGTCTCCCGTCCGGCTGCAGTCAACACCGCACCTGGATTCTCAAGGACGTGAAAATGCCACCAGTGCCGACTACATCCCGTCGCTCCGGCTACAAGCGCAACGCCCACAAATCTATGCACAAGCGTACATTGACAGCACACCCAAAGCCCCAACACCGCGAAACCAGGATACCGCTCGTGACTTGGATGACCATACCAAGGCCACACAATCTCCCGACCAGACAAAGTCTGTTATTCGGCGCCGCCGACGTCCCCACCGACGTCCTAAGCAGCAGTCGCCAAAGCGAGTTTCGTCGCAGGGGCTCCTTGGGTGCACGCCCCCAAGCCGTCAATGGCGTCTTGCCCAACGCCCTTGGCACGTGCCCGGTCGACGGGGGCTTCGGATCCGTGCAAACACTCGTCAGCACTCCGGCACTCGCTTGTCTTGCTGTAGACGCGCTCAGCAGAGGTGTCATGCCACGGACGCGCTACGAACCTGCGGAACAGTTCTGAGCCCGGAACCGCGCTCGAAACTTCCATGTCAAGGACATCAGCCCACTCGAACCAGCAGCCGAACGCCGATGTGCACGCATCACAAGAGGCTGCTCGTGGAGCGCCGATTCTCGGAGCATTGCCATTTCTTCTACACCATGGCCGCGGCTCTAGCTTTTTTCACTTCGGGACTTCAAAATCGCCGGCTATTTCGTCCCCTCCGCCACTCCCAGCCAAGACCACCCGACGGCTTCTACTCACCGGACGCTCTCACGGGACTGATCACGACCACCCAAGGACATGGAACGCGGACATACATTACTTATGGCCCCTTCTGTACATACCTGTACATAGTGCATAGTCCATTTTCGTGCATTGTTACTTACATTTGTCAGTTTACCGCGCTTCACGCTAGGGGGGGAGCCCTGTAGCGACGCCATCGTCATCGTAATCATCAGCGTCACAATCATAACGGTGACCGGCCAGCGTCATCAGTTCCACGCGCTACAGATCGAACGTCGAGTCAGCAGCTGGGCGGCCGCACGTCCACACTGCTCCCACTCCTGGCCGGGCCAACGCGACCTGAATAAATGTAGGAGCCCACCAACCGAGTCAGCCTCCTACAAATGTCTTCCATCGCGCGAAGAAGCGTGTCACGCGGGGCGCTGTGCATCGAAGCGTTGGAAAATATGCCGCCTGGTGGCTCAGTGGCAATGGGTTCGATTCCCGTCGCAGCGGCCGTTTTTCTTACAGAGGCAAAAAACAAGACTTCCCATGGGCCGGACTTTAAGTGCAGGTTAATAAAGAACTCCCAGGAGAGCGAAAAAATCCCGAGCCCTTTACGGCGCGCCTCACAGCCAAAGTGTAGCGTCGTCGTCGTCGTCATCATCATCATCATCACCAGCCTATGTACGCCCCTCTGCCGTGCAAAGGCTTCTCCCATTAATCTCCCATGAGCCCGGTCCCGTGCTAACTGCGACCAATTTATCCCCACAAACTTCTTGATCTCATCTGCCCATCTAACGTTTTGCCGCCCCCTGCAACATTTGCCTCCTCTAGGGATCCACTCTTTTACCCTTAATGACCAACGGTTATCTTGCGTTCATTTCACTTCACTTTATTTCTTTAAAGACCCCCGAGGGGGTATTACATAGGTGGTGGGTTAACAAATAAAGTTTTTTTTTTATTCACCCGGGTTTTTATTGCGAAAGATGTGCAGACAGTTGGTCGAAAAATGTTGATGGACAGGAAATGGCCACGACGTCGTGGGGAAGATCATTCCAGTCGTTTGCAGCCCGTAAAAAAAAGGACATGAAAAAAGTGGTCGTTCTAATACGTGGACGGGTAACGAAGTGGATGGCTAGTACGGTGAGATATCCGGGCTGGTGGAATAATGTAGGGATGACGGAATGGGCTATGAAAACTTTTCTGAAGCAGGCAGAGGCTGGAAATGCGACGGTGGAAGTCAAGGTTTAAAAGAGCCGATTTTTTTTAGGGATGCCACACTAATATTATGCGAATATGATGAATGAATGAACCTAGTAGCATGGTTTTGAACTGCCTCAAGTGAGTCGATGAGATATGCTTGGTGTGGGTTCCAGATTGCAGACGCATATTCCTATTTAGAGCGGATAAGGGATTTGTAGGCCTGTAGCTTGACATTCTGGGGGGCGTGCCGAAGGTGACGTTTCAGAAAACCTTAGGATTTGTTTGCACAAGATATAATGTTGGTAACATGCAGGCGCCAGTTAAGATCATTGCATAGGGTGAAACCGAGATACTTATATGATTGCACGTGTTCGAGGGCGACGTCAGCGATTGCGTAACGGAACAAAGAGGGGTTGCGATGGCGGTGGAAAGAGACTGTTTTACATTTGTTGGGGTTAAGTTTCATAAGCCAGGTGCCACACCATTCCTGCACGTGGTTAAGGTCATCTTGAATAGCGGTTTGATCTGTCGGGTTAGTGATTCAGCGATAGATTACACAGTCATCAGCAAACAAACGGATACTGGAGGAGGCATGCGAAGCTAGGTCATTAATGTAAATTAAGAAGAGAAGAGGACCGAGAACGGACCCTTAACACCTGATGTTACTGGAAGGGGGTTAGAGGGTACTTCATCGAGTGAAACAAACTGGGAGCGGTTAGTTAGAAATTCCAATCCAAGTTAAAATATCAGGGTGTATATTTAAAGATCTAAGTTTCATTAGCAGTCGCTTATGAGGTACCTTGTCGAACGCTTTCGAGAAATCTAGAAATATTACGTCAGTCGGCAGGTTAGTATTGAGACTTGTGGGCAGATCCTGGACAAAAAGGGCTAATTGGGTTTCGCAACAGTAACCCTTACGGAACCCGTGCTGGGCAGGATGGAAGAGGTTCTTGGCGTCAAGAAAGTGAATGATTTGGGAGTAGATGACGTGTTCCATGGCTTTACAGGGTACGCTTGTAAGAGAGATTGGGTGATAGTTTAGGGGTCTGTCTTTGTTACCTGATTTGAAGAACGGAGTGACCTTCCCAACCTTCCAGTCGTCTTGTAAGTGGCCTGTGCGAAGTGACTGTGAGAATACCAATGACAAAATCACTGAAGAAATAGATTTCGTGTTTTTAAGAATTTTAGAATTGATTTCGTCCACACCTGCTGAAGAAGACAGTCTCAATTTTGATTGATTGATTGATTGTAGGGTTTAACGCACCGACGCAACGCAGGCGATGAGGCGTGCCGTAGTGGAGGGCTCCGGATTAATTTTGACCACCTGGGGATCTTTAACGTGCGTCGAAATCTCGTACACACGGGCGTTTTTGCTTTTCGCCTCCATCAGAAAAGCAGCCGCCGCGGCCGGGAATCGAACCCGCGACCTCGTGCTCAGCAGCGCAACGCCTTAGCCACTGAGGCACCACGGCGGGTAGTTTCAATTTTTGGATAGCAGACATACACCCGATGGAATAAATGTGATAGGCGACAGAAAAGACAGGATACAGTTCGGTAACGCAGGAAACGGTATATGGGTTTCGTTGGCCTTCGCATTACATGCCCTGCCCACGTCCATTTCTTCTTCTTCTTCTTCTTCTTCTTAAGTGTAGCGTATAGGCACGCTAAACACCAATAAAAACACCTTGGTCAAGGGGCTGTTGGGAGACGAGCGCGAGAATCAGGGCTGGGTACCCTTTGATGATTCTTGTGCCTTATCGTTGATGCAATCAGGACCTGGACTTTAATCCACGGGTAGTAGGTTGATCGCTTTTAAAATGTTCTCGCAGTTAGTCGCTGTACACATCGTGTTGCACTCGGAAAAAGTGAATACACTTCCAGGTGGCATCGAAATTTGGTACTCGAAAACAGTGGAAAAAATTTGAAGCTAGTTCGTGGCAACCAAGCCAAGTTCCAGTACACAAACAATCAACGACTCACATTACACTCTGGTTCTTGATTATTGCGCCCCACCGTTCAAAATAAAGAATGACGCGGCTGCTGTATTCAGAAATAAACTCGAGAAACGTCTTTTTTCTGTTTGGGGGGGGGGGGGAGGGATAGTACAAAGACACTGCCCTTCCCCCTCAGTCATAGTGCCACTACCACTCATCAACCGTAAAAAAAAACTAATATGGGTGCCGTTGGACTACTGGCAAAACTCAGTTTATTGAATCCTAACCACATGGCGCATGGCATGGCGCGCATCCTCTGCCTTATGCAGAGAAAGGCTGAGCTGTCTCGCTGGAAGGTCATCATCGTGTTGGCTTTGATGACGGCTGCGTGAGCAGGGCTCGAGTTGGTGACGTCGGCAGTTCACCGGCTCGACCCCAGGCATGCAAGAACAGTAAAGTCGCCGGATCAGCGCCAGTCCTGAGGAGGGGTGTTTCAGTTATTATTTACCTCAGCCAATGAGCCTCGCTGTATAGTTCACCGCTGGGATGACCTGTTCCAATGCGAGCTTCCGAAAGATGAGTTGTCCACACGAAGGGCGTTCAACCGCCATAGGTCGATTTGGTGGTTGAACTCCTTAACGCACTTTGTGTTTTCCAGTACGCGCAGGCGTCTTTTCAGAGGTTGAATGAAGGTGTCCACCAGGCTTTCGCCGAGATTGTACTGAAAAAAAGGATGAGTAGACATGACCAGACACGTAATATCATCATCTGCGGCAGCAAGCTTGGGCATAACTGTATTGGACTTCCTATCTCCATGCCCGTAGTTCTGTCGCTAGGGGCCACATCACCGGGATATTGCCACAGAGGGGTGGCTGCAGCCATTCACGCATATGTGTCCGAGACCAGGCGTCTGCCCTGTTAGCCTTTATTATTACGGGTATGTTTTCTCACATTCAACCCCCACTTTCAATGTTTAGCCAATTCTTCCTTCTGACCTCGCGCTGTTAATTTCTGGATGCCAACGGAAGGGTATCTACTTTTAAGTTGTGAGCGGGCGAATTAGCCCCTTTCTTGCTAAATTCCTGGCCAATCCCCCGTGTGGGTATGCGCCATAAGACGGGGAACAACAACAACAACAACAACAACTGTGTCGTGGCATAGTTACAGGGCGTGCCACCTGCCTGCTTACAAAATATGACGTGAACACCAGAAAGATTGCATCGATGGGGACAACCGTGCTATCGTAGTCAGTCGCCACTGAACAGAAATAAGGAAAATATCGGCAGCACAAATAATGCGAAAACACGCTGTACTCTTGTTTTCAAATATAGGACTTTAAAGGAGCCATGAAGAGAAAACAAAAGTTTGTTTTATTCGAAAGATTAGGTGTTTCATAGTACCCCAAGCGCTTTCCCGGAAGCAAATGATGCTTTATTCACTGAGAAATAAGGCAATTTAAGCCAAAATTTTAAATCTCCCGCTAAAATTGCACATTTCGTCACGTGAACAATGGCGTCATACGAGCCGGTCCATGAAATAGATACTTAGTATGTCGACTCCATATAGCCCCCACACGCGGGAGTCGACCGAGACGGCGGCCATTTTAAAAATACTAGTAAAACCTAGTGCACCCGTAGCCCTAGTCATGGCGCCTGATCCGTAGAACAAAACTCTCGCCGAGGAGCTCGGGCTTGCATTTAACAACCTCACACCACTTGAACGCTCAATGCTTCTAAGTGCACGAGCGGCAAGAGTTGTGGGATACGCGGTGGACGGGAAAGCGACCATTCCGCGATAGCCACAACAGACGAACGCCCAGCCGTCGGCACCGCTGCCTCGTCAGCCCCGTCTGGCCCCGTCGCGACGGACGAATACAGACTGGTACGTATGTGCCGTATTTTCAATTTCAGTAGCAGTATCGCTTATGCCAGTTGGCCGGTATCGTGTATGGAAAGCCGTTCGCTCGACCTCTCTGCTCCGACCAGAAAGATCCGAGCGTCAATGCGCGGTGTGTACGGCAATTTTTTTCCCCAAGTTCAGAGCGCTTTTGACGAAGTCGGCGACGAGCGCCAGCATGTCCGGGTCCCTGCCGTGATCACTTCCTCGGAAATGAAGCGAGCACACTCGTACTTCATTTAGCTCTCTTTCTCCTCCGTTTGCAAAGTTCACAAAACGTAGCCACTTGCTTCGCCGAAGTTCGTCGTTGGGCAGGACATGAAAGGAGATCTCACCGGCGGGGATGTCGCACTCCCTCGACGATTTGCCCGTACTACATGGGCATTTAAAAACACAGCAACGAAATTTCCTTGTAAAGTACTCGAACAAACTGAAGTTTTCAGTGGTTGTAAACTGTAAACGAGCTCGTAACGACAGCAGCAAGCCAACACGACCTCCATACCGAAACCTGTGCGACGAGTGGCACTATCTCGTTGCTGCTCTGTGTTCCTTACTCCCCTTGTTTCTATTTTTACCTTTGCTGGTTGGCGATATGACGGCCAACCTCTTGTGAAGGGATTACGATACCAAGCAAGGTCGCGGCTGTGCGTGCTGGGACGGTTCGTTGGCCCCGAAGAGCCTTGTACCCGAAAATTCGTCTGCGCGACGGTGGCGACGGCGAGATGTCGAGTTCGGCTGGCGGTAGTTTCGTACGCATTGGCATACACGATTGAGTGTTCGTTCGGAACTTCAACCGTTTACTCCACCGTTCTTTGTCATAAAAAGAATGTGCAGTATGTTTCACTGGCATTTAGCTCGCTATGCAAACTGTAAGCCCTGCCTAACATGCGTTTGCTTTTGCCGGCCTCCGCCAATCGCAGAGCATTCTCGAGTGACATCATAGGTTCTGTTGCGGAAAATGAGCTGGTGGGTCGCATGGTCATTTCCTTTTTTCCTAATTATGTAGCTTATTTGAGCGAAGTTTGCGTTATAAGTGGTGTCGTTATGGTTCTAACGAGGCAATCTTTCGAATGAACCAAACTTGTGTTTTCTCTTCATGGCTCCTTTAATTGTCTCTATTCATGCATTGTAATGAATGAAATGTTTTTAACGATGTTGCATGTGACGTGCCTTTAATATCTCAAAAATATTGGGAGTAAACGGAACTATCTCAGTTATAAAGCATTCACGGATTTATATTTTAGCATGAGAAGGCAGATTATCTGCCTTTCTCTGCTGAGGAGGCAAACTGTGATTGTCAACACAAGCAAAGTGCGCGTCCCGCGTGAGATAGTACCGGTTAAAGAATGTTTAATTTGGGTAGGCATGCGCGATTCCGGCGTCAGACACTCTCTAAAATACAAAAGCTTCATTTTCTGGTACTCTAATTGTTTTAGGTTTTCACAGACATTTCAAAACGGCAAGTGCAAATGGTTAATACGAGGCAGTTTTCCTCACAGCATGCGGCTAGTAGAATGACTCCCTCAAGGGTATCACTACTCATGCACCGAATAAGGGAAGTACCACCCCAAACTATCGCACTAATACTTTCCCGCCGTAATGCGTGGGCGTGAAATTCCTTCTGATTCTTTACCCCAGCAGACAAATCTGCTGTCAACGTGCAGCCTGCACCGGCTAACCGAATTTTTTGAGGGCTTTCTATGTGACGCAACGAGGGAACCCCTCTGCCTTTCGCTCACGCTTGGTGTGTCCCACTTTGTCCGCGCCCAAAGATGGCATCAATAGAAATGTCCTACAGCCTTGATATTTTCTTACAAGGCCGCTTGTATTGCCTTTTAGAAAAAGCCTGCCCATTAATGCATTTGTAAGTAGTTATGAAACCAACTTTTAAGGGGACCGGTGTATAGCGCTTTATACCTAAACCTGAGGTCTTAGGTAAGTATGTATCTGAAGTACCTTCGAAATTCACGCCTTGCGCGAACACTTCATCGCCTGTGGAATCTCAACTCTGTCACAAACGGCCTTCTGATAAAGAGTTAAGACTCCTGAGGCTATGAAGTGTTTGCGCATAGTAAGTGTGTGATCTTTGAATGGTTTTTGTGTATTTTTCGGTGTTTGGGGGGAATATATCCGTTTGCTTTCCGAAATAAACTTTGTTGAAAGTTAGCGCTCGTCCACGTCCCTTCGGTTGTCTCATCCTGTGGCTGTTTTGTGTTTCGTTTACAAGAATGCATCACAAACAAGTCCAACTTCACACACTAGCGTGCGAGGCCGGCTGTGAAAAAAAAGAGGCACTTTACGAGCTCTCCCATCACATGGCCGGCGGGCATAGTGAGCGCGGGAAAATTGAATTGAACTTAGAAAAGCAGCATTGCATAGACCATGACACGATCGATATTGAAGGGAGAGCCTGGGGGATGGAAGGGGGATACAGGGGAGCGTGCTGCGTTGCAGGGGCGACAGAGGGCTATCGTCTTTCCACGATTTATCACAACAATGCAAACAGAGGAATGGGCATCTTTTTTAGGGGCGAAGCCTCTTAGGGGCTGAAGCTGTTGATGTCCCCTGTCGTCGTCGTCGCAATCGTCGTATCATGTAGTCATGGTGCTAAAACACCGGGACACTCGGGCCTCGCGCTGGAGCGCTTCGTAACGCGTACTAAAAAAAACACCGGGACACTCGTTTACGTCTCACGCCTAAACGCTTCGTAACGCGTACTAAAACAACACCGGGACACTATTTTACGCCGAACACTAAAGCGCTTCGTGTTTCAAAGACACGAGACTTCTACAGCAAAGCTCTATACCTCCACCGACCAACAGTTTCATCTCCGTTGGCAAAAACGTCAAGGCGCCAAGAATACACTTACACACCGCATGCTTCACCCCTCCCCACGTTTCACATTAGCGTAGATGGCCCGGGAATTTTGTTTAAGCATTACCTGCTCCATCGCTTTGTGCACCGCCGTAAAGCCAGGGTCCTGGTGCCAGAGGAAGGCCATCTGCGAACCGTGCAAGACTGCCACTGGGCCGTCGGCGCAAAGTCCTCGCCCCGTGCAGTGCTCGCTACGATAGTTCCATCGGCAGGTAAAGGTGAATAGGGCGAGCGGGTGTCGCGCGAAGAGGATGTTCAGCAGGTCCTGGTCAGCCCATGGCAGCTGGCCCCGGAACTCTCGCCTCAGCACTTCAACGCGCCGCTCCAGGCCGAATGCGCGCATGCGGGTCAGGTTCATCATCAGCAGCCCCGCATTGACAGCTGGGTCATGAGGCAAGACAAACAGCGTTGTGTTTTCAGGATTGAATCTCCAACAAGAATGCTGCGAGTTAGCAAGACACACAACTTGATGAACAAGTTTGCGCGTTACCTGTTGGTGGAACTCGTTGGTATACATGCGGGCATATGCCATGTTGCATATACGGTGCAAGTTGGTGGCAAGTGCATGACAGGGCAGCTAATACTGTTCCTGCTTTTCTTGGCTATTTTATCAGATTGTGATGCTTTAGTCTCGAAGTTAATGCGAGGCAACTGGATTTTCTATCGGGTGATGCACTAGGCGGCTATAGTGGCTCTCTACCAGCTTTGTGTAGTGGCGCATTGTTCGGAGCGTCCTAGGTTTTTGTGTGCGTCAATGGCTGCGTCAATGTCTGCATGCGTCAATGGCATCGTTCCGATTCGCGTGCGTCAATGGCTGCGTCAATGGCTGCGTTCCAATTCGGGGACAGCTTGGTATACAGCTTACCAAGCTGTCTAATTTGACGTCTAAAGAAACAAAAATTCCAACGGCGCGGCGGTCACAAACACAGACGAAATCCTCGTAGCAGGCATTTTGACAAACGCAAGACGCCTGTTTCGTATTAAAATATTAGCGTTGTTAATAAAAACGTAGCGCTATTTAAAAAATGAACAAAGGCGTCTTCCCCGCTAATAAATTATACAATATACGTCCACCAAAGAAGAAGTTAATTTGTGACAACGTTAATACGCAAATAGGTGGCGCTGCCATCACTGTTTAGTTGAGCCAGGAAGGTAGCGCCACCATCGTTGCTGACTTTGACGGTGTCTCCGGGAAGCGGTCTTTGATGCCAGCTTTTCGGAATGGGAACGCGTTTTGTTTTAGCATAGCGGGCTGGCCGCAAAGGTGGAAATTAACTTAAGCAATGGAAGTGTTTGGGCCTGTTGGTTCATACTTCACACAAAAAACAGCGCTCAAGACGGGACAGAAGCTGTGTGTGTAGCCTCCTTCCTTCTGTCCCGTCTTGAGCGCTGTTTTTTGTGTGACGCAAAGGTGGAAACTAAGTCGTATAAAGGGGAAATTAAAACGCACCCAATGAGCCCGTGTTGTATTTTACTGCGCACAGGTCAGACGCGAATAACTGCATGGCTCCTAAAGGCCTTACGGGTGCCCTGAAGTCCCCGCGCTCGACTGCCGCACTCAAAACTGCCACATAATCGAGGCGTACGTCTCCACCAAACATGCATCAACGAGTGCGCAATGTTCATCTTCGCACTGTTACGATTCAGCGCGAAGAGCCTCGCCATTGCCTTGTGCGCTCGTGATACGACGGCTAAATGCTGTGCACTGTAGGGAAGTTTCGGCTGTTTATTGTCGGAACGTCGGCAACTCTCCTGCAAGCCGCCCACTCGCCCCGCTACCACGGCACGACGGAGGGCCGTTCTTGAGCTCCTTCCCCCATGTAACATTACCTACACTGTACGATGTTGAAATAGGGTGAGTTGACATAATGCAGCGACGGCTGGGAAATCAAGCGAGTTTGGCACCATAAATAAATAACAATCTAAAAATTCCCCGCATTTCCCCGTGGGGAAGAATGTGAAAGTGCGAATGCACGAGTTGAATTTGCGCGGTTCGGTAATGTTCGCGAAAGAGAGATCACACACACACACACACAACTACAAAGAAAGAAAGATGCATTTATTCACAGACACCTATTTGTGTTGTCATTGTACTTGATTGCTAGAGCGGATCTCAGCTTTGAAATTTCGTGTCAGTACTCCTTTAAGCAGGTGAATTAGCCCTTCTCACGCCCGATTCTTGGCCAATCCCCCACGTGGGTATGTGCCATGTCAGCGGCCAGGCAGCGCGCGCCCATCTCCCCCCGTTGCCAAGGAAGACGAGGAGATTCCTGGCCAATCCCCCACGTGGGTATGTGCCATGTCAGCGGCCAGGCTGCGCGCGCCCATCTCCACGTGCGCGGACATCGCCGGTGGACGCAGGTTCAGGGTCGCTTAAGAAGTGCATTGCACTTAAAATTACGAATGCCGCAGCCTTAGCAGTGTGGCTGTGTTAGTGTTCAGGTGGGCGTTAAGGATAAGCTGCGTTAACTCAGTCATTCTTTTGCAGGTAAATTCAACTAGAAAACGTGTCGATAACACATTCCAAGGCTTGAAATGCAGGCTCGTCCCATTAAAATAACTCCCCGTCCATCCCCGAATACACGTAAGAATCAACTCTATCGGTGGAGTCGTTCTATAGAAGACTGTCGAGTGTGCGCCTAGAGCATGGCTTATGTTCCGTGTATCTGGTTAGTTGTTTACGTGATCAGCCATGGAAGCAGGTAGTAACATTTATAGAGTTGCGTTTTCTGGTTACATTTGTGTGTTTTATAGTAACTAAGCTCATCCAGCAATCATACAGCTTCTCTGTAATGCCACTCGCAACTTCAATATACGCCTCTGCCTTTATTTCCAAACGGAATCTGCTGTGCAGCAACTGTCCCTCTGGCACGAAGACATTTACTTGGAGGAACTATACTACTACTACTAAGTGATTCGGGTGAAAAGGAAAGGAAATGCACTGGGGATATTATTTAGCCCAACTGGGGGCTCACCTGCATACAACCCAGTGCGTGGGGGAGGAGCGGGATGGAATATTAGAGAGGAGAAATAGGGTGGCAAAAGAGATAGGTAAGCTAGAAAAGGAAAGAGTGGGGCCTCTACGCTAAACTAAGCGAAGCAGCAGCAGAAATGGCGCGGACAGCAGTCTGCCGTCTAAAGGCGCTTGCTGACTCCGGTGGCCTCAAGGCCGGAACACGTCACGGCGACTTGGAGGAACAACTATCTACAATCGACGGCAGCAGTGTAACCTGGTCGCGCCCACGGGAACGCGGCACGGCAGAGGAGCGGGATTAGTTTAATGTGGTGAACAGAGCCAAATCGGCCGCAAACTCATCGCCAAGGCATGTGAAATCGCGCACCACGAAGAGCACAGACAGCGGATCGACGAAGATTGCGGAAAGGGAAGAATCAGGAGGTGCGACAGCGAATAAGCTAAAGGTGCGGCGCTTCCCCAACAGATGGCGCTAAGCTGTACTTATACCGAGCTGTCGAGGTGTCGAGGTGTGCGGAGCTGTCGAGCTGTTGAGGTGTGCGGACGTACAGAGCGCGGCGGAGGCATCGACGACGAAAACGGATAAGTGTTTTATATTTATTATTCCTTTTTTAGAGTGACCATGTTTTAGAGAGAGATGTAGGTTAGTTGAAAGGGGCGGTAGTTGTTAGCGTAGGGAAGTGACCGAATCAGAGGTGTCGCGCGGTTGTTGCACGTGGCGGTTTGTAAGCGTTGGTAATTCGTGAAAGAAGAATTGATGCTGTAGGAAAGAATCGCACGTTGCGGCTTACTTTTAGATTGGAAGGGAACGCGCGAGAACGCGGCAGTGAAATAAGCCAGAGTTGGGCACGCCTTGGACGGGCAGTACCATGCCTCAGAGGAAGAAGCCGGGTGTGATGTGCACGGGGTGCGAGCACGAATACCCGCTCGAGGAGACGAGATTCGAGTCGGTCGAGGACGCGGAAGGACAGGAATTCATGTGCAGAGTGTGTGTGCTAGCGTCGCGCCTCGACCGGCTCGAGGAAGAAAAGGAGCAGCTCAGAGTTCAGGTAGGCGAGCTACAGGAGGAGTTGAAGGATGAAAAAGAGCAGAGGAAGGCACTCGAAGCGAGGCTGGCGCAAATGGAGGTCAAAATGGCGACGAAGGGTGACATCCCAACAAACGATGAAGCAGGTCACGAGGCAGATGGGTCGGCAGTGCTTGACCCCGAGAAGGGAAAGGAGGAGAAGACGCCACGCCGGAAGACGATCCCGAGCTGGCGCTGACTCAGCCGGTGCGGGAGCAGGTGGCCGCGCCGGGGGGCAGCCAGGAAAAGGAAGAAAGGCGCATGGTGATCGTGGCGGGGGACTCCAACATGCGGTACTCAGAAATGGAGATTAGAGGCCGGGTGAGAGAGGACGAGAGAGTGCAGGTTGGCGTGT
Source organism: Haemaphysalis longicornis (assembly GCF_048455015.1). NCBI lineage: Eukaryota > Metazoa > Arthropoda > Arachnida > Ixodida > Ixodidae > Haemaphysalis > Haemaphysalis longicornis. The sequence continues at coordinate 90,898,980 of NW_027526422.1, forward strand.
TCCCGGGGCAGACGGTCAGGGTAGTGTTAGAAAAGGCAAAGGATAAAATGTGGGAAAATATGCAGGGGCAGAACCTAGTGATTATCGCAGGAGGAACCAATGACGTTCTGCAGGGAAGGGGCGCGGGAGTGCGCAAGCAGCTAGAAAAGGGGGTGAAGGAACTTCGGGAGCTGTGCCCACATGTGCAGGTCGTCGTGAGCACAGTACCAGAGATAATTGGGAGAGGGGTACATGTGGAAAGGGAAGTTGTAGCGGTAAACCGAGACATACGGGAGCTGGGCAAGGAGCTGAGCTTCGCTGTCGTAGACATCAACAGGGATGTCCGATGGATGGGCCGGAAAAGGGCGTTCCAGCGTGACGGAGTGCAGTTCAACGGGCAGGTGGGAGCAGCCATCGGAAGACGACACGCGGCGCGAACTGTGGCTTTTTTAGGGGGCCCACAGGTCTTTGCGAAGATGGAGTAGACAAATGCAAGGAGCAAAGGGAGATAGCGGGGTCGGTGCAGATCGGTGCAGGCAAACGAAAGGGACGACGACGGCGTGTAAAGAAGAGAGGGGCGAAACTGAATATCGCGTACATAAACATGCAGGGTGGCAGGAAAAGAGAGAAGTGGATGGAGATTACTAAGCAGCTAGAAGAGGAAGATATCCAGGTATACGCTGTGACCGAGATGCACCTACGGGACTTGGAGGAACCTCCGGTAATCGGAGAGTATGCATGGGAAGGTTGTAACAGGACGGCTGGATTGAGAAAAGGCGGAGGAGTAGGACGGCAGGGGACTAATTGGAAGAGAGTGAAAGAAGACTGTAAAGAACATGTGTGGATGAAAGGGATAGTGGAGGGTAGAGAGATGGCTTTAGGGGTGTCTTACCTGTGGACGGGTAAAGATAGCAAAGAACAAAACGAAAAACTGGTGGCGTGTCTAAAAAGGACATCGAAGATTTGAAACGTTCCGGGGAGGTACTATTGGTAGAAGACATGAACGCCCACATTGAAGATCTAGACGGGTACACCGACTTCAACGGAAATCTAATGCTAGATATGTGTCAGTACCAGAAGCTGATCATAGTAAATAGGGAACAAAAATGCGAGGGTCAAATAACGTGGGAGTGTGGTAGGAGACAGTCGAGTATTGACTACTGCCTTATTTCAGAGGGACTTTATGAATGGTTGGATGGCATGACCATAGATGAGGAAGGGGGCCACAGTCTGGGCAGTGACCACAAGCGCATAAACCTGAGTTTTGGGAAACTGGGGGGCGAAAAAACGGGTCGACCGGGGCAGCGCACAAAGTTAAACAGCAAACAAATTGCGGATATAGCCAAAAGCATAAAGGCGGACATAGAAAGAAATCCTGGAGAAGAGTGGGAATATGACAGGCTTATCAAGACTATGCAGGAAAAAATAGTCAAGGCAGAGGGGGCCAATCGATGGAGAGGAAAAAAAACACCCAAAAGCTGGTGGAACAAAGAAATAAAGGCGGCGATAGAGAGGCGTAAACAGGCGTCTAGAGAGCACAGGCAGGCCAAGAGGATGGGGAGACATAAGGAGGTGGACCTAAAATGGGAGCATTATAAGAAAATGAAACAGGAAGTGCAGCAATTAGTGCAGGCGAAAATAAAGGGGGACAGCGAGCGATGGGTAGCGCAAATACGAGGAAGGGGTAGAGACGCGCCGAAAAGGTTTTGGAACCATGTGCAGGCATTAGGGAAACGTACGAGTCCCACAGAAGGCGGTGCTATAGAAAACGAGCAGGGGCAGATGCTCAAGGGAGAGGAAGCATTAGCATACCTGCACAAAATCATCACGGAGAAGTTTGGTAAGGTGGATGAAGAGGCCCCGCAGCGACACAGAGATGTTGCGGCGGGTAGGCCGAAATGTCTGGAGATAGATGGGGACAAGCTGAAATGGAAAAGAGCAGAGGAAAAGGTCCCCAAGAATACTGCGGCAGGCACGGATGGGATACCGATGGAGTTGATTAACCAGTTAGGACCAAAGAGCAAGGGAAAGCTACTGCAAGCCATCAGAACAAGGATAGAAGAAAAGGCAATACCGGCCGCGTGGCAAATGAGCAGGATGAACTTAGTGTACAAGGGCAAAGGAGTCAGGACAAACCCAAGCTCGTATAGGCCAGTAACCGTCACGTCAGTGCTGTACAGGTTGGCAATGCAGGCAGTGAAGTTCGAACTAGAGCAGTGGGTGGAAGAAAATAGGATATTAGGGGAGCTTCAAAATGGGTTTCGAAAGGACAGAAGACTAGACGACAACTTATTCGTGGTAAGCCAATGCATAGAGGTGGCGAAGATGCAAAACCGACCTTTGTGGTTAGCCTTTCTGGACATTAAAGCGGCTTATGATAATGTAGACAGGGAGCGGCTTTGGAGTATCCTGGAGGACGAGGGAGTTTGGGCAGAATTCATTAGCTTACTCAGGGAGCTATACCGGGAGAACCAAGTGCAAATAGTGTGGGAGGGGGGAACATACAATAGGCCTGTATACACCTACAAGGGTCTGAAACAAGGATGTCCTCTCTCTCCGCTGCTGTTCATGATCTACATGACGGGGTTAAAAAGGAAGCTAGAAGTCAGCACGATGGGGTTCGACTTATCCTACATGAAAAACGGGCAGGTGGTGGAACAACGGGTTCCGGGACTAATGTATGCAGACGACATATTGTTGATGGCGGACAACCAGATGAGTATGCAGGGCTTGATGGATATATGCGGTGAAGAAGCGACGCACCTAGGGCTATCCTTTAGCAGAGAAAAATCAGGGATCATGGTCTTTAATGACGGCGAGGAGCACAAAACAGTATCAGTGCAGCAAGTAGAAATACCATTGGTGAAAGAGTATAAATATTTAGGGGTATGGCTGAACAATAGCGAAGATTACACGCAGGCGCATGAGGCTCACCTTAAGACGAAAGGAAGACGGAACGCGGCTATAATGAAGCATAGAGCCCTCTGGGGATACAGCAAATACGAGGTGGTAAGGGGAGTTTGGAAAGGGGTCATGGTACCAGGATTAACTTTCGCTAATTCGGTTCTGTGCATGAAGTCAGAGACCCAAGCGGGCCTGGAAGTAAATCAGAGGGCGGTAGGCAGATTGGCCTTAGGGGCCCACAGTAAAACTACAAATGAAGCGGTACAAGGGGATATGGGCTGGTCGTCTTTCGATGCGAGGGAGGCACAGAGCAAGATAAAGTTTGAGGAATGACTTCGTGACATGGAGGACGAAAAATGGGCCGCGAGGGTGTTTAAGTACCTGTATTTGAGGAGCGTGGACACGCGGTGGAGACGGAGGACCAGACAGCTGACCAAGCGGTACGGAAAGTCGGTAGGGGAAAGCGGGGTTTACACAACAGTTAAAAAGCAGGTAAAGGCAGCAGAGACGACGAAGTGGGCAGAGAGAATGGAAGCGAAAAAAACCCTGGAGACTTATAGGACAGAGAAACGGCAAATTAAGAAGGAGGGATTCTATGGCAATACGAGAGGCAGTGCGTTGCTCTTCGAGGCACGGGCAGGGTGCCTGAGAACCCGGGCATACACGGGTAGCTACAGGCAGCAGGATGAAACGTGTGCATGCTGCGGCAGTGATCGGGAAACTATAGACCATATTGTCAGGAGCTGCACAGAGATACGGCCACCGCGGGGTGAGGGGGAAACGACGCTGGCGGAGGCCTTGGGATTTGGGGCGAGGGGGAACCTCAACTTCAAGGCCATAGAGGTGACGAAGAGGCGACTGGAGTGGTGGTGGAGGAAAAGCAGGGAAGGGATGGGTACGCAGGTGGAGTAATCATGCGGACGAGAATTTAGAACAGCGAGGGGAGAAAAAAGGGGGGTGGGGGCGATGAGTTTAAAACAGAAAAGAGGGAGAGATGGGAGGGAGGAAGCAAATCTATAGGTTAACCTGGGTGTAGGGCATGTAAACGTAATAAAACAGGCAAGTCGGTTGCTGACAACCGACGCCCCGATTCAAAGGGAAAGCCACTAATCATCATCATCATCATCATCATCATAGAGGCTAAGCTGTACTTATTTTTTAGGCTAGAGCAGGTTGCCTGCGAACTAAGAGTTTTGTGGGGAAGTATTCACAAAATGATGGGGTATGCGTGGTCTGCGGAAAAGAAACAGAAACTATGCGGCACATCGTGTTAGAATGTGAGGGTATCCATCCAAATCTACATGAAGGGAATATTGGGCTTTCAGAAGCCCTAGGATTTAAGGGTATCACAGAGGAAGTTAACTTCAAGGCTGTCGAGGGGACGAAAAGAAGATTAGAATGCTGGTGGACGAAAAGCAGAGAGGGGAATATTGCCTAGGACAGTTACCACCTGTAACAGAAAAAAAAGTATTTTGTGCCTAATAAGTTTTTTGTGCCTGCCCTAAGCAGCGCTAGTATTGAACCAAAAGTGTAAAACATAGGTATATTAGTCCTTTTTGGTAAGTTGACATGTCATCACCCCGATGCAAAGGGAAACCAATAGAAATCATCATCATCATCATCATCATATGCACAAGGCGAATCAAACACGCCAAGGCTTAATGCAAAATGGCAGCGCACACAATACCGGCATAGCTGCTCCATAGTTCAGCACTGATGCCTCGTCATTGACTAAATCACAAGGAATCTGAGAAGAACTTCTTGCTGGGCTAATTGGTGAATAGTTGCCATGATTTGAAGCGCTACAAAAAACGCGTCTGTCTCGTCTACTCTGTTTCTTCGGCCGTGTTTTTTGTCGCGCTTCAAATCATGGCAATCATAAGAAATGTTCATGTGTCCTAGAAATATTTTTCTCATCTGACGAAAGCTGCTATTTACTGCTCACATGGGAGGTTTCTTTAATTTTCAAGAAAGAATTGGCAGCCTACCTGAGTATCCCAACATTTAGATTACCGAAATACCTACCGAAGGGCTGCACGAATGGGCGGTGGGCTGTCTTCCAGTACATATTGTTGACCCTGTCTTCCGTCTCCGGTGCCATTGCGGCCATCTGCCACTCGTTCATGGCGGCGAACATCCGCCAGAAGTCCTCCACCGGGTTCAGGAACAGAACGTCCGTGTCCGCGTATATGACTGCGTCCACTTCGGGGAGCATGCTCTGCAAGAGACTCATCCTGTAGAATAGCCGCCAACCCTAGTCTTTTAATGTTCGCATTGAAGGAACAGCTGTCTGGGGTTAGCTTTCATACAACTGCAGGCCGGGGTGGGCGGAGTACTTTATTCAGCATAAGGCAAAAAGGGGAGGGATGGGTGGATCGCCAAAAATAAAGGACTCGGGGAGAATATGAGAAAAGGAACCCCTAAAGTAAGTTCTAAACTAAACAAACAGTACTCTGGAATGCAATTGGGGTCTGACAGTCCTTTTCTCGGTGGTTTTGGGCATTGTTTGCAAGAAAAAAAAACTGGCCGTGTATCGGCCTGCTTTGCCGCAAATGTCGCTCGAAGATGACAGTCTTCTGCCACCCCTGCCACGCCGCTGTCTCTCCTCTGTCCTAGTTCAACGTACAACCTCTTCCCCACCTGTTTCGCTTCTCCAATAATAGGCAGTTTTAGAATCGGGGAAGCCGGCGATGGGGGCCCCCAAGAAGTTAGGGGAACCCAAACGCAACGGGCTCACGCGCGGTGAGTTTTAGAAGAGGGGGTCCCAACTGCCTGCAACCGGCTTGCGTTGCTAGGGTCGGCTCGGGTGATGGGAACTTTAGGCTAGCATCGTGGCGAATATGAATTGACGAATTCACCGCGCTATCTGTACAACTGCCAACGACCTTCCCTAACACAACTTCTCAGCACATTATCATTCCTTTTTTTTACCCGTGGAACTTTATTTTGGTGATACTTGCCGTTTGAGCGGTCGATGATCAAGACAACTGCCGTGTCCTGTTTTGATTCTACGGCGCAGGTGGTGTCATGCTTAGGTCGCTCGCCGCACCGCGCGCCGCGGTGCCGGGTCGGACTGTCGAACCTCCGCGGCCGCACTGCGTATAGGCTTCGCATCGTGGCACATATCTGATCACCGGTTTTAAAATCAGCGCTGATAACATCCCCTAGCACAATATTTCACCACACTAACTACTACTATCTCGCATGTGGAACTTCTTTTTCGCGATCACATTGATTGGAGGAGGGGCGACAACCTGTTGCTACCGTGGTCTGCACCGGTTCGAGCTCTTGGTGGGCCGAGCGGGTGGGCGCGGCCGGCGTTGCGGGAGCCATTTCCGAGGGTAGAAAACGTGCCGTATCCCTTTCTTGCGAACGACGTGCGGAATATAATAATTCAGCTCAGCGACCGTTGTAGTGGATTGGGTGGATCAGGAAACGAGCCGCAGGTTTCTCTTCAGCCGTGGTCGCGGACAGTCTCGCTGGCTGCGAGAGCGACGCAAGAAACTCAAGCTCCTCTTGAGGCCAGCTTTGGGGCGTCCGATATTTCGGCAAAATAGCGTGCGCGCTAAACGAAACCAAAACCCCAAGGACGGCTTGGGTTCTGCGCATGCGCAGTACGGCGCCTCAAGCCGCTTTGGGACCCAAGAGCGTTGGGTCCCCTATTCTAAAGCTCCCTAATGAATGCCATGGGAGTCTGCTGCATTCAATTCAATTTCCCTCGGCCGCACCGCTGGCGCGCCATCGGTTGCGACCCTTTGTTACTGTTGGGCTAGCTGTAGCGTCTCGAGCTGTAGGCTCGAGCACGAAGCCTTCGTGTATTTTTGTAGCGAAAGCTACACTACGCTACCCCGGGCAGTCTTCGCGGGGTGACCAGTTTTGACCTTGAGAGCTAGAGGTAAAAACACACCCCTTCCGCAAGCGCCCAGCACGGTGCAGCGGCCCGATGGTGGCGAGAGATACGCGGCACGAAGAGAAATAGTCGAGGAGGGAACGGAGAAGTACGCCGGACCCGTGTCGCCATCTGGCGGAGGAAGACGAGGATGCCGCCGCTGCAGCGATGATGAATAAACAGCACGGAGCAAGAACATGTAGCAGGCGAAACGAGGCGTGCTAGACGGCCAGATAATGTCACAAGCGCTTGTCATGGGTTAAGCTAGCGGAATCTGCTGTCGGTGAAGAAACTGCGCGGTCACCGCGATTGTTGTTTCACTACTCAGCCCCGGAATGAAGTGTGGCCGCGATCAGTTCGTCTGTGAGGTGCCGCTACCCTCTTCTTCACCATCGCAGCTACAAAGAGTTGCAATCCGCCTTCCTTTTTGCTGTAGCATTGTCTGGTCGCTCGCCCGGGCTTTCCGCAGTGGGCCATTTTGCCTCCTAGATATTCTTGCTCCGTGATAAACTTCCTATTCATTGGTAACATGTAAACCACACCTCCACAATGGGCCTAGCCAGGGCAGTGTAGCTTTCGCTATCAACTAGAGTCAACCAAAGCAAAACCACAGCAATTTTTTGCTTAAAATCTGGCTTTCACTCTTCGTTTTTATTTTCTCTCACAAGTATCAAGCACACGTCTATTTTTATTATAACAAGACTGGTACTGTCAGATATTTTCTAGTTTCGCTTCAAATATGTGAAATGTTTTTTTTTACATAACAATGTTGTCAATGTTGACAAGAATGAAGTATGCTACCAGATTTCACTGTTTGGGCGTTTTCAAAAGCTGTGTTTACTTTTGCTCGAACGGGTGAATCGCGGCACAGGCCGACGCATATACAGCAAGCCAAGAATTTTGCATTTAGACAGCCCAAAAAAGTCCATTCTCTCTAAAAACAATGATCCAGTCGTTATGGGTATTTGATAGAGGCGGTGGTCATCCGCTTTCTTGTTTCCACCACACACTTGAAAATGTAGAGCGTCGCCCTTACCGCACACTGCGTGCGTCAATTGCCTATAGACGGCGTTAAAATGACAAATTCCACCATTGTATGCCTTTTATACGCCACGTAACGAACCAGTAAGTGATTTTGTGGTATCAACGCTAAAAGAGCAAAGCATGCCCGCGGAGCTAGAGACATTTAAATCCAGAATATTCACTTCCTTAATGCGTTTTTTCCCCGTACCCCTTGGTATTTATTCTAACATTTTTTTCCCTAAAAGCATCGCATTTGTGCGATTACACTGGCCTTTGTAATATTCGCCGGTAGCATCTTATTTCTTGTGTGATGAACGTTACAATTGAAAATGAAGGCCGATAACTAAACAAAAACTTTTAATCGTCCAATGTTAGCTTTTTTTATACATCATCGTTATTCCCTTTTATTACAGACGGCGATATTGCTGCCCAAGGCGTCAAATCTACGCTGAAAGCGTGCAGTATCCAGACCAAATTGACACATCAAGTACGGCTCGCCCCTAAACTATTACTCCCTTCGGTAACTCAGCGTACAGGCACATACCGGTAGGAAGAGCCTTTGCGTAGCGCAGGGCCTGAACATAGACCACCAGACGTGGTAATTCTCTTTCGGGTACCACACTGGCAGCAGATCACACTGGACACGCTGTCTCACTCCTTCGGGCCAGGATCCCACCTGAAGAAACGAGCGAAAGGTGTATAAAGTTTACTCTGACACCAGAAATTTTAACAAGGGAAAATACTGTCTGTTAGAGCTTTTGCCCATGGACGTGCTTGGCTTTATAGTGCTTTTAGTGGTGGCCTCATTATCTACCGCTAGCGCTATGATTATCATAAGCGCTCGCCATGATTTTCATCACCGCTGCCTGGCCTGGTGAAGGATCCGTGCCACGCGAAAGAGTAGAGGAAACACGAGCAATTAGTGACAGCACTAAACAAAGCAACAAACATGTTTTAGTTTCAGATGCGTAAAACGTTTTGCTACGTGCACTCGAGAACGAAGCGCTTTACTTTTAAACAGTGGCGTCAACGGTCTCACGTGTAGCATGATTAATGCCTGAACTTAAGGGAACTCTTGTTTAATTTTTTGATGTCAATTGCCGTTAGACAATGTTTTCAACTGAAACGGCATTTCTTCCTTCTCTGGGTACTATTATTGTGACGCATGCACTTTAAACTGTCAAACTGTTATCGTAAGCACCAACTGCTTCGTATCTGTTTCGGTAGTGACATTTTGAGAACATACAAAGAAGAAAAAGCGCCGGACAGAAAGGGCACGACACATTACAACAAACTCACTTCTTTGCGCAGTTTCTCTCGGTTCTGGTCGTCGGCGATGATGATCAGCCGCATCGGTGTCGTGGAATATGCCACGGCTGATTTTATTGCAACTAAGCCGATCCAGTAGTGGCTCTCACAGATGACAAACACCAACGTCATGCTGCACAGGGAACGGAATGGAATTTCAAACTAATATGTAAAGAGCCACCAAATGTAAAAAAGGAATACCTTTGAAAGGGGGACGTAAAAATATTGCTGTGCTTTATGGGTCGGAGCTTCACCAGTGAATGACTTTAGACCACGTTGGGGACTTTAAATGGCCCATTACGACAAAATGGAGCTCCGGTTCATAAAAAATACCGTTGCTTTGTCCCGATGACCATGGTAACGATTTTACAACACACTTCAGAAAATATTTCAAATATTTTGGAAAACTTATGAGGCAGGGAAACTCCCAAGTCACTCTTGGGCGATTTCTCTGTGACGTCACAAAATCGTGTTTATGCAGTTGACGGCAGTAGACGTACGGAAGAGCCAAAAAAACATGACAGTCCAATCGTTGTGGGCCTCTATAGTACCAGAGAATCTGGCAGCAAACCGGACAGGAGCCATAACACACCAAGTGCGATAGTGTGTTTGGTGTGTTTGAGTGGACATGTGCGCGTAGTAGTGCACGTATGCCCACAAACTAGCGTGTGCGCACAGATAGCAAAAACTCACATGGGTTTGGGGTGCGCCAGAGCACTTCCGTTTCCGCCTCCAGAAGCATTGGCAGGGCCAACTGTTTTGTTCTCGATGTGGCCGGCGTCGTCGTGCGGTGTTCCTACGCAGTTGCTTGTGTCAGTCGGTGGGCGTCGCCACCAGACGTAGGCTTGTATGCGGTCAATCTTTATCACCAGAGTCACCATGGCCGTTAGTATGCAGAGACAGAACACCAATAGTCCAACCTTCGGCACCACCATTTCCTCCCACCTCCGTGCTGCATGTACAAGAAGAAAGTATTAGATACAAGGCAATTACTCAGAACACCCGCCTCGCTATTCGAAGTTCAAAATTGTCCCTATTGAAACATCAGCCATCGCTTCAAAGGGGGGGATAGACATTATCCCGTATCTTAAAACATTAACGTGGGCGTTTAAGCAAGCTTCCGCTAGAAAACCGACTGAACGATTGCCCTAAAAATCAACTAAGCGATGTATTTAAAAAATTAGTGAAGATCACTCTAACACACAAATGGAGCGCGAGTTCCGTTCTTCAGCAGAGCTTGCTATAGGTAGGGGCCACGAAGACAAAACACGTTTGCTTTATCCTAAAGATTTCGTGTTCTATAGTGCCCCCAGCGCTTGTCCGGAAGCAAACGATGCTTTGTTCTCTGCGAAATTAATTAACTTCAGCTAAAATTTTGATTCCTGCGCCGGAAAGTATGTTTGAACGACGTTCGCAATGCCATCATAAGAACAGGTCTTTCAGGAAAACTTGGTCCCGCACTCTAATCCAGGCGTTGGAGCGGAGACTTGCTTACTGTTAGTCAACCTAGATGGCGCCACCACACACGCGGCAAGCTGTTTTCGGGTTTTGGTTTTTTTTTTTTGTGACCCTATTTAAACCTTGCTTGTTTTTGTTCACGGAGAAAATCGTTTCGTTAAACATGCCGCTCGCTTAACGAATATGGCCTCGTAAGACAACGTCGTTTGCGTCAATCGGCCAGCGTCGTCTGAGACAACCCTAAAGCCCCGCAGTGCATCTAAAACGAAGTAAAGCGCGCGCAGCACCAACAGCAGTACGCATCGGTGTTCTATGTTCACGTGTGCTTCTATGGCTTCCCCTGTTTGTCCCACCATTCTTACTGATATAAAAAGAATGCGCCCTCAAATTAAGCGCGAATATCTCGTTTGGCAAGCTTATTAGTTCGGACTAATTTGCGTTTGCTTTTTCCGGCCTCCGCCAAGAGCAGAGCTGGCTGGTATGACATCATAGGTTCTTTTGCGGGAAATGAGCTAGTGGATCGCATGGCGATTCCATTTTTCCTTAATTACACAGCTTAACTGAGTGAAGTCTACGTCAAAAGTGGTGTCAGCATGATTCCAACGAGGCAATCTTTTGAATGAACCGAACTTGCATTGTGTCTTCATGGGCCCTTTAAGGTCCATAATACAAGCGCTCCGAGTCGTGGCGTACATAACCTGTTGTGTTCGACGGAAGACAAATCTAGTCTGTTCTTTGCGTTTGTTTTTCGATTGTTGCTGCTTTATTTATTCATGGCCCTTTATTTCCACCGTGTTATTTACGAATTTATTGTTTGGCTTTTTGAATTTACCTTAGGATAACTTCATGAGTTTATGTACTATCGGCGTCAAATGAAACGCGAACAAGAAAATATGAACCTGAACGCACAAATAGCGCGATTGCTTTCAATCCAAGCCAAAATGACGCGTGGCTTAGTTACAAAAACAAAGTTGGGAAAAGTGTATTTCCAAACATACAAATAGCGTGTCATTATGTGAACCCTACGAACAGTATTTTTTTTTAATTTTACAACGTATGGTTCATATTTTCATGTTCGCGTTTCATTTGACGCCGATAGTACATGATGAGCTCACTTTTGGGTTTTTATACGCCTCGAGCTTCGCGATCGCTGCGCCGCCTGCCGCCGCTTCTCCGCGGCGTTGACGGGATTTGCGCTGCGTGACTGATAGGGGCTCGTGCAGTGTTTTGGTTCTATTTCGCTTCTTTTCGCCTTTCCGCGCCCTAAAAAAACTTGTTATGGTGACGACTATAGGCAAAGAGTACGTTTAGGTCACTTAAAAAGCAGCTGCGTCTTCGTAGAGTTCGCGATCGCCTGCAAGAGGTACCCGGGGACGCGGTTCTGTGCGCTTCGTCGCCGCTCTTCCGGGTGTCGGCGACGGCAGCAACATATCCCCCATGTCACCTCGAAAACATCAGGCACAAATGAATTCTACTGACGCCTCGTTTAAACCTGATACTGGCACAATGAGAGGTTGGCTTCAATTTTCAGCGTGTACAACGAATGCGGCTTCGTTTCGCATATATACGCCGCAGAAAAATATGTTTCGGGGATGTGATTACCCAATCCCGGACAATACCTTATGCCTTTTATAAGAATATAAACCATGCGAAAATGTAAAGTATATTCCAAGCCTGTGCGTCATTAAATATGTGCCCACAAAATGAAACCACAGAAAAATAAATGCTGTGCCAATTCGGAATTTAGAAACATAATAGCTCTAACGGAAATTAAAAAAAAAAAACAGTGCAGCTTCTGGCATGCTAAAGACGTTCGTCTAAACTTAAGCCAGGTAGGTTTCACTAGACCAACGTACTATACGCGAAATGCACTGCTATTTCGCGAGAAATCGGTGGGGGGGGGGGGGGGGGTGGGGGGGGGGGCGGGGAGGGGGACGCCAAGAAATGAACGTTTTAGTAATCCCACGCATAAATCTCGCGTTCACTTTCCTTTTGTTTTTCTACTTCAACGAAGAGCTGATTGTACGACGGACGCATCTTTGGAAGTATACAGGGTAGGCTGTTCAACAAGCGATGAAATGTGTCGTTGGAAGAGTGTGGTACGTCATAAGGCCCTCTGATTTCAGTTTCTGGTTTATTCTGCAGGCTCCCTGTGCCATATGACGGTATTTCGAATAAGCATTTAGTCGCGGACGCGGAATATATTGTAAGCCCGTCTCTGCGCTGCTCGCAGAGGATATATGTAGCAGATGAAGGTCTGCGGGCGCGCACCTCACGACAAGACGACTCTGTCGTGTGCTGATCCCCGAGTATAATTATGCATTGTCCATTGTACTTTTATTGAATATTCCCGAAATTAACAGACTGGTTTATAAATGGGTGATCAATATCTGAGGTATAATATTGGCAAACGTAACTGGTGTGCTGTCAGGTATGAGTGCTCCGCTGATTATGTAAGCACACAAAACCGATTTAAATCGTAGTGTATAGCTGTAGCATGAACATCTGAGGAACCGGTGGTTACGGTGACACGGCTAGTCAATTCAGATTTGTGTAACTACAATCGGCTCCATCATACGCCGGTTCCGCGACGCCGGCCTGTGGCACACACCTGGCGCTTATACAGACCAAAAATACCACACTAAGATCGCGTCGGAAACATTTACACTCTCGTAAACACATCCCATTTGCGAACAGAGTGACTGCTCCACATAAAACATGAATTTCAAACGTCCACAAACGGTAAATCTCAGTCGTGAACGTGCCGCAAAAGCAGCGGCAGCACTGGGGAGCGGGGCGCGGACTCCCGCGCCTGCTTTCGAAACGGGCCGCTAGGGGGATTTCAGTGGCGCCCCTACAGGCCGCGCTCGAGGCGTATACTGCTCCGTCAAATAGCGAACTCTGGTGCCCATTTGCTGCTTCGACGCAATCTTTTGACGTCACAATCAATGGTCTCCTTAATATATATTGAACCTCTGGCATTCGTCTGCTCACTTATTGGTTAGTATTGCTTTTACACAGCGGAGCTGTTTAAGCTTGAGCTCTTGGTCCGGTTGTGGTAGCAAAAGTAATACCAAGAAAAAAAATGGCCGCGTATCTGCTCCTTTCGCTGCAAAATGTCGACAAAAGACGATATAGTCTTTGTTGACATTTGCCAATTAAATGCCTCCTTTCGCTTTCCCGCTCACCTCTGATGTTGTTCTTCTTGCGTCACGCTCCTCCCAAGGTAAACACGCTAGAGGTTTGCTCAGGCCTACTCCACGTGCGTTCTAAGAAGAATGTGGAACCTATCTAGTTGAACCTTTCGTAAATGTTGCGCTTTATTTCTTAAAATTCCAGCAGAAGCTATAGTGGCGCGGGTGTTAGCAGGCGATGGAGTGAATTTTTTTTTTTGAAGTGGATGTAGCATTTCATTTTGCAAAAATCAAGCATCTGTAAATTTTTCTATAAACAACAGTGTTCCTTTCAACAGTGTTCCTTTAGGAACACTGTTGATATCTCTTATGTAATATTTTATGTCTCATATTTGCATAATGTCTTGTTCTTGTTCAACAATGCTGACAATTATGAACATTAAAACCGTGCTTAGACGTTTAGATTTGGCAGTGAGTATATAAGACTATTGCGCAGGTACTGTTTCACTTTGGACGGGTGGCTGAATCGCGTCACAGACAGACAGACAGACGGACCAAAATTTCTGTGTTTAAGTGGCCCTAGCACGACTATCGTCTTTGAACGAATTCCTCCGGCGCGAGGCGCCCGGCACGACCTTCGCGCAGCTGCGTAGGCGGAGTTAGGCCTCGTTTAACTATGACGTCACTGCGCCGACGTGGAGACTTCAAGTGGCCGCCTCGGCGACACACAGCGCCGCGTAGCTCCGCGCTGAGCACATCATTTACACTCCCGCAAAACTTGGGTCGACCGAAGCAGTATGCTTCGGTCGACCCAAGTTGCATCTTATGTATGCATCTTCAGAGTATGCATCTTCTATGTATGCATCTTCAGTATGCATCTTCAGAGGAAGAACAAGAGCAGCGCGAACGCCGTCGTGTCGGTCCTTGAGAACGTATGAGACGGTTTCGGTCCAACCCCGAGAGAGAGAGAGAGAGAGAGAGAGAGAGAGAGAGAGAGAGAGAGAGAGAGAGAGAGAGAGAGACTTTTATTGAGCGAAAATAGTTAAATGAGCGCGGTGCGACAGTAGCAGCTCTGTCAACGAATGAGGCTTGTACTCCCCGGTCAGAGCTACCCAGCGCTCCCTCCCACTGCTCGTCGGAGGTGATTGAAGGGAATAAAATAATAAACACCGTTTAATAAACACTTTCCATCTCTCGCTCCGAAGCCGCCGCGCCTAAGCGGCAGCGAAGAGCGAAAGATTCGGAGTGCCACCCTCGTGGAGTACAGGCGGAATCGCCGGTAAAACGACCCGGCTCGTTAACAAAGCAAGGCTGGAGAAACAGCGGAGCTGCGGGTAGACCTAGCTTCTTCCTTGTAACGGAACGTCCTTGTGAAATCCGGTTAAACTTGGCGTCACCCCTCAACACTTAGCGTAGCCTAGCAAGAACATGGCAAAACAAAAACAAAATTTTACAAACCCTAGCAAAGCTTAGCAATACTCAGCAAAACAGGAAGAAGCTATGAACACCTCCAGCTCCGCTGTTCTTCCAGCCTTGCACCACTAGTGAAAGCCGCGCCAATTCTTCAAGTAAACTTTTACAAGAAATTAACTTCAAATTCAAGTCGTTAATCATCAGTAAATTTCAAAGCATGGAGACTTCTTTTCCTTTCACCACAAATATAGTGGTTTCTCCAACACGGCCGATGCATAGTTGTCACCGAGAGCCGCATTTCCGAGCAAATAGCTATTGCAAAGTCCTTCATGATGTGCCAAAAAGAGTTAGTAACCAATAGTCGAATTCGGGTTTAGCCGTTCCGTGCGAAGAAATTGCCTAATGATTCACATGGCTGCTTCTATTGTTTCGTTAACAGAACAAAAATGGTGTGGTTTGCATCGCAAGCACGAAGCAGATATGGACGTGCAGTTGACATATTTTGCTCATGTAGGCATTATTCTATTAGTTCAACCAAAACGCACATCAAATGTGATTGAGCATCCTATGCTCTCATGTTAGGATTTTAATATACTTTTAGTCTTCTCGTTCGTCAAATTACGTCCTGTAAAATGATATCAAAGCACTTTTAAGGCCGATTGCCGTTTACATCGCCGAGGAGTATTGGTCCTTCCTAAAAATGGAATAAATTTTTATTCAAAGGTCGCCTGTGTCTAAAAAAAGGCGCTTTGAAGCCCGTCAGGAGGCTGTTTGCGTGTTGGCTAATGACTCCATTTTTGTTTCATTTACGCACTTATGTCAAAGCACATTTGCGCGGAGATTGCATTTTTTTTAAATATTGTCCTTTTCGGCGTTGATTAAAGCTTCCCCGGTTTTCGTTTGGCCTCACTGCACAACGATCCAGAAATGTAGCATAGAAAGTGGCTTTTCTAACTAGTAGTGAACTTTCGGGCCGTCAGCCTATTTTAGACACCCAGACTTGTGACTTTTAAAGAATGCAGTCTCCGTTTCAGCTTTGTGTTCTAAGATAAACGACTCACCGGAATAAACAAGTAACATGCATTTCATGCTTCTTCTTTTTAGTATTATTATTGATTTTTAGTTGATTTTTATTGCATGCCCAGGATGGGCCCAAGATGACGGCAATGCAGAGTATATGACGTGTATAAATAAACAGCACATAGATGACGCCGCTGATTCAGGCCTACATAAAATGTCAAACATAAAAACAACAACACGCGCAAACAATTCAGTACACAAATCAAGCATCAGTTAATCAAGAAAATATCGCTGTTTTCCATGATATCAATGGTCCCCAGTTAACACAAATGCAAGTTGCTCCAATCCGTTATCGTACGGGATGAGAAAGAACATTAAAAAGGGTATTTCTGGTGCTACAAAGGGTTAACGATTTCCCATGTCGGTGTCTCGTTAGTCCTGTGATCATAGGTTTTATGTACGGCTCTACCATCGAATAACAACTGCCCCTTATAAAGGTTTAAGTTAACTTCAGCGGGATAATTCTCCGTCGTTTTTTTTTTGAAGGTTTAAAGGTCAACTGTCCGTTAAAGTTCAAGTATCATGCAGTGTCCTTGGAAAACGAAAGGAAATCGGAAGATATTCTGGAAGGGCCAATTGCGACGCAAGCGGGTCGCAAACTCACTTGCGTCACAGTTGGCCTTACCAAATCGGAACGACTGGCGCACTGCTGAATTTTAAAGCGAAGCTTTAAGTCCGAACTGATGCCGTTGTACGCCAATACGACCTGCAGGAAAGCCAACTTTCTCCGACGATGATAATGAATTATCGTGGGTGGAAAAAAAAAACGCTTCTCGTGACCGCAATCGAACCAGGGTTGCACGCGTTACGAAGCCCGCGTCTATCCGATTGCTCGATTCGACATGGTCGAAGTGGTTTGAAAACTCAAATAACAACCAAAGAATCCTTCACGAGAAGAATGGCGTTGCTCTGCGTGCAGTAAGGCTGTTAGCCACAAGACGTTAAGCCTAACGTCATATCTCGGGGTTTAACACCTCGAGCCGGCACACCCTCAAAAAATTGCTCACTGAACGACAAGGAGCAGGTACAATTCTTGCTGTATACCCCTATCCCAAACGTTAGGCCTACGGAGGGCACACCCGAGAGTTGATGTGGGTGTTCTGGAAAAGTGGTGCGTGCTTCCAGAGTAGCCCATACTCGCACTGTGGAATTACCCACCCAAAGTACCACCACGGGATAGCCCCGCGTTCTACCCTCGTCGTCGTTAGACGGAGGGGTGCATGATTTTTTTTTTAAGTGATGTCGAAAGTAGCTGGTCCCCTGTCAAAAGTGGAACGTGTCGCCAGCGCAAACGTACGTTACCACTCTCCTAGTGTCCGGGCGAGCATTATTGCCACATTTATTTTTATTACACCTAAATAACCACATATATGTCAGCGGTGACCTCTTTCCCTCTCTCGGAAGAAGCAGCTGTCCCCTCAATATCGTTCTTTTTTTACGGGAAAGCCCGCAATATTATTTTCGTTCTGTAGAAAGTGCGGCAGTTTTTGCTCCCCATCAATCGTGTTTGCCTCTTTTGGACACCACATTGCCGAAGTCAATGCGATGTGAGCTCCGTTTACATGAATCCGTCGGAGTCGAGTGGAACCGGAGTGTCAGGGTACTCGTGCCCCGAAGGGTCCATGTAGATCTCGTACTTAGTCGTAAAGACCCGCCGCGGTGGCTCAGTGGCTAAGGCGCTGCGCTGCTGAGCACGAGGACTCGGGTTCGATTCTCGGCCACGGCGGCCGCTTTTCGATGGAGGCGAAAAGCAAAAACGCCCGTGCGTACGAGATTTCGGCGCGCGTTAAATATCCCCAGGGGGTCAAAACTAATCCGGAGCCCTCCACTACGGCGCGCCTCATCGCCTGTGTTGCGTCGGCGCGTTAAACCCTACAATCAATCAATCTTAGTCGTGAAGCTGGCATATCAAAGGATCCCTGGAGCACCCTTCGCTGACGCTATGGGTGCAACACAGCGCAGATCAAGTCGTCGACTCCAAATAGAATGTTTACACGTGACCAGTTTTAACAGAATAATACGGTGTAATAAATCGCATATATTCGAGCTCTCATGTAGTCTCCGGAGTCATTGCATACGCAGCGCTGGCTGGGGGGGGTGAGAGGCCTTGTAGTGCATACGTCAGCCAACAACCTCGAGCTTGAAACCTGTATCAATCAGGGTACAAATTGATGCTCTCCCCAACGCTTGTTTGCCTGATTTCCTTAATACTACTCCCTATAATGAGGATGATTAGGGATGATTAGGAGCTTCTCCTCTCTAACAACGTCAAGGAGTACAGCCACGTTAGTAATAACGCAGCCTCACATAACTTCGGCGTTAACAGGCTACTTTAGTTCAAGATTTGAAAGTTACCCTTTAATTCTCAACTTTTTTAACAACCTTCTAACCTTCTGTTCCCAATTTTTCCAAGTATTTCCAATTTTATGAGAACCTTAAACACAGCAGATCCTGAAAACTGCTACTGGACCTCCTCGGGGTTTTCGCATTCAGCTGCCGTATGTCGCATGGTTTCTGCATTCTTTTCCTAGCGTACAGCCAATGCTTCCTACGCCTGCTTGCTGATTAGCTTCGTTGTTCTCAAGCAGCCCACCCGGGCTTCAGAAAGCAATGCAGTTTAAACATTACAGACAACTACCCTTATTGGTAGTTGCCTCTGATTTTACGAGCCGCTCTGTGAACGTAGGATTACAAGACATTTTAATTACCTCTGCAGGAGTGCCTCAGGGGAGTGATTTTTCTCCTATATTCTTTACGCTACCATGCCGGACCTCCACCGAGCGCTGAAGAAGCACTGTAGGTGAGTTCGTTTATCTATATATATGCAAACGACATTTACGTTTGGTCATCGGCATATCAACACCCGTGGTTGGAAGTGATCGCTAAGAGAGAGATTCGCTTCGTACAAGCCTATCTCTCGTCGGTGGGATCAAGGCTGCCTGTAGAAATATCCTGTTTTGTTTTATTTTCAGCAAGAAAACACAAACCTACGCACCCAAGGTTACCCTCAGGATTCACGCGAATGTATCAGCTTACACGTGTCCAGCTTCTCGGCATCACCATGCACCTGTCGCCCAGAGAGCCGAATATGTAAGGCATCCAAGCGCTAATCGCAAGGTGTGGGTTCGGTCCCCATATTGGTCACGTATTTCTTATGGCTTTCTTTCCTATATAAACGTAAAATGTTAACTTCACTAATAATAGTAAAAAGCCAGCCTCGCCATTCTTCTCCTTTTTGTACGTAATGCATAGAAATATCCACTTACCCCAACTTCGTTTCGCTAAAGGGCGCTTGCGGAATCCCACACTTTAAGCGCACGGCTTGGCACGTGAGCACACGTCTGTAGGCCAGGCTCAAGTCGGAGACGGAAGTGACAGAGTCGGCGCTACTAAATGATTGCTGAAGCACTCGGTTTCTGTAACTCAACGACGAACTACCCTCTAGCCAGGCCGACGCCGTGGAGTCCTTGTAAAAGGTGCTTTATAATTAAATTTCCCTTAACGGAACCGCTATTCGCCGCTTCTTCCTTCAACCTGCCCTATATTTAGAAAGAGCCAGGTGGGATTCAACAGGGACTTGACGTACAGAGCTCGAGTGCTACGCAAGCAGCAGTAGAGTCGCACTGCGCCAAATATAGCAGCTTTTAACACATGTTTTGAAACGCGCGTTTGCAACCACTCGGTCTGAAATTTATTGCTCTTATTCTATATATATGTATGTATATACAGTACGTATGCGTCCCTTGTCACGAAGAGAAGACACGAGCAGCATTTCAATCTTTCAGGACCGAAGAAAGCTGGTTAGGGTGATTTCGTGCTCCCAATGTACAAAATATGTTACAAAAATGAAATCAACGAATTTGGCAGTCCAATAAATATATATGCGTAGTTTTATGTCGGCAAATCAAATGAAGCGGCCGTTTGTTTGGAGCGATTTATGCTTGAGCGTAATATCGTCGACAAGCGTGAGATCGGTTCTCCAGCTACCCTTCTCAGGGTGTACTCGCAAAGCTGTGGTACAACCCGTTTATACTTCACTCCTCTTATAGACCCGCGACTCACACAGTAAACACAGTATGAACCATGAATTCAGGCCCTACTGCCGCCTCTCTTTCAAAGTGACCGTCCACCGGGTTCTTAAACAAATAGTTTAGCTCCAACAGTACGAAACCCGGCTGTGTCTGTTACTACAAATAAAAGTGGACCACTTACAGGACTTGGGGTCAGTGACCATTGTAGTAAACTAAGAGTGACAAGCTTATTTGTTAATTGATTGGCATAGAGTTTTAATAGCTTTGTCTTTCACTCTCTGCTTCGTACCTCACTGTACGTAGAACGTCATTGAAGAATCGCGAGTATCCGGGAAAGTGGTGGGGCAAACCTATAGTGCGGTTTACCAACACAACATTCAGTTTAGTACGGAACGAAATGTTGCCGAAAATCAACTCACTCTGCTAACTTCGTCAAGCTTGCGTAAAAGTGAACACTCAACCCTGCACTTGTACTCGCCATCACGTTGTCAAAGGCCATAGCCGCTGGATTAAACTAGTTAGTGGTTTGTCGTGCGGACGCGTGTTGCTCGAGTGTTTCTTTGGCATCCTGTGAGAATTTATTCGTTTCACGTCGATGCGGCATTAGCTAGTCCTGTGTGTGCTAGCGTGAGCGCACACAGCATATTGCTTTCGTACAGTAGCTTGACTGGAGCCATTACAGTTGTGCAGGCGAAAGCTGTGGAACACAGCATTTTTTCGAAATGTCTGCAGAACCTGTCCATGTGGTGCAAAAGATGATATGTGCCTAATGAACCTGCAGATGTCCTCACCACCGAATGAATGTTGGCCGCCCATCATTCAATATTTCCTTGATGCGTCTTGGTGACTCAGTCTTGTTAGGGTACAGCGCTCCGGACTGTTTATAAGGCATGTTTGTGTGACCAAAGCATCTTCGACCACTCGCCGTGGTGGCTCAGCGGATATAATGATGGGCTGATAGGCCTATGGATGGGAGCTCAATCCTGGCCCCTGACGCCAATTTTCTGATGGAGGCGAAATACGGGAACACCCGAGTTTCGAGATTTACACGCGCTTCCAATTATTTCTTGGCATATATACTGCGCTCCACATAGCCCAGGTGTGGCTTGAGGGCTTTCAACTGCGAAAATGTAAATTTTAAAACCTCTTCTATCAGCTCCGCAGGAACAATTGTTCAGCAGTCCGTAATGGCACCTTCACTGGGTTCAATGTGAGCTATGAACTGATGTGCCAAAAGCTTTTGCTCGATCGTGTATTAAAGCAGCCCCTGTTTCTTCTTAGGGCATGAGGTATATCAGTCGAAACCATGACATGCGTGTCGTGCGCTCGATAAACTTCGCAAAATTCTGTTAAAATAGTAAAACGACATTTTTTTCTCTTTAAGCTTAGACCAAACATGCTCGAAGGTGTTTCTTCACACACTGCCGCAGGCTTCGTGTCCATTGGCTGTTCACCTCTGCTCTAACTCGGAGGTGGGGCCGCTAAAAGAGGCAGGCCTGGAGCTCGTGGGTAATAATGATAATCATTACCGATAGAAAATGGGGCATACCTACTCTGGGGGATCGGCCAAGAAGAACCGGGTTTCATTAACGGGTATGACTAAACAGAACTATATTCCAAGAGCGGAAGCCGCCGCGGTGGCTCAGTGTATAAGGCGTTGTGCTGCTGAGCACGCAGACGCGAGTTGGATTTCCGGCCTGGCGGCGGCTTTTCTGATGGAGGCGAAAGGCAAAAACACCCGTTTGTACGAGATTTTTACACACGTAAAAGATCCCCAGGCAGTCAAAATTATTCTTTTGAACAGCGCAAGTAGACGAGGACGAGAAGTGGACAGGACACAGCGCAGACTAACAACAGGTGATTTATTGCACGAAAATACTTAAATACATACTGTTCGGCAGATTCACACCGTTTGATGGGCACAGGAATAGAATCCTTCGGATTCCCCGCTCGGAATGGCAGCATCAAGCACGCCTGTGCCGGGAAGGGCTGTACCTACAGCTGCACAACCTAGGAGGAGTTCAAGGCGCCTCACAAAGGTACCGGGAATTCAGCGCCATCGCCGACAGGACTACGGAGTTTGTGTGGCAACAGACTACAACTCAACTTCGGAACATGCTACCGAGAAGGCTTCCACCCTCGAGCAGCAAAGTTCACGTTCTAGGTGAGAACCCGCTTCCACCTGATGTGCTACGCGTGTTGGGTCTTGGGCCGAAGTTCGCAGTGCCACCGACTAAGAATGCACCGGAACTTGTGTCTTTAGTGAGGCAGGTCTCCCGGTTTGCTCCGGACTCTGAGCAAGAGCGCTGCATATCTGAAGGTATGGACGTCCTCGCTCAGTGGAAACCTGCTATGTCCAAGTTGCCTCTGAAACGCACAGTGTCTTACCTAAAAGAACAGTCTCTGTCTTTACTGGCGGCGAATAAGGAACGTGGATTCGCCGTCTTACCGAAAGAGCTGTTTCATGTGAAAGCACGTGAGGCCATTCATTCTTAATTTGGGTCTCAGAATAACGTGAGGTTGTACGACGTCAGATTGAAAGCGATGAGGCTGTGTAAAGATTTGGAACTGTGTAGTGTGGTAAAGGGCATAGAAAAGAGTGTTAGTGACAGCCTCCGAATGTTTTTCACTGTTAAGACTCACAAAATTGACAACCCACTTCGCGTCATAGTCTCAGAGAATGGGTCTTGGCAAAAGTCCGTAGCATTGTACCTGAAACGCAACCTTGACTTACTTCCGATTGATGATCCCTTTCTAATTAGAAGTTCATCTGAAGTCGTGGCTCATCTTAAGGACAACAGTAATAGCAGCCTGTCGGCCTGCTCCGTAGATATAAAAGACCTGTTTTATTTTATACCCCACAAAGAGCTACTCTCCTGTGTAGAAGCGTGCGTAGATGGTTACGGGGCCTGTTTCAAAATAGTTCAGGCATCCCCGTTGACAATTTCTCAGAACTGCTCGCCTTGTACCTCCGGTCTACCTTCTCAACTTGGGAAGGCAACATCTGTCTTCAGAATAATGGTATATGTGTAGGCTCCTGCCTAGCACTCGTACTGAGTGATCTGTATTTAGCCTCCCTTGACAGGGTTGTCGCTAACCGCCTCCCCCAATGTAAAGTGGTTAAAACGTTCAGGTACGTTGATGACTATCTTCTCCTTATTGACACTACGAAAGAATGCTTAGAAAGTGCAGTATCTGATATCGTGAGTGTCTTCCAGAATCATTTCTATCCACTTTGTTTGACACATGAAACCCTGAAAGATGATAGCATCAGATTTCTTGATCTTCGTTTGCAATTTTCTGGTGGCCATGTATGCTGGGCCTACGAGCCTCGGTGCTTGAAACCCGTCCTCCCGTATAATTCCGCGCATTCTAAATTAGTAAAGCGGGGAATCGTAAACCTCTGTGTGTCAAACACGCTTAACAAATCGTGTGTTCACCTGATGGGAGCCAGCCTCGAATGACAGACGGCTCGGCTTACTGCCGCCGGATTCCCGTTGCTTTTACAGACTTCTGTAGCCGAGAATGTTTTGAAACAGGTGATGAATGAACGACGCAGGCAGGATGCTCCAAGAGATACAGAAAAAATGAAATGCACCACTATCCCTTACATTCACGCGATGTCACATAATCTGAAAAATATTGGGAAGCGCGTTGACGTAAACGTGCTCTTCTCGGCCCCTAAAAAGCTATCAAAAAGTGAATGAATGCTCCGTGTTCACCGATACTTGCACCACAAAGCATCGCACGCAGTTTGTGGATTGCTCGGTAGGCGTGGTGTATTCAATAACATTATATAAGTGCAAGAAGAAGTATATAGGGCAAACAGGACGATGTCTAAATGACAGATTACGCGAGCATCGCAATAATGTGAAGAAAGAAGATAACGGACATCTAGGCCTGCACTGTAAAGAATGTGGTTGCTACCCTGACCTGCAAAAATGCTCCATAATTCATAAAAGCAATAATCGACTGACGAGAGAGATAGTTGAAGCCTACGAAATCCTCTCCAACAAAGACGTGTGCGTCAGCTGCCCTTCTGTCATGCTAACCGACAAAGAAATTGCCTTTTTATCTTGTTAGTGAACGTGATCCGCCGTGTTGGCTCAAAAAATTGGATGTGTTTCTTTCCTCTTCCCCCTTTCCCCCATTTGTATCTTTCCCCACCCCCTTCCCTTCCTTTGTTGAAACAGAGATATGTATTTAAGTATTTTCGTGTAATAAATCGCCTGTTGTTAGTCTGCGCTGTGTCCTGTCCACTTCTCGTCCTCGTCTACTTGCGCTGTTCAAAAGAATGTCGTACCAACACGCCCAAGCTTATACCTTATGGCGAATTCCATTGGGAGAAGAGGACCAAGTGGAGCGAGCAGCCAGAGCAGCACACGGGAGAAACGGGGACGTGTGCTTTCGTTCCGCGAATGAAACATTCGCGGTGCTCCGGGAGCAGTGAAAAGAGGGGGAGGGCGGGATGTCAAGAGTCATGTGACCAAACTTTTCCCGCTCTCGCTTCCCGGAGCATTTCGCGCGCTCGTGTTGTCCGCACGCTGTTCATCGCCAGTTTTGCCAGATACGTGCCGGTGGTTTTGTGTCTGCCTTCCGCATGGCGACGAATGAAGAAGCCGAGCGGATGTTCATGTCCATGATAGGGTCACAATCGTATCTCCCAAAAATTAGCTGCGAACGATAACAGCATCCGCCGTCTTTTGCAGATACGACTCTACCTTCGGTCGCTGCTCCGGCGGGGTGAACAGGTGCTCGAACATAAACTCATGCAATGTCAAATCGTCGTCGTCGTCGCTGCTGCTGCTGCTGTCCGATGATGAGTTTGCGCTTGAATCTGTGGTGCTTTCGTCATCTAAAAGTAGCAGCATCGTCCAGACGGCCGCGCTTAGCTGCTGCCGTACGCACTGAGCGACTATCACGGCTGCTGGATTCCGCCATTTTTCCTCCGCCACCCGGGGATAAAACTAGAAATGACGTAAAAGAGGTCATGCGACTTCCTCGGCGTTCCCTGTTACTCGACCACTGGCGACGGAGCACCGAGAACTGCTCTCGGCTGCTCTCGGCTGCTCTCGGCGCCAAAAAAGTGCTCCTCCTCGACCAATGAAACACAACGCCCCTGCTCCTGCCCGACCACTGGAAGACGCCAGAACTCGCGAGAGCACTTTGGGTGCAGTTAGAAGTGCTCCTGTTCGCCCAATGGAAAGCGCTATTAGTCAAAATTAATCCGGAGCACTCCACTACGGTGCGCCTGATCACCTGCGTGAAGTCGGCGCGTTGAACCCTACAATAAATCAATCAATCAATCAATAATCCCACCAAAAATTTCGTCTGAACGATTAAAAAACGTAAGATAGCGGATGGAAGTAAAAAAATCAACCTGACCGGAATGGCTCTAGCACGGCGCTCGGTGGGGTCTGAATAGTGCTCCACACACTGCTTCGTCTTCGTGGCAGGTGAATGCGCTTGGGGGTAGGCACCCTGTCCACTTTTTCTGCTTTCCGTGTCCCAGCCGTAACTTAAGGTGTGCGAAGGTGTCGTTGTTTGGTAGTGCTGGGTTGGCGAAACGCGGTAAAGATTTGCTCTTTCGTTCAACTGTTCTATTGGTATTTAAATGCCGCAAATTGACCCCATACTTTGCAAGACAGTTTTGAGTGTGCACGAGTTAATCGTGGTATCAAAACTGGAACATGAGCGCTAACGTACCCTCGCGGGGAAGCTTTCGGTTGGCAAGCAATGTTCCAAGTGCCAAGCCCAACTAAAGTCAATATCCGAGTATCAGGCATGCCTGTACGTGCAACGTCGTGTGGTCTACCTGACATAAGATATAAAAGATATAAATTCAATCACCACCATAGATTAGTTGATGGGAATACCTTATCAATGACCTTGCTGCATGACAAAAGGTGACTTGTTCGAATACAAGGGGAGCTTTAAGTGCTAAACCTAGAAGCAGGGACAATATGTTGGTACTTGCCTTTTTTGTAGAAATACCTTATAGGGCTCCAACTTCAATAAATGACTCAGAAGATATCGCTCGTGGTTGGAATGTGCAGGGGCATATAGCGAGATATGTTTTGTTTCTGGTTGGCGTCGTCATTGGATCGTTAACAGAATGAAAATTGCTTCGGAGAATCGGCATTGTTATATGGCAAAGCCACCATTTTTGGTTTGTTTTTTTTAGTAGAAGTAAATCACTTTGCTGACGAGCTGCACATTGCGAAAACGCGAGCTCCCGAAGTAGCTCACCAGCCATCTTCGATGTTGTGCCCGTGCGCTTTCGACACTGCTTCATCCGCCATTTATTCCGACTATTTCTGAAACAAAGCTCTCGTCCTATTATTCCGGGCCTGCAATGCTTGACGCCGGACGAACGCTGACTTCACGCCTATTTTGCCGAGGAAAGAATTTTTATACGCTTGCGAAAAAACATTATCGTATTTAAAGTTTATTTCGTTCAGCTGCTTTTTGAGAACAACCTTAAACACCAAAGGTTAGCGCACACGCGCATTCATGAAAACTCCGAATTTAGAAGTTAAAAGAGTAATTACGAATGATGGCCAAGTATATAACAACGCTACGGGGCAAATTTGTTTATTTGAACATTTTAATTGGAAAAGTGTGCAATATTTGGATTGTTTGGCTCACTACGCTCAGTGCGTTGTTTTGTATGAAACTGAGGCGAACGTTCCCTAAACGTGGTTTCTGGCGCGTTTCGTTCTCAAGAAAATCATTGGTGCTAAATTTAGATAAAAGCGAGCCAGCAGTATACATGTTAGTTGAAATGAACTTGGAACATTGCTTACAGGCAAGGAAATACGAAACTTAGTTAGGTGGGCTTACAAATCTGCCCGGAGTTTGGGACCTAACAAACTAGTAAGCAAAATCAGCAGCGTGGTTCACTTGCCCGAAAGGCAGGGTTTCCGTATCCAAACCTCCAGCGGCGTGTAATGCTCCTCTTACTCAGCCATCTGTAAGTCTCATCAAGTTCCTACACCGAGAGCTCCACCTTAATTGTAGACAACGGCCGCCACTCCACAGAAGAATGAGCCAGGAAGCACACAATGATGATGTTTGGATGAAAGCACTATACCAGGATTGTGCACGAACGTTTTGAAAATACTCGTTTCGAACAGCATTATCTCAAGGGGTAATTTGCTTCTACGCTAGTGGGAACGGAAAGCACCAGATTGTTGCTCTACAACACCACATGCATGTGGTGTTGCTAACGGGAATACGTTTTTTCAAGTAAATAGAATTATATTTGCTGCCTGCAGAATGAATGAGGAGCTTTAGTACGTCAGCCAACTGAAGGGGAAATGTATATCCCAAGATACACTCTTGTCAATTTGTCATGTGGGAGGTACAACGTCAGCAGGTTCTAAGTGTTGTTCAAAGTAGCATGACGTCCACAGATCCTACTCAAACATCGATCTAAGCTGAAGCAAAAAAAAAAAAAACGTGTGAATAGATGGCAAAGAATGGTGGAAAAAAATGGCGTGTGGCAGGATAAGTGGAAAAAAAAAAAGAATTGGCATACGGCAGGATAAAGAGCTGCAAAGAAAATTTATACCCCATGCATGCGCTGAATTTATTTCGGTCAAAGAAAAAGAGCAAAACTAACCTTCCTACAAAAGCAGGATTTTGAACTTTCAAACGTAGGGAAGAGTCCTGCCGCTTTTTTAAGCCTTCTGTATTAAAAAAACAAAGGCTTTGGGAGCTGGAGTAATGAATTTCAATCGTGTGGCTAGATGCTCACAAATATAAGGGTTTCATTATATGTTAGAACGTACTCACATGTTACCATAAACTATCAACGCAAGCGCCTTCTCTGGTCAATAGCCGTTCTCTCGTGCGTCCCCCCATCGTGTGCAGCTTATGAACGGCTGAAGTAACACACTTAACCAAGGAAAACACAAATTTGGACCGCTGTCAGATCCGTGAACTGTATTGTTGATTAATGCGGAAATTTTAAACCCAGTTCCACCCAGTGGGAAATCTGCTTCATCGGAGCTGCGGTTCTCTTGTGTTGGCTCTACGACAACGGGTGCTCGCCCGGGAACGACAGCGCCGTCGCCACACAAATTCTGCGGTTCCCGCAGCGGAATCGACACCTAAGCATCAGGGGGGGGGGGTAGGAGTACCCTTTTCCTCTCCTAGCGGGAGAAAGGACAATCCATACTGCAGGACAACCGTGCCCTCTATCGGTGAGTCCCGGAACCGGTTTCTGCGACGCCGCCGGCAAGTCTGGGAACCCGCTCCTACCCCTGCAACAGCACCCCTGAACCCGCAGCCAGAACAAAACAGGAGGGGAAACGCCGCTTTCTATGGAGGCCAGATAACGTCACAAGCGCACCTAGGTTAATACTGCGGCATCTGTTGCGGGAGAAGAATCTGCGTGGCCACAGCGACCGGAATTGCACTGCGCAGCCTCGCAAAGAATTGTCGCCGCTATCATTCCGTCCATCAGAAGCCGCTACCCCATCTTTTCTTCGTCGCATCTATGAAAATTTGTAGTCGGCGTTGATTTTCGTTGTGACATTATCTGGCTGCTCGACCGCGCTTGCCGCAACGGCCCGCCTCACTGCCCATATATATTCGTACTTAGTGCCCCTGCATAACGCACGACCTACAGCAGACGGACGAAAAGGCTCAACCTACTACAGCTCCGCTGTTAACACTCTCCACGACTTTACACTGATGTCACGGTGTCTATTACCATTTTCGCGAAAGCGAAAAAGGAAGGAGCCCCAAGGCTTAGTAAGTATCGACGTGTTCTACGGTGCGAAATTGGCTGTTTCGCCTTTCTTCGACCATGCGGAGCACCAAGGGGAGATGTGCTGATGCCGCTTCAGACGCGTAGTGAAATCTCGCGCTATATAATGAGGACCAAAGCCATAGTTGAGCGGCTGTCTAGCGCCACGACCTCTCTTCAAAAGCCTAATTCCCTCCAAAACGACGAGACCGAGTCGGCTGTCCACCTCGGCCGAAAAAGAAAAGCTCAAATTCAATCGCGCCGACTTTGGCAGACACCGATCTCCTGTTAAGATATGTGAAGCTCGCGCTGCCATGCAAGAATGATAACGGAATAGCGTACGCAAAGGAACAGCTGCGCGACTGACGCAATATCCAAACTCTTGCCATCAGCAGCATTTCCGGGTTGGTGAGCATCAGCAAGCGACGACGTAAACTGATGCGACAGTGGATACCGAATTATAGAAGCACGTCGCAAACGATCCTTCAGGGGGCTCGTGCGGCGCCTTCGACCAGGGTGCCTCGATAAGCGTGCAGCCAGCCATACTACCTTCGACAAGTTCTGGTGCTTATCGGAAGTATGACGAATGTACTAATCTATGCGAAAGCATAGGTAGCATAGGCAGCCACAAAGTTCTCATTGGTGTAAACTGTCACGTGGGCTCCCGCACACTTCCTGCCCTAAAATAAAATCGCGCGCTATACCCTCATTGTTCATAGGGAGTCAGCAGTCGTTAAGTGCAGACATTGCTGTACTCAGCAAATGTTAATGCAAAAGTGCTCTTTGCTGAGTACGCCAACCCGAGCAGTGTACCTGAACAGAAGTACGTCACTAGAGAAATTAGTACGTTTAACCATTGTAAAAGTGTAAATGTCGATAATTGTAAGACCAAAACAAAAAAGAGAAAAAAGAGCACAACAAAACGAAACGAAGCCTCACCCAATTAGGATATTATTGGCCGAATCTGGCAAAAGTCGTCCGTTGCTGGAAAAAGGAACAGCTATTTCAGGCTGATGATAGGCCAACATATGGCAACCATTGTCAGTCTCAAGAAATAAAAAAATGGCTGCGGCTTAGCTCCGCTAACCTTGGATATGCAAAGAAAAAGCTTGGCTTAGTGTGGTTGAGTCTTGGTTTCGCTTGGTTAACCTTTGATTTAGCTGTATTGCCGACCACGTCTCATAGCCCTAACGTGGCTATCTGGGCGTGTTGGTTTAACATGATTACTCCTAATCGTGTCTCGCCTAAACCTAATCATTTGTTTAACATAACTCCTAATCATGTTTCAAAGCCGTTCGGTTCCCAGCGCCGCATGCATGGGAGGCTGCGGGGGGTTGGCTGCCTCGGCCGCAGCGGCGGTGGCGACCGCTGTCGGCACCCCCGGGCGCCAACAGCGGGCCCGGGGAATCACGCGATGCTCTTCGAGGGGTGTGTTGCCGGGGGTGTGTCTCCGGTGAAAAGGTCATTTGTGCATCCTCCACGAAATCGCTAGACGAAAGTAGCAAAGTGGTGCTTTAAAACTAAACAAAGAGAATATAAAAAAATGGCTGACGATTAGGACACTTCCTACAGCGAAATTTGTGCGCAGTGCGAACTGCAGTCTTCTGGATGATGGCGCATACCTGCCTGGCTCACGAATTGATCGCTGCGTCAGCGATCGCACGAAGGCGCGCGCTAAACTCTTGCGTTGTCTCGTAACGCGTCACCGCGGGGTACCATGTCTTGTGCCTGTCGCAATACTTTCATTCTCCGCTTTCCTCTTTACTCTATGTCCGGTGGCCGTTTCGTTCTGTCGGTTATCTCGTAGCGCGTCGCCGCCGGAGGGAATGTCTCGCGCAATATCCAAAAACCGCCCTCCCTCTCACACTTGCGCCATACGTTCCTCCTTTGCGTTCCTGCTCATGCTATCTTTTCTGTCTTCGGTGTCCCCTTCCTTCGTTTGTTTGCAACAAGGGACGACGACACCGTGAAAGCATAATAGCGGGCGCTTAATGAAAGTGAACTAATGAAAAGCTCTACGTAATACAGTGGCCTGTGCTATTAACAATAAATAAATATAAGTTGTGGTAAATAAAAGAGGACTGCAAGTCAGATAACCAAATACTAGTACTATTTCTAATCTACCGCCTTTTTACGAATAACTATAACCAAAGCTACTTCAAAATGAAATCAGTATTTGAAAGGACTGTATAATTCATCTCTCTCACGCGGTTAACGCAAAACAGGGACTTG
Organism: Haemaphysalis longicornis; assembly: GCF_048455015.1. Taxonomy (NCBI): domain Eukaryota; kingdom Metazoa; phylum Arthropoda; class Arachnida; order Ixodida; family Ixodidae; genus Haemaphysalis; species Haemaphysalis longicornis. The sequence goes on from NW_027526422.1 coordinate 90,930,186, forward strand.
CACTAGAGTGGTACAAGCTGGTGCAAGCTGGTGTAAGCTGGTGTGGTCATGCCCTTAAGGTGGCATGACCACACCACATTGTCGGCAGATGCTCATTATTGGCTGCATCCCGTATGAGTTGTCCCATACGTTGACCGAGAAGAAATGGTGCAACACTCAATGTTGCAAACCCTATCCACGGAACTTATACCTGTGAGGCTCGTAAATAGGCGACTGTGCTGGCTTGAAAGAAAACCCATTAGCGTGTGCCTAAGTTCTGTCGCTTAGCATATAGATATGAGCATTGTTGTGGAAAATTGCGAGAGAAATTGTCCTTATCTCCGCTTTACCTGATATAGTTTGCTTCATATTTTTGACACCGAAATTCGATTGTGTCATTACCAGACTCTTTAAGCATCTTAAAACAAATGTGCAGAAATTCAGTGAACTGTATATATATATATATATATATATATATATATATATATATATATATATATATATATATATATATATATATATATATATATATATATATATATATATATATATATATATATATATATATATATATATATATAGCATTTTAGCATTGTGTGCGCTGTTTACAGCTAAACATGGCTGCCATTAGCGACAGACGTCCGATTTTTTTCTGCTTATTAAGTTTTATTTTGTTTCTTTTTGCCAATGAAATGAATTTGGTGTTGACTCGGCCCCTACGTGCCAGCGCGTATGGTATTACAGTGCAGCGAGCGCGCGTCGGACAACGATAGTAGCGTCAACGCGTCATGTGCACGTGCGTGCGTGTGCTATAAACAGTTAGCGGACAATGGAACACGTGTGGCGCGTACCAAGCCCGGAACACGCGGACAACGGCCCCGTCTGGTATAAAAACTGCTTTCACGGGTGCGGTAGGGGGTAGTTCGATGGAGCAGCTCGGCGGCGGCAGAACCAGGAATGGAGCAGCAAGGGGCCGACAACCGGACCGACGACCCCTGGCCAGCTCGAACTAGCCAGAACATGTGGTGGGTGCACACGGAGGGGCCTGGTGCAAGGACTCGAACGTTGTCGTGAGTGTAGAGCGAAGCGCGGTATCATTTTTCTGCACAATAGGTGCAGTGCGTTTTTTTCAGTGTCGTGTTGTTTACATGACCGTATGTGTTAGGAGCTGCTGTTTCTACTCATTTCATTTTTGCTTTACTGTCCAGGAATAAACCGGGGATTTCTGTTTCTTTCGTGCCGGCGTCACTTCGCCGGGTGGGGTCAGGGTCGCGAACCCTTCGCACATGAAGGAGGTTCCTTCAATTTGCAACATTATAGGGATGCGGTGTTCCCCTCGGTAAATATGTTTTTTACAAAGATGCAAGGCGTACTGCACATTCGCCCGTTTACGCTAATTTTTAATTCGGGTTTCCGATGTTCTTTTGCGCACTTGTTCCATTTAATCTTCGGTGTTTTGGCAGACGCACAAGATACACATTTTCGATTTTGTCAGATCATTTCCGTGACGTTTATTTTCCGATTTTTCTTATTTTTTTACTTTTCGGAATTCTGTCTGAACAATTACCCCAGTTTACGCTATTAAAACGATTAAACGAGTTACGTCAGCGAAATCTGCATTTCTGTAGCAATGCAGATTTGTAGAATTTTGTAGGAATAGTGATGCACTGTTCGCCATTTTCACCATTTCTTCATTGGTATTTCGAACGTTTTTTTTTTGCGAAATTTCTTTGTTTATTCGTCTGTTTTGGGAGAGATGAGACGATGCATATTATTGATTTCGGAAGATCATTTTCGCGAAAGTTTTATTTCTTCGATTTTTATTATTCATAGGTTTCTCAAAATTTCGCCCACCCTATTATTATCCTACGTAATTTTAACTATTCACGGTGTTAGTTGCCAAACCCGAATTTTGGTGGAAATGCAGGGCGCTATACGGTTCGCCATTATCGCCGTGTTTTGTTTGTACTTTTAAATTCCTTTTGCGAACTTTTTCTGTTGGTTAGTCGGTTTCGCGGGAAGAGCATATGATGCATAGTTTCGATTTTGTAAAATCAGATTTCTGGAAATTCGGCTTTTTGTCGTTTGTTATTTTTGGTTTTTCAAAATTCTGTCCTCCCAAATTATATCCATTTACGATACTAAAACGAATAATGGTGTTTCTTCCAGCAAATCGGCATTTTTGGAGAAATGCAAAGCGTTGCAGTGTTCGCCATTTAGCAATTCTTTTGTATTTTTAACGTCCTTTTGCTCACTCTGTTTATTCTTCGGTTTTTGGCGAGAAGTATAATATTCACACTTTAATTTTGTCAAGTCATTGTTGTGAACTGTTTTGTTTCTTATTTTTGTTTTTTTTTCTAAAATTCTGTCCACCCAATTATCTCCATTTACGACATTATAACAATTCAACTTTCAATTTCCGGCAAATCTGCATTCTTGTGGGAATGCAGGGCACACGGTTCCCCAATTTCTCCATCTTTCATTCGTTTTTTCTTACGTTCTTTCTAGAAATTTTCCGTTCATTCTTTGGTTTTGGGGGAGATGCATCAGTTGCATATTTTTGATTTTCGCTGGTCAATTGTGTTAGTGTTTGTTCTAGTTTTTTTATTTCTTGGGTTTTAAAAATTCTGTCCTAACAATTAACTTTATTTACGGTATAATAACGATTAAAGTTGTTACTTCCGCCAAATCTGTAGATTTGTCGAATGTAGGGCGTTACACGGTCCTGGCTGGAGGTGGGAGTGGGGGGGTGGGTACGAGGCAAAGAAGGCTACGCATTAAAAAACTGTGGCCAACCACGCCCGAATGAGGGAGCAACAAAATCGCACTGAAAGAGGCGGTTTGTTTTACACAAAAGTTGTGTTGCTACTTTCTGTTCCCTATCGCTGTCCTCGATCGTGCATTCAGAACAAAAGAAAACATCACAGGCAATGAAAAATCGGAATGGACGGAACAAGTGAACTCGTAAAAACTGCACAATATATCCAAAGTGCACACACCATATCTACATACCTGATGCTTGTAACCGCAAGAGCTGGTGAGCGTTCTTTTTTTCTTTTAAAATCGTGGTGTGCTCAGTATCCCGTGGTAAACGCGAAGTTCAGGATGCAAAACTCAAAGGTGGGCAAGTTGGCAATGCATATCTTACAAAATACAGCGCGAAAAACGGACGGGACGAAAGAATTGCCACAATACCACCGTTCACTCTGGACTAAGGGTTTACAGTTAAACCCGGATGTAAGGAAATTCGCAATTTTTCGTTACATGCAGGGTTCCGTGACATGCCTGTTTCGAGTTAATGGACCCCGTAAATGAAGCAGAAACTAAATCAAAATGTTAGACATCAGGGATGGTGAACTCTCCCTTTAAGAATTTATTCCGCGGTGAAAAGATGCGTGCTTTGCGTTTTGTGCTTTCACACAAAGTTAGTCAGCACACGGCACGCGAAAGAAAAAGGTCACTTACCCCTGTATCCGCAAACATAACTTAATCATCAATTTTGCCTTTTGACACTCCTCGGTGCCATAAACAATTGCAATGAAGAAACCTATGCTACAAGTACGTCTTTTCGCGAAATTGATGCTCTTTGCGTGTTAAAACTTTTTGACCACGTAGAAGCTGGGTTACTGTCGTGGAAAGAAAAGTTTGTCGTGGAAAGAAAAAAAACTTATCGTTTTCTGGCAGCAGAACTCATCGCCGACTAACCTACACCTCAGAAAGAAGTTGATACGGGTGACTATACCCCGACAGGCGGGCCTAGCACCTAATAGACGCTTCGCGCACACTGGAACCGTACGTTAGTTTGCGGTGTGTGCAAAGTTCGCTAAATTAGTGCATATCTACAGCCCATTTTTTAGAGAAAGTGCAAAACACAATCGCTCATTAGCCTAGCGAATTTGTTACATCATGGTTAACCGTCGCCATGCCTTCTTTACATAGAGGTCGCTAACACATCGGTTTCAATGAGACTGGGATGGGAATTGAAAAACGTTGTTAAATCCAGGTATACGTTACATACAGGTTCGTCACATCCAGGTTTAAATGTATAAAAGGAACAAAGAACTTATGCAAGAAAAAGTGGACATGCGCACGCTAACTGAACTCAAAGGATCGGCTCCTTCCTTTAAACCATTAGTTGGAAGTCAGCGCTTGCGTTGTGCCCATTTCTTTCATCCCGTTCGTTCGCGCGCTTTTTTTCTAAGACATAGTTAAGGACTGCCTAAGCTGAGTCTGAGTCCCGGGCCTGTGTACATTTCATTCCTGCCCTGAGGGCATTCCCTGACGCCATGGTCTTGGCAATATGGCGAATGCAACATCAGTCCATTGATTTGCAACAGTGCAGTGCATGGCGTAAACTTGAGAAACGAATCTGGCAGGCTGGTATGTGCTACAAAGAACCTCTAAAAAAAGTGTTGCGTTGGGCTGAACGTAGCGGAGTATATAAGACAGCGAAAGAACATTGAAGGGGATCAACATTGGTGTAGTAAAAGAAATCATATATAAAGGCAGCACAACATCACAAACACAAACCATCTGACGTTAAACTTGGTTTCTCTTGCAGAATCGGCACTTCAAAATATACAGGCCTAGACGGGGCTCATGGGGCACGGAAATTGATCCGATTTAATCTATGCAGCAGGGCAACAGCATTCATAGCTGGGTTGTAAAACACTGCCGTTCCTACCTTTTGATGGTGGGTGAGCCGGTATAATAGCCGTTGGTTTCTGCTGAGACTATTGGCTGCCTTTCGGGAACGGAACGATGTTTAAAGCTTCGAACTAATCGCTAGGTCCCTGGCTTATGAGACTAAATGTACTTTGAAGGGCAAAGATAACGCAATTGTCACGCGAATATTTACATAACAAATGAGCTTTCGTTCGTACAAATGGCCATCAGTCAAGACCCAGCGAAAATATTTGCGCACACTGCGCTCCCGCTGCGACTCAAGGGAATTTTGCCGAGAATAACTACTTGATTGAATGTCATTGACTACGTCACTTCAAGCGGACGAAGAGCACAGACTATTTAGCAAGTAGGGCGGCGTCAAGCAAACGTTTTGACACCGTTTCGACCGAGCATTTCGACATAAATATATACTCATTACAAACACGTGCCGAGGAAGAACCATCGAAGTGCGGTTCGATAAACATAATATAAAACAGCAGGCCTTGATACATAAAACCGATAATCACCTACCTCAACGAATTCAATAAGAACAGAAATTCCTGTTCATGCAACGCCGCCGATGCATGGCTGACACATTTGCCATCGTTTTTTTTATATATATAATGCTTCCATTATCTCTCTGGTCTATTGGCGGTTGGGTCGCCACAACACGCTCGTGTAAGAGAGGACAGCCTTTTTCTTAGCTTCTTTCTGTGTTGTTAGTGCAATGCCGAGTGATGTGTCTATGGTGATTGTTCTGTAGTGACCTCCGTCATTCCATGAATAAAACATTGATACAGCGGCCTGTCTGGCCAATGTAAACGCTATCACATGACAATGGCAAGGAGTCCACAACTCCCTCGGTGCGCCGCAGAAACGGAGAAGCATGCTTTTGGAAAAAGGGTTCACCGCACGGGAGACGAGGACGACGAAGAACACAGGACAAGCGCTGGTCCTGTGTTCTTCGTCGTCTTGATTGATTGATTGTAGCATGCTTGATTGATTTATTGTAGGGTTTAATGTGCCGACTCAACGCAGGCGATGAGGCGCGCCGTAGTGGAGGGCTCGAGATTAATTTTGACCACCTGGGAATCTTTAACGGGCTTCGAAATCTCATACACACGGGTGTTTTTGCGTTTAGCCTCCATCAGAAAAGCTGCCGCCGCGGCCGGGAATCAAACCCGTGATATCGGGCTCAGAAGCGCAACGCCTTGGCCACTGAGCCACCGCAGCGGGCCGAGAAGCATGCTTAGCGCTCCAGCAGTGCCAGCCTGACAACCTCCTCTCGACCAGTTTGCAAAGCTTGCCCAATTTATACGGATCATAAAAAATGAAGGAATCTCACAGTAATGCGTAAGACCTGAAGGTAGCGAAGCTGTACACAACAGTTGCGATGTTTTTTTTCTGGGCACGTGTTTGTAATGAGGATATATTTGTGTTTACGCGTAACAGTTGCGAATTGCGCCATCGTGTGTGTCTCTTCGTCCTGTCTCAGGCACTACTTAACAATGTTTCCGATACTCCCCTCCGAGGACCCTAACGCAAGCAGTTCTACACCTTGTATTGGCAGAAGAAGACATGTTAGGTGAATTTAGTACAATTATTTGTAATAATAGTGCAAGTGCAGATCGTTCTGCAGAAGGAAGCAAAGAAATACAACAACGAACTAAACAACCGGACAAACAAATGTCCCCGATTTTACCGCTGAAAGCCATACCGTACAACCGTCGTCCTGCACAAAAAATAGAAACAGGAAAAATGAAAAGGAAACAAGAACAGATTAAAACAGAAGCAATTAAATCGCAAAACACTACAAATTCAAGCTTCGTCGAGCAAGTAAAAGAATATAAGAAATGCAACAGATAAATACTTGAAATAAACCAACGTATTTAGAAACGTATAGGTAATGTAGCGCCCTTAGGCGATTGAAAAACAAATGAAAAATCAGAAAGTAAATTGTGAAATGAGCACTTTTTGGCGTTTCAAGCACCGTACCTGTACCTACACTGGAGGTGCAACATAGTGGAGGGTTACTAATTTAGACCACTTAAACGCGTTTAACGTTTAATCTGCGAACGCCGACGTTATAGGGGCGAAGCCACTATACGGGCTCGGGCTGCCGGCGTCTCATGTCGTCATCGTCGTCGTCGTATGTCGTCTCATTTAGTCACGGTACTAAAAAACCGGGACACTCGTTTTCCAACGCCTGGTGCTAGAACGTAACGCTTACTAAAAGAACACACGGGGACACCGGTCTTTCAACACCTTGCGCTGAAACGCTTCGTACTTCAAAGACACGAGACTTTTGCAGCGAAGCTGTATACTTCCACCACCAAACGGTTTCAGCTCAGTGGGAAAATCGACAAGGCGCCAAGAATACACTTATACACTGCATGCTTCGTCCCTCCGCAGGTTTCACGTCAGTAGAGAAGGCCTGGGATTTTTTTTTTACCTCCACGAGAAAAACTGGCCGCGACAGTGACTGACGTGCGTTTTGGGGCTGAGCAGCACAATGACTGCAGCACTGAAAATGAGCGCACGAAATCAGAAAAGTGTGCCTAATCGAGCGCCATTGCAAAATATAATAAAAACAAAACAAAGAAATGCAATATGAGTTCAAATAATAACAAAGGCTCATCCATTTGTTCGCCTTGAGGCGGTTATTTCCAAGGAAAATTAGAAAAAGAAGAAAAAGTCGCTGTCAGGATTGGCGTTTCTTTAAAGCCACCGCGGAAACGTAAGGTTACCACAGACACATTATGAGAGTGCCTAAGCATTATAGACATTTCTGCAAATTTTATAACGTTTTTCCCTCTGCCTCGCACTTTTCTTGTTTTCCCCCGTCTTCTTACATTTTTGTATTTTTCTTTGTTACTTTTCTGCTTCACAACTGTCGCTTTTTCCGGAATTTTTTGTGTCTGCCGCCGTCATTGTGATACAGAGAATTAACTGTTACAGAAATTCTACGAATCTTTTACTGATGCGCCAGCATTCTCACGCAGCATCTGTCCTCCACAAAACTTATGTTTCCTTGATGGCATTTCAGTGACACGCCGTTCCCATGGCGTCTAGCTTGTTTCATTAACTTTTTAGGGGCAAAGCCCCTTAGGAGTTCGGGCTGTCGACGTGTAATGTAGTTGTAGTCGTCGTCTCGTGTAGTCACTGTACTAGAACACAGGGGCACTCGTTTATGCCTCGCGCTGGAGCGCTTCGTGCTTGGAAGAAGCGAGACTGTCACAGCAAAGCTGTATACCTCTACCCCCCCAACGGTTTCATCTCCGTTGGCAAAAGCGCGAAGGCGCCAAGGATACACTTATACCATGCATGCTTTGCCCCTCCCCAGGTTTAACATTAGTGGAGATGGCCCGGGATTTTTTTTTTAGTTATTCGCAACCTGACGGTGGAACATAGGGTTCATTGACTGCGTGAGTTATTTTCAGACTGCCTTATTTTTTCTTGCATTTCACGCATGAAGGAACGCCGCCAGATTACGCACTTTTTCACGCTACGTTATCCTCCGTTTTTGCTATATCTTTGGTCTTTGCTTTTTCTCGTTTTTATTAGTTATTCGCGTCATGGCGCTGGATTAGGTAGATTGTTGCAAGTTCGTTAGCTCGTTTTGTGTGATTTTTCCGCGCATATTTTTTTCCTTGGATGCACAGTGCTAGCCAGATTTGACTGTCAATATTTAAACTGAATTTTTTCTCTTGTGCTATTTATATTTTTGTCATTTTTATTTTACAGCTCAGCTGTACATATGGCTAGTCATCTGCAGGTTTCTGGTGTCCGAGTCAGAATAGAGTTCCGGTATATAGCACGCCCCCCCCCCTACCCCCCCTACCCCCCCTCCCCCCCCCCCATCACCCCCCCCCCTCCCTTCCCCGTTTGGTCATTTCGCGTTCATGAGCTATCTTGAGATTTTGCAGCATACCGCACCCGTAGACTAACACCACGCTATGCTATACCGCACCACGCTAGGACGGGTGTATTCTACCTTCTGCCTTATTTACCCATATTCTGGGCATCCCATTTTTCGAAGACAAGAAATATAAAAAGTCACGAGCCGGCCTAGAGGTTGGTCATTTCATCGTCACGTGCGTTTTCTACACTCCCAACATTTTGCTTTTTGACAGCAAGCACAATGAGCACGAAAAACAAACTAGACGATGCAAGCACTGTCTCCGAAAGGACATCCGCAATAAAGCTGCTACCTTTATAGGTATTCAAAGAGCACGTAAGCACAAGCAGGTACTCGTGATGAAGACTGATAAATGCCTTGTCTTGGCATGTTCATGCTATTTTATGTTACGTTCCCCCTGTAATGCTTTGTTCCAACCGTGCCACTGCAATAATGTCAGTCTCTCTAATGTTCTTGAGAGGCTGTATGAATGCCCCTTATCAGGGGACCTTGAATCTAAAGAGCATTTAGTCCTGGGTTATGTTGCCTCTGTTACAGTATGTCATAGTTGAAATCCATAAGCTCAAGAGTTAATTTATTTGCTCCCGGCCAATTCTGTGCCTAATATTGAAACTTAGAAGTTGTAACTTTTGTTTCAGTATACTTGATTCAGTTTTGTATGCGAACACTGCCTCATGTTTATATGCATAACCAGCAAATGTTGCAGAGACATGTTTCCTTAAACCTCTTCATATGCGATAAATGTATTTGTCATTTCAGGTTCAAGTGTTCCAGCGTCCATCTCATCCCGTGAAGGGTGAAGATGAGGGGACGCCTGGTGTGGCTCGTGGATTCACTCTGCTTGCTCTTTCAGAAACGACTCCAGCACGAACCGGCGACTGCGGAGCTGCCTGATTTTTTCTGCACGCAGTTGGTTATAGGGCGGTGCTATTTGACAGCAAGCAAAGGGCACACAAAAGGTAGAAGCTTGTGGCACACATAGAGGACGGAAACAGAAAGGATGCTTGGAGGACGCAGAAAGTCAGTGGCTAAATTTCAATACAGGGGACACACACAGGACCAATGTGGTCTATTGGCTTGGGGAGATACAGGGGACACGAAAAGGCTGTATGGTGTCTGTTGCCTTTGGGAGATAGACTGGACGCATGAAGACGGAAACACGAAGAACACGGAGGGGGGGGGGAGGGGGGAGGCGCAGAAAGTCGGTGGTCAAATTCTAATACAGGGGAGGCAAACAGGACGTACACAGTCTATTGCCTTTGGGACATAGACTGTCTTTTGACTGGACATTAGAATTTTTATAAGGGACTCCTGTCAAACGTGCCTATTTAAGTCCACTTACGCCGAGTGCAGCAGGGCTCCCCGAATGACACTGGTTGCGCGCTGCTAAACAACAAAATAAAGTGCCCTAGGCCATGATATTAGTGACCAAAGCTTGCGTAAACATCCCGCAAAATTACTTAAAATCCCCCCTTTGTAACGTGAGAAGCAATGAAAACACTTCAGTCTGTTTATAGTGTTCGACACTGCAATCGGCGCCTGTCACGACTGCACAAAAAACGCCGACAGGATGGCGACTGAACGTCCACGGTCATATATATCTTCACTGTTATTCTCTGCGCCGGAAATACCAGAAGCATTACAATCAAGGAAAAGTTACGAGAGAGCCTGGATTGCTGCAGAAAAAGCTGAATCTCGAAAAGAACCACAAAGCCACGACAAACGACCGACGCGAACGCCGCAGAGAACGGCCGCAATGGAGCAACGAAAGCAGGCGGCGTTTGCACGTCGTTGGGCGAGCGAATATTAGATGCGGAGCATCTGATGCTTGGGGCTGTGTACCTCCCTCCCTTGTCCGCCGTCCGCAGTCTACTGCGCATGCGCGTCTCTTCAGCCCCGTCGGCGTTTGGGCTGACGTCAGCGCAGTCCACTATAAAAAGAAATGGTTAGGCGGCGCCCGGGTTTGATTCCACGACTCTCTGGCCGCAACGGGAGGTACGTGGTGCTCTTCCCACTGTGCTACAAATCGAAACGAGAGCATGTGCTACGAACGCGCCTTATGTCCTTCACTCATTCAAACTACGTCAAGAGCCTACTGAAACAACGAAGGCGCGCGAAGCTGAACGTCAAGGGAAACGACGAATTGAGAACTAAAGGGAACTTCAGTCGATCCCATGCCTGCTTCGCATACTACTCAGGGTTCCCCTACGGGAAGATGGTGTAATTTGTTTTCTTGTTTTTCAACGCTGGTCCTTCTTTTGTAAAAATTAATCAGCAATATATATCCCTAATTACATTTAACATAAATTATATCATCTAAACGCACCTTTTTTGGTGTAATGTTTCCAGAATTTCAGAGCACTGATGACGAGACAACTCACTCCGTGTGCCGGCGTGGGTTAAGTGTTTTGGGAACACACTCAGCTTGATGTGCGTCCCATGGAAAGTGTCATTCACGTCTGTCGTTTAGCTGCCCTCGAATGACACGTTAGTCGAGGGCGCTCCGTGGAAGTGCACTTACTCAGGCATTGATTTATTGATTCTGGGGTTTAACGCGCCGAAACTACTCAGGTTATGAGGCTCGCCGTAGTGGAGGGCTGCGGATTAATTTTGACCACCTGGGGATTTTCAACAAGCGCCGAAGTCTCGAACACTTTTCACTTTCCGCCTCCGTCAGGAAAGCGGCCACCGCGGCGGGGAATCGAACCCGAGTCCTTGGGCTCAGCAGCACAACGCCTTAGCCACTGAGCCACCGCGGCTGTTACTTCTACAGGCGCGTTTTACGAGGGTTATAACTACCCGCTGTGTCACGGCATTCAGTTTCGGCAGGTCCGCCGGCCTCTCGTTTTCTCGCCACCAAGCGTCCTGGGGCGGTATTCTCGAGTTTTGTCCCTTTTGCGTCCCTTTCAAAAGTGTCCCTTTTGGCGAGCCCTGATTGGCTAAAAGCAAACAACCGGAAGTGACGTAACGCAAGCGCAACAAACTTACTGTCAACGCCCACTGCTTAACCGGAAGTACGTCACGATGAAAGGGACTCAAAAGGGACGCTTTCAAAATGGACAGTTACGAGAATACTGCCCCTGGAAAGTAGTGGGGCTGCTGTAAGAAGAGGGTCTCTGCAAGGTCCCGAGTCGCCGCGTTTCTAACCCGTCGATGCCGAAACTGACGAGGCTGAGGGGTGGAAGCTTCAGAAATTATTGCGTAGCGTCCTGTCTCACGCTGATCTGAAAAAATTTGTCACAGTTGCCAGTTTGCGTAGCTTTTCAGTTTTTTCCTTCTGTAACACATGCTATGGAGCCAAAAATTGGATATTCTTTGCCATTGTGTTTTATTGCTGAATCAGTGCCATAGAACCCGTCGCAGTCAAATCTAATGTACAGTCTGCGTTAATGCGTCTTGGGCTTTTTGTCTAGTAAACTGTTTAATGCTGTTGCATTCAATCAATCAACAGCGGCAAGTGTATCATATTGCAAAAAGCACATTGCCTGCGATACGGTTAACAAACTGCGGTAACAGGCATCTTACTGACACGCGCACGTGTCGGGTTGGGAGGATCCACATACTGCATTATAAAGATGAAGGCTAAGGAGAGAACTGGATCCTCGAAGTATAAGCAGTTTTTGAGCAGTTGCGTCTGTTTTTTTATTGATAACTACACAGAAAAGCAATCGTTTCCCTTTTTGTGGCCGCATAGACTTTCTTTTATATGTACGTAAATTACAGTGCTGTACTGTTCGTATAAAAATCTCTTTATTTGAATTGTCACTTTTTTGAAATTACGAAAGGTTCAAATTTCGAGTGCATACAGTCGAACACGGATATATCGAACTCCAAGGGGATCACGAAATAGTTCGATATATGAAAAATTCGATATAAAAAATATGGGCTCTGAGACCTCACATGGCGGACGATCACTTACCGATCGTCACATTCAAGAATGACAACTAATTCCGCACTCACGACGCAACAGGATGCTTTAATTCCGTGAAAAAAAAATCGCTGATCTTGGCCAGCTTCTTTGTCCTGGAAATGAAATTAAAGACGCTGGTCTCGATCTTCTCGAGGCTGCACAACTAGAAAATTCCAGCAGTACGCTGCGCCTTCGCACACCATGCACAACACGCACGCAAAAGAAGAATAGCGCGCACATACCACAAGAACTTTGAAGGTAACAATTCCAGGCTCTCTGAACGGACTCCAACAAAGCGCTCGCGATTGTCATCTCAGAGAGAAACAATGATCTCCGAAAGGTGCGGGACAACTGGGCACTTGCCCGACTGGGCAAGCGCGCAAATTCGTTCCGGTAGGTGGGATTAGTTCCGCGAGCCAATCTTCGCCATGCCGGTGCATTCCTTACATCCTCCTCAACCTTAATCGGGGGTGCAGCGACCGCCGAAGAGCACCTTCCAGCTCGCGCGGCGTTCGATATACCCAATGTCGGGAAAAATACGGTTCGATATAAACGTACGAATTCCTATACTTTTACACAGAATTTTCAAGGGGATAATTTACGAGTTCGATATAGACAATAATTCGATATACCCATGTTCGATATATCCGTGTTCGACTGTATTCGTTTAGCGCACCAAACGATTATGTCGAAGTGCTCTTTAAAGCGCGCTTTCTCCTCCACAGGTACTTGTATTGCTATAACGAGTGTTTATTTTACAAACGAATATCTTCTGCTGGACGTGAAGGGATGATAGCGAGAAATAAAAAAAAAACGACGTCTTCTTATAAAAAAACAGTCCACCGCATGAATTGTCTTCTTCCAGATGCAAGTCAACCATGCCGATTCAGCCGGGAGTGCCTTGGGCACTTTACATACAATGCAAAAAAAAAAACCGACTTGGCGGGGGTTTCAAAACTTCCCACTAAAAAATGCAACTTCAATTAGGGCAGATTACTAACCATGTTTCATTTTTAATCTCAAAGCGTAGGTGTCGAGATTTGTGCTGATAGCCTTCTACTCTTGCTCATCAACAGTAAAAGATGACTTGCATGTGACTGGCCCAAACTGGAAAACTAGCTGTCCTCGGTGACACACTGTGTCATGGGCCGCATTTACAGCCTCGTCTTTGAGCCTCAGTTCTCGTATGTTCGCGTCATGAATGGGGCCAAGAGGGCAACCCGACCCGAATGTCTTGTAACTTTGCCTCATTAACGGAAGCCATGTTTCTGTAGCCTTCTACGTTGGTTTCATACAGACGTTGTATGGTTCAACCCAAGCATAAAAATAGTGCTGTTCAGTGCTGAGCCTGTAGCGTTTGACATGTGTACAGAAAGCGGCGAACTTCCAGGAGGTTTAGCCCATTCCGGCAGTATTCCAAGGCCAAATATCGGAAATCCAAGGGCGTGGATCATTGCTACTTCAATAAGAACGCAGACCATGTTCATGACGAATCCTGGTTTTGCCTGTAATGGAAACAAGATAATGAGAGAACGTGTAGTAAACCCACCAGCAGTACAGCATAAGTCAACAGCAATCTCAAACATAAAAAACCACGCCGGCTGCCACAATAGGCCAAACGGGAAGTTTCAAAATTCCAGTCACAGTTCTCAGCGTCTCATCTATGTACACAGATGCTCCATACCCGGAGCGACGCGTCCATCTTCCGCTTCGCTCCTGATCTGCGAGCTGTTCACTCATAAGAAGCATCACACAACCGGACCCACGTCCGCACCGTACCACATTATCCTTCAAACGGCCTCGTTATCCCGTGACCAGACGCTCTGCGGCCCATGCCCCTCACCCTTTTTCCCAATCTGTTCAGCCAACACCGACTAGATTGTCGGTGTTGGTTCAGCCCATCTTTCTCGCATCCTTTCCTTCTACTCTGCAATGATTGCTGCTCCTCTCCCCACTCACCCGCCCTCCACCTTTTCCTTTGTGGCCTCACACAACCTTTTCCCCCTCCGCCTTCTCTTTCCGTATCCCACTCTCTGACCTTCACCCTCGGTCTTTATTCCGCCCGCGCTTTCTTTTTCCTTTCGTACCTACTGCTGCGGCCTCCGCCCCGGGGTGCGTGATCTACCCACCGTGGATAAGAAACCCTAGAGTTGGTCACTGAGTGTTCACCGCTAGTTGGTAGCCAGTAACATACCAGCGAGGAGACCCAGCAGTGAGATTGGCAGCTGATTAAAGGGACAGATATACTGTGGACACCACATTTTTTTCCGTATACGCATGCCATATGTGAGTCCTTCGTCTTTCTTGTCTGGCTTTAATCGATACCAAGGTTCTGGTAAAATATGTCAATAAGGATGTCACCAGAACAGCGCATACACTCCTGAAACTCGTCCTTTCGTCTTACACCAATATCCCCATATATTCACGTCTCCGCGCTAGCTGACTGCCATTTTAATGGAACGCCGCAAGGTTCACACAATAAAAAATATACATCCGAATCATCATGCAGGCACCTAATCACAGACAATTTACTTCGCTTTATTAGACTAAGATTGGTTACATTTTTGAAGCTTTATTCTCTCAAGATTAGCTTTACAAGAGTGGTGCAATCGGTATCGATGATGATAGTATACCTTTTACGAAAACGGCATTATTATAAGGGCTTACAAAACCCGAACCGCTTCCCGCTTCTCTGTACATTAAATTGCTCGGCCCCTGGTTTTTCTTCATTTATTGCATTACAACATTTTCAGACTCTTCTCAATGGTTTCCTCACCGACGTTTTTTTTTATTCGTGCAGCTACAGCTCTTTTAAAGTTCCTATTATCATTGGACGGTAGACAGTCTTTTATGTGAAACTCATAGAACAGGTACTACAAGCCTCTATCTTTTTTCGCACCAAAGAATAGGGTTGTGTCTTCGGAAAGAGAAAAAGCCTGAATCATGTACTTATGGTGCGTGGCACTCATCAAAAGCCATGGCTTACCATTTCGGGAACGCTTAGTTCGGCCAGCTCGTAAACGATGGCGTTTGGTGGCGTGGCAGCAGGAAGCATAAACGAGAAGGAGCAGCCGATGGTGACCGGCATTGCCAAGTACAGCGGGTGCACTCCGATGGCTATGGCCTGCGCACAATAATCACGAAACAATATATTTTGCAATCTTTCCACCGAAACACCTTTGGTGGGCGATGGCATTGCGGGTTACCTCGACAACAGGAGCTCCGCACTCCATGGCCATCATGAACCCACTTTAGATGCCGATATTGTTACTGACAAACGCGTTTTAACAAATGCGTGTTAAGGACATAGTATAAATTATGAAGAAGAAATGGGCGTCGTCAGGGCATGTAATGTGAAGGCAAGATAATCGTTGGTCATTAAGTGCAACAGAGTGGATCCCTAGAGATGGCAAGCGTGGCAGGGGCGGCAGAAAGTTAGGTGGGCAGATGAGATCAAGAAGTTTGCGGGGATAAATTGGTCGCACTTAGCACAGGACCGGGGTTATTGGAGATATATCGGAGAGGACTTTGCCCTTGAGAGGGCGTAGGCAGGCCGATTATTATAGTGATGTTGATGATCGTTACTAGAAGAATTATTTCATTCCCAGATGCTCTCTGCATTTAAGAAGGCCCTACGCTAGCGGTCAAGTTGTTATGATGATAACCATAAGAAAACGGCGCCTGCAACGGCAGGTATAACAAAGAGACTGAGAAAGTATTTATGCTTGAATAGAACGCGGCGCTTTCACATTTTTTGTGTATTACTGAACGTGTCGTCACGATTGTTGAGAAGTCCAAACATCGCTAACAAACTTTTATTTTTCGCCATCATTCTTTTGTCAATTTAATTGAACCATATCTTTCAAATGATGTTGTTATGCAGTAACAGTAGAACTAAGACGAAGCAGTGATGACCATACCGTTACCAACTACGGTCCGCCTAGTTATGGTGTGCTCTGCTGTTGTGCACCAAATCGGTCCTCCTTAATATAGGAATGTTTGCCTTGTGACGTAGCGTGCACCAGCCCCTAGTAATATTACAGCCTGCGAAAGTTGCCCAGTTTCAATTTATGATGATGCACTGTGGCAGCGCTGTACGATGCCACTTACTAAAATTCCATTTTCTAGACATGATGTCTGGTTTTCTTCGGATGATTTCAAAACAAAACTTTGCGAACTCCGCAGCATTTAACCAAAGACGTTTTGCTTTGTTTTGCACACATGTTGGTTTAAACTAGGTCGCTGCTGAGACCTGCATGCTTGCTAGACGCGATTGTTAGGAGAAAATGCTACTATTGAACAATAAAAGCTTAAAGATTGCAAAAAAACAGATGTTGGATGCCTGTCAACTGTTAAAGTATTTGAAGATTTCTTGCTGGTTTGGGACTATAAAATATCAGCGAATAAACGACACCAAAGTCCGGAAAGACGTATACACGTGCACAAAATGATCTTTTGTTTCCAGCTGCATAATATAGCCGACAACTTAGCAGAAAAAAATAAGACAGCACTCGCGTTTTTGTAAATAGCAAATGCGTAGAACATGACGAGTAAACAATGTTAACGCGAAATAGCTGCTGGCAAACACTTCAACTTAGTAAAGGAATAGGAAGTAAGAACGACTACTCGAGCACCTAGAGAAACAAGAAATGTGTTTACGGCAGCGGCTGCGAAGACATATAAAGGTCAAGGAAGCTGTGAAAGCCCGCCATTGTACCTCGTGTTGCATAAAAAAATTACTCCCACCTCCCCTCGCGAGAACACCTGTGTAGATGCGACGCATAGGGGGTTCCGTTGTTGTTTCCGTTAGGTTGATTCTCCCATCGCGTGAAACGTGCCATGAACCCCCTGCCGCGGCTATGACGCAACACAATCCACTTTAATCCAATCCAATCCAAACCCAATTCAATTCATTTCAATCCAATCCAAGCCAAGCCAAGCCAATCCAGTCGAATCCAATCCAATGCCCCTCGCGAGAGAGTGTTCGCTATCGGAGAGGAGAGGGGGTGAGCAGCGGAGGGCGCAGCTCGCGCGGCGAGGAGAATGGGGGAGGGGTGTGGAAGGACAACAACGCCGTATGGAGGGACAAGGCGAGTGAATGAGATGCCGTCGCATCTAAAACACATTGCAATTGGAAAATAAGTACTTAAGTGGCCTCTACGTACGCCCGACAATTTGTCTGCAAACAAACGACAGAAAGGAGGGCTCTCCTCCTTAACCGTGAGCAATACATAAGAAAATATCTAAAACTGATGGATAGGATGGCCACAGGCAGTTGGCGATTGCAGTAATAACTCAATAATACTTATCAAGGATGCATTCTTCCTTTTTTATTTTGTTCAGGCAAAAAAAAATTGAAGTGGAATAATTTTCTCCGTTGAACACAACTAAAACTGAGGTGTAGGCAATCACCAATAAAATCAGTGTGCGCCAAATTGCTCTCAGCGGTATGCTTTTCTTTTTATACAGAGGAATGGGCGGGGCGGGATTGTGGTCACTTGAGATTTGGTCAAGGAGTAGTTTGACCACCTTAGAATTTTCTCGCTCACCTGGGGAATGAATGAAGACCTTCATTTTAACACTTCCTTTACATCTACATGATACCTGCTTCAGCGGTGGTTTCAGTCTCCAGATAACAGTGCCGCTGAACACAATGCCGCGGGATCCTTCCTAGGCTTTAGTGGCGTATGGGGTGATCACGAACTCAAGTATTTGCAATATTCAAATACAGGGTAAAGAACTCCTGTAGAGGTGAAGCATTTCTTATGCCCCGCTAACAGCGCGCAATAATTGGCAGGTGTTTTTTTTTTGTCGGGGCTAAATTTAGCTTGTGGTTTTAGATAAGTGGTGGATGTATCAATTAAATTCACGAAAAAGCTATAATTTTCTTTTGGTGGATCTGAATCCTTTGCGGAACACATCTCCGATGTAAAGTGTTAAGTTGGAATATACAACAGAATTTGTTATTTCGCTTGATTTAAAGCAAACACCCATCTATATATGTAAATTTACGAGAACACGAAGAGCTGCACACGCAAAAAATAGTCAAAGAAACAAATTAAACCCTGGCACTTTGTCGTGACAGAAAAAAGGAGAGATGGGTTATAAAACACGTAGTTTTCCTCCATCCACTTCCTTTGGGGACAGGTCAGTAGAGCAAACTGGAAGCAAAGAAACGTGACGTTAAACAAAACATATTTTTGGAAGCAGCGTTCCAGTTACAAACTGCCAATGTCCAGGTGTAATTATGTGGAGCGCCTCCTCTAACTTATAAGGCACCAGGTTAAGAGCGCCCGGAATACTAACAAACGAGAACTGTTATGCACTTCCCTCCTCTAAATTATATTATCGAGCCGCCAAAACACCCGGGGTATTGGTGCCCCCTGCCAATGAGCTGGCCGGCAACACCGCGGTGCAGACTATCAGATGAGAGGCATATCATGTTGTATTAGGCAGTTCCCAGACAACAGCTGTACTGCCTTCTCTACTCGGGTACAACTCAAGAACCAAAACCGAAGTTGCCACAGCGCCTCATCAAGGCAACCGGCCGTTCCCCCGCTTGTCAGAAAGTGCGCCTAACTGCGAGTATTTTGAGCATGACGCGAGTCGTTTCAGTGATATTTCACGCTAAACAATTACCGCAGTGATGTCAAATTACGTGAGAAAAAGCAGGCGATGTCCCAAATTAAGCGCAATTTCATTTCAAAACGCGCGCCCGCGCTAACATCCGGGTCCGTCATTTCGGCGGAGTGATACACTGCATGAGTCCTTGCCCTTGTTAACTTGTACCCGATAATAGCCTCATGCGAGCCAACGTACGATGGCCGAAGGACCGGACGTGGAGCTGGAAATTTGTCGCCTTAGTAACCGCGCATCTCCATAGCCGCAGCGTTGCCTGAGACTAAAGAGGAACTGTCCACTGCTCCCCTGACCGTTTCCACACACACACTGGTGTGGTGGCACCGGTACACAGAAATCTTTGTTTCCCGCTTGGTATGTGTACAAGCGTGCGTACTTTTCCAAGTACATCATACGATACAGCTATCCCGCCTTCAGAGTGAAACACTGAACTGTTAGCTATCCTGGTAGGCAACTCACCATGTCACAGACGACGGGCAGGAGTATGGAGCTGACGGCCGTATTGCTCGTCACTTCGGTGAACATTGACGCGGCAAAGCACAGTACGAGTGCAATCATCACATGGGGTAGCACGTCGAGGCTTTTCAGATGCTCCACCAAGAACGCAGATAGGCCGGATTGCTGGAAAAAATAGTCCAAATGAGTCTGTCACCTCAGAAAACTTGAAACTTTGGTTGGTTGGTACATAATTTGAAACTGACGCAACAGTGCGTCGGGCGACACAAGAGGGACAAGGAGACAGACACTTCCTAGTGTTTGTACAGAGGCATGCACAAACTCAGGTGTTTGTCTCCTGCTGTGCTTGTCGCACTTGACGGGCTGTCACTTTGAGTCGGTTACATTGGGCCTATTATATTTACTCTTTTTAGCCCACGATACATTGAACGTTAGCAAAAGCCGCATAAACCATAATTGGACGAACATCCGCTGGATGTAGTAACGAGAGCACGTCTGCGTAAAGCAACGAGCAAATCAGGAAACTAACTAAACTCTTCGGTCTGTAATGTGCAAGGGACAAAAATACGTGCGGGTAGACACCGACCTTGCATCCTTCGGCCAGGCACATGCCTCCACCGATGAGCAGCATGACTCCCCACTGTGCCCTGTCGTTGGCCTCGCGCCACGTGATGAGCGACCGGCCTGTCGGTCGCCCGGGGTCCTTGGGAATCACGAACAGAAGAAATGTGGCGATCATGGCTGGGGCCGAAGGCTTTATAATCCTGCAGGCGATCAGTGGGTAGATAGGGAGAGTGAGACGTGACACTGTTCATCGTGCGCAACAAGGTATTGATATTAAGAACTGCGAGTTGGAAGTGTTGGTATAGGTTCATAGTCGGTACAGCGCAAACAAAACTCGGACAAGAAAGGACACTGGACGGAGCGCTACTAGCAACTGAAAAGTTTAATGATGAACACACATACGCATATACATACACTCAAAGCCACCGTCATCAAATCGTGTACATTACAATCTACCACTCGGCAAGATCGCGGGAAAATATTAAACAAAACACTGCATATAACCACGCGACAGCTGTACAAACCCTGAATAACGACGCTGCACACTCCATCAACCTTTTTCCAGAAAAGCAAACTCGGCATCCGATAACCTACAGACGGTTGGCTGACACATGTGTTTCCTTCTTTCTTGGTGTGAAAAGCTTCAATCATCTCTCTTATGGCGCGCTGTCTGTGTTTGTAAAGAACGATTGTGTGGCAACTCAGGACGGCATGTAGCCCCCCCAACCCTGGGGTTGTGGTTGTCATCAATAAGAGGGCGTGGCGACTCCGGACGGCCCGGGCACTCCTTATAATGCATGGCTAAATGCGAACACGGTACCCCTTGAAGGAGCTGTTATGTTCCCGTCGGCGAACGTTAAGGCAGCAACCAGTCTGGCCTATGTATTTCTTACCACAATTGAAAGGAATAATGCAATCAATGGTTTTACGCCATGTTTTACCCCGTGTTTTACACCATGTTTTGCCCCGCAGCCTCATTGATGACAACCACAACCCCGGGGGTTGTGGCTGTCATCACGTGCCGCCCTGAATCGTCATCACGTGCCGTCATCCCGTGCACGTGCCCTCCTGAATTACCACACACAATCGTTCTTTAGAAACACAGAAAGCGGGCCGCAAGAGAGATAATTGAAGCTTCTCCCGTCAAGGAAGGAGAAAACGCATGAGTCAGCCAGCCGTCTGTCACATTACCGGATGAATGCTGACTGCTTTTCTGAGAAAAGGTTGATGGAGTGTGCTGTGTTGTTATTCTGGGTTTGTACACGTGTCGCGTGTTTATGTGCAGCTTTTTGTTTGTTGTTTCCACGCGCTCTTGCCGTATGGTAGATTGTAATGTACTATTATGAGCAATATGAAGGGGAACACAGGAACGCGTGGCGCACAGCCTCGAAACAGACTCGGAGCGATGCGTGGATGGCGCTGTGAAAATCGAAGGGGGAAGGAGGGCGCTCTTCCACTAACTGGTGGTACTCCCACCAAGCTGGGATTTCTACAAAGCAGCAGCTTACTTCATTTCGCCGAAAATATGGTATCGTCCGACAGCCGATAAGACTCACGGCGGGAATGGGAACAGTTTTTAGAATAGCGTCCCCCTTTCCACTTTGTTTCCGACGGCTGCCACTGCGTGTCACGCATAGCTGGGTCTGAGGGTGTTTTCTATGCGTCCCTGTGTTCCCTTTCATATTGCTCATAATAGTACAGTCGCGGCCACTGAAACAGGGAACACGGCGCGCGTGGCCGCGCTTCTCGGACCACCAAGCGGGCACCTCGCGAAGTATTGCGGCGCAAGCGCAGTCAGAGCCAGAGGCGGATCCCAGCTGCGCTTCGTCTGCTACGGCTCCTCCCACTTCGCCGCAAGCTTGGTTTGTGTATTCCAAAGCGCGCGCGCAATCTAGGTTTCCCCGCTCGCAGCGGAGTGGGAGGAACCGTGGCAGACGACGCTCAGCTAACTCAGCCGCTGGCCCTGATTGCGCTTGCGCCGCGATACTTCCTATGGCGCCAGTAGTGGCGCTCCGCGGAGCACGGCCAGCCGCTCCGTGTTCCCTGTATCAGTGGCCGCGACTGTACACGATGTGATGACGGTGGCTTTGACTGTATGTATATATGTATGTGTGTTCACGATTAAACTTTTCAGTTGCTAGTAGTGCTCCGTCCTGTGTCTTTTCGAGCCCGAGTTGTGTTCGCGCTGTACCCGTCATGACGGTATTGAAGCGAACTGGTTTCGCTAATTTCAGTTCTTTAGAAGGAAATTTTCTAATTTTGTAGTTTAGAAAGCAGCCTCAACCCGCTGCCAACATTTTAACATGGACCAGTCTTCGTCGGGGCAACTTCAGTCATCCGGTTACCGCCGTATATAGGAGACATGACGGCACAAGTTGCTGACAGGGAAGCGATATGTGAGAGAGTTTTCTTTTTTTGAGTAACGGTTGGTTAAATGAAGCCCGACTGTAGAGCAGAGTCTTTTAAGTTCTTTTTTTTTTTTTTTTGGTCTTGCGAAGAGAAACCTTTACAAACCCTTGAAAAGCACCACTTTTTATTCTAAATTACGAACGAGGATCATATGGGAGGCCTCGCTGCTAAGCACGGACCCTCTGATCCAGGCCTCACTAGCCCAGAGGCTGAAGACGCCGCGGAGACCTATGTTAATCCTGCCGTCGCCGTAAGGACTCTGCAGTCGACCTGAAAAAGGTCCCACCCATGGCAGCAATACAGTTTTTCCAGATATGATCTGACCTAATCTGATGTAACCTGCGGGGAAAAGAGTAAGGTGTTGGGCTGTGACGATGCGCGGAAATTCCAACAATTTTTTTGGTCTAAACATCTCAGTTTGCATTGCTTTCCTTATTTATTTATTTATTTTACCCTCAGGGCATACAAGCCTTGTAGAGGGGAGGGGCTCACGTAAAAGAACAAAAATAATGTCAGAAGCTCGCTACAAGTGTTTAACCACTGCACACACACCAAAAAAACTATGCAGTAAAAAACAAAAAGTAAAGCAAATGCACTAAACACAGCCGTAAGCGCAATCACTCTCGGAGAACAAGAAAAGTAAATGGTAAACGCACATCATTCGCCGTAAAAGAACACAGAAACGACGGATCGACACAAGCATACAATAAACTAAAAAAGAAACAATAAACACAACAAACAGCACTCCTTACTAGGAAGTACAATACAAAAAAACTTACACCAAATTTTAATTTGACAATGCTTCCCGCAAATGGTCAGGGTTAGTAATGCAAGCTAATGAAGCAGGCAGGTGGTTCCACTCCCGGCACGTTTTCGGCAAAAAAGAATGGGAGTAGGTGACAGTGTTTTGGTGCGGGATATGAACTTTGTGAGGATGCTCAAGGCGTTCAGATATGAACCGTGCGGGTTGTATCCGGCGTGATTTGAATACATGGTTATTATGATACACTTTATGAAATATCCCAGACGGGACAGTTTTCTACGTGTAGCGAGAATCAGCGAATAGGTTTGTTTAGTTTACGTAGTAACTTAGCTAATTTGCATGGTAATCTCACTCACGCTTTTTCGCTTCCTCTCCATCTGCAGTATATCATTCCAGACCATGAATCGCCACCTCACGCGGCCTTTTCAGACAACTCTTCCCACACCCGAATAAGCGCCTGACTGCATACGCCCGCTGTTTATTGCGGGCACGCGACTAGATATATATTGATTGTTGAGGCTAGGTGAAGTGACTTTTTCTTGTGTTCTTTTTGTGAACTTCAACACTCGCCCCAATTCAGTGACTCTTGATTACTCAACAAAAAGGCCTCCTTTTATACAGAAGGCGATTCGTCGTGCCGTCCTTATTTCGTCAGGGCGGTGGGTCATGCGAGTAAAATTTAGTTGTGGGTGTGTTCCGTAAGTTAGCATCATGAGCAGAAGTTCACGACGAACCGCAATGAGAAAAGATAACAACACTTTTATTTTTGAGAATAGAATAAGAATTTGCGGGAATTCCAAGTACTAAGGTGTTAAAGAAGCGTTTGCGAACACACAACTGGCCCCAGTCTTCGATGGCGATAGCACTCATCGAATAAAATTTGGACTTTCATAACCTGCAAGATTTATTTTTTTAGTGACGCAACGATTGTACGTACGGTCCCGACGCATTCTCCTAGAGGCAAGAATGAACTTCGGGGTAGAACTTACTTTCCGTATGGAAGAAACTCCACCCAGCCCGGGAACATCTGTGGCTTCATTGTAAACCAAAGAAGAATCATCGACGTCATGAGGAATGCCACGCACAGCTCTGCAAAACTGAAAAAAAGCAAAAAAACGTAGGGGCGACGCAGAAAAAGCAGAAAACCGATTAGAAGTAGTATAAAAAAAATGTGGCGCTTCCTGACAGGCCAAGCTGATATGTTTGATGATGATGATAGCTAGTTTTTTTTTCAGGCGCAAGGCCGTCAAGGGCGAAGAGCGCCAAGCCGACGTGTTTGCACGTTCGCTGGTAAGCGGTATACATTTAAGACATTTTTATTGCGAGAAATCCTCTGTGGGTGTAATACAATGATGCTTTCACTGCTTTTTGTGCAGAGTCTGTTGCGTTATCATTGAGTTTCGGTCGAAAAACCATCGTTTTTATGGTCCGTTTGTGATGCAAGCATGCTTTTAACAGACCTGCATATTTCATCCGCGAATGCGCTTTTATTCTGTTTTGCGGCCCCAGACGCACAAAAGTATTACCTCATTGGGCCAAGATCTTGGTATCTTCTTGAAATTTCTTCTCGTATCTTTTCTTGGGAGGATGCGTCAGATGAGCTCTTGCTGCAGGAAAATAACAAGCATATTTGCACTTTATAGCACCCATCGAGAATTCTTCGTAGCGGCAAGCTGTTTAATGGCATACATGTGGCTCTTTCAACTATGACAACCACATTCGCGGGAAAAATGACTTTCGGCAATTAGACGTTGACGCCGCCACCAGATCAAACTCCCATACCGTTATCTGCCGCTTAACTGTATGCTGGCTATTGCAAAAGGCGGAACCCATCTCCCGCTATCATTTGTCCGAGTACCAGACCGCCGTGCGCTCTTTTTTAAATTTCTTCTTTTAAAACGTCTACCTTTTGCGTGAGTGATTGTTAGTGCATGGGAATAGGGAGTATGTCCAAGTGTTGTTGTACGAAGACACTGGATGACGTGGAGAACAGTTTCATCGCAAGATAAAATGAACATTTTTGGACACATGCCTGTCGCAATGTTTGTTCTTGTAACGCGATCATATGTTTTACAACAGTTTGTATTTGTGTTGCAAAGTTGCTCGATGCCATGCATTGCCAGTTTTATTTATTACATCACCAAACTTTCTGCGGGAAAGTTTCCCCCAAATTTCTTACTTTTGTGCAACCTAATAGCGGTGGGCTTAAAACCATCCCAATTATTTAGAATGTCATGGGAAATTCTATACTCACAGCGCACGTCTCGCTGTTACCAGGAGATAGACCCACGCAAGGAGAACGCAAATCACCATAGTGGGTACGTTGTACAACATCCACGTTGCGAAAGTCAGCTCGGTTGATTCTGGAAACGAGCTATTTGGGAGGGTAGAAAATATTCCATGTCAAGGCAGTGCGCATCGGCAATTAGTGCCCATTACGCTCGTCACTAACGTCAGTAGCAGGTCATGAGGGTGCTGATGATGGTGATCACGATGACAGTACGAGATGACATAGATACGACAGGCTTGTTTCAAATCACGGCGGGTTAAGTCTGGTGCATCACTAATTTCAAGTTGATTCAATGGGCAGTACACAAATAACAGAACTATTATGGCGACTGAACACCAACTTTACGAAATTATTCAACTGGATGTGCCGATTGCTTACATAGGGCAAAAAAGTACAGAAGGGAGATTCACAAGAATAGCGTAAACTTTAAACTGTTTAGTCCATTAGAATGAAGACGATTGTCTGCATGCACAGATGCGGTTAAAAAACAATAGCAAAGTGAAATATGTTCGCAAGTGTAATTTGTTATTCCATGCCATTTTTGTTACGCTTGATCTTTCCTTAAACACACGGAAAGATCGGAACGCAATGGACACATAGCAAACGCGTGCCATGGTTCTATATGCACAAGTATTGGCAGGTAATGAAGGACGCACAAAAAAAAGACAGTATAGAAGCTTACTAAATCTGCACCGAAGCTCATGAA
Organism: Haemaphysalis longicornis; assembly: GCF_048455015.1. NCBI lineage: Eukaryota > Metazoa > Arthropoda > Arachnida > Ixodida > Ixodidae > Haemaphysalis > Haemaphysalis longicornis. The sequence continues at coordinate 90,956,486 of NW_027526422.1, forward strand.
TGCGTCAGGGGGCCTTGCATTTGTTTATCCTAAGGATGAGATGGTGAATAGAAGTTACCACGGGCTGTCCCGCGTAATGCAGCCAATCTCCCTTAGCGTTAGTGGTGATATTAAGAGTTAGTAGACCACTTGCAAAACAGGTGAAAAATGCTACTGCAAGACAGGGCGCAACCGGCTGTCCACTTACTCATCCATGAGTCCCTTGAGCACCATATTCGGTCCCGTGCCGACTAGAGATCCCGTGCCCCCGATGTTGGCAGCATATGCCACCGACAGCAGCATTGTCGTGCGGATGACTTTCTGGAGAGATTCCGGCCTGTGCAATGTAATCACAAATATTTTTATCGCTTGTATTTTTGCTTGCAATACCTCTTTTGCCAGTGTGGGGCTGCCGTGAAGTGGGGAACAATAACATGTTCAATGTATACAGCGGGGAACGTCAGCGCTGCACAATCAAAGCCAAACACAAAGGGTAAAGCATCAAACGCAAAAGAAAACAAACGCGGATGGCTATCAATTAAGTCCATTTGTCAAATATGTTCTTGTGTGTGTGTGTGTGTTTTCAAAACGTCAGTGCGAGAATGAGTACTTAGTCGTTATTCGTTTGCCTGCAGAGAAGAACAGGACCAATTAAAGCAAGTTCTGCTTCCCTCTCATGTTGGTTTAGCTGGGGCATTCTACAAACATTTGCGTCTAATTAAGTTTATTTAGATGCACCAAAGGTTCTTGTTGTAGATATTTTGCAAGTTTTACAAAGGTTGGCTCAATTATCTCAAGATATTGTTAGCAAATAAAAATGAAAGCAAAATATAACAGGTGTGGATAGTGCCAAGATGGCATCTTACAGTTAGTGGGGCCAAGAACAGCGATGACACATTTGTATTATTTTTTCCCGTTTTAGTGCTCATCGGCAAGTTTTACATGTACAGCGAGTACAAGAAGTGAGAGACCACACGCTGGCGCCGTACGCTATTTTGCGGTGGTTGGGCTTGTCGATATTAGTATGCATATCGCCTGGCGGGGAACGAATATACTTTATAACCAATCCGCAACGCGGTACCCTCTCTTTTATTATTTGCAAGCAGAAAAACTTGCCACACGCAGGACTTGGCGTGGCACAAGACAAAGATCTTTTTGCTGAAATTCCTGAAATACACCTTGAATTGACAGTGAAGATGGTTGTGGTTCGTTTCCCCGAAGTCCGGTGTCGATCAGGAACCCAATCGCCCGGGCTCCGGTTGATTTGGCAGGAGGCTGGCAGGGCGATGGTGTTGAAGTTCTTGGAGATGGCGGTCGAATCGACGAACTCGAGGCGTTGGGGTTGATTAAGTGAAACAGAGAGTTTATATACAGCTATTTACAGTAGGAAAACTGGGTACATGAGTAATGAAAAGAAAAACTTCGAACATCAGCAAGACGCTAGCTCCGAGTGCGCACAAATCACTCGAGCTCCTTAACTTCGCCTAAGTCTCCTATTCTCGGAGCGTACACAAACCGCTCGAGAAACGACGGCCGAGACCCTGTCTCGCCGCAAGATCCGTCTAGTTGCCCGGTACGGCGCTGCACCCTAAACCTCCGACGCGACCTTAACCTCTAACCTAGGGGGCTCACAAATCCCAACCTAGCTTCAACGGTCGAGACTCCTTGTCCCGCCAGGAACTGCCCAGCTCGGTGCTCAGACAAGAACGATTTCCAACGGCCAAGTTCGGCCTTATAAAACCTCGAGATCACGCTCTCTCGGGAACGCCCCTGTAGCTTTCGTACACGCGTAAGGGAGTGCCCAAATTCACGTAGACAGCTGTCACTCAGCACGCCACGGAATATTCAGTGAGGCGCCGCCAACTTTGGGTCAACGGCACGCTCGCAGACGAGCAGGTGCGTGCGACCCCGCGGGGTGAGAGCGAAAGACGGCGACAGTGCACTGTGCCGGCCGCGGCGCGTTAACAATGGTGTCTTGCGCGGCGCGGGCTTCGACGCCGGTAATCCCACCACCTCCCCGAGTCACGCAGACGGTACCCGGAATCCGGCGGCGCCGTCTGTTTTCTCAATGCGGGATTATCCTTGGGGTATGCGGTGGGCCAGACAATCCGTCTCCCGTGCGCGCCGTGACGAATTGGCGACGGCTGCAGCGTAGAGTCTACAGTGCTGGGCCATCAGACAGAGTGGCGGGTTCTCACGCGCAGCCCGGGCGCCTGGCCGCTAATCTCATAAGTGGACCTTACACTTGACCCTACGAGGAGGGCAAGAAAGGGCGAAATACACTGTTTCCTTGACTTGTACTTACCTAATATCAACCGTACATTGCTCAGGCTTGCCGGTAACCTGTGAGTCGTCCCTAGCTGGTGCTTCGGCCTGTTTGTTCAAAGGTTCAAGCTCAGAGCCTGTAAACGGAAGCGATAAAGCATGATTCTTAGCTAACAACGGGGATACCAAAGGCACCCCCGTAATAGAGAAATGACAACAAAAAGCTAACAATCCTGCTATTTTCCACTGTCCCGTTGCAAAGGCGGTGGCCAAAGAAAACAATCTGCATAAGTCTGAAACTTTTTTCTGACATATATACGCGCTTCCATTACAAGAATGATATAAAATTATGCACAATTACTCTTCACCTAAACCGAAATGCCTGCTTCAGTGACAGAAACATTATAATGCATTCACAGTCTTCGCTAGTTGCAACTATCAGAGAAGGCTTATTTTAAGTCAACCTTTTGAGCATTAATGCATAGTTCTATCGTTTACTGAACCAAACCAAACAATGTTGTTTAAGCTATAACCGCTTGTGTAACACGCAGCACAAATTAAAATTGCTCCGACCGGAAAAAAGGCACGCACTTGTTAAAAGTTCTCCAAGGAAACGAAAATAGATCTATTTAACGTGAAGGCTTATGCCGAGTGTTCTCTTAGAACATATAATGTCCAGATACGTGGGACTTACTGAAATGTTTAATGTCGTGACTTAAATTACATCAAGGCATCAGTTTTCTTAAAAACTGTCTTCTATGCCAACTAGATAGCTCCCACCTCTCAGTGCATCGTGACGTGGTGCAAAGGGCCCGAGTGGCCAGTGCCGAACAGGAGTCCTTGAACTAGACGAGGCCCTTACCGGGCGGCCGGGCAACCCATCATCAGCGCCGACGTTCGTTATCATTTAATTTCATTTACTGATTCTCACTATAATCCCCCGAGCCACATCTTTAGTTAACGCCTTAAGCTCCTCCTCCTTAAAATATAACCGATTGATCTTTAAGCAACCCCTAATACGGAGTTCATTTCTTCTCATGATGTCCACCCAGACAACATCCAAGTTTCTTAAGAGCCTCAACCGGATCTATTGGTCCTGTCGCACATTTCAACTCGGTAAACTAAATTCACTTTTGTATGTTGCGAAAGTGGGACAAAAACAGGCACTGCTTTGTACAAGAAGCAGATAAGACAAATACAGCAAGTCTGACTTACTTTCGACGTCTTTAAGCTGAGATTTCGAAGAAGTGTACATCTGGTCTACGACGGCCATCACTATGGGAGCCATGATGGACGTGGCGGCCGTGTTGGGAATCCACATGGAAAGCCCCATGGTGACTAGCATAAAGCCGAGAAGAAGCCTGTCAGAAATATTTGCGTCGCCAAGAAGAGGCAGGTATTTTTAAGCCGTCGAAAATTGTAAAAAGGATAAGGGGTGGGAGATCCCCTATACTCGCATTATTTCCACCGCAAAGAAATTGGCTTAGCGGGCAGAAGTACAGCCAATAATGCAAATTGGCCTGATTGTCTGGTAATGCCTATTCAATTTTTAAATTGTTAGGTTTGGTAAACGCATCTAAGTTTCAAAGAATTTGAGGGGGAAATTTCGGTTGACTGCCTGAAAGAAGGCCAAATTAACGTCGACCAAGAGCGCATTTTCTTTTAGCTTATTCGTGATTGTAATTCCGAATTGAAAGCTTTAATCCTTTTGCATTGCATATATAACGATAAGTATTGTCATCTACATACATTCAGATCCTTCAGTGCTGCGCAGCGGCGAAGCATGGGGAGCATGTTGAGCCGCCTGGGCTCATCAGCATGTTACCCTGACGACTTCCACCTGGAGATCGTCCAGTTCAACCGCGTGAGGCGTTTTCCCGCTCCTCTAGGTGTGTAACTAAAGTGCCGACTGACACGTATTTGATTGATGCAATACACTTTTTGTTGGTACCAAAGAATGCCGTTGGTCATTTTAGACACAACCAATAACACCAGTTACAGATGGTTCTCGTTATGCGCGCCATAAAAGCACATGCACAATTTAATGCGATGTAATCGGTGATTTTACACTGACATAGTGAGATAAATATGACATAAAGTCTAATTAAATACAACGTGGTTTGAAAGATGAGCTCACGGTGAGGGTTTCAGCCATTCTCGCTCCAATACGATCACTTTATACTCGGATGTAACAAAACGTTCCATGGTACATCGATACGTGATGCTTATTGCTTAACTCGCACTCATGAAAACGCGTCCCCAAAACAGCCGAGGCAAAAAGTACCGCGGCTTTGTCGTCCATCTTTGAGTAAAAGCACCCATCATAAAAAACTCGGAGTCGTTCGCTAAGAACGCCTTTTCACGAAAAATAACCGCCACTAAACATATGCTCTGGCATTGAAATTATTAGTATAGCTTCTAAGTCGGATTAGTTATTTTACATGTTTCAGTCTTCGAAGCAGTTTCTCTCTTGAACTTTGACACCAGCACAAAGTGTAAATATTTTTTTTGCTCACCTAACGTTGCTTGTTCCGATGGCAAGTAATGATTTCAGCGCTATTCTCTTGTGTAGGTTGCTTGTCTCGACGGCCCCTGCCATGATTAGTGAACACAGCACGACGATGCCGATCTCCTACAGGTAAAGAAACACAAATGTATTGAGTGCAGACGTTTTCGCTTGATCAGTACATGGCCGCCAACTTGTAACCTTCAGATATTTAAATCAGTGACAAATGAGTTTTATATAACATTAGTTCGCGTTCATGTCATCCTCCTAAAACAAATGGGCCGTACTCGCGTTTTAATTTGGACAGTAAAGGAATGTTCTTTACTTACTACGAGGGAAAAAAGCCTGCTACCTTTTACCCACTTCCGATGACGGTCTACCTAGCAACTCAAGACGATAAAACACGTCCTACGACTCCTGCAGTCGTCGGAGGGGAGGAGCGGGGGGCGAATACTACACTCTTATTTGCACGGCAGGTAGCCAGAGGCCGTGACAGCGTAATTTGCTATGGCACCAGCACCGACATTTCTTCACAATAATTGGTGTGTACGCATGGTGTCATTTCGTAAAAGACATTGTTGGGCAAGTTGGCTAATAATGTAAAAATTTGGACCGTTAAGAACGCACCGACAAAGGAAAGACGCCGGGACAAGCGCTTGTTCCATCGTCCTTCCTTTGTCGTGTTGTGCTTTGCTTTATACGTTTTACATGGTGACATTTATATCACCAATATCCTCTTCCTGTCTCCCTACTACCTTCATATGTCTTGCTGACCTTACCTATTCGTCGTCATCATTAACACTGACAGCCCCTTGGTATCCAGTGAGGGATGAAGGCCTCGCTCATGGGCTTCCAAGCTCCCCTAACGTGGGTGTTCTGAGTCCATTGCTTGACCCGAATTTTCTTTTCTCATCGCTCCAGCGAGGTTTTTGCCTCTTGCTATTTCAGTCCCCTTCCTGCTTCGGCCATTCAGCTAAACGAATTGTCCTTTGTTGGCTGTCAACCACACTACCCGAGTTTTTCTCTAATCCGCGGCGCTGCTTTATTCCCCCGATGTTTTGGTGGTGTTATTCGTTTTTTCGTACGTTTGGTGTTGACCTAAGTTTTATTTCAAGGTGGAAAGTAAGACCGGCTTATGCTCCGGATTTAATCTCTGAAATTACACTTCGGTAATATACCAATCTATCTACTGATAGCAGTAGTCTATACCAATCTATCTACTATTGTGCTGATGCAGCAGAGCCTTTAACATTTCAACCTTTATTGCTTTTTAGTTGTTTGGACGAGCACTGACAACTTCCATTGTCTATTTGAAGGGGTGTTTTCTGAATCTTTCCTAGTATTACTGCAGATTTATTTGCGTTCATTTAACCCCGCAGCTGAGCTTTCTCAGTAGAGTTCTGTGAGGTTGTTTGTAAATCTTACCTAGACTGATTCAATAGAGCGATGTCACCATGAAATGTAACCCGCCGCGGTGGCTAAGTGGCTAAGGCGTTGCGCTGCTGAGCACGAGGTCGCGGGTTCGATTCCCGGCCGCGGCGGCCGCTTTTCTGATGGAGGCGAAAAGCAAAAACGCCCGTGTGTGCGAGATTTCGGCGCACGTTAAAGATCCCCAGGTGGTCAAAATTAATCCGGAGCCCTCCACTACGGCGCGCCTCATCGCCTGCGTTGCGTCGGCGCGTTAAACCCCACAATCAATCAATCAATCAACCATGAAATGTATGTGGATTAACTATGCCTCATCAATTTTTAACCCTGACTATTCATTATTAGGCAATCTAACACCCCTTTCAAGCAGAATAATTAATCTCAGTAAGTTTGTCTTTTCTACTATGACACCGTTCATGACAATGAACATCTGAGTCTTCTGATAAGGGAGCGTCGTATGTTACGAAGCAGTATGTGGCCTTAGCTATTACCCCACGCAAATCAACGATGTAAACAACCGGGCAACAGTACATTTACCCAAGTGAGCAGGTTTACTCACGTTCATATAAAAATTGGCGACGGTCTGCGATGGCACGATTCCGAAGAATGGGAACAAAAACACGGGCATCAGGGATGTAACCGCCAATGGGACCACTTCTGCCGACCAGTAGCTGGCCATCCAGAGCATGATGTAGGCGCACCATCCGGCCTGAAAAATGTTCATCAAATATAAATAAAAGACAGTTTTCAACTGGCGTTACAAGAAAAAGGAACTTGCGTTAGCTGACACGTCCTTTAATGCAATGTCTTCGCTTTTTATACCATAAAAAGGTTTCCCCTTTTCTGTTAATATTCACCTTGTGTAGCATAAAAGCTGAATATTAGCGTGGCTCCGGCGAAGAAAATTTCCGTACTTCTGCATGCCACAAAATCATTGTCACTTGATATACCATTGTGGTGGCATAGGGGATACGGTCTAACTTCATAAAAGGCTTTTTAAATATTCGTATGCTGCTAGCGAAATTAACTATTAGTGCCGTTCAGGCCACTGCTATACACGTTGTTTGGGATGAGCATTCAATCAGTAATCCCCAATCTGTATTTCGTCTTATTACTTCCAAGGGGAAAAAAGCCTGCTCTTTTTTTTTTCAAAGCTACTGTGCGCCAGTGACGCCCTACACGCATCGTGTCTTTTATTCCGAAAGCAATATTGACCTATGCCAACAAGTTTCATCGTGCGGAAAAGTTTAACCTGGAAGCATGGAGGAAAGGACAGGTTCCATGCCTGGAATTTTTACCACGTGGCCCATCGCAGCCACGGCAGCTGCTACTAGTGGCACCTTTCGGAAAGTTGTAGAAGTGGGAGGAGCGACTGGCTTGCGAGCCTGGAGGAGGCAGGTCACGTGACATCAATCGAATATCGGAGGCGTGAAGACGCCCTCTCCGAGGGCTCATCATGCAATTTTCGACCATTGCTAATAAATCCAGTTGTCCTACCGTCTCTCTGGCGCTTCGCAGTTTCTCACTATTATAGCCGAGCCAGCGCTTCAGTTCAGCCGTTTGCACAATGAAAGGGAGAACCGAGGACGATGCTTCACCTGTGCGGAACTCCCAATGGCAAAAGCAACAAACTGAGTCGGACCATCCGGCAGACGTCGCTCCGCTCGCTAAGGAGTTAACGCGGAAACGTGAGTAGGAGCGGCAAATTGCAGGCGGAAACAGGTAAACAACGCAAACTTTGGCAGCTAAGCGTCGGGAGAAGGGCGCAGAAAGACCACAATCGGCCTAGGCGAACTAAGCCGCGGCCATTTTTAAAGCGGAGCTTTCTACGTCTCGTTGACGGCGTAGGCCGCGTCGAAAACGCACTGCAGGATAGGCAACTTTCTCTGACGATGAGGACGATCGAGGGCGAAGGGAAAGAAAAAACTCCTTCGTGGTCGGAATCGACCCTGGGTCCCCGGTGTTATGAAACCGACGTCTACCCGATTGCGCCATCTCGACATGTTCCGACAGAATAAATTTGGAAAGGGATGCATGGACGGGCAAAATTAGAAAAACGATGCGCCCTCTGGCTAACGACGAGGATGAGTGAACTAGAAGCTTTCTTTATGCGAAATGAAATGGCGAAAGGCCAAAGTCTAAGCCGCAGCGGTCAAAAGACCAAACTGCGTGAGAGACAAAGTCAAAGCTCAATGAGTCACAGTCCCAACCATCTGCGGATGTAAGTCAAAACTCAGACGACAGCCAAGGAAACCTTAACGAGGAAACTTCGCGTTCAATCATCGTCGTCTTTAGACAGAGGGGTGCCTGATTTCTCCCTTCATTTACGTCCGTGTCCTTTCAAAGTTGTAAAGGCTCTGTCTAATAATCTTAAATATTAAGTGCGAATGCACTTTATAAGCGACCCTGAATTCCGTTGACGGCCGTCCGTCCACATAGCAACAGCTGCGGGTGCGCGCGCTCCTCGTCTTCCTTGGCAACGGGGGGAGATGGGCGCGCGCTGCCTGGCCGCTGACATGGCACATACCCACGTGGGGGATTGGCCAGGAATCTCCTCGTCTTCCTTGGCAACGGGGGGAGATGGGCGCGCGCTGCCTGGCCGCTGACATGGCACATACCCACGTGAGGGATTGGCCAGGAATCGGGCGTGAGAAGGGCTAATGCACCCGCTTAAAGGAGTACTGACACGAAATTTCAAAGCTGAGATCCGCTCTAGCAATCAAGTACCACGACAACACAAATAGGTGTCTGTGAATAAATGCATCTTTCTTTCTTTGTAGTTGTGTGTGTGTATGTGATCTCTCTATCGCGAACATTACCGAACCGCGCAAATTCAACTCCTGCATTCGCACTTTCACATTCTTCCCCTCGGGGAAATGCGGGGAAATTTTTTGTGGCTAAAAGGTTAGACCAATTTTATGGAAAGCAAAAAATATGTTTAGACTTGTATTGAATTCAAGAAACCCCGAATATATATTGAAACAGTTACCCTCCCCTCTTTTGGCATACTTTTTAATAGCGAAGCCCTTAATGTTGCCCCCCCCCCCCCATAGGATGTATTAGTCGTCATCCTAGTCAGAAAACAAAGTTGTCGCCAAAAAGAAAAAAATAAACTGCGCTGCTTCACAAATGATCCCTACTCTTTCCTTTCCTAAAGAAAGGAGGAAGAGGTTATTTTGCAATAGAGACACTCGCTGTTATTCCTTCCCTCGAGTATTCAGGGACGTCGTTGGCGAGGATCAGACGACTTGCATCTGCACTGATCTTCCCATCACTAAGTAACTGGTGACACAGCCCTAGTCCTTCAAAGGGAGTGAGTTACGACTGTCAGACTGTATATACGGGGTAGTTGGTTACGGGTATGAAGCGTTATTACTTAGCGCACGAGAAAACAGGCCGCAATACGAACACATAACAAGCGTTCGGGGTTCTTCGTCTGGAAGGACGAAACGATGATAATGGCGGGGTGACCGTCACGGAGATTCCTTGATTGTCTTGTTACGATAATGCGATCTTGAGGTTCAACTTCCCTGAACCACATTTATTCAGAGATAAATGTGCACCCATTTTATTTTTTCAGAACTCAACTGAACTAAATCTTTCGTACCAGTTTCAAACGTTTGCTAATTTATACAGTTTTAAAATGTTGGCACGCCTCGGAGTAGAGTCTATTCACTGTGCGTGATACCAGTCAAGCTTGGCCACCTAGACTCTTTAGAAAGACGCAACACAGAGGAACATCTGGCAGGCACATGCGCCTCGAGCATGGTTTCACCTTGAAGCCAGCATTTACCCTGTGTCGCGAGTGGAAGGATAGGGCTATTATTTGGCGCCATGAGTCTGGCCTCAACGGCGTCATAAAGACGCAACCTCGTATCCCCCATCGTAAAAGCAGTGTCCTTTGTACTGGGAACGTACAGCAGAGCGGCATTAACCGCGACGTTGATTAACGCGTGCTGTAGATGAGCCTCTGAAGACTTCACAAAACAACCAAATCCTTCGAGGATGCGATCTCTGCGTTACAAAAACAAGTACGACAAGTAGGTCAACGAATGAACGCATGTCGTGAAACAGACACACAAGTGGGACGAAAAATTCAGAGACGGGAAACAAAAAACACGCAACAACATACAGACACACACACACAAAATGACATGCGCCTTGGCGGTGGCCACGAAGAAATACCGTTCGAAAGCAGCATAATTTGCTTGTTATAAAGTATTCTATCCTCTGCGTGTATATGTTACTCTGCGCATATTCCACACTGTACTAGGGGTTACTGAAAATGCGTGAGCATCCTTTCACACCGAGTTTTGTCTCCACGTTTTTGTACCTGTTCATCATAATCCTCAAAGGGACTTCGCAGCACTTACCATCGACTACTCGGAATATATTTTGGGGTTAGGTATATTGTCCCAGCAATCTCCTCCCGCAAGAATTATGAAAATACGTTCACTATTACCGAAACTAATCGCGATGAGAAAATCGCAGCGTAATTTTTCCCTCTCAACTCGACCGCGGACAACGCGATGAAAGCTGCGCTCTCTCCCCCGGAGAGGGGGACGGCTCGCGGCGTTCTCTTCGGCGGCCTTCGATACATCCCAGGCCGCGGAGTTTCCTTTTGTTCTCTACAACGTGGAGTGGTCTATCTCCGGTCGGGTGCCACAAAAAAGCAGGCATGATGCCTGCTCCCAAGCAAGCGCTCAGGCTGGTAGGGCCTTTTTGAAGCAATAAACGTTTGTCGTCGAGTGATCTCATTGAAAAGAAAGTATTGAGTCCGCCACTCAAACTCCGCGCGCACTCAAAACAAAAGTAAAAGTATGCGTGCAGGTTCAGACATAGAAGAGTTTGGTACACAGCGCCGACGGCGGCGGATCGTCGCAGGAAATGCGAGAAATAACCCGCGAAGTTGACCAGCGACAGCCAATAGGACAGCCTTGACAAAAATGACGTGATTTAGGCCATGCCAAGGGTGCATAACGCGGATAATTGAAGAGAACGTGGTTGGTTTTTCCGCGTCTTTCACGGCGATTTGCGCGCTTACCGCTTCACGTACACGTGTAATATTTGGCTCAAATATTCCTGGCAGTGCAATCTAAACGTCGTATAGGTTTACTTGCAGAGCACAAAGAGTGTTGCAGGGTCCCTTTCACGCTTTAGTTTGCTTCTTTTCCCTTCTTTCTCCGTTACTATGTTTAGGAGCGTAGTGTTGTCGGCTTCTTAGGCCTTTAATATAGACGATGTTACAAAGCGCTAACGTTCAGCCAGACGACATGTCAAGCGACATCACAGTTAATATACGTAAAAATGCGGTTTCCGGTTTACGACTTTAGACAATACAGCGTGACGCTAGGCGTGACGTCGGGCCTTCAGGTTCCCGCGTCCGCGGTGTCTCTGCTGCGCTAACAGTTTTTGCTGGTTATAGTTTGTCCACTGCGCACCCCTCTTGGCGCGCGCATCCCTTAAACCGTAAAGCACGGTAGGCAGCTAGAACACCAGGCAGAATACACGCACGTACCTTCCCTCCGATGCATACCGCCACTGGAAGCAGGGCAATGGGAACACACACAGTGTAGATGAGACGCCAGGACCGCCTTAGTGCGCTTACAGTCACTAGCATCTTGCGTGCTCCCCTGGGAACAAACAGTAAAAATTAAAAAAGAAGAGTAAAAAGGAGAGGGCATTCCCGTTTTTCGGGCCGTATTCTGTAGATATTCGACGTATGCTTCGGGCTCCCGCCTGGTATGCTTGTTCCCAACCACTGTTTAGGGCAGCGTCGGGGGAATTCATGGTCCGTCTTTCACGCAGCGACTCGCGAAACGCACATTTTTATGAAGACAGAACCCCGTAAGGTCCACCGGACTGCAAGCTTTGTTCCTCGATATGGGACGTCTTGACTGAAGTAGATATATTCCTTAAACTCGGACTAGTGCGATGCCCTCAGATGTCTTCTGAAAGCATGAATCCCGTTTGGTCAGTTAGTGCGGCTTAGTTTTTTTCTTCCATTTTTAAAATATGATCGTTTTTAAAGCAAAAATTCCACTCAAGGGCGGATGCACATGTTAGCTGTTCTACTGGTGGGTCATACATCACTTACTGAAGAACTCCGAACTTCAATTCCCCTCCCTATTCAATACGTCCCGCAGACCTAGTGCCTTCATTTGGTCAATAAACGGTTTGCAATCACATCACCACTTGTTACAGAAGCGAATTTTGAATTTTGGCCTGGTTGATTCAAGCCCGCATTTATGCCACGAACAAGCTCAAGGGGAAACTGTTTTTACTGGAATTGTTCATTGCTGTGCACTATATTCGCACTACGCCTTGCCGACGTACATGCACACAACGCTAATGTAAAAACAGAACCTTACACCTATGCGCCGGCTTGGTTTAAAAAGGAGAGCGTATTGCCCTTCCAAGAAAATTCCTTCCAAGACGCACTTAGCATGTAGTCGCGTACGCTAGGATGTACTTCACCTTAAAAGCAGAAAATAGTCAGATAGATTGTGAGTTCAAATCCACGAAAGGAGAATTCTGTATACACTACGTTCCTCTGTCTGATACCTTTCAGAGTGCTAGATAATTCTTTCTGACCTCTATTCCTTGCATTCTGCTCCACCGCCACGGTGGCTCAGTGGACAAAGCGTTGGGCTGCTGAGCCCAAGAACGCGGGTTCGATCCTGGCCGTGCTGGCTGATTTTCTGCTGGACGCGAAAAGTGAAAACTCCTATGTGTCAAAATTTCAGCGCACGCTCGAGATCATCACGTGGTCAAAATTAATTCGTAGCCCTCCGCTACGGCATGCTTTACAGCCTAGTTGTAGCTGCGGTGCGTTAAACCCCCTCAATCGATCATTACATGTCGAAATCGTTGATCATATGAGGCCCTAAGAAAGCTCAATATTTTTTCTCGCTCATTTAGGGCACTCAAAATTTTAATAAATGAAAGAAAAAAGTCACCTGCTGTACCTCACATCGTATGCGACACTGCCTGTACAAAATAGCTGCTTACCTTGCCCAGGCTCCGACGGCATCTGCCGCAAACTGCTCGGGTTCTTTTCCAAAGTTTGTACACGGGACCCAAGTGCCACACGCCGAAGCATGCTGTGAAACGGTGGTTGTTGATAAGGCGGCAGGCGTCTAGGTGCGGTAAACTCAGGGGTCGACAAGCAATGCTGCTTATCTACAAGAGTTTACAGCGGCTTCCCCTTACTTTTTGTTTGTGCTTCAACTGACTTGCGTCAACGCTCGCTTAGGCGCAATCTCACACGAACCTTTGCTTATTGCAGTCTCCAGGAAGAGTACCGCAACCAACGTGCGCCAGAACGCTAGCCAAGAAGCAAGTGTAGAAATTATGTCAGTGTGGCGTCGCACTGATTAGGCGCCGGGACTACAGTCTCTCTGACTTGGTGCTGGTCGCTGCCTTAATGGCTGTTGTCCTTCACCTCTGCCTTCAGATATACGTTCCTAGTAAGGATGCAACACCAGCATCTGCTGCGTAAAAGGAGGTAATCGACGCAGGTGTCGAGAACGGTGTCGCCAAGTGCGCGTCATTTCTGTTCCCTCAAACGATATGGTCATCTTCGCCGTGCGCTCTTTCCCCCAGTGACGAAGGCGCAACATACATATAACGCCAGTACAAGGCGTATCTTCCTCCATTTCATTAAGCTTCCCTCAACAAGGCTTGCATTATAGTACTGAAGTTATAACTTGTAACTAGAACAGCTGTATACTTCACCAGAGCAAGTGATCACGTTTCTACACATCTTTCTTGCTTGAAGAACTTGTTGTTGGGTGAATTGGGGCGTCTTTGGTTAACAAACGTGGATATTGCGCGGGAAAGGCAACTCATGCAGGAAGGACGAAACGAGCGCGAACTCTCAACGAACTTTTATTAGACAGACCACACATACAAGTACACTTGTTATTAGGTCACTCATGCGCACTTATTACACAACATATCGAACGGTGAAAGCAGAACAATCACATTTCTAAAGATACGAGTCAAGATACATATCTTGTTTGTGAAGGAACACCGATGTGTCACTTACACAATCTCCTGCCTTCTTTCTAATCTGTTAGGCCTCTAGAATTTCCGTGCCTTGGTGTCGCTGCACCTTAATTAACCTCTTTGAACAGTGACACGCACGCGCCAGCCTCCATGCCACTGAAGTTATACCCTGTGTTCACAGTTCCACCCACAACCTTAAAATGGTCCCCAACACACACGGAATAAAAATGGCCTTCTCAGCCCACGTGAAGCTTGCAGGCACGTGCTCACGCATCGCAAAAGAAAACAAGAAGCGTAAAAGGCGCGGAAAGAAGCACGCGAACCCCTGCGTGGACTGCAAAGTTGGCGTGGTATATCAAATACCATTAAAGTGTGGCAATGTCGACATAGGGCAGACCGGACGCTGCATTAACGACCATTTGCGTGAGCACGGCCTCCCAGATAAAAAGAACACTACTGCGCACTTGCTGATTCACTGTCTGGCCTGCACGTCTGGCGAGTCCATGCCGCTGTTAAATGTTCAAGGAGGTTAACGTTCTGCTCAGGTGCGGCGACACCGAGGCACGGGAAATTATAAAGGCCTATCACATTAGAAAGGAGGGAGGAGATTGTGTGAGGGACACATCAGTGTTCCTTCACAAACAAGAGATGTTGTATCTTCACTCGTATATTTAGAAATGTGACTGTGCCGCTTTCACCGTTCGCTATGACTTGAAAAAGTGCGCACGAGCTTTCTATTAACAGGTAAGGCGTTTTTTTTTTTTTTTGGACATGAGTCAAATTCACGAACAGCGAATTTGAGAAAAAAGCCAAAGTTTGTTGCCGTAAGTAAATGCAACGCTGTCAAAGCTACTATATGGTATCTTTTACATGTCAGCTAGGGAAGTTTATGGCCCCAGTAATTAAACATCATGCGGTGACTTTGAGCACTATTGGGATGATAAGTTTGTATTTGGCTCGTATTTAATTTAAACACTCACGGTGATGCGCCATTCTTAATAAATATTCATTTAAATTGACATGCAAGAATGGTTCGACGGAGTTGGGCGGAAAGGGCATTAAACATATGCAACAGGGATTCAAGAACAGCAGATCTATAGATGGAGAGAAGATGAGTCCTCTTGGTAGCCTTCGATTTCGATTTTCGAATGTTTTCGATTTCCTCTGCAGGGTAAGCGCTTCATTGCCTTGCCATTAATTTCCGAACCGCTCCTCGAGAAGGCTAGTCGTATTTTTTTCTTCACCATACTGAAGTGATTCGCACCGACAGAAGAGGGGGCGGGGAGATTTGCTAGGTCTTCCAAACGGCAGCTATTTAGTAAAGTACTAAAATAGTAAATATGGGAGTGAAAAAATAAACATAACTAGAGTTACTCCGTAAGAACGGGGGAGACGAGATGAAATGATTGTTTTACATCTGTCAGTTTTATTTCGTTCACTTCTTTTTCCAGTCCCTTTGCCGTCGACGTCTGGATACAGATCTTTCGCCGATCTTTTAATTTATTACAAATTAGCAACTAATAGAAGAAAAAATAACTTTCTAAAGCCCCAACGTAACAGTCCGAACAGTAAAGCGAAAAGCAAACTACCACTGAGCAGCTGCATTTCCCTCATTTTCAATACGAACTACGACCTGTGTGCATGTTTGCAGTGTGTTATCTCACCTACTTCTTTGCCACCCTTTTTTTAGAGAAAGTTGCCGAGTTTTTTTTGTCACTGCAGTTTTATCTGGATTTGTTTCGGTTTGTGGATATGGCTTCTTTCGAAAAAATATTAAAAAAACACCTCAAGCGTACTGATATCTGTGGTCTGTCTAATAAAAGTTACTTGAGATTTTGCTCTCGTCCCGTCCTTCCTGTATGTGTTTTCTTTTACGCGCAAAGCCAATGTTTGCTTACCATGTCCTCTTTCGGACTGGCAAATTTGCTGGGTTTCTTTAACGTGCAATTGAAAAGTAATGAATTCATGAAAGCCACTGCAATAGGCCAAAAAAAATTGCGTGTGACGTTTCCCGATTAAAGCAAGTGCAAGACCCTCCTTATTAAAAATTTCACTGCAATACAAACAGTGTGAATAGGTTGGGCAATGGTTTTTGATCATACAAAAAACTTGCAGATGTGTTTAACTGACAGCATCCTTTATAGCGTTTTTTATGTCCTTTTATGTCACTTTTGTCACTTTTTATATATTTTATATCCCTTCTTATGTTTCCATTTAATATTGTTGGTCGTAGGTGACCGACAAATCCCCGAGACATGACTTGATATCTCAACTAACAGAACGCAGAGGTTTCTGTATGCGATCTTCTACTCTTCCTACGCACTAAGTGGAAAGGAGGGAGTGGAGTCAGGGCGCATTCATTCAAACATGTAAATTTAAATAACACTCTCTACGAGGAAGCACAAAGCAGGAGACGAGGAAAAAATTTGTAATCAGATCACTCTCATGGTTGCACAAAATGGGCCACACGTATACCCTATCCCGTAAGTTGTAGCCGCGGAGAGAAATTGTTCATTTGTTTCGTTGCTAATCAAGTGAGCCTGAACTGTCCCACCATCTGAATTTCTCCACGACTCCTACGAGTGCAAGTACTTCGTGTGACATTAATACCCAGAAAAAGTGGGTGCCCCCACTGCAATAAAACATATTTTTCTCAAACTGTGCCGAAAGGCGGTACACACATTCTATTCTTTCTAAAAATTGTCAGGCCTACCGCATATTGCCCGCGGTCGCCTATGACGAAGTGTTGTTTAATTTAGCTACATTATATCGGGAGTAGCGACGTGTTCTCGCCGTCATATGCTAATACTTTTATGCTTGGAGCGACAAAGATCCGGCTATATATTACGGCGCCATATTTGGGTAGATGCCTGTGCAAAACTGCACACCCTAATTCGCCTTAATTTCTTAATGTGCGATTTTCTTCGTGCTTGTGTTCATGCTTTCTCGGCAAGGTTATGAAACCTTCCTTGATCTTTTCTTGAAAGGATAAATTTATTATAAAAAAATCCTGGTATCAATGATACAACGTAACAACCAGAAACAATTAAACAAGTGCAGCGCCTGTCGCTACAAAACTAATAGAGCGCGAAAGCTGCCAGTTACAGACACTTACAGAAACACATAAACAGTTTCAAGTTGATTGTAGACTTGAAATCAAGTCTACAATCAACTTGAAATCAACAATTTGAAATCAAGTTGTTGATTTCAAGTTGATTGTTGCGATGCGGTTGTGAAAGTGGGGCCGATGCCGCATGCTTAAGCCCAGACAGCTTAATTGACACCTCGCGTGCCAAATTTAGAACTCCAGCCTGGACGCAGCAGTTGGCAGATGGTGGCTTTCGCATATAAACGTGGTCTTTTACAAACGGAGTCAACCTTTTAAACCTATACATCGTGCTTTACTGCACAAACATGCTTTACATCGTGCTTTACATCGTGCTTTATAGTAGAAACAGAACGTCAGCGAACGGTATGCCGGAACGTAGGTGAATCCTTCGGCCTACGAGACATCATCATCATCATCATCGGCCTATCTACACCCACTGCAGGGCAAAGGCCTGTCCCATCAATCTCCAATTACCCCGGTCCTGTGCTAACTGCGACCAATTTATCCCCACAAATTTCTTGATCTCATCTGCCCATCTAACTTTCTGCCGCCCCCTGCAACGATTACCTTCTCTATGGATCCACTCTGTTACCCTTAATGACCAACGGTTATCTTGCCTTCGCATTACATGCCCTGCCAGCGTCCATTTCTTTTTCTTAATTTATAATATCTCCTTAACACGCGTTTGTTCCTTGACCCACTCCGCTCTTTTCTTGTCCCTCAATGTTACACCTATAATCTTCCGTTCCATTTCCCGCTGAGTCGTTCTCAATTTAAGTTGAACCCTCTTAGTGAGCCTCCAAGTTTCTGCCCCGTAGGTGAGTACCGGTAAGATGCAGCTGTCATACACTTTCTTCTTCAGGGACAATGGTAGGCTGCCATTGGAGGCATCATGGCTGTGTCCAAACTTGAGCATAGAGGCGGCGATTCTCTGAGCTGGACCCTACAGCCATTTATCACAGCTGTGATAAAGCTACTGTTAACAATCTAGAGATATCTCACGCTGAGCTACTGACAAACCGGCGCCGCAAATGTGTCGAAAAGGCTGTTCAAAGGCTTAGCAAGACGTGTTCGTCGTAATATCAGCGTCGGCCAGTGAGCCTTCATTGCACCCCCAGGAAAAGAGGCCGAATATAAAGATAACGATGACGAGAGCGTCGTCGTCACTGTAAAACTGTCCCTTCGTTCAGTTGTAGCAAGTGGTCGACGTCCGAAGACAAGTAGTGCAGCACATGCTTTAGTTTATTCGAGAATGTGACATTCAACGTCAAGACAATGAGCGTCAGGTCATAGAAAATTCCGGAAACACTTCAGCGCTTTTTATAAGTTGTGAATACGACAAAATTAATTTCCATCTGAAGGCTAGTGAGCGCTTTTCTAGTTTCGCGTTGCGAGTAATGTTTTCGAGTTCAGTTGCGGCGTGCCTGCGGTGTACGACGCTGCGGCTTCCGGCGAAGTAGATGCTTCAGACCACATAGCGGTACGGCATGCAGTGCCGCGCACAGAGGCCAGCGCAGAACGTCAGCGTGAGCGAGCGAATGAGTGAGTGAGTGACCAAATGGGGCAGTGTAAGTATACAGTCGAACACGGATATATCGAACACGGGTATATCGAATTATTGTCTATATCGAACTCATAAATTATCCCCTTGAAAATTCTGTGTAAAAGTATAGGAATTCGTACGTTTATATCGAATCGTATTTTTCCCTACATTGGGTATATCGAACGCCGCGCGAGCTGGAAGGTGCTCTTCGGCGGTCGCTGCCCCCCCCCCGATTAAGGTTGAGGAGGATGTAAGGAATGCGCGGGCATGGCGAAGACTGGCTGGCGGAACTAATCCCCCCTACCGGAACGAATTTGCGCTTGCCCAGTCGGGCCCCGCTACCGGCCGCCGTACTGTTAGTGGACGGAGCCCGGTATGCTAAATCTCTCTAGGCACACAAGCCAGAACGCTGGGAAAATGTGGCAGTGCGAGGTAGGGATGCCCCGACTGGGGGCCATACATATGATGACAGGCGCTTGGAACGGCATGAAGAAGGAGACCGTGGCCAACTCCTTCCGGAAATCACGCTTTGTGACGGCCGAACTTCCCGAAGCTTGCGAAGACGGCGACGACGACGACGTGTGCATGGGCGACACGTTTCGTGAGTTGTCGTCCCTTTTCCCGGCTGCTGTCCCAGCCGGAGTGTCTGCCGACGACTTCGTGAACGCTGACACCAATGTCCAGGCTGTTTCGAGCCTCGGTGACGAGGATATCGTAGCTGCGGTAGCAGGAGCCCAGGCGAAGTAGCTCGAGTGGCGAAGATCGTCAGGACGAGGAGGCGGCTACACGATCGTACTCCGCGGGTGAAGTGGCCGCTGGGTTCGGCTTGATTCGCCGTTGTTGCGAGGACATGGAAGGAACTAGGCTGTCGCACCTGGACAGGCTCGAGAAGATCGGGATCAGCGTCTTTAATTTAATTTCCAGGACGAAGAAGCAGGCCAAGATCAGCGATTTTTTTTTTCACGGAAATAAAGCGTTCTGTTGCGTCGTAAGTGCGGAATTAGTTGTCATTCATGAATGCGCCGATCGGTAAGTGATCGTCCGCCATAGGTGAGGTCTCAGAGCCCATATTTTTTATATCGAATTCTTCATATATCGAACTATTTCGCGATCCCCTTGGAGTTCGATATATCCGTGTTCGACTGTAGTGCCAAAGTTTCGACAAGACTGGTCGGCGTAGGGGCGTGTGCGTGCGGTGCGTGCGGTGCGTGCATGCGTGTGTGCATGATGGAAATACACATACCGAAATTTTGTTTTCAACAGTCTTAAGGCGCATGTCGGTGCCTATGGTTAATGGTGAATGCGGCTGGCCACTCACACTCGCCACTAATCACTCTCGGCGAGAGGCCCTCGCCCTCGCCGTCCACGACTCACTGCGGTAGTCCCTTACTCACTCCCTTGAGGCTGACGCTTGCGCTATGCACTCTTCCGCACGTGCATTTGTTCATTTCGTTAATTTTCGTTTCTCTTCCGGAAATGGCGTTAAAGTTCTGACACGGAGTTGCAGGAAACTCGCTGTTCAATGGCGCGTGGACTTCCTTGGAATACCATGCGCAATGGTTGGTGTCATACTGCACTGCTACTTCCATACGTTACGATGCGACTGTTGCGCACAGCGACGAAGGTTGCTACCAGAATTCCGCGTCAGAGTTCGTGCTCGTAAAGCTGTCAGGAAAAATCCCGGGCCCCCTCCAATAACGTTAAACTTGGAAAGGGGTGAAGCATGCAGTGTATAAGTGTATTCTTGGCTCCTTGGCGTTTTTGTCAACGGAGATAAAACCGTTGGAGGGTAGAGGAATACAGCTTTGCTGGAAAAGTCTCTTGTCTTTAAAGCACGAAGCTTTTTAGCGCGAGGCGCAAACGAGCGTCCCGGGTTTTTTTTTTTCTTTTTTAGTGCGCGTTACGAAGCGCTACAGCGCGAGGCGTAAACTAGTGTGCCGGGTTTTTTAGTACGCGTTACGTTCTAGAGCGAGGCGTGAACGAGTTTACCGGTGTTTTAAGTACCGTGACTACATGATATGAAAGACGATTACGACGACGACCGCGATGACAGGAGACGCCATCAGCCCCAGCCCCTATAAAGGGTTTCGCCCCTAAAACCGAGTATACACTGGGTTGTAGCTTCGTGTTTTCACCTCGGCAGCTCTATGGTGTTGTATTTTCCGCTGTACTTTGCTCGCTTGCTCCCTTGCTCTGCTCGCAGCATAGACTGTTTTTGTTAAAGCACAACTTGCTGTATCTCGTACAAGTCGGAAAAGACAATATATATTTTACGTATCGCACTAGTATGTCGTTCCGCAAAAGCGAAAAGTGGCGTTGTGGTGGAAGCTGCGCGCTAACTCGCAACGTTCTCGCGTTGTAAACTCTACGTGCTCGTTTAAGTTTATAGCTGCGCTTCAGATTTCGCCATCTGGCTCAGATTCGTCCTCTCGGCTGTGCGAGTATAAGTATTGCTAGCCGGGACTAGGAACCTGGTTTTCACATAAATCTGGTGTCATAGCTTCGTGTGCAGCAGCTTCCACGCGTGCCTTAGCACAGCTGATTGTACACTAAGGCAGATGAGGAATATTGCGCTTTGTCGTGCTAGTTGCATGACACACCGCATTTTCGCGTCCTGTTGCACTAGCGGAAGCACCCGGAGATTCCCTGCTATGTCAATGTACTAATGGGTATGAGACATATTCAGTTATTCGCTATTTGTCCTAATTAGATCACCGTGGAGTTTTCCACCATTACGAATTCAAATTCGTGTCTTTACATCGGCCCCTACGGTAGGCGTATGGTTACAGAAAATGGCTGGGACTATCGTTGTATTGGAAGTATCCCAAAAGAAATTGTACGGTGTTGGTCAGTTTAAATGACTGGAAGCCCATTAAAAGTTTTACCATAGTAGGTTTTGCGGATAACTATCATTCACAGTTTCATAGCAGTAAACACGCAATCCTAAGCCATTCTAGCCGCGGTAAACAACCGCCTTTGAACCACGCGGACAGACGCGCGTTTGTCTGCGAGAATGCAAAGATAGCTCATTATCCATTCAAATTCGTTGAATGTATTTCTTCAGAAGAATGCAACATCCAAAATTACATACCCTCGAGTTTTGATTCTTGCAACGGGTGTAATTTATGCTGCTTGTTGCGAACAACCTACTCCGCCTTCACCAGGAGTATAGCATCGAACGTAGTGTCATTTATTACAACTAAGCCCCTTTCAATCATCTCGTGCACTGTCTCCCACTGTTGATATCGAAGGAAAGAGTTCTATGCATCCGTACCTGCGCCCAACGGTGCGTAGAGTTCCGCCTTAAGGTCTTATGCACCTGTTTCTTGTTGGTGGGCACAGATACCTCATGCTGCGTGTCATGGCGGCATGTGCATTATGCGTGATTATTGACCAGTTACAGATGCAAATTTAGGGCTCTGTTTTGACAATAAAGCGTAAATAGTTTATTGGCAACCTTCGGGAGCAGCACACAGACGGGACGAAAGACGCACAACAGAAAGAAACGCTTGGTCCGTTTGTCCTTCCGTCGTCCCGTCGGCGGGTTGTTTCCGAAAGTCAGAAGCGCCGTTTCGAGCTTGTATACCCTGCATTTTGGTGTGTGTTCGTTCGTCGGTTCATAGTACTGGGCGCCATACTTGCCGCTCTAGCTCGTTGAGAACTCCTTGCCAGGCTGGTGCTTATCGCGTTTTGTAACGCAGACGCTGCCCTGTGTGCGGGCTCACCGGCAGCGCGCAGATAAGAGGGAAGATACCTGGTGCGGAGAACCAGTGGCTGCTATGTCCTTGCCTTGTGGTGTTGCGCTTGCCTTTCGTTGTGATCTTATTGTGTGCTTCCGCTGGTTACGGCGCAAGTTGTGATTGTGGGCGCGCTGGTGCCGCCCGAGATAACCCGCGCACACGTGCCCCTCCCCCCCACAAATGGCGTCATCCTGTATCTGCTGTTTTGACGGAGGAGCATTGTGCCTGCATCGACATTTTCGGACTCACACGTGAGACACAAGAGCGTTGTGGCGTCACAAGACACGTTATTTTGCGCCTTGCACCTTGTGGCTTTTGGCGAACACACAGCGGCACGTGAGAGCTGACTTGCAACAGGTTCTACTACTTCACAACCATTGCACCATACAGCGATATAACAAAAAGAAATTACACTATCTGCCCGTAGGGGAACCCTAAGTAGTATGCGAAGCAGCCATGGGGTCGACTGAAGTTCCCATTACTTTTCAGTTCCTCGTTTCCGTTGACGTTCAGCTTCGCGTGCCTTCGTTGGGTCAGTAGCTTCTTGGCGTAGTTTGAATGAGTGAAGGACATAGGGCGCGTTCGTACCACATGCTCCCGTCTCGGTTTGTAGCACAGTGGGAAGAGCGCCAGGTACCTCCCGTTGCGGCCAGAGAGTCGTGGGATCTAAACCGGGCGCCACCAAACTACCTTTTTATAGTGGACTGCGCTGACGTCAGCGCAAATGCTGACGGGGCTAATGAGACGCCCTGCGCAGTAGAGTGCGGATGGCGGACAAGGGAGGGAGGGATATAGCCCCGAGCATGAGATGCTCCGCATCTAAAAATTGTGCCAGTTTGTTGATATATAACGTGGCTCGAACCCCAGGAGGGAAAAAGCAGGCACTCGAAAGAATCGCGGTGGTGTGCTTCTTTTTTGCTGTTTTGTCCCTGCTTTGTGTGCTGTATGATCCGCAATGTATATTGCATCCACAGTAGATTGTCCTGCTGTTATCAGCTTTATTTATTCTTTTCTCTTGGACAGGCGATTTTAAAATTTCCACGCTCGTAGGACGCACACTATTCCGATCGCATCGCGTGGCGCTGATTTGCTAGAAAATAACCAATTGGAATAGCCGTCCAGTCACGGGAACATTAGAGATAATTACATATTCATCAAATTTGGAACATTTACTTGTATTCGGTGCCATCACCGAACAACTTATTTAACCAAGAATCGAATTCATGCCTATTCCAAAACTGCAGGTCCTATCTGAAGTTAAAATTGATCAACACATTCTCCCAGGATTTCTTTGACGTCTTTAAACTGGCTTGATATTTGGCAGCGAAGCTGTTAGTTTGGTGTTTGTTAGAATCTTTTACATCGTTCGTGTTCGTAGACAAGCACGCTTTGGGGCAACGCCAACTGTCTCCTGAAAAGGATGTATAGCTCTTCATCTAATGTACTTAAAAAAAAATTATTGCGCAACTAATTGGACAGTAAAACGACGCTATCATTGCGCCCAATTTCATTTACTTGTCATCATAAGTTCGCATGACAGTTGTAGGATGCAGCGAAAGCACAACAAAGGTGAAATTTAGGCGTTACTAAAACGTTCAGTTGGTATGTTCCTTTCCCCTTCTTGTGCCCGTACTTCTATTCTTCACGATTCTCATTTGTTTTTGTGCATCTGCCTTACCCCCTCTACATAAAACCACTCCCAGTGGGACACACACCCACGCACGCACGCGCCCCCGCACGCGCATCCGCACGTACGCGCACACACTAACACACACACGCACACGCGCGCTTGCATGAGCACACTCACACAGACGCTGATATTTCGCTGAAAAAAAACCTATTGTCGTGCATTAGTTGTTAGCATTAATGGCATCTTGAAGGTAACGACATAAGTTCGGGGATATTAGTGAAATATTCTTCTGGTTTCTTAGACCGTTTGCATGAGCCAAACTTGATGCTAGTGGAAAGGAATAATGGAGATATGCAGCCATACACACAAAAAAAAGTAATTTTATTGCAAAGTAGATTACTTATTTGGGACTTTTTGTTGGTACATTGCAGCGTTATTAAGGAAAACCGTTTCAAACGCGAAGCGCTTCTTGGCCATGATCACCACTCCCGTTTCCTGTGTCAACATGAATATCTGTTGTATGAGGTGTTGGATTATTAACCCACTCCCGTTTCCTGTGTCAACATGAATATCTGTTGTATGAGGTGTTGGATTATTAACCCGCTCCCGTTGTTTATTTCTTTACAATCAAACCGCAGTGACCCCCCTCCTCCCCCCCCCCCCCCCCCCGCAAGTTCACACTGACTTTATCTTGTGCGGGAAAAGGCACCTTTTGATAACTCCCCAAGACATTTCGATAAAAGGTTACTCTTTCAATCCTGAAACAGCGACCACGAAGTACTTAGGATGTGCAACTAGCAATCAAACAATTCCTCACTGCTGTAACTTCGCCGTCACCATCAAACAAGTACTGGTTCCGGAGGCTCGCTTCTTTTCCACAAAAAGTCCGACAACGAGAAGAGCCAGGCATGAAGCCCTCAAAGCCTACTTGAGTGGAAGAAGGTGTATTACAATGGACGGAAAAATAGGGTGCGCCTTTTTTAAACAGAATATATTTTATTTGGAAGAGAGGCTCTGGCTTTTTTGGATAGACAAAAAGTTTTTTTTCGTTAATGTCATTAGAGGCTAATGGAGTGAGAGGGGGACACCCTTCTGGCATGTAGACAGAAAATTGTATGTCCGTCCTAAAGGTGGTAGGCACCCGCATTCACGTCGCGTTCTTCATTCCGACTTTAACATATATACTCCGGGCGCTGTTCTTCTGGATTGGTCTACGCACAAAGTATGGCCCCGATGGCCGCGCCGGATGTGCGTGCAGAGCAGACTGCCAGCTCCACACTACTGCTCCTGTAATACCTTGCTTTTGATGTAGAACTGTGCAGTGAGTGTGACAGATGGAGTGTCGACGGTATCAGGCTTTGAGAGAGATAAAGAGAGAGAATAAACTGTTGTGTGCAAAAAAGAGCACGTGGTCGTACTTTTTATTTTGGGGTTGTGGAGCAACTTTCTCTTGTCTCGGCACAAAAAAATCTCAAGGAGCAAAACGCGAAGGTATATTTCAAAAATCTAAACATCAGAATCAGATCTCAACAGGAGTGACTAAAAAAAGAAATGGACACAAGAATCAGAGAAACACTCATCATAGGCAGCATCCCCAGGAACATGCACCCAAGTTTGTTGTAATTGTGGCGCCGTGCGATCCCGACTCGGTACGCGGCAGCGCTCGGAGGGCCGCGCGGCTTGCGCAGGATTGCGCAACAAGACGGCAAGAATATAGGGGTTCGCTTGCACGTCGCGGGATGGCGCCACCGGCTCGCTTGGGAGCGGGGAGCTGGGAGTCGCGTCGGCGGGGAGGCGGCTGTGGAGAGCGGGGACTTCGGCTACGGCGCTCGGCGGCGGCGGGCGGCCGCTCCGAGCGAGGGCAACTCGGCGTGCGGCGGCAGAGCGACCCGGCGTTTTCCCCTACAGCCTGGACCGACCATCGTCCACCGGTAGCGGCGGAGTCGAACGACTCCGGCCGCTCGCGCAACGCGGGACCCGTCGATAACCGAGAAGACGGGGCCAGCTAGGGGAGGGTTTTGGGAATAAACTCCTTTGGAGGTTGGGGTCGGTTGCCTTTGTCTCTTGCCTTCCTCTCACGCCGACACCGTCTACACGGCAGCCGCGTGAGGAGGGTCATCCAAGACATACCCATACCACAAGTTACAACCAATAAAGCGAAGAGGAGGGAACCAAGGCTTTCCACATGAAATGAACTGGACTTCCACATGAAGTGGAACTGGAACAGGAACTTCCGCATGAACTGGAAGGTACCCTATACACAGATGCAGCACTACAATGATTAGAAAATTCATGATATGTGTAGCCATGGACAATATGCGATCTATAGTGAGAGGCTGTATGGCTATGACCAACTCTCCGCAGATCAGAGTGAAAGCGGCAGTAGCATTCGCCAGGGCCACCGGAAAGGCAAAGATAATGATGGAGCGATTTCGCAAGCGAACATACAGTGATTTTGCCAGCGAAATGGGGAGCGATGCGACGAGCGACGAACTACTTGTGGCAGCGCAGTGAATCGCGAACCGCTTCGCTCGTTTCTGATTCACCAGAAAACATCGATCATCGCAAGAAAATGGGCTTCCGGCTTCATGAGAGAACTAAAGGAAGGGGCGAGTGACGACACAGTCCATCCTAGAAACGTACGACCCTCTGCTTACTGAAATACGTTTATTTCTCGTTTGTGTGATAAATGCACACATAAAAAAAATTGGTCGCGTATCTGCTCATTTCGTTGCAAATGCCGTCAAAAGACGATAGTCTTTATCGGCTTTTGCGAAGTAAATGCCTCCCTTCGCTTTCCCGCTCACCTCTCATGTTGTTCCTCTTGCGTCGCACTCCTCCCAAAGTAAAGACGCCAAAGGTTTGCTTAAATCTTTTTAAATTTCCCACACTCCACTGCTCCAAACCGGGCGTCTCGATGCGAACGCTGCCATACGGCGAAGACGCGCGTTAATCGAGGCGCCCTACTTCAACGTTTATAGAACCGCGTTTCCCTACTCCACGTGCGTTGCAAGCAGAACGTGGAACCTATCTAGTGGAACCTTGCGTAACTGTTGCCGGTTGATTTCTTAAAATGGCGCTAGAAGCTATAGTGGCGCGGGCGACAGCAGGCGACGGCGGAGTGAATTCTTTTTCTGCAGTTGATGAAGTATTTAATTTCGCAAAAGTCAAGAATGTTTGATTTTTTATAAGGGAACACTGTAAATGTCACTTCTCTATTGATTTGTTGTCTCATATTTGCGTAATGTCTTGTTCTTCTTCAGCAATGTTAACAAGTATGAACATTACACCGGACATGACGGGTAGATTTAGCTGTGACTATATTAGACTATTGCGCAGGCATTGTTTTGCTTTGGCCGGGTGGCTGAATCGAGTCAGAGACAGACAGACGGACCGACAGACATACAGACAGACCAAAATTTCTGGGTTTAAGTAGCCCAAGAAAGACTTTCGTCTTTAAAAACCTTGCGGCCGTGTGTAATTTGATAGTACTATTGGGCGCAGGGCGGCAAAGTTGGGATCGCATTTCTGCGTCGCTCGTGGCGTCGCTCTCACGTGGCTGCCTCAGCGAGCTATTAGGGCGAGCCAGGGCAAATCGCCTTGGCGTCGCTCGCAAGAAACCGCTTCATGTGGTTGCCGCTTGAAACTTCTGTCGAGGCTACATTTCGACAACCACATACAATATTATTGAAGGCATAAAATAAGGCCCCAAAAGAAAGACCGCATTATTATGGATTCTAGCGCACGACGAAATGCCTGGCAATGATGTGACACATGAGGCTCAAAAAACCGAAACCGCATTATTATGGACTAGAGCGCACTAAAAAAATGCCTGGCAATGAGTCACATTGGTAGGCTACACGTCGAGCACCCCAGCCCCCCGGTGGTGCACATGCTGCCGGATGAAAGAGTTGATGGCAGGGACGCACTAACTATGTATATATAGAGAAACCTTTACCGCTACACAGTGAAACCTGGATATAACGAAGTTGACAAAAATTCCCAATTTTTCGTTACATGCAGGTTTTCTTTACATGCAGGTTTTGAGTTAAGGCACCCGTGAATCAAGGAGAAACGAAACCAAAATGGTAGACATCAGTGATGGCGAACTCACCGCTCAATGATTTATTTCATGGTGAAAAACTGCGTGAGTTGCGCCTAGTGCTGTCCCATGAGCTCAGGCACTAAACGGCACTCCAAAGAAGCAAGATCACTTACCTCCGTATTCACAAACGTAAATTAAGGATCACTTTTGACACTTCTCGGTGCCTTAACCAGTTGCCAGAACCAAACTGAGGCTGGAATGGCGTCTTTTCGCGAACCTGGTGTTCTTTCCCGCACTCAAAACTGTTGAGAGGGTGCTAGATGTAATACTGTACCGGGCGGCGACGTTCTTCTGTCTCGCCGGCGGAGACGGCATTTAAAATTGCGAGCTTGTCTTGAAAAGGTGGAACCTTTCGTTTTGCGGCAGCAGAACTTGCCACCCACAAGCCGAGACCACAGATAGCAGTTGACACGCGCGACTACACGCCGACAGGCCAGCCTAGCACCCAACCGACACCGCACTTACACTGGAAACGCTCGCTAGTTTGCGGTGCGGATGAAGTTACATAAATTAGTGCATTTCTCCAGAGTTTTGTTCAGAAAAAGTGCAAAAAACAATGGCTCATCACAGTAGCAAATTCGTTACATCCAGGTTAACCATCGCGATGGCTTCGTTACATAGAGGTCACGAACACATGGGTGTCATTGGGGTTGGCAATGGATAATTGTAAAACTTCGATTTATCCAGGAATTTGTTATATAGAGGTTCGTTACATCCAGATTTACCTGTAGATGTAGAATATACACTGCATACATACCTCTATATATTGCCTACTACCCCGGGACAATCAGTGTTTTTTTTTTTGAAACTGGCAGCCAACGGGTATATTCCAAAAACGTGTTGTGGAGATGCACAGAGAAACAAAAATACACACGAAGCGTAAACGTCTTTAATGAGGAGCAACGGCAGACGGCGCAGCTCAGCTCCGAAGAACACTTACAACACCTACTTATTCAAGAAGATGAATAGACACATTAAGGGTGAAGGACTACTAGCCGACGACTGGAAAGGACAGGGCACCCCCCCTTCAATCTATCTTACAAACAACTCAAGTTGTCCATATATATATATATATATATATATATATATATATATATATATTGTAAAGGAGATACTCGACGTTCCTGTAGAAGGATGGGCCCGTTTATTCGTGAACGAGGCGTCAGCGCAGCAGGGGCGAGCCGAGACGACCAGCTTATCGCGAGGCTGAGCTTCAACGAGAGCGTCCTCTTCTTCGTCGTCATCCGACGCATACCCACATACGGGGAATTGCCCGTTATGACTTATGCTGGTCACAATTGCTCGTACATTTGCGCTACATACATACTTGCTACAATACCCCCGGCGAAAAGGGGAAGCCATCCTGGCGACCTAAGGGGTACACGACATGAGCGGGTCATAGTACGGCTTGAGCCGCGCGACATGAACTGTCTCACGCCCCCGACGGCGGCGATCTGAAGTGGGCGTTACAGGCTCAACAACATAATTCACCGGCGATGTTCGCTCCACAACCCGGTAGGGGCCGTGGTATTGCGACACAAATTTCGGTGACAGTCCGGGCGTCGGGCACGGTATGTAGAGCAAGACGAGGGATCCGTTCGGAAAAGTTGGAGCTGAGACCGAAACGTCGTGACGTGCCTTCTGGCGCTGCTGGTCTTCCGTTGTAAAGCGACGAGCAAGCTGGCGACATTCCTCGGCGCGTCGAGCGACGTCTGAAACTGGCATGAATTCGGAGGCGTCAGGTCGGTACGGAAGTATACTGTCCAGCATGCATGAAGGCTCACGACCGTAGAGCAAAAAGAACGGCGAAAATCCTGTGGTTGTCTGCTTAGCGGTGTTGTAAGCATACGTCACGAAAGGAAGAACGAGGTCCCAATTGGAATGGTCCGAGGAAATGTACATTGCGATCATATCCCCCAGTGTGCGGTTAAACCGCTCTGTCAGTCCATTGGTCTGTGGGTGGTATGATGTGGTTTTGCGGTGAACAACGTTGCATTCAGCTAGAAGGGTCTCCACGACGTCGGATAAAAACACGCGACCTCGATCACTGAGTAGCTCGCGAGGAGCGCCGTGGCGGAGAATGAACCGCTGAAGGAGAAATGACGCTACTTCTCCAGCCGTGGCCGCCGGTAGCGCAGCTGTTTCGGCGTAACGCGTCAGATGATCAACGGCGACGATGATCCAGCGGTTACCGGCAGCTGTGCTGGGAAGTGGGCCGTAGACATCAATGCCCACTCGGTCGAAGGGTCTCGCTGGACAGGGCAACGGCTGAAGTGGAGCGCTGGTGTGCTGCGGAGGAGTCTTGCGCCGTTGACAGTCTGGGCAGGATTTAACAAACTTTTTCACAAAGGTATACATCCCACGCCAGTAGTTGCGAAGTCTAAGGCGCTCGTATGTTTTCAGGACTCCAGCGTGAGCACACTGCGCGTCATCGTGAAAGGAAGAGCAAATTTCCTTGCGTAGGTGGCGAGGAATCACTAGCAGCCATCTTCGACCGTCGTCGTGGTAGTTGCGGCGGTACAGGAGTTCGTCACGAACGGTGCAGTGAGCAGCTTGTCGGCGCAGTGATCTTGGAGCAGCGTTTGCCGGCGGGCATGAGAGATATTCGAGAATCGAGGTGATCCACGGGTCCTTACGCTGCTCACCAGCCATGTCCGCTATGGCGAGAGGCGCCAGGGTGTTATCCGCCGTCGACAAGCTCGCGACGTCCGATGGAAGCGGCGAGCGAGAAAGGGCGTCAGCGTCGTTATGTTTGCGTCCTGACCTGTACACAACACGGATATCATACTCTTGTAGGCGGAGGGCCCAGCGAGCGAGGCGACCGGAGGGATCCTTTAGTGAAGACAACCAACAAAGAGCATGATGATCCGTCACGACGGCGAAAGGGCGTCCGTACAGGTAGGGGCGAAACTTGCTGATGGCCCAAACGATAGCCAAACATTCCTTCTCTGTCACAGAGTAGTTCGCTTCCGCCTTCGTCAATGTACGACTCGCATAACTGACTACGTATTCCTCATAGCCGTCCTGTCGTTGGGCGAGGACTGCACCCAATCCCACACCACTGGCATCGGTGTGGAGTTCAGTTGGTGCGCGCGGATCGAAATGTCGGAGTATGGGTGGCGACGTAAGGACACGGCGTAGCCTCAGAAAAGCGTCTTCACAGTCAGCGGACCAATCAGAAATTTCCCCACTTCCACCGAGAAGTTGCGTGAGGGGCGCAATGATGGAGGCAAAGTTCCGTACAAAGCGCCGGAAATAAGAACAGAGGCCGATAAAGCTTCGCAGGGCCTTCATCGTAGTCGGCTTTGGGAACTCTGCCACGGCACGGAGTTTCGCTGGATCCGGGAGGACGCCATCTTTCGAAACTACATGGCCCAAAATGGTGAGTTTCCGAGAAGCGAAGCGGCACTTTTTAAGGTTCAGCTGCAAACCGGCGGAAGTCAGGCATTTCAGTACTTGTTCCAGGCGCGTTAGATGGGTCGTAAAATCTGGTGAAAACACGACGATGTCATCTAAGTAGCAAAGGCATGTTTTCCATTTGAGACCGCGCAATACGTTGTCCATCATTCGTTCGAATGTCGCAGGCGCATTACACAGTCCGAATGGCATGACATTGAACTCGTAGAGCCCATCTGGCGTTACAAATGCCGTTTTAGAGCGATCGGCGTTGGCCATGGGGACTTGCCAGTAGCCGGACCTCAAATCCAATGATGAGAAGTACTCGGCCCCTTGCAAGCTGTCCAGGGCGTCATCAATTCGGGGCAGCGGGTAAACGTCCTTACGAGTTATTTTGTTGAGACGTCTATAATCCACGCAGAATCGAATGGATCCATCTTTTTTCTTGACAAGGACCACAGGAGAAGCCCAAGGACTCATCGATGGTCGAATGACGTCGCGTTTTAGCATGTCCTCCACGTGTTCCTCAATAACACTACGCTCGGTGGAGGACACACGATACGGCCGCTGTCGCAATGGTGCGTGGGTGCCAGTGTCGATCTGATGCGAAACAGTTAACGTGCGGCCCAAAGGAGTGCCATGACAGTCGAATGATGAACTGAAGCGTCGTAGAACGGTCAATAGTTGGTCGCGTTGGGTCGAAGTAAGGGCGTCGTCAATGGCGTTGAGAAACATAGTCGCATCACGTTGGATATCACGTAAGCAACCGGAGCTAAGCGCGGTGATATGAACGGGAGAAACGTCTTCAACTACGTCGATAAGAACGGAAGGCTCAACTTTCTCTACAAGGCCAACGCATTCACTGCGAAAGAGTTTGATGGGGTACGGATTTGGGTTTGAGAAAGGCACAGAACAGGAACCGGATTTGAGGTCGAGGACAGCGAACGGTAGTGGAAAGGATTTGCGACGCGACAAGAGACCAGAAGGAGCGAATATGACTGTGGCGTCCGAAACACTGCTGCATGACAATGGCACAAGCACAGTTGAATCCGGTGGGATGTCGGTGTCGTCAGCAACAAGCAACTTTGCCGCGGCTTTCTCACAATCGTCTTCAAGTACCGGAAACAGCTCTACTTCAGCGCGCGCGCAGTCAATGATGGCGTGATGTCGTGACAAGAAGTCCCATCCGATAATGAGATTGTGAGAGCAGGACGGCAGGACGATGAGTTCGATGATGTAGACGACCCCTTGAATTGTAATCCGAGCAGTGCATGCGGCCAGCGGTTCCACAGGTTGCGCATTAGCGGTGCGCAGGGTAACACCATGTATAGGCGTCGTCACCTTACGCAACGATCGGCAAAATTTATCGTCAATAACAGAAACCGCAGCTCCAGTATCAATGAGCGCCAGGGTAAAAACACCATCAACAAACAAATTGATTAAATTAGGCGGCGAAGAAGGAGGACTTTGGCATTTCGACGGTGACGCAGTTTTTGCCTCCGGAACTGCGGCGTCTAGTTTTCCGTCTGACTAGTCGTAGGACGACGGCGCATCGGAGAGAGTGAGCGGCGTCGTGGAGACTGCGAGCGACGGCTGGCGACGTCACGGTCATCAGACGAGATGGGTGTCGTCGAAAACTGGGCTGGGGCGTGCGTCATGGGTGGTGAGGGCGCATAAGGAAAGGACCACGATGAGTTGCGCGTACCCGTCATGCCACGGCGACAGTAGCGTGCCACATGTCCCGCAATCCCACACGAATAACAGATAGGGCGATTATCGGACGTGCGCCAAGGGTTTGCGAATGGGGACGCCGGACGCGGCACGACAGGCATGGGGCGAATGCGTTGAACTCCGGCAGTGGCATGACTCCCAGTGCTTGCAGCAGTCGCAAGGTAGGGTCCCGGTGCGGTTCCAGTAAAAGGTCGCGCCGCGGTCTCGGCATAGGTTAGAGGCATATGTTGTACTGCATCGGCGAAAGCCAAAGGAGCGGTCATCGGCGTTTGCGGCGCGATGTCGGCGTAAGCCACTGGGGCTACCGCGAGATTGGGCTGCCGGGTGCATGGAAGTGCGTCAGCGACTTGTTGTTGTATCACGCTCTTGAGGGTTGGGGCTAAATTGGGCTGAGGCATCTTCACTACGTCGCCAACGAGAGAAAGCTGACGAGCCACTTCTTCGCGAACAAACTGCTGAATCTGGGCGAAGAGGACACCCTTATCGTCAGAGGCTAAGCTGCAAAGCGAGTGGTTTTGCCCCGCGGGTTTGCGAGTGAGAGCCCTCTCTCTGCGGAGTTCATCGAAGTCTTGGCAAGCATTGATGATTTCAGCGACAGTGCGAGGGTTTTTCGCGATCAGCATCTGGAAGGCGTCGTCTTCGATGCCTTTAAGGATATGCTTGATCTTTCCCTGTTCAGTCATAGCGTCGTTTGCCCTGTTACATAAGTCAAGGATGTCCTCGATATAAGAGGTAAAGCTTTCATTCGTGCGCTGAGCGCGTTCGCGCAAACGCTGTTCAGCGCGCAGTTTTCGAAGTGCTGGGCGCCCGAACACTTTGGTGAATTCGGTCTTGAAGTCGGACCATGTGCGAAGATCAGACCCGTGGTTCTTATACCACGTCTCTGCAACACCGGTAAAAGAGAGACTGACGCTGTTTTGCTTATGCTTATCGTCCCAGTTGTTATGGGTGCTCACACGTTCAAAGGTGGCGAGCCAGTCCTCAGCGTCCTGGTCATCAGCGCCGTTGAAGAAGGGGGGATCCCGTTGACGGACCGTTCCAGGGCAGATGATCGGTGCCACAGGAGGTGTGGACTCGTGGTGGTTACCATGAGACATCGTCGAGGGAAGTGTCCGACTGCGCAGCTCCAGGGTAGACAAATGGGGACCCGAGCAGGACCGCAACCTCCACCAAAAATTGTAAAGGAGATACTCGACGTTCCTGTAGAAGGATGGGCCCGTTTATTCGTGAACGAGGCGTCAGCGCAGCAGGGGCGAGCCGAGACGACCAGCTTATCGCGAGGCTGAGCTTCAACGAGAGCGTCCTCTTCTTCGTCGTCATCCGACGCATACCCACATACGGGGAATTGCCCGTTATGACTTATGCTGGTCACAATTGCTCGTACATTTGCGCTACATACATACTTGCTACAATATATATATATAAAAGCAGTAGAAGAAACTTCTCGAGGAATCACAAGAAAGAGTTGAGAAAGTGGTTTGAGTAACTTACAACCTAGAAGCATGCACGCTTATATAGGTGCAGAAGGTGTGCTACAGTGCACCGTAGTTAAGAACATTGTCGGGTTGGGGCGAGGGAATAGGGAACAAGGGTAGGGAACAACGGTGCACTGTAGCACACCTTCTGCACCTATATACGCGTGCGTACTTCTAGGTTGTATGTTACTCAGATGAATACTGGTTCTCCAATCGAAACGTCAGTAAACCACTGTGCTTGCTTTTAATCGTGAGCCAACCATTTTCTCAACTATATATATATATATATATATATATATATATATATACAGAAACAAGGGTTGGCAGTCGAGAAAACCTCGGAAAGCAAAGGGGAGGATGTGGTAGATCATTGAAACAGATTGAGAATTTGGAAAGAAAGAAAGTGAAGAAAAAATGCCCGCCAGGTGGGATCCGAACCCACGACCTTAACATAAATACCCGAGAAAGTGCTGGGGAAACAGCCCCGCCGGTAGCGTAGTGGTTATCGCACCAGACCGGTATTCTGGAGGTCGTGGGTTCGGATCCCACCCGGCGGGCATTTTTGCACCACTTTCTTTTCGACTAAAAAATTCTTCATCTCTTTCTATGACCCACCACAACCTCCCCTTTGCTTTCCGACGTTTTCTTGACTGCCAACCCTTATTTTCTGTCTTATTTCACGGAGCCCCTCATTTCCCATTTTCTGATTCGCTACATGCATAGCGAGGGCCTCTGTTCTGGCAGTCTTGTTGCCAAAGGGAGCTTAAGAGGGTTCAAAGCTGGTCGACCATTCTGGACATGTCGTAGACACTCGAGTCACGACCCGGGGGTTAAAAAGAAGGTCCCCTTCACCCCGATTAGTCCGAATGGCGCTGGCTACCACCCCCAAGCACAGGAAACAAACATACCTAACATAAATACCCCAGAAAGTGAATGGGAAAATCGCCCCGCCGGTAGCGTAGTGGTTATCGCACCAGACCGGTATTCTGGAGGTCGTGGGTTCGGATCCCACCTGGCGGGCATTTTTTCTTCACTTTCTTTCTTTCTTTCCAAATTCTCAATCTGTTTCAATGATCTACCACATCCTCCCCTTTGCTTTCCGAGGTTTTCTCGACTGCCAACCCTTGTTTCTGTGTTATTTTCAACGAGCCCCTCATTTCCTATTCTGATTCGCTACATGCATAGCGAGGGCCTCTGTTCTGGCAGTCTTGTTGCCAAAGGGAGCTTAAGAGGGTTCAAAGCTGGTCGACCATTCTGGACATGTCGTAGACACTCGAGTCACGACCCGGGGGTTAAAAAGAAGGTCCCCTTCACCCCGATTAGTCCGAATGGCGCTGGCTACCACCCCCAAGCACAGGAAACAAACATACCTAACATAAATACCCCAGAAAGTGAATGGGAAAATCGCCCCGCCGGTAGCGTAGTGGTTATCGCACCAGACCGGTATTCTGGAGGTCGTGGGTTCGGATCCCACCTGGCGGGCATTTTTTCTTCACTTTCTTTCTTTCTTTCCAAATTCTCAATCTGTTTCAATGATCTACCACATCCTCCCCTTTGCTTTCCGAGGTTTTCTCGACTGCCAACCCTTGTTTCTGTGTTATTTTCAACGAGCCCCTCATTTCCTATTCTGATTCGCTACATGCATAGCGAGGGCCTCTGTTCTGGCAGTCTTGTTGCCAAAGGGAGCTTAAGAGGGTTCAAAGCTGGTCGACCATTCTGGACATGTCGTAGACACTCGAGTCACGACCCGGGGGTTAAAAAGAAGGTCCCCTTCACCCCGATTAGTCCGAATGGCGCTGGCTACCACCCCCAAGCACAGGAAACAAACATACCTAACATAAATACCCCAGAAAGTGAATGGGAAAATCGCCCCGCCGGTAGCGTAGTGGTTATCGCACCAGACCGGTATTCTGGAGGTCGTGGGTTCGGATCCCACCTGGCGGGCATTTTTTCTTCACTTTCTTTCTTTCTTTCCAAATTCTCAATCTGTTTCAATGATCTACCACATCCTCCCCTTTGCTTTCCGAGGTTTTCTCGACTGCCAACCCTTGTTTCTGTGTTATTTTCAACGAGCCCCTCATTTCCTATTCTGATTCGCTATATATATATATATATATATATATATATATATATATATATATATATATATATATATATATATATATATATATATATATATATATATATATACATCCATTCACGCGTTGTAACTGCCGAACCTGCCGCAACTGGCCAGTTCTCTCTCCCACTGCCCCTGGGAAGGATTGGAGATTAGGCGATTTTTTGGGTTTCCTTGGCAGGCACACGCCATGTGGTTGAGAGTGCTCACCTCTTTGGAGTAGGGGAAGGTGGGAATACAGGTAACAGAGAGATAGAGATAGAGAGAGAGAGGAGAGAGAGACGCGTTATTTTGTTCTTCAGGATCAGGTATTAGAGATGAGAAGGCCAAC
Organism: Haemaphysalis longicornis; assembly: GCF_048455015.1. NCBI lineage: Eukaryota > Metazoa > Arthropoda > Arachnida > Ixodida > Ixodidae > Haemaphysalis > Haemaphysalis longicornis. Next base: position 90,993,853 of record NW_027526422.1, read on the forward strand.
AGGGCCACCGCGACCGCCAGGGCCCGGGAGGTGGTCAGGACGTAGCCTTACATCCCGCCACTTCAACTCTCTTGATGCCCTCCTCCTTAAGACGTATAGTCATGCACTCCTGCTTCCCCCTTACGCCCAAACGAACCGCTTTCGCCACCTAGGCATGCAGAGCACCATACGATAATACTTAGACGCCCACCACATCTTCCAACTCCCTCGCGTCGCGTACTCCGCTAGAGGGCACTAGATTCTGAACTGAAAAACATACTCCGCGCGCACCATACCAAACCCCACTTCCTATTCCACCTGACATCCGTAACAGCCTCCGTATCCGCCCCTTACATCTCCAGATGAACCCAGCTTTCGACTCAGGCCGAGGACAAGCACAAGGCAACATCCACGGCCAACTATACCCACCATCACCATGACACTATATACTTATTCCAACTCCTATCCCCACAAACCTGCACTCTGTGTAGCTGTTGTTGGCTAACGCCTTACATCCACACAATTCGACTTCCTTGATGCTCTCCTCCAGAAGACGTATAGGCATGCACTCTTGCTTCCCCCTTACGCCCCAATGCATCGCTCGCTCGACCGAGGCATACACAATGCCATGCGGGAACACCTAGACGTCAGCACATCTTCCAATTCCCGTGACTCGCGTCCTCCCCTACAGGGAACTACATTCTTAACTCATTAAATACTACTAAACCACCATCCCCATTTCCCACACTCAATTCCACCTCACATCAGTAACAGTATCGGTATCCGCCCAAAACCTCGCCACATGCGCCCAACTTTCCACGCAGCTCGACGACTAGCACAAGCCAACACATACGCCAAGCTATACCCACCATCACTGTGCACGCTATACACAGATGCCACTCCCTACCCTCACAAACCTTCATACTGTGTTGTTGTTGGCCAACACACACCACTAAAGCTAAGGCGGCTACCATGCTCACTACCAACACAACGACGGCTGAGGCGGAAGCCATTGCCCTTGCGCTCACCAAGCGCCCCTCCCCAGAATTCGGTGACAACTAACAGATGGTGAGCTTGGTGGCGTGAAATTTAGATAGCTGGAGGAGTGTTTTAGTTTGCAACAGCCTCAGTGTATGCCCCTAGTCCTCTGTGAGTGACGCGTGGGCGCGAGGACAATGCTGCCTACCCAACATTCAGTGTTGTGTGGCGCTCTGAAACGTTACTAGGAATGATTGATCCACTTTCCGCCAGAAGTCGCTCGGTGTTCGGTCAGCTATTTCTCATGCTGTCGTCAAGGCCGTAAAATTGTCGCTACAGCGTACAGTTGTCAGAGGTCCCCAAAACTGATGTTCCGTAGATGAGGTCGTTGGGTAAGAGTTTTTAGGGAAGGTCTTGATTTCGTGCCCTAAAGTATCTTCTATGAGCTGCTTGGGAGTTAGTAACGATTCATCGGTTGAGGTGTGCGCAATGAAAATAACGACAGTTTACTCAGCTTGGGTGGTGTTCATACTAGTACGTGTGACACTGGAGAGTTGGTGAATCAATTGGTAGCAGGTGTTTTGGTGCGGTAACGACTGAATTTGAGGCAAAACCAAATGAGGTAGTGGATATCCCCTTTAATGGAATTGAGACGGTGAGGGTACTGAAGTGTAGACAGAGGGAAATATAATAGTCTGACAATTCCGTGGTATAACTGGCATTGGAGACGAATTTATTCATGAAGACTTCAGCACACCGCCAAAATTCAAGAAGGGACGCGAGGAAGCTGGGCAGAGTAACGTTAGGAAGTAAATTTTCTTGTTTTTTTTTTGTAGTGAATGATTTCCACCAACGGCGATGAAGAAGCCACAGAGAGGGTGGGGGTGGATCTCTGACGGGTTGAGGTAGCGAAGATGCTGTAGAGACTCAAGCATCCAACAAAGCAGCCTGATACTGAAATACCCGTGCATGGGAAAGCTATATGCATAAGCATTCCATTGTGCAAATGCCGATATTCTAAAAGAACGAAAATACCAGTAGCAACGCAGCTTCATTCATGTCTGGTTTTATGTAATTCCACATTCACAAGTCAATGCAGTTCATGTTGATCACGTACGAGCGTTTCAAACACGTGGTATTCCTGTGTTCACTTAGCAAGCAACAAACAATTTTACTTGCCAAAAAAAGTAAGGAAACTTTCACAGTTTACCTGAACATAAAATACACCTTACTTGTAAAGACAACTTGCTAAAACACACAACTAAAGTACGACTAAGGTATAAGCTTGGGCGTGTTGGTATAGCACTCTTGGAACAGCGCAAAGGGACGTGGACGAGGCGTAGACGGGACACAGCGCAGACTAACAACAGATGTTTATTGCACAAAATTACTTAGATACAGAATTCTGTTGCAACAAATGAGAGAAAGAGGGCAGATGAAAGAAACACAGAAATTTCAAGCCCTGACTGTTGCTCACGTGCTGTCATCAGATAAAAAGGCAGCTTCTTTGCCTGTTAACAACACCGAAGGGTAGCTGGCACACGTGTCTTTGTTAGAATATATCTCGTACGCTTCAACGATCTCCCGTGTCATTTGATTGTTACCTTTATAAATTATGGGGCATTTTCTGAGGTCAGGATAACAACCACAATATTTGCAATGGGCGCCCAACTGTCCGTTATTTCCCTTTTCCACGTTATTAAAATGCTCGCGCAATCTGTCATTGACAAATCTTCCTGTCTGTCCGATGTACTTTTTCTTGCACTTGTTCAGCGTTTTGCACTTGTTTTGAAGTTTTTGTCCCTTTCACTCAGCGATACAAGGCTTATTACAGCAGCGGCACAATCAGCTGCAGGTAAGCTTTGCAGTGTCCTAAAACCAGCAAACAAACCAATATATTCGCTCTAAAATTCAGAAAAGCACCACCAATCCTCTCTACAATAATTATTTCCATGCCGTATTCGAGATCCTCACATCACATAGTGCAGCTGGGGGCCAACGAAGCAAAAAAACATTGCAGATTGCTTCGTTTCTTAGCTCTACCTGGCTGCTATACCTAATTCGTAATTTCGCGAGTCAGCGTCCTTGCTGTGTTTTTCGCAAGCGCGTGTGTCTAGCCCGCTACCCAAATCGCCCATACGACCATACGAGGAATGCCAGTACTCCTGCAAACTGAACTTTGGGACGATGCAAACGAAAACTCGCTCGGCATATTTCACATATACTAATAAATTAAGGCCAAGACAAACACGGACACACTTATAATAGCACAATATTACACCATGCAACAAAACAACGCCTTCCGCATACTTGGAGTCTTCGGTATGTAATAATAGCTAAGCATACACGCATTTTAATGACTGTTCTTCAGAACATTGCTACTACACCATTTGTTGGGTATAGTACAGAGCCTCCAAAACTAACGCATAATTTGTTAAAATGCCCTCAAGACATGGTATTCTATATTGCCGTGATGAAATTTGAAACTAAGCTAATTTTTGCAAAATAACGTCAATGTAACGTGAAGTTCTCGACTAGAGGCACGGAGAACACCGTGTTTCCTGACGTCTTGGTTGCAGCTGCGTTTTCGAAAACGAGTGTCCCACTGCACAACATATTTTTTCTTCTCGTGGCGAAAATATTTGCATAACATTACTTGAACCCTCTTTGACTTTTAATAACAATTTACAAGAACACTACTAGTTCTCTTGTCGTGTTGAATTTTCGAACGGTCAATTCTCTGAAGTTTTTCACCTGCATCTACCGTGACAATAACTTGTAATATTCAAATGAATGCAAGCGTCACTAAACAGCATTTCTTGAAAAAATAACACCAGTTGAGCAGCATTATCTGCAGAACATGTGGTGCTCCACCGAGCGTATGAACACAGTGCTTGCAGCCTAGGGAATTGATATACAGGTGACGACATTCGCTTACACGAGTAACTAGGCACAGTCAAGCCACCAGCACAAGCCACTAATCTGCTTAAGAACCACTTCTTGTCGTATGCAAGGGATGCCATCGCCAGCGATGGAAGCATGTAGTTAAAAACGATGTCGTAGTCACAGTTGTCCAGCGTAAAAAGGTGACACACTTTCCAGCGGAACAAACTTCGAACATTTGTTATGTACATATTTAACATGCCGGCAATCGGCATCTTGTACTAATCTGCATGAAAAGACACGGTGCTTCTGAGTATCCGATGAGTACTTTACAGCGAGAACAGAAGCAACCTAGCTGTCACTCCACATGTCTCAGACGAAGTTGATGCAGATATTGTGTAGTTCGGTGCTGCCGGAACACTAGTGGGCCGGAACACTAGTGGTGATCACAGGGAGGCTGCTAGCGTTTTCGCCTCCATTCAAAGGCATTGGCGTGCTACCTGCCGGCGTAGCCCATGCAGGGAACGTCCCCAGGCCGAATATAGGAAATCCCAGAGCATGGATCATGCCAACTTCCACGAGCACACAGACCATGTTCATGACAAAGCCTGGTTTTGCCTGAGCGAAGGAAAACAAAGGAAAAACAAAATCGATTCGCGTAATTGTTCAAAAACAACACAGAAGATCTTAACGACAACGAAGCAACTTGTAGACTGTAATACATGGAGCGGTGACCAGTGCGTCCGGGGCGAATCGCGAAGCTCTGAATGCCACAAGAATTTGAAACAATTATAAGATGTTTAAATAAGCAATACATCCCAATACTGCCCTGACCATTTAAGTGATGCGTATAACCAATTAAACACTTATCGTGATATCTTGAAAGACGGAGTGATTTCTCCTGTCATTACAAAAATATTATTTACGAATTAAACATATCATGGGACCGTCCAGAGCCAAGTCACAACATCGCTGAGCTAATTTACGAGTGTACAAGGAAATTACTGGCTTCCCATTCACCAATCACGATGCCGTTGGCTGTACGCTGACGGGATTTTAACCAAATCGGTTTGAGCCATAGAAATTTTGTTCCGGACAAACATTTTTTGTGACAAGTGGTGTGTAGGTATTCTTTAGGGCAGCAGGAGTGTAGCGTACTTGTGCTATAGCATCCGTGACTCGTAGAAAACTCGAAACAAAAGAATACCAGCCCAGATCCCTGCATTTTCTGGTTAGTGACCCCGATGCAATAAACTGTACCGAAATACCCTGAGTACTAGTCTAGCTGCGGCTTCCGATATTTATCCGGCTTTCACCGTCCTCGGAAGTGAACACTTTGGCGACACCCCTGGATTTTTAATGGATGTGAAGATGGGCTGTGTGGATGAAGAAAGAAGCGTTCGAGCACCTTTTGACTATACGACGGCTTACCATTTCGGGAATAGTCAATTCGGCTAGCTCGTAGACGATGGCATTGGGTGGTGTGGCGGCGGGTAGCATGAAGGAAAACGAGCAGCCGATCGTCACTGGCATCGCAAGGTACAGAGGGTGCACGCCGATTGCAACAGCCTGCGTAAAGTAGAAAATAACAAAACTACTAGTTTTCTTACGGCAAGTTCATTTATCTATATTATTTTGGCACGTCGGCATTATTTTGATTTCCTGGCAGGGCTAACAGCGCATGGTAAGGATCCCTTCTTACGTCGACATGGGAAAAAGGTTGAACGATGAGGTCTGGCGCAAATGTATCGGTAATAAGTTACACTGTTCCAATTGTAAAAGCTGCATCCATGCTTGTTGTAGTTCGATGTGTTTGTACAATTTATACGAACACAAAATCACTATTGATTTTGTGTTCCGGCCTCTAAATGTTTTGAAACAAACTCGGTCTGATGTAAAATATGGTTACATTATTATTAAATGAGCCGTTCGCCGTAATATGGCAGTAATATTGCTTGTAGGGTTTACCCACCAACCTTTGTTAGAAAGGGGTAAGTTATTGTTGGCTTCTGAAATAAAATAGCTGAAATTTCGCACTGTGCTTCCATCCGCTCAATAAAACGGTGTCCTCATTTTCTCGCCCTGCTTTTGTGCTGCTTTTTTGCTGTAATTAACATCAATGTGAATTGCTATTAATAGAATATTTGCATATCTGTTTCCTTCATATTCGTCTTTATTCTACGTTTATTGAGGAGGCCTGTTCACTCTTCTCAAAATTGAAAATGAACAATACTGTGAAAGGGCAGTGATTGAAAAGAAACTCTCTCAGCGTTAAGAAAAGTTGAGTGCCACTTTATATACCACATTCCTATATCGGTTTTCAACATTTTGCTTCATGTCACCAACATACATGACCTTCTTCTACTATCAAAGTGCAACTATAATCAGGCACAACGATTTTTTTTTCTAAAGATACATTTCTCCAGGATGCTTTCAACCTCTGAATAAACACAATGTCTAGCGTTTCCACAGCTTCACCCAGCTCATGCATTTAACAATCGTCAAATTAGATAGTTATAAAGTTATAGTTATGTTTGGCGCCACCTTAAAGCGCTACAGAAAACTCGCTTAACGTACTTGAGCCGAGTTTTCTGTAACGCATCATTCTTTGAACGTGTAGTCATATAGGCGAATGTGCCACAGGTTTACCTTCTGTTTCCGAAAGACCAGAAAATTGTTTTAAGACGTAATTTTAACTAGAAACCACTAGCTGTTACGCAACAGCCATGCCCTAATTTCAAAATTAGCGGCACGTGATGGAATACATTATTTGTAATTGTGCCGCAGACATTAAAGAACATATTGAAAAGCTTTTAGGGGTTTCAGAGATGCAGATAGCAGTTTTTGCGTATTTCGTTTATTACAACCGTATCTGGCTCGCTGTAAGGTCCCGTTAACAGTGTCATTTGAAATAACCTGTAGCCATAGAGCACTAACCGAGTGAGCAATTGGTAAACGCAGCGCCTCTCACCAAGACATGCTCGAACCATTCAGTTCATGAATGGTTTCCACTGTCAAAATTGTGCGCTACCAACAATATTTCCCTTCGTGAATAGCTTACCGATTCCGGTGATATATTTGGTTTCAACAAATGATCATTTACTTAAGGCAGCACGGACATCTTTATGGCCTCATGAATTTTGTATTCATGTAATTTGTGTAGCCATTGAGTCCCGCAACTATATCTTATACTGAACTGAGACGGGCTAGTTGGTGCTTGATGTAACTTAGAAAAAACAGCGCCAAAACGATACGATAAAAAGTAGTCTTTACTTCCTATCGTATCGTTTTTGGCGCTGTTTTTTTCTAAGTAGCATCTCTTATAGCTAGCAGTCCATTTATTAATATGAGAAAACGGTTTTTTACAATATCTTGGAAACGTTTGAGATACAAGCGTTGATTTGATTTAGGTTTTCAAATGATAATTTGTGAGCATTCCATCTCCAATATGTTTGCTTAGTACACTGAGCCAGATATTTCAGCGCCGACGTGGCCGTTTAATCCTGCTAAACAAATGGGCTTCTCGTCTGTAGGAAACATTGCGTTTGACATAAAGGGTAATCCGTCTATCAAGAGGTAAAGTACACAGTATCATCAAGGCTGCGAAAACAGAAAGCGTTATCAACATATAGTCACTGGTATCAGTTCGCCAGATAGTTCTAATGCTTCTTCCAAGGGAGCCGGGAAGCTTGCTCGGGGAGCGAGTGGAGCCACGCGAAGGGAATTCATAACTTCGATCTACTTCCAGGTTCTGAAAAAACCTGCAAAAATTCAGAGAATTGTCTACTAACACCTAGCATTCTAATGGCGCATGTCTTGAATGCGAGTTTTTTACAGCCAAATTTTATAGTTTTTCAAAATTCCGTTCCCACCAATTACCTCCATTTACTCTACTATAATGATTACAGGTGGAACTCTCGCAAAATCTCCATCATCGTGAAAATTCAGGGCTGCATACGATTCGGCATTTCCCGTAGTTTTATTTTTTTAGTTTTTCAAAATTTTGTTCAAACAAGTATCTTCATTTACGCTATTATAACGATTACGTCTGGAACTTTCGCGAAGTCTAGATTATTGTGTAAATGCCGGGCGTTACACGGTCCTCGCTGTGGATGGTATGCGGCAAAGAATGCTACGCATTAAAACCCACTAAGTCTGCTTCATCTTGACGCTGCCTCCTGTAAGGCAACCAGCTCTGAATTGGGAGATGGCATTTTGGGTATTTCTTGGCTCTTTTTCTCTGGATGACCAATTCTTTGTACACCGAATTCTAAGTAACATGTAAATATTGATCTATGGCCCCAGCGCGAATTGTATTTTGATGAAAACGTTCAGCACCTTGAGAACCTAAATGGCACGTTTCTGGCTGGTACATTTTTGTGGAACTTGCGCCTTCGACCACTGGTAACACCCAGCTCCCATAATGAAATTGTATTAGCTGCCCGCTTGTCACATTTGCGTTTGCATTGTTACGTACAGACACTGCAAAAACCCTCACTTCCTAACAGAAACTTCGCCGTTTCTGCTGTCTGGTCGTGTCGCTACTCCAGCAGGTGCGAACACAGCCGAGCACCTACACAATGCAATGCTGACGAAAATGCTGACGATTTCGTCGGGTATGCTGAATAAGCGCAAAAATTCAGGACTGTGTGAAGCCCGCGTTGTGTTTTGAACACCTGTCATGTCGTCGCTGTAAATGCGCCTCTGTAAGAGAAAGCAAAGAGAGAATGAACCTAGAAACAAGCTACCGCGTAGCACCCACGCTCGTTCACGCTGCGTTGGTACTTTGTGTCTTGCACACGTAATCTATTTGTAAAGCTTGGTAAGCAGATAGTAAGGCCGCCATATCTCGAAAAGAGGTTTCGAACATTCTGTTTGAGGCGTCAAGTAATCTTATGCTTTTAACGTGCATTTCACCAGCACTCTTTTGACCGTTCAATATAAGGAAGAGGTTGTGATCGCGAGCATCCTTTGTGGGTGCTGACATTGTTGAGTGCCCTGAAATTGCACCTGAGGTACATTCTTGTGTTAGAAGTGCTGTTTATTTCATATTTAGCCCTGACTAAGCGTGGCCGGTTGTTACTTTTTCAAGACCATGCGTTGTTTCTACGTCACGTGAAAAGCATGTCAGCGACATTCTATACTTCACGCAAGATACACCTTCGCTTTGTGTAGCACTTATGTGCTTATTTACATTTAGTAAGAAGTGCAGCTCCTAATACCAACCTTTAGAAATTATTTATTCTCAAGTTCAAACTTACGGTATGAATGTTAACTTGCGCGAATTGCATTCCGCAACGCGGAGAAAGCCGTATTTGTATCCTCCCTTTTCGTTATTTTTGCGGCTTCGCGTGGGCGTGCATGAGAGAGAAACAAGGAGGAGTCGCACGCTTGCGTGTGTGTCTTACCATTTCACAAACCACAGGCAAGAGGATGGAGCTGACCGCTGTGTTGCTCGTAATTTCGGTGAACATGGATGCAGCAAAACAGAGAACGAACACCGTGAGCACGTTCGGCAGGGCGTCGAGTCCTTTCAGATGTTCCACAAGAAGTGCTGACAAGCCCGACTTCTGAAAAACGGAAGAAGCTTTAAAAACGGTATATAAGGCCAACCACACACAAATAATCTGTGCTGCTTCTTGGTGCTACCTATTGTTTTCCTCTTTCTGATTACTAACAAGTTATTCGAATTTCCCACTGCCCCTGCCGCATCGGAAATCTATGAGAGGCGGGACAACCGACTGACAAAAGCACATTTAAAAAGCCCTTGCAATGCTTTCTTCCAACCTTTTTCGAAATATGAACTCCTTCCATGACGTATTCATCAGCAAGCACATCAAGTGCTTGGAATAAGAAGTCGCAAAGTACCCCAGCCTAATATTACCGCTCTACGCCAAGCAGATCACTTCGAAACTTGCTCCAATATTGTTCTTTCTTCCTCTGCCTGGGGTTCGTTCGTGCGTTTGAGTGACATCACTCAAGCTATATGGTGGCCATTGGCTAGCCTTCAATCAGTTGCAGCAAGAACTGCATACGATTGCCACTTCAAAAAAAATCCAAACAAAAGCAAAGAAAAAACTGGATGGCACATCTGCTGCGACTAGCCAATCCGGCTGGTCGGCTCTGTGCTGCTGAAAAGTACAGCTTTCATAGAGCTACCACACAGAAATAAAAATCAGTCAGCAGGGTTTCCTTAAATGAGAGCAGTCAACTTCTCTGCAACTGCTACACAGAACCGACCCGTGTCCGAAGGCACGGTTCCTACATCCCCCATGTCAAACGTGGTTCCACAAGAGGTGAGGCAGACTGAATGCTGCGAGAGATTATAGTCTTTGATGGGCGCATTAAGCGCGACTATTTCGATCTGTCTGTATGCCTGTCTGTCTATTCGTCTGTCTGCTTGTCCCTACATTCAGCCGCTGGTCCAAAAGTTAAAAGAATTCTTCATACCTCTTCATACTTGTCACCATTGTTGAGCATAAAGAAAACATTAGGCATGTTTGATGCAAGACGTCAATAAATAGGTGACATTTGCACTGTCATTTATTTTAAACGTATGGCTGCTTGATTTTAGCGACCGCAAATGGAAAAATATGGCTTGTAAAAAATTCTTTGACCACAAAATACAAAAAGCGCTCCCGCCGCTCTTTCGTGGCAGTTTTTCAAGTTCAAAACTAACAAAACATTCTGGAGATTACGCGAGCAGTGAATCCCGGCAAAACAGTATTGACTTCAGGAAACCTCCCCTGTAACTGTCGTGAGAGGAGCTTGAGAGGTAGGTGAGAAAGTGAAGAGAGATATTTGCGTGGCTGGGGTGTCAGCCGACTATCGTCTTTCGACGGCACTCGCAAGAAAGTAAGCAGAGACGCGGCCAATGATTTTGTGTGTTATGTTCGAGGTCAGAGACTAAAGGCCGTATTCTGTGTCTTCCCTCCACTCCATTTTCTCCCACCACTGTGATAAAGGGATGTTTCCGCAATGGCTATAAATGGGGAACTCGATTATCAGGATTTTTTCGAGTGGAGGCTGCAGTAGAGGAATGACTCAGAATACCAGAGTAAATCGTACATTGAACTCAAAAAGCTTGCGTAGGACGCCCCACCTTGCATCCTTCGGCAAGGCACATGCCCCCGCCGATGAGAATCATAACCCCCCACTGCGCTCGGTCGCTGGCCTCGCGCCACGTGATCAGGGGCCGGCTGCGTGGTCGCCTCGGGTTCTTGGGAATCACGAACAACAGAAACGTGGTGATCATGGCCGGAGCAGACGGCTTTATGTACCTGCAGGAAACACGGATTACTGCACGATCCCGTACGCTTTCGCACACTTAGGAAATACCGTGCCGAAACCTGCAAAAGTAAACCAGCCGTGAACCGCCTTGATTTCCTGGGCACAAATCTACGTGTACTGAAGATAAACTGAGTGACGTGTGTGGTTCGGGTGGTATGACGATTGTTGCTTGCCTCGGCTCAGCGCTTGGCAATTTTCTTTCCTAGAATGCAAACGGCACGCCTGGGTTCAAAAGCCGAAAAATTGTCCTTAGGTAAGTGCGTACGTCGTGGTGCATTCTCAGCGTGACACCTGCACTAACCATGAGAGTGTGAAAAATAAATTGACCCAGCTTGCTTTGGCGGTGCAAGGCTCGAGAAATAGCCTAGCTGGCGGCCCCACTTCCTTCGTCGGAGGCCCGGCTGTTCCAAGCAAAAGTTACGAATAACACAATGAAATAATGTTGTGCGCCCGGAATGCGATGAAAGCTCAACCGGATAGACGGCCACCACGCGAGGCTTTTTTTTTTTCTTTCCAGTTGGTGGTTTCCTATTCGCGTTAGACAACTTACGGCCGGGTTAAACAGCTGCACTGTTAAACTTATTCCATCAAATCTAGTCCGAGTCGCACGGTCACTTGTGGTCTGCAGCAAATGTGACGGTTGGAGAGCACAAAGGGATCAAGGTTTCTAGGACGCACCCCCCGTAGGAGAAACGGCCAGATGACCCGCAGAGTCACGCTTTGATTTCCCATAATAGTGGAACGAGAAGCGGGACGGGAAGCAAAATCGCTGTGCAATCTTTTTGGGAGAGACAGCGGCCGATGACTACAGAGTATAGTAGGATGGCTCTGATACTGTTCCGCGTGAGGAGCAGAGGGACACTGGTGTGACATTTCCACCGGAATGGGGAGCGGAATCCTAGTATTCCCCTCCACAGCAGCTGCAAAGGTTCGGCATCTGTTCCATCTAGTTAGAAACGAGCGGGCTGAGGGCAACATTTTATCCCCTTCGTTAACCAGGACGGTGACGCGTGCACAAATCCCCACACGCCCACACACACAGATTCAGACCTCAAACATGGAAACACGCCAGCCTCCCAACAAGCGTTCCAACCGTTTTGTTTTTTTAAGGAAGGACACTTTTTCTTTCTCACTAATGTTCCGAGGGTTATCACGATAAAAGCGTGATAGTATATGCACGCGGCGATCTTGATTTGTTTCCCTAAGTGAGTTATCGGTAATGAGATTACCCGTTTTCGCTGCTCAAAATAACAAAACGCCGTCCATACAATGCCATAATACAAAAGCAAGGAAATTCGGAGCTAGTTTCCGTTGAGTAGAGAGCTCACCAGAACGTGCCGCGCTGATTCACAAAGTCCGAACAAACAAACATATCAGCAGGAACATACTCACACCGCTAAGTTTCCTTATCCAGCTATATGCTCAAAGTTACATGTGCCCAATTTTGCATATTCCTTCGTATGCACTCCCAATGTAGCAGGTAGTCTCAAGCACTTTCTTAGCATGCCAGGATATTCTTTATGGCGACATCAAGCCGAAGTTCTCGACATTCTGTACCTTACTCACTTCCTGACACCAAAAGGATGACTAATTGACCCCTTCCAACGCTAACAGAAAACGAAATATAATGGAGGGCAGGAATGCAGGAAACTGGAGATTCTTGAATTAGATGTCTGCCAAAAGCAAAAAAAATGCATCACACCCTAAGCTAGTGCAGTCATTCACCAAATGGAGCACAAATACTAAGACGTGAACTTGAAGACCTAAATTTTGCGGTTCCTTTCGGTGTAAGTTTCAAGACTGTGTGACTCATAACAATTACGCTAATTAGCTCAAGCGTCAAATATAGGGAATTAGCGTAGGCTAAGGCGCAGTTTCCCCAGCAAAATTGAATGCTAGATTTTACGCGCTCACATTGCTGTTATATGTCGATACCGCAAGGCTTACTTTCCATAGGGAAGCAGTTCTGCCCAGCCAGGAAACATCTGCGGCTTCATGGTGAACCAGAGGATGATCATCGACGACATCAGGAATGTCACGCACCATTCCGGGAAGCTGCAAATTGTTAACGCAGTAGAAAAACAAGCTCGCATTGTCCGCTGAATAAATCAAGGGTCAGTGAAACTGACGACAATTATCTCGCATGATCACAACAATTCAACAGATAAGTCACACAGGTCGCGACTTAACGGTCATCCATCTCCTCATTACCTCATTCCTGCCATTGTATGGATAAGAAAAATCACTACCTCTTTCCGCAAAGAGGAAAAAAAAGCCAATTTGAAAGAGGAAGGTCACGGGATTTGTTTCGGTTTAGGTGACGGCAAAGTTTTTTTCTCAGTACGTAACGACGGCGACGGGAGAAGCAGTGATTGGGACGAGCGTAAAACTGGCACATTTTTGATAAACAACTGACAAAGAAGCACCGACGGCTAGCGTACTATACTCAAACGGCATTTCGTTTTTCGGCGTAGCACGTATCATTCCCCATTTTTCTCATTTCTTTCTCGCTATCCCCACGTTCCACTGAAGAAATTAAATGGGACACATTTTGCACCCTACAATGTACGTTTGTCATTATCAGCTGACAAGAACTTTTTCTGCTGTATGGTTATACCGAAAACGATAAATTGCTCTGATTGAATAAAACAGGTAGTTTTCCTAATTGCGAGGAAATGCCGCTGATACATTGTCCATAAATTTATTTGGCTTCAGTGACAGACTAGGAAAACCTTTTTGGGTTTCAACCCTTCATACCTGCCAGAAGACAAGCGCAGACCTCAGAACAGTTTTCTGGACGTCCTCGCCCAAATAAGAATGGGGCACAAAAAAGACGGGACTAGCCCTCGGCGTGTCTAATCTATGTTTTTGCCCTGTATTTCTTGCGCTCCATTTTTAATTTAGGGCCGTGAACCAACTCCTGAAATAAGGAATCCTACCACATTTGATTTTTGGGGAATAAATTTTACACTCTCTCTCTCTCTCTCTCTCTCTCTCTCTCTCTCTCTCTCTCTCTCTCTCTCTCTCTCTCTCTCTCTCTCTCTCTCTCTCTCTCTATCTCTCTCTCTATCTCTCTCTCTCTCTCTCTCTCTCTCTCTCTCTCAGCAAAGCACTCAATTATCTCCTCATTAAAGCCCACAGAAACTGTTTCCCTAATGTAACTCTTCAAAGAAATCATGAGTGGCTGTCAGTTGTAACACGACGAAGTTTCGCAATCCATGGAGAGTTCGTCGAAGTTCAACAACCTTGTAATCTTGCTATAACGACATTTTGCTGTGTGTTTTAACCCACACGAAAGCCTTTGAATTTGCAATAGTATAAGTGGTCCTGAACGATACTTGATTCGTGAAAACACAATATGAATTCGCACAGACATTACTAAAACCACCAACTTTCAGTTGGCAAATACCACACTCGTTTTGCCCCTCCTCAAGCACCACCCCAAAATTGAAATAAAGGTAATATTTGAAAACGACGGGCCTTAAGTTGGTCCACAATACGTCCCCTATACATGGATCCACCAGACGTCCACAATACATGGGTGCACCATAATCCTATATCAGCAGTGAAAAAAAAAAACATTTACTGTTCTACGAACGTGAATGTCGTCAGTCAAAATCACTTTTTATAATTGCAGAAAGTGCGGGTTGTCATTCCGATTGACGCTCGGAATTCGCGCTAGCAGTCCGATTTATTGCTATCCTTGGAGTGATTTCAGTTGAGCAGAATAAAGTTCGCCCTCTCTCAACTCTTCCGCTCCCCCGACCTCCTTGCCATGCCACACCGTCCTCCTGTTCACTTTCTCCAATGCTTCAGACACAGACAACGCCTCAACCAGGTTTTTGCGACATGTCACTGCTACCGCACTACATAAACACCCTTAACGCAACAAACTGTCAAAACGTACCTCATGGGGCCTAGTTCCTTGTACCGCCGCTCAAGATCTCTCCGAATTTTTTCTTGTGATGCTTCACCAGATCGGCTCTTGCTGCGTCACACGGTTCAGGCCCAACGAAAGGAAAACAGAGCAATATAAAGCCTAAATGCACAAATACAACTTAGCGTGGCCAACAGTTACGCAACGGTGTCTGCTTTGTTATCGTTTCAGTCTGGTTTTGCGGCCTATTTCTATCTAATGTCCCATTAGAGTTCTCGCAAATGAGTTAGCACTGGGTAATATATATATATTAGGAGTACAGGTATTAAAGTGTCTCGTTTTCCCCAACTTTTTATTGAGGTAGAGCTGTTTCCGAGGTCCACCCTATGACGTCATCAATTATTTCTCCATCAGCCCCTTTAGAAACTTGGAAGACTTGCGGCCGAATTTCAAAATGCTCGAGCGGGTGTATATACTGCACCCAGACATCCTTCCGTTTCCCGGTAGGCACAGAACCGACACTTCCCATGTAAACATAGGCCCGCCTAATGTTTCACTTCGAACCCTGCCGCTAAACGTCTTGAGAAGAAGCAGCAATAAGGAGATTTATGTTCGATTTTGTTGCCCAGAGGTACAGTCACTGGTATTGACGTTAAGGGCTTGTGTTCAAGTACAAACAAATAAAGTATGCTTTGTTATTTTCCCGATTTTGTTCAGTGTAAAAATTTTCCCTCAGACAAATTTCACTCTTGTTTCTCCGTAAATATCGAAAGTTTTGGTATCTCTTAGACATGTTCATGTGCGGGGTACATGGTGTCACCGTATTTATTTTAGGTAAAGAAGTGCTTAGAATTAAGAAACGCCGGTTCTGCCTTTTGGGGGACCGTATGCCCCATCTCCATTAAAATTGGTAATTTGTGTTATGCATGGCTTGACCTTAACCTGCACAGCCAGCATACTTTCGGCACGCATCTTCCGCTATTTCTTACAACTATTTCTTACAGTTGTGTCTTCCCTCCCGGCCTGACATTGAAACAAAACAGAACAAGAACCGTCTCGACGATCTCCAAACTATTAGGTTTTCTGGCAAGGCACCTATATACTTATAAAATAGTTGCCTATCTATTCTACCTCTGTTTATTTTATCGCCACAAGTTCGATCAAAGTATGGTTTTATCGCTATGTACAATTAGTGCTTCTTACAGGTTTATAGATGTTCCGTATATTAACACCGAATATTTTAGTAACGCTGGAAGTATACACCAAATATTATAATGCATGCAAAAATTTTGAAGCAGTTACTTTACAGCTCCTTTCCAGAGAGCAAAAACCTGGACTGTGTCTGCTACCACAATCATGAAGATAGTCGTCATTTTTATGAAAGCTTTCCTATGAAGAGTGTTGACCGGAGAGCTGGTTCTTATTTCGATATCCTCTGTGCACAGCGGGCAGGAACGAGGCTCAAGGAAGGGAAGAGTTTATGAGACAACGCCCGTTCGGGCAGTCTGTCCTAAGATGCGTAAATCTACTTTCCGAGTCAGGGGTGTTATGCTTGGCAGCAGGAGACAGGTAATGTCAATTTCATACTTACAGTGCTCTCCTTGCAGTAAATTGGAGGTAGAGCCACCCGATAAGAACGCATATGAGCATAGTGGGCGCGTTGTACAGCATCCACGTGGCGAATGTGAGCTCGGTAGAGCCCGGAAATAAACTGCGTAATATAAAAAGGTGTAACAATTACTGACCTGTTTCTCGAGGTGTACGCATTAAAAAGCTTCGCGCACAGAAGACTGCAAGCTGTGGGCCATACTGCATTATGTTGCTTTCGAATATAATTTATCATGAAGACAACTGTATCTATTTAGCCGCATAATGTTGCCTTTAACCAGCATTTTTAGTATTGATTCCCTGTAGCGCTACCATTGCTTAACAGTGGGCGTTCAAATTAGTCGGGTAGCCATGCTGTTTATATAGCAGTTTGTTCTTACAATACTGTGCTAATAGTAACAATCAAAGAAGCTTATAAACCGGTATTGTGCTGTGGCAGGTAGGAATCCTTAAGTGGTACTCAGTTGTGTCTGAAGATTTACAACATTTCTAAAAACTGTAAATTTAACTAAGAATAAGTCCTACAAGAAATGCATTATGATCCCTATTTCCGAGTACGGTGCAAGCGATGACGTGCACGAATAAAGTAAGCACAGCACAACTACGCAAAATGCCGTAAAAACGAGCAACATGTGCGCAAACGTTGCGTCTGCGTGCGTCTGCGCTGTATGTAGTTCAGAAAAAACTCAGGCGCGGACTGCGCGAGTGGCGACTCACTCGTCCATGAGTCCTTTCAGCACAAGGTTTGGTCCGGTGCCGACGAGAGATCCAGTTCCCCCGATGTTGGCAGCGTAAGCCACCGACAGAAGCATTGTGGTGCGCAGCGCTTTCTGACGGGACTCTGCCCTAGGAAAAGGTTCAGGTAGAAAGCGTAGAAATCGTGTTGTCGTAAATGCTCAGAATTATATTCAGACGTTGGCGAAAGAACACTACTTTCGCCGAGGGGCTACAGATTTCAGAGAGAGCTTAATAATAATATAGCTAAAACAGCAATGGTCTATTAAAGAGAGAAGGCTCCGAAGTTATGCACCCGCAATACTTATTGACAGATTTAAAATGCTGAGGTTTTTGCATAATTCGTGTAATTATGTACTAGAAAACCACATTATATCGGAAATTGTGGTAGCCATGGTTAATTGGCTCATGGATCCGAAGAGCAGCCAGCAGACGCATGCTTCAGCTTTCAGTGAGTATCGTTGAACACTATGAGAGTAATACGGAGAAATCCGTATGGCTAGTAGAAAAGGTATAATAGGAACCGGAACTGGTAAGAACCGACGTGGCAGTAATCGGAATAAAAGAACGCTTTTTTTACAGTTAAGAACGCCATGCTCCCCTCTAATGAGGCAATAACTATCGGTGTGCTATCAAACAGTGCTTAGATATAAACACCAACAGGAAACACTTCTGCCAGGAATTCAAGACAGAAATGCTGAGCCGTCGCGGAGACATTTTCCCTTGCTTTTGGTTTAGTAGGACAGCGTTCAGGTTCTTCATATTGAGGGATCACGCTTTCAAGCAACTTCTCGCAACACTGAGAAACTTACCGGTAAGTGTTTTGGTGATATTAGGTTGTCGTTAAAAGCCCATATATGGACGTATTCATGCATCTAAAATCAGTAGCCTTCAATAACGAGACACCTCACACTGTTCGCTTCCAATGCTACACGTTGATGGAAAGTGTTGAGTGAATCCAACACCGCGAAACATAGATCTACTGATTTTCCAAAGTTGCAATCAATTACCAATTTCTACTTTCCTGTAATACTGTACTTTCACTAAAGTACTTTGGCTGGTTCCAACAGCATCTTATGTAGAAACAGTGTTTGTTCCCATGAGCTGGAAGAAATGACAATGCAAATTCGAAGAGAAAAAAAAAGCGAATTATGTGGCATATATTATTGAACGTTAGCAAAGCAGAGATTTTGCAAAAAAAAACTACACATAACGCCTCCTGGTGTGGCATACAGTTGCGCTCTGGCGGTAACTCATTGTGCTTACCATGCGCGGTATATAACATTGTACGTGCAGCTTACGGTATACCTACAAGAGACTAAAACTTTTGATCTCAGGTTACATTTAGTGTATCACTTATCATGCTCACATAGCTTCTCTTGAATTTAGACAGCAAAAGCGTTTTTGAGGACCTGAAGGGCAGAGCGGAGCCTCTTTCGAAGACAGAAATCAATGCAAATTTGGAGGCAGTAACCGTGAGAATGAATTTTTTGTTGTTGTGAAAAAGTTCCCTACCATAAATGAAAAGTTTGTCGCGCAAACAAAAAGATTGTATAGAATATTTCTACTTTGTTTTGGTTATTTACTGATTCATCAGTATTATAAGTTTTATCTTTCCAGTGTCAATATATCTCTAAAGTTTTCGCCCTCTGGCTAATTAAACCCGATAATCAGTCTTGAGATTTTTTAGGTTGTAGACCAGAGCTAGGGGTACTGCTTGTTTGAAAGGCGTCAGCTGGGGTAGTTGTGATACCGTATAATTCCCAGAACGCTTCCTTATAACTTCATTATCTAACAAGTCACAGCAAAAACGTGCAGTGGCTACATCATTTCAAATAGAATTAGAAAGGCAACGACGTTAAGGGCAGCCCATCAAGATCCCTAACTGGTTCATAACGTGGAATAAAACGCTGCACTTAACGGCTTTGCAAGATTTTGCTTTTACTCTAAACATACGTTTATAGTAAACTGTTCAGTTTAGACTTTTGCAAACCGCGCTGCAATGTCCGAATTATAATCGCAAACGTCATTTTATAAATCAAATTGAGCCATATATTCTAGTGACGTTTGCTGGCTACGTCTGCTGGCGACAGACGCCTCGCGACAATGCTTACTTCAAATCTATAACCAAGACTTTGCAAGGACCATTATCTACCTTAAATGTCCTTGTCTAGTATTTTAATTTTAGCGGTAAAAATGCACTGATTTAATAAAAGCCCTCATACTCAGCTTCCTCCGTCTCTGTCAAAGCATTGCTGGATTTCGTTTTGTCCTT
Organism: Haemaphysalis longicornis; assembly: GCF_048455015.1. Lineage (NCBI taxonomy): Eukaryota > Metazoa > Arthropoda > Arachnida > Ixodida > Ixodidae > Haemaphysalis > Haemaphysalis longicornis. Next base: position 91,013,478 of record NW_027526422.1, read on the forward strand.
GTAAGAATCTACGTCGGACCCCACGTTCAGTGACTCCACGTCTGAGCCTACGAAAAAAAAGAAACTTTCTGAAGTGATAGTCCGGAGGCAGTCATAATTAAAGGTAGCGCCACTGGCCAATTTCCCGACGCTGGCATTGGCACATAAATCACAAAGCGAAATGAAACACAAAATAAAATGTTTGACATAAAAACACATACAGAAAACAAAAACACACGAATAGACAAACGGGCGGCATGGTTTCAGCGATAGCGTTTTATCCGTTCGTTTCAGATAAATGTTCCCGTTGTCGATTTCACCGCCAAACAATCCCTGCCTTGATAAAAAGCGCAGAGGTCGAGGTTGTTTCCTAAGTTTGCCCGCATTGATAACCATGACATAGCCCCCCCCCCCCCCCCATAAAAACAAAGCATATTCGGAGACAACACATACGTACACCATAAAAACAAAGCACCAAAAGTTTCAGCCTTTACGTTCAAGCCGGATAAAATTAAAAAAATTAGAGCCGTTCCACTCAATGTGAAAGCTGTCCGAAGTGCAGAGCAGTGCTTCGCCATAATGGGCTGTAGCGCCGTTATCCGCCCACTGCTACCACCCAATGCAGTTCAAATTTCCTGCCTTCGCAGCGCTCGCGCGCACCCTGCCTGAAACTGCACCAGTGGGAGTTGCGTTCTCTCTGTGCTTGATTTTCCTCTCGCAAGTGCCGTCGTTGCACTGCCACTTTTTTTCGCATACTATCTAAAAACCAACCCTACGAGCGTTCCTAACTAAATGATCGTGGGCTCTGACGGCTAATTACGTTTATCTTGCCTCAAATCTACCTACAGCTTTATTTGCGTTAAACAACGAGGAGATGTATGACAAGCGCCAGCGGTTCACGAGTTTCCAACGCTTATGACTATATAAACCGCCTGGCTCTCGAAGCCTCTGGGCTACGCCGTGACGACAGCCGCATTGACGGAACGGCGTGTAGCTCTACTTGGGTCCAGCGAGCGGGCTACGATCACAAGGCGAGCCCCTAAAGTGCACTTATAAACCTCGACAAAGGAAGCTTTGCGAAGTTGAAAGGCCCAGTTGTTCCGTAACTAGATGACACAAAGCTATCCTCTCGTACCAACGGGACAGGTCGTATGAAAGAAGAGGCGGAAGGGACCTTTAATTGGCGCTCGTCGCGGCATGTTGCGGTTTGTGTGCGACACTTATCTCGGCCTAGCGGAGCTGCTCCCCTGGTTAAAATAATCTCGCCCTCGACATTTTCTTCATTACTGAAAAAGTATTAGCACAACAACGTAATTGCCTTGGCAACAAAGCTAGCAATGACCATTATAATAACTTCGACACATACGTTCTCATTTGTGTTTTTACATCATGAGAGAGAAAATGCTTTTGGGAAAAGCGCTCACCGTGGTTGTTCTCATAAAAAAAAATTGGCCGCGTATCTGCTCCTTTCCTTGCAAATGTCGTCAAAAGGCGATAGTCTTTATCGGCTATTGCGAAGTAAATGCCTCCCTTCGCTTTGCCGCTCACCTCTCATGTTGTTCCTCTTGCGTCGCGCTCCTCCCAAGGTAAAGACGCCAAAGGTTTGCTTAAATCATTTTAAATTTCCCGCGTTATACTGCTCCAAACCGGGTGTCTCGATGCGAACGCTGCTGTACGGCGGAGACGCGCGTTAATCGTGGCGCCCTACTTCAACGTTTATAGAACCGCGTTTCCCTACTCCACGTGCGTTGCAAGCAGAACGTGGAACCTATCTAGTGGAACCTTGCGTAACTGTTGCCGGTTGATTTCTTAAAATGGCGCAAGAAGCTATAGTGGCGCGGGCGACAGTAGGCGACGGCGAAGTGAATTCTTTTTCTGCAGTTGATGAAGTATTTAATTTCGCAAAAGCAAGCATGTTTGATTTTTTTTTTAAGGAACACTGCAAATATCACTTCTGTATTGATTTGCTGTCTCATATTTGCGTAATGTCTTGTTCTTCTTCAACAATGTTGACAAGTATGAACCTTACACCGGACATAGACGGGTAGATTTAGCTGTGACTATATAAGACTAATGGGCAGGCATTGTTTTGCTTTGGCCGGGTGGCTGAATCGAGTCACAGACAGACAGACGGACAGACATACAGACATACAGACAGACCAAAATTTCTGGGTTTAAGGAGCCCAAGAAAGACTATCGTCTTTAAAAACAGGGCGTAACGGGATTGCTTTCAAACATTGCTTTCCTTCGCAACGTGGTTTAACCCTTTCGGCCCTGACGGTGTCAATGGACGCCACAACATAAAAGCCTGCTTACCGCATATAGAACGCAACCGAAACCGCTAGTCCCCTCGATTGTATTTGATAGATGGCTATTGTGCTAGACATCACCATTGTTGCGTTTCAGCGCTACAAAAAAAAAACGATCGAGTGAATCCAAAATTACTGTGCATTAACCGGCAACACCCGCGTTCATTTTGTTCGGAATGCTCGTTGGGTTGGTTTTGACGATAGTAAGCGAAAAAAAGTCACAATGCAAGGCGGCGGTTCAGCTTCGGGCTGTCCAGAGGGTCTGCGAGAGAGCGGAGGGTCACGGCCTTCCGGTCCCTGCGTGGGAGCGGCCCGCGACTGTCACGGACTCCCCTTGATAGGGGCGGTCCAAGGCAGTTCCTCAGGACCTCAATAAAGTTCTTTGTCTGTCTGTCTGTGCAAGGCCGGCACGTGCGGGAGGAAATGCAAGCACAAAAAATTGGCTGGCGATTACGATACTGCCTAATTTAATATTTGGGTGCAGCAGCAGTGCGCTGAGGCAGCACTCACTCGTGGGTTCTCTCCACGGCAGCGATGATGAGCCTCTGCGTCGGCGAGAGAGAGAGAGAGAGAGAGAGAGAGAGAGAGAGAGAGAGAGAGAGAGAGAGAGAGAGAGAGAGAGAGAGAGAACTTTATTTTGTAGCTTCTGGGTTACTGAGGGGTGGTGACCGACAGCTGCATCTTGCCGGTGACCTCGGCCGCTCGTTCTGTTAGATTCTTCTGAACCTGCAGGTCTGAGCTCCCCAGCGCCTCCTCCCAGTGCTCGCCAGTGGGTATTAGGGGAAAAGGGTCTTTGGGGCAATTCCACATAAGATGAGTGATGGTGTCGTGTGCACCACATGCAGGACAATTGGGTGAGGGGTACACAGTACGATAAATTAAATTCAGCCTGGCGCGACATGGCAGTGTGTCAGTTTGCATGAGGCGCCACAGCCGCTCCTCGGCGTTAGTCAGTTCCGGGTGAGCAGGCAGGCGGGTATCGACGGCGGGTAAGGCGGTAGTGCGCAGTGACATCGTGGAAGCTCATTAGGCTGTCGCGAGCTGACTAGTGCGTCTCAGGAAGGGACCCCGACGTGCGCCCTGAGCGAACGCACATCGTAGTCACGCGCAACCCCCCGCTCACTTTTTCGCCAAGTTGATGGTGATCATTAGAGGTCCTCCCTTTGTATCGGGACGTAGGTTGTTACCAACGGACTTGCCTGTGTTATTCTACTTATTTGCCCTGCCCTTAGCTAACCTGCGTCGCGCCCTCGAGCGCCTCATTCGGGGACAGCATAGTTGCCCCCTCCACACCCTCTCCGCCCACTTAGGAGAGGGCTGTCTGGCGCTGTCACGGTGAACCGCCCTCCCCTCCCAATTTCGCGACACTCTCCTCCTTTCCTTTCTTTCATCGCTGGCTTTTTTTTCGCCCGTCGATACAGGTCATTGTACCCTCGGTTACGCCGACAACTGGCTCAGCCCAGAGACGGCTGCCAAAGGGCTGCCCCGTAAAAGAACAGAACCTCCGCGTGCGCGCGCACTGCGAAGGCGGAAAATTTGAATTGCATTGGGTGGTAGCCGTGAGCGGATAACGGCGCTACCACCCATTATGGCGAATCACTGCTCTGCACTTCCGTCAGCTCGCACGTTGAGTGCAACAGCTTGAATTTTATGCTCAAGCATCCCAGCTGCCTTCACGAACGGCAAAGCTTGGCAGGGCTCAGGGTGTCACGAAAAAGAGACAACATACGAAGAGAACTGCCCCATCACGAATGCACTGGAGTATACTTCACCCTTACTCGCAGCTCCTAAACCAAATATGCATTTTGGCTTCAATCATTTCAACCTACTCCTTTTCTTCTTGCCATATATGGCTCCTTCGAGCACAAAAGCATTCATCCTGAGGTCACGCAGCCGCCATAACATGTAGGTGAGGCTTACTTTCTACGTCCTTGGGGTGAGACTTCGAGGCCGTGTGCATCTGATCGACGACCGCCATGACGATCGGGGCCATTATGGATGTGGACGCCGTGTTAGGGATCCACATCGAAAGAGACATGGTGACTAGCATAAAACCGAGCAGCAGCCTGAAACGACAAGAAAAAATGCTTAAGCGTACTCTCGACAGTGAGGACTAAATGGCGGCCGGTGTTTTGCGGCACTGGTGCATAAATAAATAATTCCGCTAGCACGACAAAACCAGGTCATTTTAGGCTGCTAGTGGCGATTTCACAAATTGAGTAATATTAGAATGTGGTTGCGTAATCCTCTGCGTGAGAAGAAGTCGGTTTGTTGCAGTGCTGTATATAAATGTTTGCAGTACGTCATGAAAGCATGTGATCTAATCGTGGTTTAAGCTAAAAATTTACCCGCATGTACGTCCGTATACGTGCGTACGTAACAAAGCACCCCGACCCCCAACTTCCTCCCATCGAATGCACACTCCGAACGCGAATAGCAAAGCGAACTACTGAGGCGTTATGCTGCTGCAAACTGCTTTATACGTTACCGATTGAATCATTGGGTTCGATGTTCCAACCATGTTTTTTGCAAAAAAAAAAAATCTGATTTTTAGGCAATATCTTCGCCTAGTTAACTCGTTAACTAGTTTTCGTGCCAGTGTATTTGTACAGGACGAGATCCTTGAGAAATCTGCGGAAGACCTTGTGTGAGGACTTCCCTATTACTTCGAGGGGGCTAGTTTTATGGTTTTCTAATCTTTCATTCTCCAAAGTAAAAGTTCTTTCTGCGATCTGCTCCTCCATTTTTATAAATGTTCAGCACGCCAGAATCTCGCACAGCCCGAGACAAGACATTGTTTCGGTAATTAGTACCCATACTAGAATAACCACAAAATCTATCAAGACAGGGAACTATGGGTAGAGAAACCTGTGAACGCACAATGAATTTCTTCATCCCGCCCTTTGCATACCTTCAGGTTAAAGGTTGCACCATTTGGATGCATTCCTCGCGGGTGTAAAAAAACTGCACTGAGCTTGTCGATACCAGGATAACTTCAAAATCGATCTAGACAGGGAACTAAAGGTAGAGAAACCTGTGAACGCACAATTAATTTCTTCATCCCGCCGTTTACATACCTTCAGGTTAAGGGTTGCCCCATTTGGATGCATTCCTCGCGGGTGTAAAAAAAACTGTACTGAACCGGTCGATCCTCTACCGCGCTGCTGCCCTAATCTTATCAAGAGTTCTTTGTCTCTTCGCATCCGCTTTACCTGAGGTTGCTTGTTCCGATGGCGAGCAATGATTTCAACGCTATCCTCCTGTGCAAGTTACTGGTCTCCACGGCGCCGGCCATGATGAGTGAACAGAGCATCACGATTCCAATGTCCTTGAGGAAAAGAGAAATACCTATTCAATTGCACCGCATTCGCACTTCGTCTGTCTACGGTACGACGTCCGGTAAATTCCTTACGTGAATACGTGAGTACGGAGTATAAAGTGAGCGAAGTGTGTCACTGCGCGTGGGCGCCTCGGTTGCTGGTGGTGAAAGCGGCCTTGCATGCGTTGCGACCAAGAAACATCACGGCGTATTTCGAACAAGGAAGTGCCACACTCCGTGCCGGGTGAAAAAAAAAACCCTCAGAAGACGCGAAACATCTTTCCGCAGCGTGCAATGTCCTCTTTGAGAAACCACATCCTTAAACCAGTCGGGCTGCAATCCTTTGGACACCTGCTGGCCTTTACACATATGGAACTATATGGCGACAACAGTGGCCGCTAGAACTAGAGGTTGGCATATCCGCCTCGAGCGCTGCCTGTATGGGTGCCACTGAAATCCCCCTAGCGGCCCGTTTCGAAAGCAGCCGCGGGAGTCTCCGCCCCGCTCCGCACTGTCGCCGCTGCTTTTGCGGAATGTTCACGACTGAGATTTACGTTTGTGGGCGTTGGAAATCTATGTTTATGTGGAGCAGTCACTCTGTTCGCAAATGGGGTGTGTTTACGAGAGTGTAAATGTTTCTGACGCGATCTTAGTGGTGTACACTCGGCCGGCATAAGCGCCAAGTGTGTTTCACAGGCCCGCATCGCGGAACCGGCGTATGCGTGGTGCTGATTGTAGTCACACTGCCCTGAAATTTATCAACAGTGTCTCCGTAACCAGCGTTTCCAAAGATGTTCATGCTACGGCTATACACTACGATAAAAATCGGTTTTGTGCGCTTGCATAATCTAGCGGAGCCCTCATACCTGAAAGCACGCCAGTTATACGTTTGCCAATATCATAATTCATATATTGATCACCCTCATTGACAAGCTAGTGTGTCTTAATTTCATGAACATTCAACGAAAGTACGATGGATAATGCAGAATTATACTCCGGGATCAGCACACGACAAAGGGTCGTGTTGTCGTGAGGTGAGCGCCCGTAAACCTTCATCTGCTACATGTATCCTCCGCGAGCAACGCGGAGACGGGCTTAGAATATAATCAGCGTCCGCGACTAAACGCTTCTTCGAAACATCGTCATATGGCACAGGGAACCAGCAGAAAAAAACGAAAACTAAAATCAGAGGGCCTTATCAAATACCACACTTGTCCAACGACACCTTTCATTGCTTGTGAACTGCCTTCCCTGTATGCTTCAAAAAATGCGTCCGCCGAACGACCAGCTGTTCGTTTCAGTCGAAAAACAAAACAAAAGTGAACGCGAGATTTGTGTGTGTGATTACTAAAACGTTCATTGCTTGATTTCGCTGCGCATTTGTACACGTACAGCGTCCCCCTCCCCTCCCCCCGCCCATGTCTCACGAAATAGCAGTACATTTCGCGTCTACATAGTTGGTCGGGGGAGTCCTACCTGGCTTAAGTTTCGACGAACGTCGTCAGCATATCAGAAGCTGCACTGGGTTTTTTCATTCCCGTTAGAGCTATTCTGTTTATTCCGGAATTGCACAGCATTTATTTTTCCGTGGGTTCATTAACCTTCATTGGTTCTTTATATAAGGCGTGAGTGGGCACATATTTAACGAAGCACAGCCTTGTGATAGACTTAACATTTTCGCATGGCTTATTTTCTTATAAAAGGCACAAGTTATTGTCAGGTATTGGGCAATTATGTTCCCGAATCATCTTTTTCTACGACGTATATATTAGAAACAAAGCCGCATTCGTTGTTCGCGCTTCAAAGCGAAACACACCTCTCACTGTGCCAGTATCAGGTCTAAATGAGGCGACAGCATAATTCACTTGCTCGTGACGTATTCGGAGGTGACAGTGGTGAATGCTGCTGCCGTCGCCGACGCCCGGAAGAGCGGCGACGAAGCGCGCAGAACCACGTCCCCGGGTAGCTCATGTTCGCGTTCGAGTACTCCACAAAGACCAACCTGCTTTTTTAAATTAAAGACAGTTTCACAACGCCACTCGCCGCGGTATGTACGTACTCGTAGCTGAGCACGGAGGTCTGGAAGTTTATCGGTGCATATATGTCCAGTGGTAGTGCGCCGCGTGCCCCGGCGCACGAGCCGGAATTGCTCACTGGACGGCCGTCACATCGTCTCGGAAGCACTTCTAAGCCCGCGGTAAAGCGCGAGACACATGGGCGACTGGTGCATGCGATTCGCATGCGACTGATCGTTACGACTGATCGTTAGGACCGGTTTTGGCGTAGTTCGTTGGTCGGAGGAGGCTTACGACGTGAGACTGGCAAGCCAGATGCAGTGTGCCATCGTTGCCATCGTCGTGTGGCCACAGAGATCGAAGGCGTGCTCGCTGAGAAAGTTTCTTTCAAAGCCCCGAGGAGGCGCCAGTGGCGATTCCGTGTATTGTGTAGTGTGGGTAACAGCTCTCCACCGCCGCCGTCGCCGACCCGTGCGCTCTCCGCCTGGTAGACACATGTTGCCAGCGGCACTTACAGCATGGCCGAGCGGAGTCATTGGGGCTAGATGTTCCGACACTGCTGTACTGAACATATAAAAATGCAATGTATAACGTAATAGCACTATTAATTTTCACTTCAAGTTGATGAATGTTTTCTTTTCGTGATCGGATTTCTCCTGCACGTACCTAAATCGGCCTGAGTGCACCTAAACAGGAACGCAACCATGGAGCAAAAACAGTGGGCGTAGCGGCGCCGACGACGCATCGCACGAGCCCATCAGGTCATGTGTCTCAAATTCACGCGTAGGACTAGTCGTGGCCACCGTCGTAACGATCAATCGCATGCGAATCGCATGCACCAGTCCTCCATGTGTCTCGCGCTTAAGGGTCCGAAGGCGGCGGGCTGGTGGAGGGTGCGTAAGACCGAAGGGGCATGGCCCTTCACGGTAGTGTTCGGCAACTTTCCACTTTACTACGGCAGTGGTATTTAGCAACTTCGGCACGCTGGCGGCACCTCCGACAGAGGCGGGGATTACCCATAACGCCACTCCTGAGGTGTGTACGCACTCGACCCTAACCCAGGATGGTCTGGCAGTTTATTGGTGCATATATATAAAGAGGCGGACGTGCGCCTCATGCCGAGATCTTTCACTGGATGGTTGTCGAGGCGGAGCGCCATCTGTCGGCCTAGCGGGGAACCGTCGCCTGCCGTGACGGGCATCGCCGCCTGGCATGACGGGTATCATCACCGGACATTGTGAGACCCTAAACTGCTCCGCTGTTATTAATTCTGATCTTTAATAGCTCGTTAATTGTCATCCACTGTGAATCTTTTTCTCGCGCCCAGTTACCCGACAAGCTGCGAATCCGAACAGATGCGAAATCAAACTGGTATCCACAAAGCCCATTCGGCGACAAAGAGCATATGCGAAAAAGAGCAGGAATGCAGGACCGGTGATAGGCCTCGAGCAACCACTTACGTTCAGGTAGAAAGTGGCGACGCTCTGTGAAGATATGACCCCGAACAAAGGAAACAGGAAAACAGGCATCAGTGATGTCGCCGCCAGGGGCACCACCTCTGCCGACCAATAGCACGCCATCCAAAGCAAGATGTAGGCGCACCAGCCCGCCTAGAGGTGAAATGGGGCGCGAAATAAAGGGAACGGTTAGTATTCTGCCATCCAAACACCAGTTTGTGACGGGCTGTTCATGGCAATGAGCGAAAAAAAAACCCTCCTTGAATAAAGTTACGTCACAGTAGATAAAAATATTTGATGTTCAGTTCATTCTATTTTAGTCGACATTGTACAGTTGCAACTAGCAAGGGTATTTAGCAAGGAACCAGCATTTCTTTCCCAAGGTGGAACATGTGGTGTCTTCAACAACCCATACGATGACTTGCCACTTCAGGTCCTTTCACAATCATATGTCCCACATTGCACCCAGACGAAACTCAAAGCGTTTTTTAATGCGTCAAACGGAAGAAACCGAGCTACTTCTTTTTTTCAGCTCCCAGTGACCGACATCCTTGTTATAAAAAAACGCGTTCTTTTGCCATATTAGAATCTTCCACGTCACCTGAAAGTTTTAGAGTGGCATTTTGCTCCGCGGTCAGAGTTTTCTGGCGCAGGGCCAGGGCCGCGGCACTCGAAGTCAGGGACACAGCTCTGGAAGCCACGGCCACGGCTCCAAGCATATCTCACTATTTGCTGATGAAATCGACTTGAGCAGCCTCTGTAAGGCGGGCCACAGTGTCTCGCGCAACTTACCCTCCTGAGTTTAAGGGAGTCTATTATATCCTTCTGTTGGTGGGCGGTAAAAACTAAAATGGCCATGGTTCTAGATTTTAGTCACGTTAAATATTATCAGGAAGTCTAAATTAATTTAAAACCCTCTACCACGGTTCGTTTCAAGGTCTAGCTTTTGACAGTTCAGTAATGCTGAAACACTCAGTACCTCAACAAGGACCTCGCGCCTAGGGAAACATACATCCTGCGGATACAGAACCCGGACCAGCTGAAATAGTTGTACGCTTAAGAAGCCCACCGTTCCTGCATAAATTATCTGTCCTTACAACTATGCGACCTTTCTTACTTGTTCCCGATTGCGTTTATTCTCCACAGTTAACGGTCATGAACTGCAGCCCACATGTGTATTGCCTTAGGTTAGAGTTCCTGTTTGGTTTCTTTTTCGGGCTTTATTCTTTTTTAGTACAATTGAAGCACCGTTTCATTATCTTTGCGCAGCGCTGTTGTGTTGAAGCTGCCAGATGTACAGAGGCTTTGAAACGAATGCACATAGCGAAGTAGCCGAGGCACGCCGCCCATTTTCTTTTCATCGTAGGGGACTTCGCTAGTTCGGAGCAGTTTGCGCCTCAGTACGTAAGCTTTCTTTATTGAATCATCCCGTGGGAAGTGCTCTCCCGATTCGCTCACGTGGTAGGAGCTCTACATGCACCTGGACCATGTTAATTTAAAAGAGCATGGGTTTTCTTGGCCGACATTTTGCGTGTTGATAACAAGTATTCAAGCTCATAACTGCCTCACTCAACTGCAATTAAGGTTGCGTCACTCTATAACATGATAACACAGTAGTGCCTAAATGTTTTTCATCATGGGGATTTACACGCAAATAGCAAGACGCATTCTGTCATTGCAGCTTGAGATTGACGAACCTCGTGCGGGCAAGCCTTCGGTAGCAGCTCAAAATAATTTCGGTACATGCCTCCACACATTTTGACGCGAAAAATTTCCATTTTAGGTGCGGAGCACCTTAGGACTGCACAATGTCCGTCCGCGTCCGTGCGCATAGCATTTGCAATCGCAAAAAGTCACACAGGCACCGGCCGGGTTCGAGCCTGTGTCTAGTAGACCAGACAGAGTTAGTGTCAGTCGTCATACCCATAGGGCTACGACCGTCTTTTTTTTCTTTAATGCATGAAAATTTTAGAGAACTTCAACAGACAAGACACTTAACACACCATATAACCACTAACAGACAGCAAAAGGCAAGGACATCAGTCGAACAAAAATCAAAACTCAGGCAAGCAAACACACGCATCCAAAAGAGGCAGCCACTCTGGTGGATCACTCTGCGCAGCATTAACGCTCCGCACCAACGTCGCCTGTTCCCGAAAAATGCACTTGGTCGGCCTAGGGGGTTCCGCATGCCGATCAGTCATGCGGCACTTCCACAAACTAAACAATCCTAGGAGAACGAAAACGTCATATGTCACCCGATAACCTTCTTCAAATGGCAGGAAGCGAATGGTGTACGGAGTGATGTCAATGTCCTTTTAAGTTAGTACACGAGAGTCAAGCGGCTTACTCCCTCGCCTGTAACGGTACGGAGTACCTTAGGACCTCCCAATGTGTGCACACCACCGTCAAGCGAAAATCAAGCGAAATTCGATTTGAGCCGTGAGTTGCAGTTTCATTTAGGGAATAATCAAGGTGCAACTCACAGCTCAAATCGAGTGACGGTCGGGGCGCAAATGGGACATCACTCAGGGCGCAATTTAGATGTCATTTCGAGTCCCCGTACTCCGCGCCCTCGCCATCATCTACGGAGTGCAGATTCTGCCATTGTTTTTAGTTTTTACACACCCAAGAAAATACCTTGGCCTAACTTTCGTATTCCTGACCGCAAATATTGGGGCTTTATATCTCGCACCCATTTCTACTCGATCACAAGCGAGAGGGTTGCCATGTATTTTTTTTGTGTGTGCACATGTATCTCACGAAGTCACATAGATACTCTGCCGTTTTTTGTTATTGATAAGATCGGCTTGTAATAACACAGTTAATTCCACGATACGATTATATCACGTTTCAAAATACATCAATTTGGCGGCATCTTGCACTCAGCGATCGACTTGCTAAAATAATAATCAGGCGAATCTGTTAGAATATATGGCACCTACGCAAGGCTGGCATTATTACAAAGTCAGTTGCAGGGTCGCACTTGCAACTTTACAAGAATACTTACGGCTTGTATTGGAGCATGTCAGCTCTCTTAACAATCGAAAAAAAATTTGGAGGCAAGAATATTAGTTCACAAGGCTGTGACGTAAGCTAAAATGAATGCTGCACGCTATAACGGCCAAGGTTTTCCACACCACCAAACCGATTACGAGGGTTTGGTAGCAGGGCTTTGCAGAATGTGAAATTCGTGCGCATCAAAAACACGTTAGACGTCATAACTAGAAACGCTCACAAAACCGCAACGCTCCTTTTTTGCCGTCTTAAAACTACTATACCGTACTTTTCTGAGTGTCCTTGAGAGATGTCATCGATGCTTCTTTTGAATTGCGTTCGACTCGAAATATCTAAACGTCTTCTTTGTCGTATCATCCAAAAGAAACGCACCTTTCCTCCGATGCTTACTGCCACTGGAAGCAGGAGGACTGGAACACAGACGGTGTACACCAGCCGCCAGTACTGCCTGAGGGCGCTGAAAGCCGCCGACATCTTGCGGAACGTCCTGGCTGCAAAAGGGAAATGAACGCTATGCATTTCTGCAAATGATACCACGTTTTTTCAGACTTCAGAATCGCCTAGTACTGCGTGTAATCACCGAGAATGCCGCTAACTGCATCTTCCAGCGATGAGTAGAGAGTTGAGAACAGTTTTGCGGTGATGGAAGGGTTGACTAGTCTGAGTAGATAACCCCACTGCCATGTAATGTAGCCTTGGTTGCACGTCTCGCTGTTCAACGCGAAGGCAGGATGAGAAACACGAAAACATCATTAACAATTCAGGGCTACGACAAACTTCATAACGTAATCTCTGTGGGACTACTTATAGAGTTTGAGCAAGTCTTCATGTAGGGACAAATATCGCGAACTCACAAAAGGGCGTGGATCATCATCATCATCATCATCATCATCATCATCAGCCTATCTACGCCCACTGCAGGGCAAAGGCCTCTCCCATTAATCTCCAATTATCCCGGTCTTGTGCTAACTGCGACCAGTTCATACCCGCAAACTTCTTGATCTCATCTGCCCATAGAACTTTCTGCCACCCCCTGCCACGCTTGCCTTCTCTAGAGATCCACTCTGTTACACTTAATGACCAACGGTTATCTTGCCTTCGCATCACATGCCCTTGCCACGTTAATTTCTTCTTCTTAATTTCTACAATGTCCTTAAGACGCGTTTGTTCCCTGAACCACTCCGCTATCTTCTTGTCCCTTAATGTTACACCTATCATCTTCCGTTCCATTGCTCGCTGAGTAGTCCTCAATTTAAGTTGAGCCCTCTTAGTGGGCCTCCAAGTTTCTGCCCCGTAGGGGAGTACCGGTAAGATGCAGCTGTCATACACAATCTTCAGGGACAATGGTAGGCTGCCATTCATTATCTGAGGATGTCTGCCGAATGCACTCTACCCCATTCTTATCCTTCTAATCATCTCTGCCTCATGTAGGTGTGGGTACGGCCTCTAAAATTCTTGAATTTTTATTATCCGCCCCGCCTATAGGGGTGTACGGCTCAAGTTTCCATGCAGCGCCGTTTCCTCCCCTGACAGGCTTTGCTCACATTTCATCGGCGTACACGGGTTATGCTTTTCCGGAGATTCGCTTGTCGTACGCTTCTTGCTGCTAGGCCATGATGGAAACTAGCGCGCCTTAGGCAAAAAGACAGGGCACTAGGTATTGTTGTGTCATTTGGTGCCACAACAGTGTCTCAAACACGAAAGGAAAGGAGCCCTTCATGAAGTTTTATGCGTTTCCCGGCAAGTGTTTCGAGACTGGATTAGGGCTTTATGGCTGACCAAGTGAGTGACCGATTCTCTGCCTTTCTAATATGATTCAGTAGCTCAAATACCCTATACTACGTTGTTTTCTAATAGCTCTGATGGCTCCCCGTGGCTGCCAAAAAAAAAGACACGAATATGCAGCAGGCACTTCGTAAACAACGCAATTGAGCGAGAGCCAGGCCAACCCAGCCTTCCTGCCGACTTTGCTTCGCGATGTTTACAAAGGGTGGCAGGTAAGCGGTGAGAGACACGATAGGTAAGATGAAAATGAGAATCGACCACATTTGGCACTGTCTTATACGCACCCTCCGTTAACCGCAAGTGGGCAAAGCGCAGTCGATCCGCTGCTCGAAATTTGACCTCGCCACATCCGCCCGAGGAATCTTCACCCGTGGACAGGCTGTCGGACACGTCTGAGAACGAAGGCTCGCCAGACACGAATGCCCCACGAAAAGCCTTGGAGCAGGGCTTCCGAATTCCGCGATTGTCGAGCGTCGACTTCCGCGATCATCGAGTGTCGACGGCCGCGATCGTCGAGCGTCGACGCCGCGGCCGCAAGCGTCCCGGCCGCGGCGGTCGCTTTTCTGATGCAGGCGAAAAGCAAAAACGCCCGTGTGTCTGAAATTTCGGCGCACGTTAAAGATCCTCAGGTGAACAAAATTAATTCGGAACCCTGCACTACGGCGCGCCTCATCGTCTGTGTAGCGTCGGCGCGTTAAACCTCATAATCAATCAATCACGAAACCACGCGGTGAAAAGGGAAGTCAAGCGAATGCATTCCTAATCAAAATATATAGGAACAGGACCGCGATGCTCTTGCTCACGTCCCGTTTCGGTTTTTGTTCGATGGTTTTCCCCACTGCTGGGGTCTGCTTGCGCAGGTCTCGTCAGTTGCCTCATTCACGTGGCGCACACAGCCTCGGCATGCTTACAGCGGCCGGTAATTTTCGCCTGGCAAGAGCACGTCCCGGAGGCTACGGACCGTGTATGACGGCAAATCTGCATGCAAAAAGTCAATTTAGTATCCCCATCTTTGTGTACTTCGCCTCTGAGCGCCAAGACATTCGACAAAAGCGGGCGAAACCAGCACCGGCAACACGGCACCCCAGTACGCCGCTCTTGGGCGATTTTCCGCCGCGCGCGGCGCTACTACCTGCGCGCCGCCTGGCCCATCCGTACGCCCCTATTCCCCACCTACTTTGTGACAGTTAAAAACTACGTTTAAGATAATGAGCCACTTACTCAGTGCATTCAATATACCTCTTCATGTGTAACGAGCGCTGACGTTGCGCTTCAGATTCCCGTTTCAGAAATATCATTGCACATAAGATTCTGTAAGAGTATGTTGGGATATGCCGGTGCCTTGCCTATCGTGTTGCTTTTCGGGGAGAACCACGGACAATCGCAGTCTGTTCTTGTAATATCTCGCGTGCCTTTCTACCTTTATGAAAAATGGCACAGGCCGGTAGTGGAAGGATTATAGAACGCGCTAAACGTTTGTAATATGCGGTACGTGCTTGTCAGCAAACTCGGCAAAACTGACATTTTCATTTAAATATATCGTTTTGCTATTTAGGCCTTCGTACCGTATATAGAAATGTTTACGTTTTAGACAAGGTTCAGCACAGGCATCTCCGTTTTTTGTTGCACATCACCATGCATGTCGTTATGTCCATGACTGCGGTCACATTAAACTCCTTCCGTGAATTGGACGAGTGGAGCCAACATTTATTTGTTGTGACTTGAAATAAGTCGGAATAGTGCACCTGTACGTACTATTATGAGCAATATGAAAGGGAACACAGGTACGCGTGGCAAACAGCCTCGAAACAGACTGGGAGCGATACGCGGACGGCGCTGTGAAAACCAAAGGGGGAAAGGAGGCACTCTTTCACTAACTGTTGGCACTCCCACCACGCTGGGATTTCTACAAAGCAGCAACTTACGTCATTTCGCCGATAATATGGTATCGTCCGACAGCTGATAAGACGAAAGGCGGGAATGGGAACAGCTGTTAGAACAGCATCCCCCTTAGCACTTTGTTTCCGACGGCGGCCGCTGCGTATCACACACAGCTGGGTCTGAGGGTGTTTTATGCGCGTTCCTGTGTTCCCTTTCATATTGCTCGTAATAGTACATCCTGACTATATGGCCTAGCCATGTAGCCCAGCCCCCTTCAATGTGAACAAATTTCCGTGCTAACCCAATTTATTAACTTTATTCTTGTGCTGTTCCGCTGCAACTCCCGTCAACGTGAACCCACGAACCAAATGTGGAATCGGCTACGGGTTCAGGAAAGTTCTACGAATGCCGTTTTGTCGAAGCCATTTTATCGAACATCGTTTTATCGACAACATATTGAATCAGTTGTAGGGACAGCGCTCCACTTAGGCTATTTTAAGAAAACTCATACTTCTGTTTTCTTAAGGCGACATACTTATTACTCCAGGTTGAAATCCAGAGAACAGCTTGTACCGCGAATGCGACCATCAACCTCAGCCGAAGTCACGGCAGCGGCTCATGCGGCTGAGCGGTAAAATCTTAATCTCTCATTCGTTTCATGGGAACGGCTGCAGAAAGAAGTATAGGTGACAGAGTAAGGGCAACTGTCATTAGAACATGATACGAGAAGGTGCTGGCTTCAAGCAAGTTCACTGCGCGCGCGCAGCGCAAAAACCAAGCTATTGCTGTAAAAACTTAATTTAACCGCGTTAAACCGCCGCATTTGTTTTTAAAAATGGCTCTGTGACCTTTCATTGTGATTTTATTCGTGGCCTCATACCACGTGGTATTTTACGATGCACACCTTTGTAATGAAACCACTCGGACTTCGCCATTTTGCACTGTTTCATGCGTGCGCGTAAAAAATGGCTAACAGAGGATTGGCTCCAGGAATAAAATGCCCACGCTCCCAAAAGTCCAGAAAGGAGGCGGTTTGGCTCTGCCTATCTGAAATAAAAAATTGCCTACCTAATTGTTGTGCTGCTGCCCTTTCTTTCTGGATGAAAACGGCACTTGAGAGGCGTGATACCAGGTGCAAAATTAGCTATCACCCTGAAAAACATTGCGGAGACCTTGTTTTACCGGAGCGTTATCTAGAAGCTTTATTCTACCACTTTTAATAGTTCGGCGCTGGGCAGAAATACATTTATTGCTCTGGAGGTACCCGTAATTCGGGCAAGCCAACTAAAATCCTCGCCAAAAGGCTTGCTTTGGCACCGCAAGAACAGCTTGGTCCAATTTTAGACAGGGCGGAGTGATTTAACCTAACACCCCAAACAGGTCCGCACTGTAACATTCAAAACTCTCAGGTCAATTTATCTTTGAAAGAGACTTAGCTAGATACCTCCACTGGGAATAGCCACGGGGCGAATCGAAACAAAGACACAGAAAGACAACGGAACGAGCACTGTCCCGTCGTCTTTCTGCGTCTTTGTTTCGATTCGCGCTGTAGCAATTCTTTAAAATGAACTACCAACTCGCCCAGCAGTAAACTTTGACGTATTTAGACGCAAAGAATCGGACCACATGTCACAGAGCGACTAACGCTCAATTCGCGTGGCTAAAAAAATGGTGAGCACAAAATACCCCTTATCACCTTACCGTGGATAATCGTATGGCAAGATAGAAATCGGTCACTTCAGAGGACAAAAAAAAAAGTGAGCCCCTAGCTAAAGTGAAGGCATGGAAAATGGCGGTACCTTTGGTAATACAAAACATTATATAAACAAGCTCAATGGAAAAGTGAGACCATAGTTAAGTTTGAAATAATTCCGAAAGAAACGGGAGGAACAATTACAAGGGATAGCTAGAAAAATGTTTGGGGATAAAAAGCTTGCTAATAAATTATGAGAATGTTTGCGCGTAATGCGTGGTACACACATGACTAACAGAGAGCATCTGGACATTATCCTGGCTAAGGGGCCAGTTGAACAATAAGAGACTAAAAATAGCTCTCAAAACAATAAATCTCGATTTCCATGAACTGGAGTACGATAAAACAGGCATATCTATTCAGTAGAACTATGGCTGAAAGCATTTCCTACGCTGCATCCAATTAGTTTTTACGAGAACGTTGGTTAAAATGAGTTGTGACGGGACGACAATTTGCCAGAAATTGAATTTCGAACTGACAACGAACCCGCTCACGAGAAAGCACCAGCGCGGATGCAAGCCAGGTCGTTGGCGCAGAGGAAACACCTTTCACGTACATTCGCTGTCTTCTTACTGTGTCCATTACTAACAGTTGGAGATCTTTTCCAAACATGGTACAAGTGGCCCATGTGCCACACGAGGTATTGTAAACGCCGTTTATTGAGAGAAAGCGTATTTCTTAGATAGGGGACGGGAGGCGAGAGTAGAAGACGGAGGCAACCCAGGTTATCGCTTTGACTGGCTGCTGTGGCAGTGTTAATGCTCCATTCTGACGTACCAACAAACGCTAGCACACCCACGCACCAAGCTTATCGGTAAGTTGCCGGAACCGGCGCGTGACAGCAGACGCTGAAGATAAGAAACGCGCAAAAAAGCGATGACAAAGAAAACTTGGCCCTGATAAGCACTGGGGACGTTCGTTCTCATTCCCGGCTTTTCCCTAGGACGACCCTTTTACTGCAGTGTCCTTCACCTCTGCCATCTAATCTGATCCAGACGCCCGACTCAAGACGCAGCAGATATCGCCCTCGTGACGGTAGTCGACTTCAGATTAGTGACCAAAGGCCAACGAGCGGCGTCTGGTGCATGGGTGTGTCAACACAGGATTGTAACACGTGTGGCCAAAGGCTCCAGTAGAGAGATAAATGATCATACTATGCGCATTTAGCTGCAGCAAGCGTCTACGTTGGAGTGTTAACCTGTTTTCGCAACTCGTAGCCCCCGCTTATTGCCTTACGTGCAACTGGTCAGGCGATTTGGATAGGCCTGTGAGGTCAGCATGTGAACGCCCTAGAAAAAGTAGTAATCCGTATAACCGCTGAGTTATTTAAGTGAAAACCTGCTAGCTTGAAGATGGCATCAGTGTTCCAAGTGCAAACAAATGTTTGCTGGCTAAGAAGTCCACATACCAAAATTAAACAGGAGGATGGTGGATGTGACTAGTTATTAGTTTGAACAAGGACAGCTGGTCAAGAAGCACCTAGAAATTTTTGCGATGCTAAGTAAAAGGCTATTTTAGCTAAGAGCACTTACACTCTTTAGGCGGTAGAAAAGCCACACGCCCCTGATAAACTTCGCAGAACCACTAGCAATCGTGACGAATGCAGTTCGGTTTACAACCCGCCGCTCAATTTTATCTCACAATGGAGTGCAAGCACAACCGCAGCCTCCCACGCTCTTCCATCCCCTCCCCACCCATGACCAGTTGAGGAACCTGGTGACCAGCAGCCGTCTGGAAGTCCGGCACTTTTGGCTTCCAGAGTGAAGGCTTTCCGCTCGTCACATGGGTTCCTAGAATGGGGAACCACTCCCACTGCACCAGCTTAATAAATTTTCTTTACTAGTGTAAGAGCCTTGAAGGACAGCCGGTACAGGACGTTTATTAGGCGTAGCAGCCCTCGCGGACACACAGTCAGCTGGCGGCGAAGAAGCGGACACGAGCCCCGAGATGGAAGATGATGATGAGGATGACTATCAGAGGAAGATCAGGTATGGGATAGTGGCCACTAGGTAACTGAGGTAGCGGTCAATGTCCCAAAGGGCTGGCGCACGACTAAATGCTCACACTAGTACTACTACTACTACTACTACTAACAATCGCGATGCCGAACCAGAAAACTGTTTTTCGAACACAGCAGATCGGAATTAGCTGCTTTTAAAACGTGTTCTCACACGAAAAGGTCTTGAAAACTTTCGCCATGCTGCCAAGGTGGGAAGGGCATTGTGCAAGCCACTCTTTTGTTGCACTAAGCAGTCGAAAGGTCGAGTATCTGCGTGAACAGTTCTAAAATCAATTGCCGCTCATTTGCGACTGACCTGTGAGCCCATTATCTGATAATCCTTTTATATTTCGTATTATCTCCAGGTGGTTTTTTGTGGCTAAGGTGTTGTTTGTAACATTTTTTATTCACTTGTATCATAGAAGTTTACGTTTCCACCAGCGTCAAACTGTTGATCATGGTGCCTGTTTGAATTCGTGCGCATCCCAGTTTGAGCAGAATGAACACATCTCCCGGCAAGTGATGAACACGTCAAAGCAATTCTT
Source organism: Haemaphysalis longicornis (assembly GCF_048455015.1). Lineage (NCBI taxonomy): Eukaryota > Metazoa > Arthropoda > Arachnida > Ixodida > Ixodidae > Haemaphysalis > Haemaphysalis longicornis. The sequence continues at coordinate 91,033,538 of NW_027526422.1, forward strand.
CAGTGTTTGGCATGCAGATATAGTATATCGTTGAAGACGAGAAGAAAAGGTACATAACTTACGCGACTTCCCTAATAATCAGCATTCTTACGCCGCTGTTTCCTCAAACGTTACCTTTTTTTTTTTTTGCTGGCATTTCTAGTTTGTCTTTCTTGTTTGTTCTTTTTTATTTCCAGTTATTCGCATGAGGACACTGTATTAGACACACTCAAGGTTAGGTTAATTTCTATTCAACTTTTTCATATTTGCGTATTTTAGTTATCAGCGTGAGGTCGCTGGACTGGGTACATGTACGTCATTTCGTTAGATTGTTTTCAGGTTTAGAAAGCTTTATATTTGTTTCCTTGTTCCCTTAATCACTTAAGGCGCTAGATTAGATAGAGCTTTGCGAATTCGTTACCTCATTTTTATTTGTTTCTACTTTTCTCTATCAATGGCCGAATTCGCGATATTTTGCTACGTTTTGTTTTCTTTGCTTTTGTCTTTGTAGTGTGCTTTTTACTTGTCTACATATTGTCTACAATATTATAGCAATTAAATGTACCAACCATTTACGCGCGTTTGTTTTAATACAAGGTATTACACTATTGTCTTTTGTATATTCAGCACAGAATGCTCAGCATTAACAAGAAATGGTGCATATCCGAGCCCCGGCAAAGCGACGCCAACAAAACTTTCCGGGGTTCCAAGCTGTCTTCGCATGTCAAAATTTACGGTTTCCTTGCGACTTCTACATTCCCTTTTTGTACCGAAGGTTCAACACTCAGCTTTCATGGAGCAATATCAAGTTACAAAACAGTATCCAAGAAGCCACGACCTACCGAATCTCACTGTAATTGTCTTCGGTGATACGAAATCCATTACGCGTGTCGCACGCGCGCACACGGCCCACTAATAGCTCGCCTCGCAAAAAGGAGAATGGAACTACTTGCTACCGTCGCCATCCTTCGATGCTGCTTGAGCAGCACGCTCTGCGCGCATGGCAGCCGTAAACACAATTTACCGTCGTCAGTATCCATTGGTTCAAGGGCGTGCGCCCCCGTGCCAAAGTAATCATTCCTTCGGCACAGAGATGGCCCAAAGCAGCCGCAGTTAGGGAGCCAGCCATGCGCACCGAGGCGTCACGTGTGCTGTGCGTTATTCTAAGAAGTAGATGCTGAAAGAGTAACGAACGTCGACCCTGTAATTTTGTTGTTGAAAATACAGACCTCAAGCACGTAGCCGAAAACTGTCCCATGCGATGTAGGCATTTTAACGCGAAAGCTTTGCCTGGCGAGGTTGGCAAAAGCCCGCCCTGCAGGTGTCCGCAAAAACCGTGTAGAAGAAGCACGTGACCACCCCCACCGGGAATGAATCCGGCGCCACCACTTGCAGCACAAAAATAGCTTCAGCTTGCTAAAAAATTCTCAGACACCGAGTCACTATGTATACGTTGTGATTGTGAAAGCATTAGTGCCCAATTCCTGAACATCTCAATATTATCACCATTGCCTTCAGAGTGTGCCTCCTTTTTCTCTCGATGGGTTACAATGAATCTGTCATACCAGCGTTCTTATCGACAAGCAGAGAGTACATTTAGCAGCAACGTACTCTGCTTCTACCCTGACGGCTACATCTGTGTTCACCATGCACAAATACTTTTGGCCTCCAGAGCGAAGGCTGCCCGCTCATCACATGGCTTCCTGGAATAGGAAACCCCTCCCACTTCACCGACACAATAAAACGTTTTCTACTATTACAACTACTACTACTCCTACTACTACTACTACTACTACTACTACTACTACTACTACTACTACTACATTGGCGAAGACGAAGTGATACTTACGACTACCACGCCAGTATATGTCGCTTTATCTGCCTTCATCCCGGTTTGAAGTCTTAAAGCATTCTTTCAAAACAAGCTGTGCTGGAACTGCATGCATATCTCTGGCAGTTACTTTTTTTGGTCAACAAAGTTTTAATCTGGTTTTCTGAGGCTTAGGCATGGATTTTTGAGTGTTGACAAGAGAAGAGCCAATTTTTTGACAGCCCTGATCAATTATAGTCTCACAGCTCTCGGCCACTAAAAAGGGATAGGTCGGGACAATATGCCTCTGAATGCTCTACAGCTTTTTACAGCGTTCCAGTAGGCTAGCAAGGGGGTATACATGGCTTATTATACGAGTGGCCAGGCTAGTACTGCGTGACTACTAATACTACTACTATACTACTACTACTACTACTATACTACTACTATACTACTATACTACTACTATACTAGTGCTACTACTACTATACTACTACTACTACTATACTACTACTACTACTACTACTACTACTACTACTACTACTCTTCATGTAGTTTTCATTACACGTCCACACGCTGCTACATAAAAGGCCGCAACACATTACCTAGGTCATTCTTTAGACAGCTAGGGTCGCCGAGGTTGGGTATATGCTGGCGTGGCGGGCTTGACTGTACTGAGGCCCTGGTTCGAATACCACCAAGACCTATATTTACCGAATTTTTATTATCAACTCACTAACTTGCAATAACTTACACGACCTTTCCCGTGAAATATGTGTCCATTCCGAGAAACCTTTCCCCTTTTATTTACTATTTCGAGCCGGCAGGTATTTTGTGGGCCATTTTAGTTCATTTTGTGTGCCGTCTCTCCGGCCCACGTGGTTGTATTATCATCCCCGTTAATTATCACTTTCGCATTACCGCTATGGCAAGAACGGAAATATAACGCCGGGAGCTAATGCGACAAGGAAATGACTTATCCCTTACGTTACACCGACTCCATGCGGAACTATATGTTACAGGTATTTTAAATGTGAACCAAGGGGTACCAAAAGGAGAATTCAAACGCTAAGAAAAGGTGCGCCCGCATAAGAAAAACCTTGAAGTACACCGTGTGCGCATGGCTAGGGTTTTCATTGCGGGCGATTCACAAGGTGACGTAAACGGGCCTATGGCGCGCAACTTGAACCTGCGGTATAGAAGCGCATCGCATCATAGGCGTAGCGCCACTGCTGGCGCTATAGTCTTCATCGTACGAAGTACAATCGGTCGCTCGCGTGGGATCCTCTGCAACATTCAAAGATGATCGTCTTTCTTGGGCTACTTAAACAAAGAAATTTTGGTCTCTCTGTATGCCTGTCTGTCTGTGACTCGATTCAGCCAGCCGGCCAAAGTAAAACAGAAGCTGCGCAATAGTCTTATATACCCAAAGCCAAATCTAAACTTATAAGTCCGGTGTCAATGTTCATGCTTGTCAACACTGTTGAACGATAACAAGACATTACGCCAATATAAGGCAGAAAATCAATACATTAATGCTATTTTCAGTGTTCCTTTATTAAAACTTTATGGAGGCTCGGTTTTTGCGATAACAAAAGAAATACTAGATCAACTGCAGAAAACATCCGCCTGCTGTTGCCTGCGCTACCTGGCGGCATTTAAAAATTAAACGCCAACAGCAACGAAAGGTTCCACTAGATAGGTTCCACGTTCCGCTGGGAACGTTCCTGGAGTAGGGCAACGTGGGTTTATAAACGTTGTAGTAGGTTACCTCGATTCACGCGCGTCCCCGCCGTACTCCAGCGCTGGCATCGAAGCACCCGGTTTGGAACCGTAAAACGCGGTAAATTTAAATTGACTTGAGCAAAGAACGAGATCGGTGATGAACAGCATGACAGGTGAAAGGGAAGGAGAAGGAAGGAATCTACTTGGCAGGGGTGCCAGTCGACTATCATCTTTTGTCGACATTTGCAACTAAAGGAGCAGATAGGCGGCCTTTTGTTTTTTGCAGCCGCAACGCGTGAACTTACGAGTACTTACGATAATTGCGAGAACTTACCTTAACAATGGTGTCTACGGATGACAAAAGTTTACCTAAGTTTAGAACAGAACAAGCGTACTGGCGGTGACTTGTTTTCAATGATAATGTTTCAATTCTATGCGTAATAACTCGTAGTTCGGCGTCCTATATATCCGGCGTACAAATAGATTATTCGTTTTTTATGCTCGCCTTGGTGCATCCCGGAGTAATTTGCTATCCTTATGTAAACAGCATCAGCTTTAGGGAATCTGCTTTTTTGCGAACAAATTACTGTATTCAACGAAGAGCCGAACATATGCTTAATCCCACAACTCATGAAAGTGTCATTGATCATTAAGGGTCGATGCAAGGTAAAGTTCAGGCTTGGCGGTAAACATATGGCTAATCAGAGCCGGCGGCGTTCAATCGTCAACACAAAGTCACATGTAACCTTCTGCGAGGAAACTTCTGTTTGCAAATCCAATTTAAGAATGGGATATTTAAGTCATTTTACTCCTTCAAAAAACAACAAAGAAAGTGGGATCCCATAGCTCTTGAATACGATGCATACTTTCTATAACCAACTGCGCATCTGTTGCCGTATTTTACGCTCTGCACAAACCTGCGCACTTTTTGTCACTCACCGTGCACTCCCTGGTAGTCTGGAAATTGTGGAATGAGACATAGCAACTGGGAAACAAGAAAAGGATATAAAACAGATGCACAACATTAGCTAAGCACAGAATGTAAGGTTATACCACAAAGTCATTCCTCTACTAACAATGACCTAACCCTTACTTCGTCCTTCTTACCGTACTCGCCGCAGTGTCATAATGCTTCACACGTTGTTAAGCCTACAGATGAGGTTATTTTATTGGTTACAACACAGCTAACAAAGTCACAAAGTGCGACATTCACGTGTACTCGAAAGAACAGCGGCTTTGTCTAGATTGTGCAGCCTTCCGCGATGGGAACCTTGGGTTGGATGAAAGGTCGGTGCAGTGAACCTCATATTGAAATTTCTGCCCTAGCCTCACACGACGCATTTGTACAAGTAAGTAGAAGAGTTAAATCCGTCCGTAAAATCAAGTAGTTTCAAGCCGTAAAACCTGCTGGAATCGTAGTACGGTGCAATGCCGGAAGAATACCCCTCGTACAAAATACGTGTAGTCGAGGACATTTTGGGACGCGCAGCGAGGACACGCTGAAACAGGGGCGCCAGGGAAGATTGTCACACGGTGGCCATGCACTTCTGCGAAAAATGAATAGCGAGCGCTTTGCTCTCATGATTGTCACTACTTTAAATATAGTTGTAACTGTAGAAGTACGCTCGTTTCCAGCGTCTTGTCTTCACCAGGTAAACCCACAACATGCCCGAACAGCAGGAGTGCAAGGAATGAAGGAGCAACCTTCGTTGGCACCGAATGACAACGACGTGTCACTCACGTTGGCATTGGTTTACTTGATCAAGTCCCGACATGTTGGGGAGAAGAGGTAGTTATAACAATGCCCCGCCATGGAGTCCTTAGAGCCAAAGCTGCAGCACCAAGACGCAACAGAATTGCTCATTCAAGCATGCTGCTGGTATACACATGTAGTGGTACTAGTCGCTGGTTCGTATTATTTTTTTTTCTAATGTCCTGTAATACATTATGCAAGCAATGACCCCATTAGGCTACCTCCGTCACTAAAAAAGGTTGTGAAACCAATGCGTTCTCCTGGCGACGAAATATGTGGCAGATCTTAGGGATTTACTGGGTACATCTAGAGGAAACTGTGTTCGTCCGACGAGACATGAAAGTAACTATGATTGCAGCAGCGCTTATAGACCGAAAACAAATGTCTTGGATTAGGCATAAAAACTGGGATGCAGGGCATCCAGATCAAATCAACAAAAAGAAAGGAGGGGAGTTCGGCTGCGAACGTAATGCGGAGAACCGGCAACCAGTTGTCCACTAGGATAACACAGTGGCTACCGAAGATGACTAGAAGAAGAAAACCGATAACTCGATAAAGGTACGAGATAAGAAAAATCGGTGGCGAAGAATAGATTCGGGCCGCACAGGAAAGGATGGGGCAGGAGGAGTTGGAAGCACGCGCAAGAGCCCTTCAGCATGCAGTGGACCTAACTAGGCTGCTACTGCTGATAAGATGGTCAATGTGTAATAAACACTTTACCATCACTTCCTAAAGATAGCTTAGAGAAGCGCTAAAGCTATCTCACATCAAAACTGCGTCAAACGTGAGTAAAACCTCAACTACAAGTGCGTGCAAACTTCGCTGAAAGTGCGTCCAATCGATCGCCAGACCTTCAAAGACCCAAATCGGAAACGAAGAACGAACCCATGCTACGACTTTTCCGCACTAAGTAAACGCATCTACAAACGATCTAAATGCATACAGGTACACGTAGTTTAAGAGACAAATGCGCGTGTATTGTCTTATCTAGAACCGTTCCTTCTCCGCGATTTTCAAGTAACCGGTTTGACACAATGGAAGCCCGCCTTCACACACGCGTCGTGTGTCCAGATATCTTATCACAGCTTTTCGGTCGACCAGCCAGTCCATGGGGAAATGCACTATTTTTGACAGAACGCCATCGGTGTCCTTGAAAATGTTTCCTTTTTAAAATATTTTTAAACGGCGCCCACCTTAGCAGTTCTTACTGCCGCTGCAGAAATGCTTTCGTCTACAAAGGGTGGTGATTTAATTTGTGTGAGCATGCCGGTGGTTGTGAAAGTGTGGCTTTTCGAGTGCGCAAAGATTGTGTATTTAGATATACTTGGGGTTACAGCCTAATTTCCGAGAAGCTTGGAGGAATTTATCGCTTTGCCCATCTATCGTGAGCACAAAGAGATTAGCCACGGGTAGGTCTCTTGAAATAAAAATTTTGGGGTGATAAGAAGTGAGCCAAGCCAGCTCCGTATTCTATTTGCCTAAAATATTTTGATTGCGAGAGAAGTTAGGGGCAGCCCAGGAACTTCTGAGGACTGTTCTGGTATTGAAGATATGCGAGAACAAAAAAAAACACAAAGAAAAAAAGAACAGCACGGCCACTCTAGCCAACAACATCACATTCATTGCAATTAAACAAGCAGAAACCTTTGTCTCAGAACGGGTTTTATCTGTGAGGTAATTCTGCACCTTGACCATTGTAAGCAAATGGAAGCCTCTCAAACTAAAAGAAAATCGTCATGGTGGTCGTGGGCTTAACGCACCATGCAACTCTGAATGTCGGTTTCTGCTTTTTCTATACTTGGTGTTACAAAATGGCTATTGCTGAGATGCCGTTGTGCGCTATACTTGGAACATTTCTTTGTTTTATTTTTCGTGCTCTAACAAAAAACAAGTATATTGGACGCCTGCAAATCTTCGAGTTCCCCGTATCGTTCTTGTTGCATTAAAATTACACGCCATTCTTAACGATTATTCGCGTTCAACTGAGCAGTGAAATCGTGTTCTTATGTAGTAGGAATGTATACGATGGATGTTGCTAGTCAAGCGTAGCTGGGATCGGCTATGCTCATTCAATGAAAATATGGCGTCTCTGGTTGCATGGAACAGCTGACACGCGCTTATCGTAAAACACGTGGCTTGAACAATTCAGCTATCACCACATGCATTGTTTGAATTGCTTCATTGCTTATACGAGGAGGAAGTACAGGCTAGCAAGTGCACCTTTCGTCAGCAACAGCTCGTATACCAGCGAAAAGAAAACGAAGATAGCAAGTGTGTCCGGCGTAGGGTCACGATAATCCGGCTTAGGGTCACCACTGAGAGCAGTGGGTTGTGCAGCATTGCTGTGAGTGAACAAGAAAACTATGACGCTCCTGAAGATTATGGCAAAGATTATAATAATGATGATGATGTGCTTCCCTCTACTTTCTTGGGTATTGCAATTCGACCGGGATGTAATGAACCTCTTTGAAACAAATTCCTCGATTTAAAGAATTTTTTAAATTTTGCATTGCCAGCCCTATATTGGCATCCATGTGTTCGCGACATCTATATAACGAAGACGTTACGACGGCTAACCTAGATGTAACGAATTCATTACGCTGATGAGTGATTCTTTCTCTCACATTTTCTGAAAAATCGGCAGAAGAAATGCACTAGTTTAGATAATTTTGCGCGCGCCGCAAACTACCGCATGTTTGATCGTGTAAGAGCGGTGTCGGTTAGGTGCTAGGCCTGCCTGTCGGCGTGTAATCGCTCGTCTCCACTGCGTTCTGTAGAGTCGGTTCGTCGGTGATGAGTTATGCTGCCACACAAACGAGAAGTTTTGTCTGTTCAAGACAAGTTCGCAGTTCCAGATGCGGTCTCCGTCGTCGAGAAAGAAGAATGTCACCGCCCGGTACAGTATTCCAGCTAGCACCCTCTCACCAATTTTGAGGGAGGAAAAGAGCATAACGTTCGCGAAAAGGTGCCATTTCAGCATACGTTTGGTTCTCCAAACTGGATAAGGCACAAAAAATGAAAAAAAGGCAACAACAAAACATTCGTGAACACCGAAGTAAGGGATCTTGCTTTTTTGGGGTGCCGTTTAGTGCCTGGGCTCGTGGGAAAGCAGCAGATGCAAATTGCACGATTTCTCACTGTGAAATAAATTCTTGAAGGGGGAGTTCACTGTCACTGATGCCTAGCATTCTGGTTTCGTTTCTGCTTCCTTCACGCGAGCCTTAGCTCGAAACCTGCACGTAACGAAAACCTGTACGTAGCGAAAAATTGCGAGTTTTTGTCACCTCCGTTATATCCAGGTTTAACTGTAATGTCAATGCAAGTGTAATCCACGCTTGGGGTAGAGCGCCACTCCAAAACCTTGGGGTGAAGGAGACCTCCTTTTTAACCCGCATCCCCCATTCCCTGTTTTTTGCCCCCACTACTGACGTAGAAGTAGTTTCCTGTATCAATAGTCTAAAGAACACGCACTCAATAGACACTAATGGATTTCAGATCAGACCTATAAAGTATGTTTTAGATTTAATATGCCCAGTTATTACGCACATATACAATTTGATATTACTGAGTGGCGAGTTCCCTAAGGCGATGCAAGCAGCACGTGTAGCACCCGTGTTCAAGACTGGAGAAAGAAACGTTATTAATAATTATCGCCCTATTTCAATATTGCCTGTCTTTTCAAAAGGTATAGAGAAAATTTTACATATTAGGGTTACGTCTTATTTTAGTAAGCATGACTTCCTCTGTGATTTTCAACATGGATTCAGAAAACACCGTTCCACTGAAACCGCACTTCTAAAGCAAAAAGAAACCATTATTGATGCTTTTAATCGTAAAGAATTAGCAATAGGCATTTAAATAGACTTTTCAAAAACATTCGACCTCATAAATCACTCAATCCTTCTGTGCAAATTATATATGTATGGGGTGAGAGGAATAGCCCACAATTTGTTTAAAACCTATCTTGCGCAGAGAACACGATATGTAGATGTAAACGGGTTTAAATCTTCTATACAAGCTATTAAAGCTGGTGTACCTCAAGGGACTATTTTAGGGCCACTTTTGTTCTCTATTTATATTAATCATATTGTCAATTGCATTAATAATGCAACTTTTGTGTCTTACTCCGACGATACTAGAGTTTTTGCTACAGGCAAATCGGAAAAAAATTAGATGTGCAAAGCAATAAAATACTGCTTGACTTAGAGAGTTGGGCAGGCGCGAACCACCTTCGCATAAATACGAAAAAAACTAAGGTTGTCGTGTATTCCCCTAAAGGAAAACAAGTAGCTGCAATAAGTGTAAACTTAGGCAGTACTCTGATAGAGATTGTCGATTCTGTAAAAATTCTCGGAGTGATTTTTTCAAAACATTTAACGTGGAACGTGCATATTCAGTATGTACAATCAAAAGCGTCATCTGCTGTTGGCAATATTGCTCGAATGAGGCATATTTGTCCTGTAAATGTGAAGATTCTATTGTAAAACTCCTTGGTATTCTCGTTGTTTTGTTACCGCAGCCTTGTGTGGTGCAAGACGGGTGTGTCCAATTTGACAAAGCTACATCTATTACAAAAAAGAGCTGTTCGCTACATAGCTAACGATCACTTCCTTCATCCCACTAAACACCTTTTTTTTTTAAGTACGACATTCTTTCAGTGTACTCTTTGTATAATTATAGGCTGTTGGTAATCTATACAAACGATTTGTACAGTGTAATGAAAACGTCCTAACCTTGCTAGCCCAACTGCGACAAAACACCCATGTTCGACAAACACGTCCCATGGAGAGATGGATACTGCCGACGCCACAGGCTTACTATGTTCAACAATCTGTACGGTACGCATTGCCTGTTCTGTTAAATAGGCTAGTTAAAGAAAACTTCGACCCTATATGTATAGCAAACCCTAACATTAGAGGGTTTTGTAAGCCCAAGTTGTGATTTTTGTACTTTTTCTGTGTTGTTGTTGTTGTTGTTTATGCGGTTGTTGTTGTTTTCTTTTAAGTGAAAGAACCTCACTTTCTGTGTTATTGCATGAAGTGGTAGTATGCAATATGTTTTTGAAATTGTGCGTGTAACTAAGCTCTCTTCGCTAAGCTGTCAACGAAAAGGGGGTCGGAGCCCCGTCAAGCTGTTCAAACAGCTTTTTGTCTCGCCTCCGCCTGTAAAAAAGGAAATAAAGAATGAATGAATGAATGAATGAATGAATGAATGAATGAATGAATGAATGAATGAATGAACCCCCTTTCTGTGACTCGAGCATCTACGACGTGTGGGGAGAATTTATCTTCCCAGTAACCCTCTTTTCGCACCAAGACGAAGGAACGAAGGAGGTAGAAGGAAGGCAGGAAAGTTAACCTGGCTAGAGCCAGTTTACTTTATCCTGCATGCCGGAAAGGGAAAATGGGCAAAAAAAGAGAAAGCTGAGAAAGGGGAAACCCAGCACCGTAGAACTAAACGATCAAGTTCAGTTATTGTTACCAAGAGAGCATGAAGTAACCCTATGGCAATAGGACTTCCAGTACCGAGGCCCTTACCATGCACGTCGCGTATCGGAACTTCGAATGAGAGGCTGTTAGAATTACGTATAAAGGATAGCCAGCAGTCTAAAACGCCAAGGAAAGCATAGGGAAATCGTTCATTTTTCTTGGGAGGGGGGAGGGTGTAGATATATTCTTTATAATTTGAAATAAAAATGAAAATCGAGAAAAAATATGCTGCCTGGGTGGGAAAGAACTTATGACTTCATGCGGATCGCATGACCGTCCCGCATGCAGAGCGGCTTCGTGACACGAACTAGTGCTTTTTTTTTCAAGGAGATGTTGCCTGTTTGCTGCATCTAAAACGCAACTTTACTCGATTTACCTGCTTGACCAGTGTGTTTTCTTTTTGTTTACTTGTAGCTATGAACACTATTTTGCGAGCTGTCTCAATTGTGCCCAGATAGAAACATTGATAATCTGTCGCGACACGATTCACTTTTATATAACAAAGAGGGATGAAAAAGACACTTGGGCGAGTGGGTATGACCCTGGACATCTTAGTTGCTGAAATCATTTACTTTTTCCTATTTGTGCTCGGTCGCGCATGTCCGGTTATAAGCGACTAACGCATGCAGTGCAGAGGAACTGCGACATGTGCATGTGACGTAAAGTACGCCCTATAATTTATTAATGACGGTTGTATCCGCAACACAGTAAGCATGGAAAAACATTCCTCGAGGTGCGACCTGAAACCACAGTAGCTGGAAGGAAATCACATAACTTCCTGCCGTCGTGCGATGCTCCACGTAAGCCGCACGTAACCCACGTCTGTCGTGTTAAGCGTATAGTCAGCTAAATCCAAAGAACACAAAGGCCAGTCTCTTCCGCACACGCATGCGCTGTTGTTCTTTGCCCTGTGACAAACACCGGAACTTTGGCGCGTCCTGTTTACCACTTATCAAGCTGCACAAGCCCCCTATGTTACGCCGACAGTTGGTGAAGGTATAGGGAATAAGTAAATGAGGCCCACGAAATCATTGATATTGATATAAAGATGTACTCCACGAAGCCTGTGATTCAATCATATAGGGTAATGGTGACAACAATGAAATGAAGGACGAAGGCTAAGCAAAAGGGGTGACACAGCCACTTTCACTTAGTCTCTGTCTTCTATTGCGCTGTTGTTCCGATCAACGTACACCAAATTGCCCAGTTTGAGCCTGCACGCAAATGTGCGGTATTTGCCAAAGCTCATTAACTTCTTAAGAGAACAGAATTTTGCGGGACCCTATTATTAGAGTGCCGCAAAATTACGTTCTCTTTACATCTAGTCTTCTCCATGAATACTTCCGGCGCAACACTGTTATACAACAACCAACTCCGTGAACTTACCGGCAAAAACAAGCGGCTCAAAAACCCGAGTAAATTAGACAAGTACACGATCACCCATTACGGTTCGCGCATCCAAGTTTCGAGCATGCTAATTTTGTGCCCAAGTTATATTAGTTTCTTAATTTAGCTTCTCTCGCGCGCGGTTGTACATTCCTGCTCTCGTCGAACGCACAACACCGAGCATGCGCAATAGACGAAGGAATCAAGCAACATCGCTTACCCATGAAGTTCGCACCTTCCTGAACACTCGCATCCTCCGCTGTCGGCGGCTTCTCGACGTAAAAGACTCCCGTCACCATTGTAGCACCACTATGGTAAACACGTGCACGTGCAATGCGCAGCGGTAGTTAAAGTGGGCGTGTAAGGGGCGTACGCGAACGCAAGTTCCCGCTACTCGCCGCAAAGCCTTCGTTGTCCCGGAGCAGCGAAGAACCGCTCCGACCGCGGCTGGAGTTGTCCTCAAACTGGGTAACCGGTTCCACCGCGGGCGTTCGGCGAGGGCAGCAAAAGTTGCTCTGTGTCAGGAAATGTCTGCGGCACGCTCCCTTTCCGCGGCTGACTGGGACAGCCCCCTCGTAGACCAACTGGGCCGGCGAGTCGAACGGTACGTCATCACCCGTCACTCCGTGATGGTTCGGCAACTGATCCGGTTTTGCGCGGAACTGATCAGCTAGCAGCACTTGATTGGCGCCTATTGGCCGCGAGAGGGGCGGTGGGGTCGCTCAAACCACGAGCGAGTTAGTGTCCGTCGCTGGAGGAGAAAAGCCGGTCGTCGTCGGCAGATTGTCGGCCACAGCAATCGCAACCGACCGACAAGGGCACGAATCTCGAGAGAAGACACATTCTTTCCAACTAAATGTCATTATTTTAAGCTGCAAGCCATTGTTTCCTGTTTTTTTCTTTGCTGTCGCTTTGTCGTATACCTGCAGTCACGCCCCTTTTATAGATTGCGGTTGGAGGAGCCACTCATGTTTTTTTCTACTTACTCAAAAAGAAGTAATCGAGAAGCTACTTGCGCGAGTGGAGTACATTCGGTGAAAACAACACCGCGAACATGGGGTCCTCAATAAGATAGGACATAAGCACCGGGGCTCAGAATTAAGCGACAACCTGTCGTGTCGATCACGCAAGGTTGATAAGCGGCCGTTGCTGTTCATTCGAGAAAAGTCGCCATTACGGATGATTGTCGTAACAACGTTGTCTCTGGAGTTGGGGCCATTCTTTGTAGCTTCATAATTGTGTTATCAGATGCTATCATATGGTTGTGTCACACAAAGAATATACTTCGTCACGTAGCCTCACTTATATAAAAAAATCTAATCCTTATTTCGTGGTACTGGAAAAGGACATAGTTACCAATACGCCAAGCGACCATCATTCTCAATTAAATGGCCACGATCCCAACGAATGTTCTAGGCAATCGTTGTAGAGCCAAGACTAGTGAACATTTCCATGGCTCGTAACCTGCTTGTACTTTATGGTCATGGCCCTGGATACGCATCAGACAGCGGCTGTTGTTTCTGCGCATACCCAACAGGGGGGGGTCACAGCTAATAACTCATGAAGACGAAGAAGGTGAGTCGGAGAAGAGAAGGACGAAGAGCTCGGGAGTTCGCTACTGCTAGACGTTCGAGCTCGCTTGCGGCACAAGTTCGCCCGTGCAAATAAACGTTTCTGCGAGCGCTACTGTTTCTAGCGTGAGAATATTATTATCAAGCAGCCCTGGGTCTTCCCGACCCATTTCAAACTTTTGGCCCATCTGTGCACGCCCGCGTGTTTAAGTCCATGCCAGCGTGTGTGTGCGACGATATGTTCAGCGGATATATGAAAAGTTTCGTGCTTTTTCGGCAATGGAATATGACAAAATCAAACCAACTCTCCACTGCTCCTTGGCCTCTTATCACAACCGCTGAGCCAAGATTACTTCCTGGAGACAGCATTGCGGTTTTCAATACACCAGTTTTATTGCTGTTTGAGAATCATGGGAATCAGTTTAGGAATCATGGGAGACATAAATATGAGAATCAGTTTAGAATATTCATTCGGCGATATCTTCCGCTCTACATTGAAAGCTCCGGTATGAGAACACCGGTAGAAAGAAATCGTATCTTTTGTTACCATTCAGCCAATTCGCAGCAAAAGTTAAAAGCTTTTATAAAAAAACGTTTGAACGCTAAAATTTGTTCCTGCATTTCGCATATGTCCAACTGTTATTAAACGCGGTATTATCTGTATATGTCATAACCTTTCAGTGGATTAGATAACAGACTTCCACAGATTGTTTTACAAAAAAAGCCAACAAGTCATTATATTAAATAGCTGAAGAAGAATTTTTTCGGAACATCAACGCCTCAAGAGTCTGCACCGCATGCCATTCTCTGAATTAGATACGACGGTAAGCACATTAAATAATAGATGCACCATAGAGTAGAACCGCTGGGCGATAAACTACCCTGAGATAACTACCGAATCCGAGTGCATTGCCATCACGGCTGCTATGAGAAAACGTAAGTCGTATAAGTATAAGCCGCAGGCAGTTGTAATTCTGACGGATTCAAAAGCAGCACTACAACTTTTGCAGCGTGGGATACCCACGAAAAAGGACTGTCGGTGTTCCTTACGGCTTGCGCAAGAACTTAGCAGCAAGGGTTTCAATGTGCGGTTTCAATGGATTCCGTCCAATGTTGGCGTCAAGGGCAATGAGACCGCTGATCAGTTGGCACGGAAAACGCTGCAATTTGCACCGACAGTTAAAGTTTTCCCTAATCACTGGAACGAGTTCAGGCGAACAGCGGCCGAACATTTCAAGTCTCTGGGAAATCCCTGTCACCAGCCTTGCGTCACAAAGGGGCTTACGAGATCGGAGGCAACATTGCTGTACCGCATCCGAACGGGCTCAGCGAAGACCACAGCATGGCTATTCAAGGTGGGCCTCGTGCGATCGCCTCTGTGTTCGTCATGTGCAGTGATAGGGGATGTACACCACTACGTAATGTGTTGCCCAGAGCATGATGTCGAGTGGACTGCAATGCTCTCAGCGATTCGAAAGCTGGCAGCGCCACACAGCACTCTGGACCACATCGTCTTTCCAAGGGGACATTGGATGCCTCGAAGAGACGTGTCACGCCTTCTCCTAAGCTTCCTTGAAGAGACGGAGCTGGAAAACTTGTGGTAAAAGGACACTGCCTTTGGCTAATAGGACGATCTTGGGCGGAGCAATTACCGGCATATCCAGCCAGGCTAACGCCGCCTGATCCCACAACAACCACCACCACCACCACCACCACCTAAGGGGCCTTCGTTGGGAAGAAATTTACTGCGCACTGATGCGTATTTACAGCCTGCTAACCAACCACCTTATATTACAGCCATTGTTTACCCCACAATAATTACTGCTATAAAGAGAATGTTTCCCAAATTTAAGCCCCAGTAGCTCATTATGCAGGCGTAGAATCCCTGCTCAATCCGGGTTAGATTTTGTCGGCTTCAGCCAATCGCAACGACCTGCCCACAGTACGTCATGAGTTCCGTGCGCAAAAGTGCTGCGTTGTCGCATCTTATTCTTTGTTTTCCTTATTATACGGCTTATTTGGGTTACATTTGCGTTAAAAATTGTGGCTGTGCTCTTCTAACGAGGCAGTCTATGGAATTAACCAAACTTGCATTTTGTCTTCATGGCAAGCACGGGCAGCTTGATTGACACCTCACTCGTCGAATTTAAAACTCCAACAAGAACACAGAGGTCAGCAGATGGTGACTTTCGTAAACCTGGCCCTTCGTAAACGCCGTTACTCTGTACACCAATACATCTAGTTTTACGACAGAAGTGGTCTATGCCGGAACCAAAGCGAATCCTTCGGCGTACAAGGGGCCGAACCTCCGGCGTGAACAATTATTCAGTGCAGTCAGAAACCTGCTCCATAGCTGTGTCCCAACTACAACATAAGGTAGGCGATTTTCTGAGTTTGACAATGCAGCTATTCATCAAAGCCGTAAACAATCAACAATCGAGAGATTTGTCACTCAGAGATATTGACATATCGTTAGCGAGAATGTGTCAAAATTTCTGACCTCAACGGTTAGCTACACGTGCTCATGCCTATCACCCATGTCCAGACATCCTTAACTGCACCCGTCAAAGAAAAGAGGGAGAAAGTATGGGGTAACGACTACACGAGGGCCTTCGCCACTGTCAAATCACTGTCACTGTACTGCCGCGCACAGAGGCCTGCACAAAACGGCCGCGCAGAAGCAGCCGATAGGAAGTGTAGCAGCTGTTTATATAAGTGAGTGAGCGAGGGGTGAGCTAGTGAGTGAGTGAGTGAGTGAGCAAGGGGTGAGCGAGTGAGTGAGTGAGTGAGTGAGTGAGTGAGTGAGTGAGTGAGTGAGTGAGTGAGTGAGTGAGTGAGTGAGTGAGTGAGTGAGTGAGTGAGCGAGCGACAAAACGGGGGGGTCACTCCAGTGCCAACGTTTCGACAAGCCGCCTTCGTGGGGCGTGTGTGTGCGTGCGTGTCTGCGCTCGGGTATGACGCTAGTACCCTCCTCGTAATTTCGTTTTCACGAGTCGGAAGGTGCAACACGTCACCTGTGGTTAATGGTGAGTGCGGCTGGCCACTCTCGCCGCTTATCACTCGCCGTCGACCAGTCACCGCAAGAGTCCCTTACTCCCTCACTTGAGGCTGGCGCTTGCGCTATGCACTCTTCCGCACATGCATTTGTTCAGTGGGTTAATTTGCAATTTCCTTCTGGGGAAAGCCGTTGTTAAAGTTCTGATACGGAGTTGCAGAGAACTCTGTCTTCCATGACTAGCAGACTTCTTTGGAATACCGTGTGGACGGGATTCTGACGCCATACTGCGCTGATATTTCCGTATGTTGCTGTGTTACTGTCACACACGCGCCCGAAGTACGCTTAGGGCTGGTAGGATTCGGCGTCAGAGTTCGTGCCAGTAATAGATTGGTTGATTATGAGATTTAACGCGCCGACGCTACCCAGGCGATGAGGCACGCCGTAGTGGAGGGCTCCGGATTTATTTTGAGCACCCGGGGTCTTTGAAGTGCACCGAAATCTCGAGCACGCGAGCGTTTTCGCTTTTCACCTCAATCAGAAAAGCGGCCGCCGCGGTCATGGATTGAACCCGCGCCCTTGGGCAGTTTGTGCGAGTAAAGTTGTCAGGGAAAAGCGAATACACAGGGCAGAACACCCCTTCGTGCGTTCACCTCGGCAGCTCTATAATGTTGCAGTTCACTGTGTGTTTCGTTCGCCTTATTTATTTATTTATTTATTTATTTATTTATTTATTTATTTATTTATTTATTTATTTATTTATTTATTCCAACATAGGCTGTTTCTTTTAAAGCACAATTTCTAGCACTCATACACGTTGAAAAATCATGCATCAAACGACAACGATGGTTGAACGCGAAGCTTTCTCCTGGTTTTCTTGTCTTCACGGAGAAGCGTTGGGCCTGCATCGATATTTTCGGAATCGCATGCGGGTCACAAGGGCGCGATATTTAGAGCCATTCACTGAGTCTGCGCCCAGAGGCCCTTGGCGAACACGAAACGTTTACCACCCGTAAGAGCTGATCCGTAACATTTTGTACTGTTCCACGACTAGTATTTGGCCAGTGTGTTAACATTAACCGTGTATCGGAAAGCTACTGGAGGGCGCAAGCTTTCAAAATAGTCCCCAGGGGCCCTATTCTCGACTGCATCAATTCGCAGGGAGTTCGCCATGTCTTTTGCGTAAGCACGACCTCAGCAATCACTGATGTAAGGAACCTATAGCCGGTATTCAATGGCGTGTAATGCATGCAGGCAACCAAGTGTGCGCCGCCATATCTGTGGCAAAGCGTGTGTGGCTAGGCGGCGTTGTGCGCACCGCCTGTAGATCAGGCACCCCTCTTCTCCTCCATGCAACCGTGCGAGTGCGCCGTCACTCGTTACGTCGGGCTCCGCGGGATGGCGGTACTTCTCCATGCTAAGCACGACTGTGAAACACGTGAGAGAGAGAGAGAGAGAGAGAGAGAGAGAGAGAGAGAGAGAGAGAGAGAGAGAGAGAGAAAACTTTATTTAGTGGCCAGATAGTGTTCAGAGGGTCAGCGGTTGAGCCCAGCTTGGACCCGACGGTAGCCCCCTGTGGCCGGGCCGTTCATGGAGGTGGTTGCTGTGGCGGATCTCGCTGAAGCACTGGATGTCCCGCACGGATCGCTAGAGCCACAAGCGCCTTCTGGATGTCCTTATTGGGGCTGAGCAGCGCGGCCTCCCAGTCTGATTCGTTGTGAATAAAATTGTCGATCTGCATAGTGAGGCACTGCCATAACATGTGTTGCATGTTGGCCCAGACTCCGCAGGATGGACAGAACGGGCTGTATAAGCTAGGGTGTATTCTGCTGTACAGTGCTGGGGAAGGAAGGGTGTTCGTCTGGATTTGACGCAGTGTGGTCGCTTCGTATCGAGTGAGTGAGGCGTGCGGGTGTGGGTAAATGCGTCTAGCGTCCTTGTAGTAAGCTAGGACATCTTGAAAGCTAAGGAGGGGTGCTGAGAGCAGAGTAGTGGCCGGATGATCTGACGCCTGGTTGGTGAGCTCGCAGGCCAGCTCATGAGCCACCTCATTCCCCTCCAGGCCCGAGTGGGCGGGGGTCCAAAGGAGACGTATGGGAGGTAAGTGCGGGGTCTCGGGGATGGAGCGTAGTATGCGAGCAGCTGGGGGACTGCACTTGCCGTTCGTAATGTTTCGCAGGGCGGTCTGAGAGTCAGTTACGATGATTCCAGGAGAGGCACTGCGAGCGATTTGTACAACCGCAAGGGCGATGGCTGCCTCTTCTGCATCTGTGATGCGCCTCTTCTGCGTCTGTGCATGCACCTCGCCATGGGGCAAGGTGCATGCGACTTCCTGGTTATTGGGAAAGTTAGATGTGGCAGCGCAAAGGGAGGGGCGTCCTTTATATGGGGAGGCGTCCGTATACCACACATGTGAATGGGTCTTGAGGAGGCGGGTGAGTTACCTCGTTCGTGCCCGGCGCCGACCGTCCTGCGAGCCCGCTTGCATGTTCTTGGGAAGAGGGAGCGCTTCTATCACCGCTTGTAAAAGGCAGGCCCGGGTTGCGCAGAAGGGTGTTCAAATGGGACCGTGCGGCCTAGCCGTTGTAGGATTTTTCTGCCCGTAGGCGTGAGTGCGAGGCGGTGCATGTGAGAAGTGCGCTGAGCCTCGATGAGCTCATCAGCTGTATTATGGATGCCAAGCTCCAGAAGGCGGTGGGTAGGGGCCGTTCCTGGAATTCCTAGCACCTGCTTGTAGGTACGGCGTAGAATTATATTGAGCTTTTCTGCTTCAAGTCGAGTCCGCAGGAGATAGGGGGTGGCATAAGTTATCTTGGAGAGTATGAAGGCTTGCACGAGGCGAAATAGAGTGTGCTCGGAAATTCCCTGCCGCCGATTAGATACCCGAGTGAGCATGCGCCCGACCTGGGTGGCATGAACATCGAGGTGGTGGATGGTTTCTGAGTTGAGACCGTTTGCTTGAATGTGCATCCCCAATATCCGAATAACGGGAACCTGAGGTATGGGCGTTCCCCTGCTACAGTATACTGAATGCTCTGGTGGGGTGGAGGGGTGTGACGGCCTGGGTAGATAACTAACAATTCAGATTTTTGTGGAGAGCACTGCAGCCCCCTGCTGTTGGCGTAGCATTCCACTGTCCGGATGCCGGATTGAAGGGCGTCCTGGATGTCGCCGTCTCTGCCCCCGGCTATCCATAGAGTAATATCGTCCGCGTATAAGCTGTGTCGGAGATTAGGTATCTGGGCTAGGGATGGCGGCAGATCCCGCATCGCCACGTTAAATAGGAAGGGCGAGAGCACTGATCCTTGGGGAGTCCCCACATCGCCCAGCAGGATGGAATCGGTTTTGAGGTCCCCGATTGCAAGGCGTGTGAAACACGTGACTGTGTTTCAGTCATGTGTTTGCGTTCAGTCATGTGTTTGCAGCCACACCGAACGCAAAGTATTGCCTCGAGTTCAATGTGAGTGGGATTAATAACATCTCTGTTGACGCCACGGTTTAGAAACGGATTGGAACGGGCAGGTGACGCACACCGGTGTTTTTTTTTTCTTCGGCGTGCGGCCGCAGTGGCCCAAGCCGCGCCGTCTCCGTGGAGCATCGGCCATGTCTGTGGCCGTTTCCAGTGTTGCCAAGCGAAGAAATTGACCGCTAAACTTTTCAACGAATACCGCCTATAGTAATGACGACATGCAGTGTACTTTGACGCTTCACTCATGAAGAGCGCAACCAAGGTATCAAATATTGCGCATAAAAGAAATAAAAACACTTGGCGTGTACTATAAAAATTTAAGACGGTAGCTGGGGCTGGCAAGAGAAACACATTTCTGCAAGTCAAAATGGGCGTCAACACCACAACGCGATCCAGTAACGTTGATCGAAAAGCGAGCGAAAGCGGATGTTCAGCTAAAGCACACCACATATTTTTTTTACCGTATCTATTTATTTCTTTCAATCACTTTTAGTAACATAGTTGGGCTCCCTGCTTCAATGCGATCTTTGTTGCGTTATCACCATGGGTTATCACCTTTCGGTCCGTCACCGCCTCCACGCTATCGTCTGCTGCCATGTTACGAGATTATGGCGTGATCACAAAAAAGACGGCCGCTACCATCGCTTGTATGGCACATAAAAATCAGAGCAGAGAAGCGCTACGACTGATAACCTCGGAGCGCACCGATGTCGCCGATTCACTGATTCGTCAACCTCAACTTCAATCAGCGCTGTAATGAACCAAAGAGTAGCTTTTCTTTGTCATTTTTCTCTTGAGTTCGATCGACCGAGCTGCTGACTAGGAGGTGCATGGACAAATGCCATGCATTCGGTTTTTTTTTTGTCATGGAGAGGCTTGTATTGCCCTCTTATGTTGCAGTTACGCCGAACAAATGATTTCTATTTGATTGCCAAACATAACAGCAACATACTGCACGTTATTTGTATGCTCCGTGATCGGTGACATAGAAACAGTCGAAACTTGTATTTCTTTCGATAGAAAACATGCTTTAAACCGCACGGCTTGCAAAACTGCGCCTGCTGCAAATTCACGGACTTTCCCGGCGCCGCAGGTCGGTGAACTTTTTTGTACCTATTTCGCGTCAAGAGCTTACGCCATTTTCAAGCTGTTACGTAACATTACGTCACTTTTACGCAGGCTGAAGTTGCCAATGTGTGACGTGATCATTTCCACTAACTGTTTAAATTACGTCACGCCTTTTCAACCTACCACAGAGAGGGCGTGTATTGCAAGCTAAAACAGGCATACGTTGTCATGTCCGGTGCATTTACTCTAGTTTTTCATTGCCGGCCAAGAATTATGCGCTTTCAGAAAAGAGAAACAAGGCAAACATTAAAACTGGTGCTCGTAAACGTCATGGAACGTCAAAGTGACGAAAGCACACAACCGCTTTATCAACCGAAGCACGTGACCGAAATTGAAAGCCAATCATGAAAGACTTCCCGGGAACTCACAGTTCCCTGGGAATTAGTGTTGTCGAGAACATGGCCCCAGTTCTGTGATTCTTTTAAAAATGAAAGTGTTTTATGCCCGGGTACACCAATATAGATCACACCGGCGTCATATCCGTCACGGAAATGACATCACCAGGAGAAGTTCCGATGGCGCGGCTCCGCCCGGATTTGAGCCCCGAATTCGCTCGGCGCAACGGGAGGTACACAGCGCTATGCTCACTGCGCTATGAATTCAAGCGCAGGTAGGCCTACGAATGCGCCTTATATCTTTCCCACTACCTTATTCATTCAGGTGGTGCTGTCGTCTAGGAGAGGCGAAGCGAAGTAGTCCATCATGACACTAATGAGCACCGATAGTTGGCGCCTAGCGATGTGCAAGTTCATATGGATGCATAATAACCATTTAAATGCTCCTGTGAAAGCACATTTCACTTTCGTGTTTTACTGATTCCTATGAAAGTGGCAACAACCACATTTTTTTCTTATTTCTGCTCTTCCTTTGGGCTTTGTACAATGTACGATGTCATATAGCGGACGGTTATAATCAATTTTACTTGCGCTTTTATTTATAGCCTGTGTGTTCTGAATTTGCACTCCTGCAAGGTGTACTCTTCCGAGACCCCGTGGTGTCGCCATACGTTGCTAGAAAATAACTGGAAGAAATAACCATAACATATCCGTAACATAATAACCATAGCACTACATATCCGCCATATCCAGAACATTTGCCGCAGTTTGACAATGAACTCATTTTACCACAGATCCCGTTGACTGACGTAAGCGGCAGGAAACTACTCCATATTCGGCCAACCTGTGCACCAGCCGATGGGATGTGTGAATCTGCCTGCGCTGGTTAACATTAATAAACGTATTTTGTTCTTCTCGTTCTCTTTCGACGTTATGAAGCTGCCCCTATACGTTACAGTGAATCTGTTAGCGCTACGTTGGTTGGAATTTTTCGTGTCCCCGATATCCGTAAATTAATATTGTTCGAGGCACAGATAATTGTCTTGCGAAAGCTCGGTAGCTCTTAATCTAATGTACATTTCACAAGAAAAAATCAAAGCGCAATTGACCGCTAAGACGACTCCACCACTCCGCCGTTTTTCATTCTTTTGCCATCATTAGTTCATACTAGAGCTGCAAACGTTACGGAATTCGCGTGTGCTATCAATACATAGCCTTCTACTCAACTACAGGGTGCAGAAGTCAGGGCTTGTTATTCGTTGGTTGCAGTATGCTGCGGACCTATAACACAGGGGAAATTTCAGCGCTACTAAATAGTTTAAGATATCCATTTCCCTTTAGTACGATGGTACAGCTGCACTTCGCTCTTCTGCAATGCTTTCTGTGCATCTGTTCAATGGGAGTTGTGGAGGCTGTTCAATCTGAGTGGCCTGCGCAGAGAGCGTGGGCAAGATGGGTGGGCTATGGTGGTGTGGGGAGCTGACTCGCAGGTCTAGACTGGTCACGCAAGACCGGTTTAGATGGAAAACAGGGCAATTAGTATGAGGGCTTGTCCTTTCTGTAGCTCTGTGGCATGTGATATGCACCTCTGGCTATAAAGAAGCTTCAGGGAGATGGGGCGTTGGTAGGTCATTTAGCTGGAGGTGTTAATGTGCATTAACGTGTGAATTTCGGGCAGAACAAGCTGATGACGTGGTGGAGGTCCGCTTTCGTGGCATTGGGGCAGTCAGGGCACATAAGTCTCGACTCCACAGGGGGGCGCGCCTGAAATTCCAGGTGCATGCTTCCTTGGAGATGTGTTTATTGGCGAAGGCTTTGGCAGATCAAGGTTGTTCCGAAAGGGACGTGGGGAAGCCGATTGGAATGAGGCTTTGGAGGAAGTTTTCTTTTTGGAGGCAAGTTTTCTTGTCCTTTCTGTAGCTCTGTGGCATGTGATATGCACCTCTGGCTATAAAGAAGCTTCAGGGAGATGGGGCGACACGAGGGACAGAGCAGAGATGCGTAAGAAACTCTAGCCCCCAACAAAGCAGTCACATTCTTACATAACAGTGCATACCAAAGCTACATGCAAAAATATTACATTCTGTGAGAGCACAAATACCAAAACAACAAAAATACCGATAGCAATGAAGCTTCATTCAGGTCAGTTTTTATGTATTTCAACACTCACAAGTCACCGCAGTTCGCGTCGATCGTCCTTGAGCATTTCAAACACGCGCTATTAATCTGTTAGAAATTTCACCTGGCGAGCACCAACATAAGCATTTGGCGCCCACAAATACACGTGTCTGTGTGTGTGTCAAAATGTGCCGTATGCTAATGCTCCATGTATATACACAGTGTACAAATGCTTTCCTTAAGCACGTGAATTTGGATGACCCAAAAGAGCGAGCAAACATTCATAGCTTAGCTCAAAAAATGCCGCCTACTCGTAGAGAAAGCTTGCTTATAAAAACCAAGAAATGACCTACTGAAACCAAGTTTAGGCAGTACATGCGATCAAAGTTTGTTCCAACGTGTCTTACTGCGAAAAATTTTAGGAGTATATATATATATATAGTTCCGGGTACCTCAAGACAATTTCATCGTGTCATATCTGGGTCCCCTTAACTCAGTGTGACAATGCTAAAATGATGATAGACACAGCAACAGAACTACCGGCACTTTAGCTTCACAGTTTACTAAAAGCAGACAATATATCGACATATTCGTCCTCACATTGAGAATAGCGCCAACAGGCACCTTCGTCACTATTGTATACGTCCACTATGCAAAAGTTGCGGCACGGGGAGCAGCAAGCTAACAAAGCCAACAAAGCTGTAACTTTTCTTCGGACAATCGCTGTATCTTGCTGCTATACCTAACGCGGAATAATGGTAAATTTGGCTTGTGTTTTCCTACGAGCTTGTGATTCTTGCCCACATTTCACATAGAAAAAGCAAGGAGCGCCAGCACCTCTGCGAAGTCAGCTTTGTGACGACAAAAACAGAAACTTCCTTGTCATTGGGGGGCTTTCGCATACCGTTACCGTGTTCACGTTGCCGTCTACCGTGCTTCCGCTAGGGAACTGTGCATGCGGGAGAAGTTACCGTCTAAACGACTACTTTACTCAGATGGTCGAGTAAAATCGCCGATAAGTTTCAGATAAGTTTCAGATAAGTTTCAGATAAGTCTCAGATAAGTTTCTGAGCTCGCAATGCGCTTTTACGCCTCCAAAATCGTGCTGAGCTAGGTAATGTAAGTTATTGAGTAATTATTACAACTTAATTTTACAGTGGATGTTATTTAGCGGTGGCGTGAATTCTGGTAAACGATATTTATGTTTATTGTGCCCACTAGGCGGCGGCACCGACATCGCGTTTTTATCATGTTTTTATTTTTAATTTTGTACGCGAGAAGTCTACAATTATTTTTTTTTAATTATTGTATTCTGGCCGTCAAATCTACCAATTTTAAGATTCTAGCTATTTCACGCGTAAACAAACATTTCTTTGCAACAAAGTTTTACGTAATTTCTTTTGAGACTGATTGGTCACATGTCGCTGCATGCACCGCGGCGGCCAGTGAGCAGATACGTAAACCCCAAACGATGTGCTAAAATGCGTCCTCCCGTTTTCGACGGTAAACGAAAACTCCGGTTTACGGTAACACTGTAAAGAGTAACAGTAATACACTTGAGCAACCTCTTTCCCAATTTCCCCCCATAAAGTTCTATGCATTCTTAATGGAAAATAGTATTTTCAAGTAAGCACGGTAACGATATGCTGAAACTCCCTATTTTAAAACTAACAAAATAAGGTCCAGAGACGCACGGAAACAGCTATAATGGCACAATAATTCATCCTCCAAAAAATGTTTTCCGCATATCTAAAGTCTTTGGTAAAATATAACAGTTAGAAATACACGCTTACCTATTATGACTCTTCTTCACAGTATTCCTACTACACAATTGGTCGAGATATGATGCAGAGCTTCGGAAATGAACACATCCTCTCCAAAAATGTGCTCAAAACCTAATATTCAGTGTTGCCATGCCCGAAAGTCAGTGTCTTACAAAATTCTCGACTAGAAGCATGAGTAACGGAGTGTTTCGGGAACGCTAAGTGAGGGCACAAGAAAGTGTCTGACCGAGTTTGATCATTTGCTGCTGCTACGCTTTACAGAACTGATTGTAAGCTTCACAAATAAACTAGTGTGCCCCTTCCCAAAACCACTTTTTTTTCTTGTGATAGCAATGCCCTCCAACCAATTTAGATAACGTTTCGTGGTCCCCCTTTCACTTTGCATTGCAATTTACAAGAACAGTACAGGCCACTAAGAGAACTTCCGTAGCGTTCAAGAATAAACAAGTTCATTTCACGCAAGAACAAAGTCCACCTGGTGCGCTCAATTGTCTGAGCTGCATTTCCAGGGGAAATGACTCGTACACTTCAGATAAATGTTTTGCTCGTACGTGTAGAGATTTTGTGTAATAATCTAAGAAACAGAACTTGAGGAAAAAATATCCCAGTTGAGCAGCACTATTTTTAGAATGCCAGATGTCTTCCCGAGCATACGGACACAGTTGATTAAAGGCCTGGGAATGACGCAACAGCAGCTGATCTTTGGTTCCGCATGTAACCAAACAAAGTCAGGCGACGAGTTTGTGCCACTAAAGTGTTCAAGCACCACCTCTTGTCGAATGCATAGAATGCCATCGCCAGCGATGGAAACATAGTAAACAACGACAAGTCACAGTCAATGCTGTGGGGCATAAAAATATGACACTTTCTAGCGGAACAAAATTGTAACATATGTACATATTCTGACATGCCGTTCAACAGCATCTTGTACTAATCTGCATAAAAAGAAGCGGTGCTTCGGTGCATCCGATGAGCACTTCACAATAAGAACAGGAGCAACCGCACTGTCACACTTCGCATGTCCCCCACGAAGTCCATGCAGATATTGTATAGTTTGTGGCTATCAGGAGACTAGTGGGTCGGAAAACTAGTGGTGATCACAGGGAAGCCGGTAGCATTGCCGCCTGCAGCCAAAGGCATTGGTGTGCTTCCTGCCGGCGTAGCCCACGCAGGTAGTGTACCCAGTCCGAATATGGGAAAGCCCAGAGCATGGATCATGCCAACTTCCACGAGGACACAGATCATGTTCATGACGAAGCCTGGTTTCGCCTGAGCGAGGGGAAACAAAAGATAAATCGATCGACGTGACTGTTCAAACATAACACGCAAGACCTCGAGGACAAAGAGGCAACTTTGAGACCGAAATAGATGAGACAGGATGATGTAACTTAATAGTCTGGCGACCGGTGCGTCCGGGGCCAATCGTGTCTATGTGAATGCCTCATGAATTGGAAGCAATTTGCAACATGCAACCCAATGCCATGTTTGTAATTAAAACGCTGCTTATAACAAACTAAACACCTTTCGTGATATTTTAAAAGACAGAGAGATCTGTGCAGTAATTCGACTAAAAATCTTAGCATTATAAATAGCCTATTGCGTGCCTCACTGCCATGTCAGGAGTTTGCTGAGGTAATTTAATTTACATGTGTACAAGAAAATTTTCATTACCAGCTTGCTAGGGCTCTAATTACGATGCGGTTGGCTGTGAACTGGCGGGCTTTCATAAAATCAGAAAGTTCAGCCACGGCAATTTTATTCTGGGATTACATTTTTCACAAACATTATATACACGTCCTTCAAGGGCGCTGAAGTATGGTGTACTTGTGCCCTAACATTTGTGACTCGTAGAAGACCAGTAACAAACGAAACACCGATCCCCATCTCTGCCTTCCCTGGTTCAGAACGTGGATGGGATAAACTTTACCGAAAATGCTAGTACCAGACCAGCTGCGGTCTCCCCAATTCATCCGTGTTTTCATTATCCTCGCAAGTGAACGCTCTGGCAACACTCCTGAACTTTTAATCGAAGAGAATATGGGCTTCCTGAGTGGAGACGGAAGTCCTCGAGCAACTTTTGGCAAAACCACGGCTTACCATTTTGGGAACCGTCAATTCGGCTAGCTCGTAGACGATGGCGTTGGGTGGCGTGGCGGCGGGAAGCATGAAGGAAAACGAGCAGCCGATCGTCACTGGCATCGCAAAGTAGAGAGGGTGCACACCGATTGCAACAGCCTGGGTAAAGTGGAAACAACAACACGAAGTTTTAATTAATTCACTCCAGCCATCCATTTATCTTCATTTTCTTAGTACCTCAGTATTGGTAGAAATTTTTGACAGTGCTAGGAATGTATTGCAGTGACTATTGGTTATAGTTCAACATAGGGAAAAAACAATTTGACAATGTAACGGCAATAATATAAATTCATCACATTGTAAAACCTGCATTCTTTGTGTAGTTCAATCATTTTGTAGAATTTATATCAACCCAGAATCAGTATAGACTGACTGTTCCTGCTGACTTTTTGCTGGTTTCTTAAACTTTTTGAAAAAAACTCGACCTGATGCAAAATATGGTTACAGTAATAATAAATAGGCTATTTTCCGTAATATGACAGTAAAGCAGCCTTTCACCCAGCAACTCATTTAGAAAGAGTTAGGCTATTTTCGCTTCTGAGTCAAATTCGCCAAAATATTGCCCTATTCAATTTACTCCGTGCACCTCTGCCGCTTAGCACGAAGTGGTGCCCTCATTCTCTCACATTGTTTTTTTCTGATGTAATTAACAAAAATATAGATTGATATTATCAGAATATCTACTGGTGTGCTTTCTCTATATTTGGTTTTTAAGGAGGCGCTTAGACTGCTTTCAACGTTGAACATGAGCAATTCCGTAAAATGCCAACACTTGACAACAAACTGTCACGGTCCAACGTTTTGCTTCGTGTCATCGATATGCCTGAGCTTTTACTCCTATCAGAGTGCACCTATACTCAGGCGCTGTGATATTTACAGAAGCTGCATTTTGCCAGGATAATTTGAACACCCGAATAAACTCAATGTCTAACGTGCTCACAGCTTTCTCCACCTGTGTTCCGATGGACTGCACAATCCTCAGGACAGATAGTTTTAAGCTATAGTTATGTTTGCCGCCACTTTCTAGCGTTGTAGAAAGCTGGGCATAAGTTGCTCATTTCCTTCATTCATTGACCGCGTAGTTGCATAGGTGCATCTGCCACGTGTGCACCTGCCGTTTCCAAAAAGAACAAGAAATTAGTTTTAGGGGAGAAGCTCCTCTTGCTCGGGTCCTGTCTCATCCCTCGTTGCTGCTGTAACCGGCACATTAATGATCATTGTGGCAGGATCCCCCTATGAATTGGCCAACCAAAAATTGGCCGAAGAGGTCAAAACGTTCAACGCGTTCGTTGCTACCCGACAAGGAGGAGAGGAAGAAGAAGAGGTTGTCGTTCGTCGCCTGTGAGCTCAAGACACGTACCGGGGGTACGCGACACAAGGCGGTCTGCAGAAGGCGACGGCCAAGGTGACTAAAATGTCACACACCGAATTCGCCAACTTACCCATGGAGATTCTCATCGTCCCAAACAGGCCCTACATAATCACCACAAACATCGACGTCGTCGACGTGCTTGCCAACGGAGCGGTGGTAAGCTTGACGTGTCGAGTCTTTATATGATGTGCGGGCGAATGTTTCACGGTTTTACCGATAAGCATTTTAGCTTCGCCTCTCTCATCATCATTCACTTCGTGGAGATGGCGGGATTTTTTTCACAGCGCAATTTAAAGGGACAGTGAAGTGATTTGTAAACATTGCGGGTTTACTGGCGCAAATTGTAGTCCGGAGTCCATAGACCATGTTTCGACCACTCTGAGCGCGTTTACGCGAATTTATTTAGTAGGAAAATCAATTCGAAAATGCTGTCCTCCTCTCGGCACCCTCGCCCATTCTTTGTGGCGTTTGCGTGTGACGTCAGGAGGAGATGAGCTGGCAATTGGCTGCGCTACTGCACGAGCCGGCTCGCCCACCTTTCGCGGCCGAGTCAGTCGGCCCAGCGTTTAGTCCGCCTGCCGGAGACGGGTCGTCGCAATTCGCTTGCTCAGTTGAAACTAAGCCGCAACACGTTTGTGAATGAAAGAATGTGCCTTTCTTTACTTTCTTAGTTTGTACACTGTATCAAGCTCCGAGTCCGGGTGCTCCACACAAGCGCTGCACAAGTGCACATGCGACGCTTCGCTGACTTTACGCTAGTAGGAAGACCTAAGGCCACTTGAAGGCGGGAGAAGAGTGAGCGAAGTCAATATAGGTACTAAGGAAATAAAATCAACTGAAACGTTTACCGTACAGCGCAAAACTAAGGAGCAGGAAGCACTGTTTTGCGCTGGGTGAACAAGCACAGCGGTCAGCAGCACGAGCGCACATCTGCGAACGCTTTTCCGTCAAAGAAATGCAATTGCTTGACGTGAGATATGGTGGAAATTTGGGGGACGCTTACTGCACGAACGCTATACAACAAATAGTCACATAAAGTACTTGAAATGCTAGAACTAAATAAAAGTGTAAACTGCTTATACATTATATACCTTATGTATCCAACCGCGGCAGCGCTGGCTCGTGGCCGAGGGGTCTCAGGCGCTGGAATTATTGCTTTGCAAGTCGCGAGTTCGAATCCCCGAGGGTACATGCTTTTTTTTTGTATTTTCGTTTGTGGCCGATGTTTTCTAAACTGAGTTCAGCATTTTTGGGCCGTAACGTTCACTGGTCCACGAGTGAGTTTGCAGAACGCGCGCAAACTGACAATGGCGCGTTAGCGAGTTCTTGTTGGCGTGCGGTTGCCACAAGCACCGGCTGCTTGCGGGCAGTGGGCACAGGCCTGAATCAGCACGCCCTTGGCGTGGTGCGAACACGCTTTTTACGATACAGGCATGAGTGAGGCAAGCTCCGATTATGCGGGAAAAGCGCATGGCATTTGAGCGTCTGCGGTGAGGCGGAGGGCATTCAACCCCTGCGTAGGCCTCGGCTAGGGATTTTTACGATTCCAAGCCGTCCTGGGAGGTTTATATTAGGAATTTGACAGCCGACATGGCAGAAACGCGGTACGGCGATTACTGAGATATCGAGAATGCCCATCCAACGATGCCGTCGGATGTCAAGAATGTTGTTTTACAGAACCGAAACCGAAACTTATTTGAATGCTAACCTTGGACATCGTCCAATCACGGTGCCACCTCCTCCAGACGTCACAGCCTTTAGTTGATGCGGCCGCCACAGACCGCGCGTTGTAGTTTTTCTTCTTTCCCGCTTTATAAAATGATAAACGACTTATCAACCGGATAAACGATGAAAAGTGTGTTAATTTGAGCCAGTCTATGCAGTGCAAGCAAAACCGGGAGCTTGATCAATTCACTTCAGTGTCCCTTAAAAGGTACCCTGCAGCACTTCTCTCGTACATACTAGCTGCTTTCAGAACGTAGTCAACAAGCGTATACAGAATACAGAATAGTAGGTCGCAAAGTACCGCAGGCAAGAATTACTGCTCTCTGCCCATCGGGCAACTTAGCAATTTGTTCAAGAAAAGTTTCTCCCTTTCCCTGTCTTGGCGTTCT
Organism: Haemaphysalis longicornis; assembly: GCF_048455015.1. Taxonomy (NCBI): domain Eukaryota; kingdom Metazoa; phylum Arthropoda; class Arachnida; order Ixodida; family Ixodidae; genus Haemaphysalis; species Haemaphysalis longicornis. The sequence continues at coordinate 91,064,702 of NW_027526422.1, forward strand.
TCCAGCGCTCGAATTACGTCACCACAGCGGTATAGCGGGTATTGGCAACCTTTATTTCAGTTGCATCAATAAACAAATTCGATAGCCACCTTAAAAAGAAAGCCACAAAAGCAAAGCACAAATGGAAGGCGGATCTGCTGCGACGAGCAAATCATGCCGTGCACCTCTCGAGGACGCCCGCTATGGCGAGTCATGTCGGGAAATTCTGCGAGAAGGGCATGGTACGGAGATTGATTTTCAACGGAAAACACCTTACTGCTGGTCTGTTGGATGGTTTTACGCTTGCCCTGCCAGGATAGACCTGTTATGATGTGGGTACGTCGGTCGTGCCGACAGTGCGGTAGAAGATTTTAGTAGACATCGGAGCCGACGATTGCCTCTGCTATGCCAGCGATTATGAAATTCCATGAAAATTCGCGGTGAGGGTTTTTTAGTTGGATGTTAAGGCGAAATAAGCCGTAGTCTTAACCCCCGAGGGATTCGCCGCACTTTGCTTAAAGGACGTGCACGGGCGCTTGTCGTGCAGAAGGGCTCATGGACAGCAGCAGATGTCTGAACCGCAGTGGATGTGGAACGCCGGCTAGTGACTTGCTCTGTGTGAAAAATGCGAAGGCCTCCAGGTGGGCAGCTCGCGGCCGTTTGTTTCTACTGATTACCGTTTGTGTTTTTCTGACGTTCGGCTTAACAGGGTAGTTGAAATTTCCGGGGCCTCTCACCAAAGCGACGATGTAGTAGCAGCAGCCGTTGCCATTGCGACGCGATGAGGCGGCATTGCGGTGGTGGCTTGGTGAGCGGTTGCGGAGACGCGACTGTTGGTGTTGATTCGGGTGCCTTCGAATCTTGTTCAGCTGAAGGGTGATGTCGTCGATACGGCGTACGAGCCCGGGGTGGGCTGAGGGGCGCCGATTTAACGGATGGCGAGTGGCGGCGACTGCAGAAAGACTTCGACGACACGATCTATGATCTTGGCGAATTGGTCTCGCGGAAGAGTCAGCTGAACGTGGAGGATGGCCTGTGCGTGTGATAGTAGGCGCTTAAGCCACAGGGTTCGCAGAACGGACTCTTCGACCCGTAGGCTGCCCGCGAGGGCACGCGTATGGAGCAGGAACTGCAATGGCTTGCGGTCTCCGTTCTCTTCGTACTGAAGTAGTTGACCTACTTTCTGGTGTTTCGAAAGTAAAAGCAATCGGATAAGTTCTCTCTTCAAATGCACGCAACTGTTGTTAGCCGGTGGACTTCCCTGTATGTCTCCCAGCTCAGTCACGTAGCGGGGGTCCACATAGGCGATGACGTAATCGTAGCGCATCCGGTACTGGGTTATACATGTAAAGGAAAACTGAGCCTCCACGTGTGCGAATCATACCTCAGGTGAGTAGGCCCAAAATTGCGGAAGCGCGATGGTGATGCGACAGACGTTCGGGTTAGCGATGGCCGGAGTAGTAGCAGCGCCTGCGTTGGCAGCGACCACTTGAGCAGAGCTTTAGGGGGCATGGTCGCATGGATGCGCAGCTGCTGTTCCTGAAGTTGCTGCTCTTTGTTCTTATTCATGTATTGCTTGACCTGCCTGTTGAAGTTGTTGGACTTGTTGGGGAACAGCGAGGGCTTCCGGGTCGCCCGTGGTGGTGCGGTATGTTCGATTTCCGGGCCACCACGTGTGCGAAAGCATGTCTTTAATGCTTCCATTCAGAAGACATTACAGCAACTGAGGATCCTTCGGGGTGCGCACACGGTCGTTTCTGTCCTGGAGGCGCGCTTAGCGCACATCGACACTTTCAAGATCACTTTCTCACACACTGTCGCTTGTGAGGCTCTAGTTACCGGAGCCAGCGCATGCATCGTGTTCTTATTTTCTCCAGCGCTTCTCTTGAGAAGTGCCCATGCAGTGCCGCATCATCTCACCACAACCTGAATGCTTCCTCCAAGGGCGTCGCGAAGTTTAATCGGCTAATGAATGGGTCCAAGCAAAAACGATTGTTTAAATCGACCTACTTCCCTGTTCGGTAAAAAACTACTTCATCGGCGCCATCCTGACGGTACATGGTATGCGGTAACTGAGCTCAGAAAAGTGAGCTGGAGTCGTCTTGGGTTAGTGCATGAGACCAGTTTTTATTTTTTCCCTGGACGACCAGTTTATTGCCCACCAAATTCTCAGTGACGTTTAAACTATAATATCCTGCCCTAGTGCAAATGATACCTTCACGAAAAATTTTAATGCAGCAGAACCCCATTGATATGTTCCTGTTTTATACACTTTCCATGAACTTGCGTTGCCAAAAACTGCTCACGTCTAGCTCCCATCAGACCATAATATTAGCTTCCCGTCTGCCACATTTCTGTTCCCGTTCTTACGTACTAAAAAAGTGCCCAGTTTCTACGTGACTCCTCAACGGAAACTTCACTGCTGCTGCTGTTATCATGTGGTGCCGCTTTAGCGAGTACGTGTTTCATCGTTCCGAGATAGGGCGGGCACTGACAAAGTGTAATGCGGACGAGAATTCCAAATAAGCTTCAGGGTTGTGCGAAGCCCGCCTCACGTATTCGGAGCACCTGTTATGCCGTCGATGGTGACCCAGCTCAGGTCGTCGAAAGCGAAGAGAAAATTAACCTCGAAACAATCTACCACGTAGCACTCACGTTCAGTGACGCTGTCCTGGCATTGGGTGCTTTGAGCACGTACTATATTTATAAAGATTGGTGGGCAGTGTATAAAGGCCACGACTTCTGGAAAAAAAGGTGTCAACCATTTTGTTTGAGTGTCAATTGAAATCACAGACTTTTAACGCGGTCCACCGCTTCTCTTTTGAACGTTCAGTGTAAGAGAAAGTGCTCACGAGCTTCAATTCACGAAGCTGAAATTGCTAGGTTGTCTGAAATTACACTTTCGGTACATTCTCATCTCAGGATTGCTTTATCTTTCATGTCTAGTGTTGAGCAAGTGTTATCGTATCGTTTATTACGTGTTTTATTGATCGTGCGTTCTTTCTACATGACCTTTTGAAAAAAACGTATCAGCGACGTTCTACTGTATGTATAATGAAGCTTCGGTTTGCCTGGCACTTCATCGTGCTATATTACAATTACAAACCAGTGCAGACATCATTACTAATGCTTACACATTGTTGAATCCCTAAAGTAAATTTTCCGTATTACAGTTCGGTTACGCATGATATTCCGGAATGCGCCGATGTGTGTGTTTCTTTTTCCCCACTTCTATTCATGCCCGTGCGAGAGTATGCGTGCGGGTGAGAAGCAGGAAAAAAAGAACTGGTGATTACTGCACTCCCTAATGTTAAATTTCTGCGCAGCGCGAACTGCAGCCTTCTCGGTCACTGCGTATATCTGCTACGTCTAAGGAAGTGATCGCATGATCATTGAACGCACGCCGGCGCGCAACTCTGCCGTTATTTCGCAGTGCGTCGCCGCCGCCGAGTATGTTGTTGCAAATTGCATTTGAACCTCCCGCGCAAATGTTACTTGGTTCGGATGAGCGGCGAACGGAGAGGAGCGCTGGGGAAAGTGTGAGAGGGAGGCAGTGAGAGAGATGACACCATTGCCGCGCTTGCCACCCTTTCCCTCCCACTTTCGCCAGACGCTCCTGTCCGTTTTCCTTCTGCCTCTCCTGCCTCGTTCGCTCACTCGGTTACGTTGAAATCGACGCCGCCGCCGCCGCCGCCGCAGCCGCCAAACCCAGGTACCGGGCGCCAAAGGGCGGCGTCCTAAAAGGAGTGGTATGCTTAAGTAAGTGCCTCACCATTTCACAAACCACAGGCAAAAGGATGGAGCTGACCGCTGTGTTGCTCGTGACCTCCGTGAACATGGACGCAGCGAAGCAGAGCACGAAAACGATCAGTACGTTTGGCAAAGCGTCCAGTCCTTTCAGGTGTTCCACGAGGAGTGCCGACAAGCCAGATTTCTGAAACGCGCAATCAGAAGGTAAAACATCCATAAAACAAAAGAATGTGTTTCTTCGTGGTATACTGAAGGTTGCTTTTAAAAGATTATTGTTTGTAGTAAACAGAATTTAAAAGTGAATGCATGAAAGTCGGGACAGCTGATTGACGAAGGCACACTTACAGGGACTCTGATACAGTTTTTCCAACTTTTTTAGGAATACATTTCTTTGAGAGCGTAGTCAACAAGTACATCCAGTACTTGGAACAGGGAGTAATGGTGTATGCCAGTCAAATATCACTGCTCTATGCCCATCAGATAACTTTGGAGCTTGCTTCAAAGATTGGTCTCACTTCCTTTGACTGGGTCTTGTTCGTGAACTTCATCCAACCAAACCTAACCCAAGCTATATCGCGACCATTGGCCGGTTTTCTTTCATTTGAAGCAATAAATGCATTCACTAGACACTTAACCAAAATCAAAATCAAAGCAAAAAAAGAAACTAGAAGCATATATCTTCTAAGATGAGCAAATCACGCCGTGCCGCTTTGCGTTGGTGGTAACCATAGTTAGCGCAGTGTTTGTAGACATGAAAGAAAGAATCACAGCTTTTATGGGCAGTGCTACAGCATCCTTTTAAATTAGCGTCGTCAATGTCCCTTTTTTTGCTTCACATATAACGTTCCGCCTCATAACGCACCATCCATACATCCCACGGGTCAAACACTGCTCCACAAAGTTTTAGAATTGCTTTGTAGAATTGCTTTCTTTGTTAGGTTTATCTCGCATTCAGACAGCCCGAGGGACCCACCTTGCATCCTTCGGCGAGGCACATGCCCCCGCCGATGAGAATCATGACCCCCCACTGCGCTCGGTCGCTGGCCTCTCGCCACGTGATGAGGGGCCGACTGCGCGGTTGCCCGGGGTTCTTGGGGATCACGAAAAGCAGGAACGTGGCAATCATGGCCGGAGCAGAGGGCTTTATATACCTGCAGGCAACCAGATCACCCCACGTTCACATGCCCTACCCTTACATAATAGCGGAATGGAGCCCTCAGAATCTATTCCAGCTGTGCATCGACTTGAATTCCCCGGCAGAAGGCTAGGTATACAGCAGCTAAACCGAAAAAAGAATTTGTTTCGGACAGCATGATTATTCTTGCTTCCCTCAGCTCAGCGGATGGCAATTTTTATCCCAGAATGCGATGCACTTGCCTAGCTCTAAGAGCGAAAGACTTGTCCTTAGGTACGTGCGTACGTCGTGGCGCATCCTCATTCGTCACCTCCTCACTAACAACGAGAGGGAAGAAGTCCTTATTCCAACTACTCTGGTTCGAGTCCCATGGCACATGTTGGCACATGTTGAGATCCCCAGGTGGTCAAAATTAATCCGGAGCTCTCCACTACAGTGCGCCTTGTAGCTTAGGTGTAGCTTCGGCGGTTTGAACCCCACAATCAATCGGTCAATAAATTAACACTAACTGCACAGCTTACCTTAGCAGTTCCTTGTTCAATAATTTTTCATTATGTGTATATGTATTGTTAACAATGCATGCAACCTGGAAAGGTCGTAAAGAATGATTAAAAAAATTAGTAATGCTTGGCAGCTAGACATGTCTTTGAAGCAGGCACTTTTGATGCGAGGAAGATCGGAGCAATTTACAAGGAAAACAAAGGAATAGGTCAAGAGCAGACTGCCCGTAAGACAGTGTCTTGAAAGGCGACATGTTTGGTTCAAACTTAATTGCAGCTCAAAGTGCGTCTTAGAAAGCGCTTCAGCCGCGGGCGTGTCGTTGGGCCACTTGTCGCTACTCCTCAATACTGGCTTGCTGAAATATTTGCGTCACAGTGAGGGCAAAGTTAGACGACTTCTGGGAAATCGGTACTCGCACGTTAGGCCGTGGGTGCTTCGAAGAGGGTCGAGGAGAACTAGATATATCTGCTTCCCATCACTCCTTCACAATATGTAACAATCGTTTACATTGGACTTTATGATAAAATATGAGGTGAATAATATGGGGTGTAACTTGCGTCTTAGAAAGCGCTACAGCCGCGGGCGTGTCGTTGGGCCACTTGTCGCTACTCCTCAGTACTGGCTTGCTGAACTATTTGCGTCACAGTGAGGGCAAATGTTAGGCGACTTCTGGGAAATCGGTACTCGCACGTTAGGCCGTGGGTGCTTCGAAGAGGCTCGAGGAGAACTAGATATATCCGCTTCGCATCACTCCTCCACAATATGTAACAATCGTTTACATTGGACTTTATGAGATATAGAGTTAATACAATATCAGAGTCCCACGGTCACTTCTGGTCTGCAGCCACAGGGACGAGTAGAGAGCACAAAGAGGTCAGGGGTTCTAGGATTTCACGGGCGACAAGTGGTCAAATGCCCCGCGGAACCGCACCCTCTTTTCTCATATTAGTCGTGAGCTTCACCCCTGAATATGGAATGATGAGCGGGACGAGAGCGGAAATTGCTGTCCAACGTCCTCGGGAGAGAGTGACAGATAAGCACAGAGTAGAGTACGATGGCAGAGATTTTGTTCCGCTCGAGGAACGGAGTGACGCTGGTGTGACATTTCCACCGGAATTAGGGGCGGAATCTTGGTATACTCGTCCTCAGCAGCTACAAACTTGCGCCCTCTGTTCGTCGCGTTAGAAAAGAGTGGACTGAGAGCAACATTTAATCAGTTGCTTGAAACAGGGCGCTGACGCTTTCACGAACACCCAAACGCCCACGCAAAAATTCACACCTCGAATTCTGTCGCATGTATTTAGACAAGATTTGACCATGGAAACACGCCAGCCTACCACTAAGCGTTCCCCCCGCTTTTTTAGAGAAGGACAATTTTTCTTTGTAGCTAACATTACGGAAGTTGTGATGATAAAAGCCTGATAGTACTTAATAGTAATTAACACGACGATCTTGAATCATTTCAATAAGGTAGCTATTCCTGATGTTATCGCACGTTTCCACAACCGAAATGCCAAAAATGGGTCTACGCGAAAAAGCAAGGACGCGTAGCAAAGAAATTCGGCGCGAGTGTCTGTTGAGTACAGAACTCACTAGAACCTTCTTAAGTTATTGGTGCGCAAAGGCCGCGAAACCACGAAACCAAACATGTCACCAGAAACATGTCCTACACAACTAAGTTTACCTGTACAGCTACATGCCTAAACTTACATGTGCCCATCTTTCATATTCCTGTCGGCACGCTCCCAGCATAGCCGATAGTTGTAAGTAGTTTCGTAGCCCCTCGAAGAACCTTCATATTCTTCATGGCAACATCTAGCCCAAACGAAGGTGATTTTCGCCTTAATCACCCTTTTCACACCAAAATGATGACTAATTGACTCTTGCTGATGCTAACAGAAAACGAAATGAAATGCTGGGCAGGAATGAAACTTGATTAGAATGTTGAATAAGATGTACGGCCGAAGCCAAAATGCATCACACGCTACCCTGGCAGAGTCATTAATCAATAAAGCAGGAACACTAGGGTATGAATCTGAAGAGCAAATTTCCACGGTTCGTTTCGGTGCAAGTTTTAGGCTGTATGGCTCACTTATAACAGTTATTCTCAAGCATCAAACATGGGGAATTTATGTGTGCTAAGACTGGGTTTTCCCCATAAAATTAAATGTTAAAGTTTGCGCCCTCACAGTGGGATTGTGTGTCTATATCTTAATGCTTACTTTTCGTAGGGAAGCAGCTCGGCCCAGCCGGGGAACATCTGCGGCTTCATGGTGAACCACAGGATGATCATAGATGCCATCAGGAACGTTACGCACCGTTCCTGGAAGCTGCAAATTATAATGTAAATACAGCATAAAAAACGTCGCCCGCATTGACTGCTGATTCAATCACACTCCAGTTCAGCTGACGACAATTCGATCCCATGACCACAAAAATTCAAAGGATACATCCTAAAGACAGTAACGATCATACCGCTCTTCACTAACCTCATTCCTATTCTTGCACCGGAAAGTGACATAGCTAACGGTGTTACAAAAGGGGATACTTTTTTTGCTGCGTACCAGATGACGAAGACGTGATTGCGAATTATTGCGACGTGCGTAAAACTAGATGCTTCTGTAGATAAAAAGGAAGAGCAGATCGCTAGCCTGCTACAATATGTGTTGTACTTTTATTTAGGGCAGAACGCCGATTTTTACCATCTTTCCCAAAATTTCATCCACTCCGCGTGACACTAAGGAAAATTAACTGAAATTCATCGTCCAGCCCAAAACTTACCTTTCCCATCATTCATATGCTGAGGAAACCGGGTTGTTCTCTACGGTTCTACGGGCAACGAATTATTGCTGTCAGTGGATAAAACTCATAGTGATTCCTCATTGCGTAGAAGTGCCACTGATATATCTGTCGACCAAAATTTTTTTTCGCTTCATTGACAGACTTCAAAAACCTGCCTAAGAGTGGGTTTCATTTATTTCCTAATGAAGGAGATCGCCAGAACACGAGCACAGAACTCAAAAGAAATAGCTGCACATACTCGCTCAAGCCCACGGCAAATGCTGCACTAATACAACTTTTCACAGAAATTTCGAGCGGCTGTCAGTCCTAACGTGACAAGGGTAAAAAATGCATATAGGAATAGCCTCAGTCCTGCGGCCTTGCTTTAATGTATCACAGGTTTTTTGCTGAATTTTATAAACCACATCAAGGTTTTTCGAATATGCAATGGTAAACGTGATTCTCAATAATACATCACTTCTACAAATCCAATCTTAATTTATAAAAAAAAATTTACTGAAACAACGATTTCTCCACGTCAGCAGCTTCGCAAATTTCCCCCTCTTTTCGCACCTACCCCGCGCCCCAAAATTGAAAATAAACCGATAAAATTTGAAAAATATTGCCATAAATACTTTTATATTTGCACCCACCATACGCCGCGTTCGGCAGTAAATATGGAGAAATTATGTACTTTTACTATTCCACGGGCAAAAATCTCGTCAATCAAAATCACCTGCCTATATTCCAAAAGTAGCACTGGCTGTCTTCCCGATTGGTGTGATGGGGTCTGCTAAATCAGTGTGATTTACGTCTTTGACGCATTTTTGTTGAAATTTAGTTTTCCTCAACGACAATCCCTTCCTCTCCCTCCCTCAAGCCCTCCTCTCAAGACCCATTTTGCCACCCTGTCTTATGACATTTTGCCGAGGCTTAATAGAGCGTGACCAACGGGCCCGTTGGTACATAATACAAAGATGGCAGTGCAAACTGCGCTTTTTGTTTTGACGTCCCGTGTCCGTATTATTTTTTTAACAGCGAAGCTGTTTAGCCATTCGTTGAATACGGCGTTTCACAAAACTCAATACAACAGTATAAAGAAACGAAATCAGTGGCACCGGCAGGATTCGAACCTGTGTCTGGTAGATCAACGGAGTTACTGTCAGTCGTCTTACCCCTTTTTTTTCTTTATTGCCAATATCCGACAGCAACAAATGGCACCAAATACCATGACAAAGAACAATCACAGTAATGCCACCATGCCCCCCAGGGCCGGGGTTGTCATTTAGAATTCTCTAAGGGCAGTTAGGGGTTAAATTTTTGACAACCGCTCTGGTGCAGAGTTCCCTCCAACAAACTTTGAGTCACTTTCCTGAAAAAGCTGTCGCGTTGGTAGCGCGTCAGCATCTTTGACAGTGTAATGTTGTTTGGCCTGCACAGCATTTAGCGTTCGCGCATGGCTTGTCAGTCGTCTTACCCATTCCGATACGACCCTTTATTTATTTGTTGTCACACGGCGTCCTCACTCGGCTGTGTCTGTGGGGAGAGGAATCACGCAACTTGCTAGACACAGAACCCGTGATAGGGAACGCGTTGCACCAGAACCAGAGGTGACCTAGTTTACTTGTGCGCTTTCCGCTCGTTCGTTCGTTCGTTCTGTTCCTTCGATTTGCTTCTTTTTCGCCGTTATTTCAGCAACAAAGATGGAGTAAAGGTTGTAACGGCAGTGAAAAAGAAGAAAATTGGCTACAATCGTAAACTTAAACCGTCGTGATGGTTGTGAACGTTGCGTACGGCTTCACTACCTTCAAGTCTTACACGTAGCTCCCTTCATTTGTTGCACTGCCACCTTTAAATACACGCACAGATAACACCGAAACAAGATTTCTGCAAAGCCACACCGCTACCGAACTAAAATACATCCTTAACGCAAAAAACTATAAAACCTTACCTCATGGGGCCTAGCTCTTTGTACCGCCGCATGAGGTCTTCCCGAACTTTCTCTTGGGATGCTTCACCGGATGGGCTCTTGCTGCGTCACATGTTCGAGGGAAATCAGAGCTTGTGTAAGGCATGTGTAAGGCACAAAAGAAAATCAGAGCTTGTGTAAGGCATAAGTGCACCAATACACAGCATGCATTTATGTAACGCTGTGTGCTTCTTTTCAGCGGATTTGAAAATTAGCTCTGCCAGGAGTCCGACTTGAGCTTTCGCGAAACTGGTGATAAGTTACACGGTGGTACGGTAGTATTTTTATTAAAACCCCACTAATCGTGACCCGTAGCCCTTAATTTTTAGTTAGTCGAATTTGTCGCCGCGGCACATCCTCAACGTTCTTAATGCCTTCTCCATTAACCCCTTGAATACTATGAATCATCTTGGCGGCATTATTTGACGTTTCTAGCAGGTGAATTATTCCACCCAGCCATCCCCGCTGCAACATTGTTTCTCTAAAGGCACGTCGTTAAGTTTTATTGCATGGAACATTGAGGAATAATCAAAATGAAGAAGACGAAATGAAGAATGTCATGTTTATAATAGCACGTTTAGCCTCAGTGCAACTTTTTTTCCGTCGCGTTAGACTGCTTGCTTCAACACTTCAACAAGTTATACGTAACCCGCGCTTTGTCTGCACATCTGGCGCCATCTACTGTTTCGCTTTGAACATTCGCGCTAGGATGAGTTCGATGTTCGGTTGCCGTGGTCCAGAGATAGACTTACTGTTTCTAACCTCGCCTTTAACACTAAACGCTCTCTCTCTCTCTCTCTCTCTCTCTCTCTCTCTCTCTCTCTCTCTCTCTCTCTGGCGCTAACAGCTTGAGTTTGAACCCCCCGCATTGCAGGAATTTTGTCAAGTACCCGCGATTTCATTTTGACGTGAAAAAATGTTTCCGTAGATCGATTCCACCGATTTTCTCCCGTACACAAGTAGAGCTTAGAATCTGTTAGGTTTTGGTCCGGCGCATATGCTATCGCCATGTCTATGCAGTAAGAAGCACTTTTTCTGAACTCTTGCGGGACGGAATCCAGCATCTCCTCTAAAATGTGTAATTTGTTTTACTCGTGACCTGACGACGGGTAATACGGGTCACTTCAATGAGCGCCTCAAAACGCTCCGAGAACTGCGACCCGATTCATCCGACGGCTCAGCGGGTAATTTAAGTCTAATTTGGGTTAGTCATAATCTAGGTTACTACTTAATTTAAGTGCGAGAACTTATACTTGCCACGGAGTCGTTTCTTTTCTGATATTGGGCATTAAATGTGTATAATACTGTAACGACAGCATGCGATGTATTTGTACAGAAAAAATTGACTTCATCGTCTTTACAAGAGTTTTCATGTATCTTTGTGTGATTTAAATATCCTTTTCCGTAACACTTCAGAGCGGTGTCAAATTATAACACCAGTTGCGCAGACGACAGTTTCCGGAAGCTTATTCCAATCGCCAATTGTGCGTGGAAAAAAGTTGATTTAAAAAGCGAGGTGCGGCAATGAATTTCTCTATTCTTTGTGCTATTGTCTCTCCTTTTTGATACGTAGGCAGGTGGTTTTAAATAGGTCTGGTAATTAATATCTGTTTTATTGTTAGCTATCTGGTTGAGGAATAGTAGGCATCATACTGTGCGGCGAGTGTGTAAGCAGTCCCAAGACAGTGCCTTTTTTATTGCGGAAACACTGCTATTCTTGTCGAACGAACCAGTGACAAAGCGAGCAGCACGGTTTTTGAATTCCTTCTAGTTTGTTATCGTTATAACAAATCAGCGTTTTACACAGGGTTATCAATGTTCAACATATTCTCACCAAAGATTGTCATGATAAACCTGGTAAGTATTCACGCTACACCTGCTTACCGGAAGCAGAAACGTGGACGGCGTGCGCTGCCGATATCATGAATACCGTTCTCATTTCTCATTTTTGTGACAGCTGTCAGACGACCGTTCGAATGTTGGAACAAGAAAGTACGCGTGGCAGCCTCCAATAACTTCCTTACCTTCCCTTCCATTATCAGGGTATGAAAAAGACGAGCAGTGCGTATTTGGCTCCCGAATCGCAAAGCGCTTTGATAATATCTTAGAAAACAACGCCCATTCGGGCAACCTGTCCTGAGATGTGTAAAAGCTGCTTTCGGAGTCATGGTTGTTATACGGGGCGGCAGAAGACAGGTGATGACAATTTCATACTTACAGTGCTCGCCTCGCTGTGAACTGGAGGTAGATCCAGCCGATCAGAGCGCATATGAGCATAGTAGGCACGTTGTACAACATCCACGTGGCGAATGTTAGCTCGGTCGAGCCCGGGAATAGACTGCGTGGCACAAAAAATATGCGGCGATCAATTACTTGTGTCTCCGGGTCTACGCATTCAAAAGCTTTTCGCAAGCAACCCTGGTGGCTCAATGGCTAAGGCGCTGTGGTGCTGAACCCAATGACACGGGTTCTATTTCCGACCACGGAGGCCGCTTTTTCAGGTGGAGAAGAAATGCAAAAATGCTGGTGTGTTGAGATCTCCACGCACGTTAAAGATCCCCAGGTGTTGTCGAAATTAATCTGCAGACCTTCCCTACAGCGCCTGATATCCCAGGTGCAGCTCCGGCGAGTAAACCCCCGAAATGTGATTTTTTAAGAAGGTGGATTTACGCAGCGAACCATTTACCCTGTGGACAGGACTGCATGCATTCATATGAACACGTGCTACATGTATAAATTCAGGCGCATTACGTTGGCTTCCAACCTTCGAAGCGACCGCTTTGTAATATTGATTCCCTGTGTAGGTATTGTTGCTGAGGAGTTAGCATTAAAACTGGTGAATTGACGGGCTGTACGCATACGCAATTTGTATGTTTCTTACAAATTCACTTCTGGTATCCATCAAAAAAGTTTAAATGATGTTCTTGTGGTGTGACAGGTACGAAACCTTAAGTCGCACTTATTCGGTGAATCCAAACATTCTGAACAGAAGAAAATAAATCTACGATTAAATCCTGCAAGAATCACATTATTATATCGACTTCCCGCTACACTGCATTCGAGGGCACGCATGAATAAAGTTAACACAGCGCAACTAAGACAGATGCCCTGAGAGCGAGTCAAAATTCCAAACGATAAATCTGTGTACGTCGGCACTGTAGAACTTCATGAAAACCTCGGCGCAGACTACGCGATTCGCGACTCACTCGTCCATGAGTCCTTTGAGAACAAGGTTGGGTCCGGTCCCGACGAGAGATCCAGTGCCTCCAATATTAGCAGCGTAAGCCACTGACAGCAGCATTGTGGTGCGCAACGCTTTCTGACGGGACTCTGACCTGGGGAAAATGTTCAGGTAGAAAAGGAAGTAAACGTGTGGTCGGAAAATTGAATTAAAAGCTGTATTTAGAAGCTGGTAAAAAACGCCAGTAACGATGAGGGGGTATGCCCTAGTTTTTTTAAACCGTGACAAATCGAAACGGCTTAATAAGTAGTAGAAAGTACTTGAAATTTTAAAGTTGTGCACACGCGATATGTACTTAGGGATACAAGAAAGCTGACGTGCTTGCACAATTAATTCGTCTCCTTGTGTTTTAAAAATACCTTCGTTAGATGTGAGATTTCGGTAACCACAGTACATGAATTCACGGAAGAGAAGCCATAAGATGCGTGTTTACGGTTTGAGCGAGTTATACGTGCAACGAATGGTTTAGCATTGTTCATATAATATAGAGAAGTCCTGTGGTGAGTAAAAAAGTATTATACGTATCGGAATGGGTAAGAACCAAAATGGTTGTTTTCGTAATAAAGCAACGCGTCTTTTCCAGTTACGAAGGCCCGGCTAACACTCTGATAAGATAGTAATTATAAAGCAGTGTTAGAGTACTAGAAAAATGTAAAAACATGGCATAGAGGCAAACACTTTATGGTGAACTTAGAAGTGACATTCTGCGGAGTATTTAGGCACTGAATCCAGAAATACGCATCCATCGCAGATACTTCTTTCGTTTGTTTGTGGTTTGCGTGGTGAGGGCTTTCAAGATCTTTGCAATTAGGACTCACGTTTGAAGCAAATACTGGCATCTAGAAACTAGCCACTAAATTATTCGGTGTGGCAGTGTTATTTTTGTCGGTAGTAGCTCAAACATGTACGTTTTCAGGCATAACAAAATTATCATTTTGTGGTGCATCTAAAATTATTAGAGCTCTAAAAATACACGCTTCAGGCTCTTTTTATTCAGTCTTACACGCTGAAGTTAAAGCGTTAAGCCTACCAAAAACCGCAAAAGGTAGATCTACTGAATGTACACAGTTGCAATCAATGGCCAATTTATATCTTCCTGTAAATTTGCCTTTGATCAAAGTGTTTTGGTTCCTTCGAGAAAAATATCATTTCTTTCAATTGTCTAGAAGAAATGGCATGGCTTATTCGAAAAAAAAAGCAATTGTGTGGGCTGTGTAAACAGACTTCCGCTAAACTACAACTTCGCGAAAACTACATAAAGGACCTCCCGGTATGGCTTAAGATGCGCTCTGCCGCTAAAGCATCTTGGCCCTCATGCGCGGCATATAACAGTGTACGAGCAGCTTTCAGTTACATAAAAGATGAAATTTGTGATGTCGGGGTAGGTTCTGTGTAGTACATGGATGCTCTTGTATTTAAAGCACCGAAATATTATTTCAGGAACTGAAGGCGAGGAAAGAATGTCTGTCGGAGGACAAGAAGAAATGCAAAGCGAATAAAGAATTCCTTTAGTGTTGTAAAAAATTCCGGTCATCGCGAAATGATTAATACGAAAAGAAAAAATTATACAGACGTGGCAAGTTTTGGCTTTGCGACGCTACAGATATTGCTTTTTATAACGTTCTAAACATTCGCACTGTCACTATATCGCCTACGTCTTCTCCCTGCGAGTTTTAACCCGATTACCAGTCTTACTGTTTCTTCAGCTGTCAACAGGAGCTAGGGGAACTGGTTTTTGGAAAAGCATCAGCTAGTGCACGTTCGACGCAGCATTATTTGCAGAATGATCCCGTATATGACTTCATCATCTAATATGTCACAGCAAATAAGCACAGTGACTACATCACTCGAAATGAAATCAGGAAGGAAACGACTGTTAAAACGAAATGAAAAGCCATTAAGTGGTCTTGAACGTAGGGAACCACTCCTACTTTATAAGGCTCATTAAAGTTTCGTACTACTACTACTACTAGTCCAAAACGCAACGCATCTCACATCTGCGATATTTTGCTGATATTATAATTATACGTTTGGTTTCTCGCAAAATCAGCCGCCACGTGTGAACTATACTCGCGAAAGTCGTTTTACGAAATAAAATTAGCAGCAGTTTACAGTTTAGTTTATAAAACAGTTTACAGATGGTTTACGGCTTACAGACACCTCGCGACAATGCTTGCTTCAAATTCAGAAGCAAGAGTTTTGTAATGACTATTATTTCCAGTTCTTTTCAAGCATTTCAACTTCCTCGCGACACAATTTACCATACAAATAAAAAGCCGTCATGTCATACCCAGATTTGGCCGATGTTGTCAAAGCCTTGCTGGATTTTGTTATGTCCTTGCAAAGATCTACCTGGTACCCCACGTCCAGTGACTCGAGGTCTGAACCTAAAATAAAAAGCAAACTACCTGACGTGATAGGCCGCAGGAAATAATACTGGCTCATTATAAAAAACAGCATCACTGACCGCCTTCTAGACACTGCCGTATGCGCTTCAGTCACAAAGCAAAATGGTACGCAAAGCACAATTTTAACGCACAAAACATAAAGGAAATGCAAAAGCCGCGAATAAACAGTCGTGCTGCTTGATATGGGAGGTAGTGTTCAATGAAGTCCTGTAAGATAAAAGGACAATTCAAATACCGACCAAACACTTGCAATATAATGGTCACAAAATTTGTGGATATTTGCTAAGTTAGCCCAGATCGACAACCGTATCATACCTGCCCACTCGACAAAAACAAAGAACCTTCTGAAAAAACACCGTATACAACATAAAAACAAAGCACCAGAAGTTCAAGGCTAAGCGCAACCAAGCAAGTGCTTCGAGGGTTCAATGCCTACTTGTTTCGTTAGTAGACGCCAGAAAGGATATCCCGCTTCCGCCTATTGAATGGCACTAGTTGTACTGATGGAAGAGGAGAAAAAGGGCATTCAATTTCAGTCGTCACGGCATGCCGCGAATTGTGTGTGACAGTTATTGGAGCTCCGAGGCCAAACCTTCACGCCTGGATGACATTCTCTTTCGCCTTTGGCCTTTTTATTGGCTATTTAAGAGGTATTTGTACACCACCGCAATGGCCTTCACACCCAAGCTGAAAATGGCCAAGTAATTTCAACACATACAATCTCCCTTCCGATTTCACAGCATGTCGTTTTCAGTGTTCACAGATAGCGCTTCTTAAAAATTATTGCTCCAATGGTCCTTCTTCAAAACACATGGAGAAAAGGGATTTCCTTCTAAAATAACATTGCTATTGTGTTGCAACCTGCTAAGGCTTGACGTTGGGCTAGTTGGGCACACATTATTCACACTAAAAACAGCGCAGGGACTAGGACGGAAGATGTGACAAACTAGAGCCCGGTCCCTATGTTGCGCAGCTCCGCCGAAAATATTCTGAAAAGGGTAAACACTAACTTCACAAAAAACCGGCCCCAAGAAGATACATCCAAGGGCCGCTTAAACGTCATACCCTACGTCCATAGGGAATCACACCTTCTGAAGAAGATCGGGGGTAAGGCAGGAGTAAGGACGGTTTTCTCAGCGCCCAACAAACTGGCGTCTTTGTGCGCCAAGGTAAACTGCAACGACAGCCCAAGAGCCGTATGCGAGAAGAAGCATGAAACCCAGTTTGTGAATTGTGCGGACAAAGTGCTGTATGAAATCCCACTTTCATGCGGACGAGTTTCCGTAAGCCAGACTGGTAGATGCCTGAATCATCACCTGAGAGAACATGCCTACACCACGCGCACAGGAACGGATAGCAATCTTGCAATACATTGCAATAAATGCGAGAAAAGTGACTGCCATCCAAAGTTGAAAGAAACGCGCGTTTTGAAACGCTATCGAGACGCTCGCTCCCGGGAAATATTGGAGGCCTCACTGATTGGCATTCGGGAGAACAATGCGTGAACACGCCATCAATTGCCCTTTTGGAAAGAGAGGTGGCATATCTAGCCACTTGAACCTCACTTGTACCAGATAGCAAACTTGACACCAAGTCTGCTTTATCCTTGATGTAAGCTTCAATTGCATACTTGGAGAGATATCTTATCCTTGAACGGCGCATGCTTGCAACCAGTCGTCTTTTATTGTATTTAATAATAAATCTTACTTCAGTTGTTCGTCAGCGTTCGACTTTTCATTTCTTCGATCCTCGACCCTGCGCTGTTTTTTAGTGTGAATATTGCAACGTGGTTTGGAGAACGAGACAAAAAAAATTTTACTGGGCTACGAAGTGAGAGTGGAGCCATAGGCCGGAAATCCATGTGTAGAAACCTTCGTATCATCATCGATGCTGCACCGATGCCATCATCATCATCGGTTCCGATAATCACGCGGGATGCCCGCTCGAGCTGCTTCATCCTTTTGTATAATCGCCAGTAAAGCTAGCGATCTACTCGGTAGCCCCTGTCTGCATGGAGGTCATTGTCCCTTGGGCTTAGAGTCCCACAATTGGTGCCGTAAAACCGGGGGATTGACGTCGCAGACGACGAGCAGCACGGCCGCTACCGGATTACGACGACTACTGATCCGGCGGACCAGACTCTAGGAGCCCACGATGACCTCTATTGCAAGGTAGCTACGGCGGCGAAGCACACTGCGAGAGAAGCTTGAAGGCATCGACGGAACGTCGAAAAGGGCCTTGGGAATGGAAATCTTATCATGCAAATGGATATGTCTATTTCTCTGGAACGGATCGAGTTTCTATGCCGACAGATCCAGAAACTAGACGAGGACATTTATATGGGCACCTCCGATGACCTTGTCGCAGTGGCAACATCGGACGAGGTGACGTTTAACGACCGAGTTGTGACTTCGTTTTCGGTCAGGAGAACCTCCGAGCGGTGAGCTTACCTTATGAGTTTACCGGTGAGTTTAGTTTACCTTATGAGGCAAGCCCATCGCCTTCCCGAATCGTAGCAACGCGAACGAACTACCAGTCCTCGAGTTAACTCGCTTTGATGGAGACTGACGAAACTGACTTCAAATCTGGAACCAGTTTGAGATTACAATACACTCTATCCCTGAGCTTCACCCTGCGGAGAAATTCGAATATTTAGCAAAGCGTTTAACTGGAAAAGCCGCTTCCGCAATATCTGGAATGGCTCCGACAGAGCAAGGTTACAAGGACGTGATAGCAGGAGACCAGGCGCTGCTTATGTGGGATCATATGCAAGCCCTCATTGAATTGAAGCCGGTTGCTTCATCTTCCGACGTAGATGGATTGTGAAACCTCTATGACCACGTTCAAGTTCATTGCAGAAGCCTAAAAGACCTCGGGACGAGCCTAGTACATACTGCTCCATGCTTAGATAGATTCTGCTCCGGACGCTACCTCCAGATCTGTTGCTTAGATATCATCAGTGGTCAAAGATGACCGTGACAACCACCATGAATGTTGATCCTTCGCAACAAATTGATGTCCACTAGAAGAACTTTGAGCAGCTCATGACTATTTTTTTTTGGGGGGGTGGGGGGGGGGTGGGGGGCACGAACTTGAATGCTGAGAGAAAATGACACCGATTACGTGGAACTACGAGTTAGGAGATACCAATTCGCATCATCAGCATACATGTCCCCAACTGTCATCCGCCGCATCTCTGCACAGTATTACGTCTGGGATGAGAAAATGCCTGCTTTTTTCCCACGCACAACCCAGCGCCTTGCTCCTCTGAATCGATAACTTTAGAAGAGAAGAAGGCGCGTCTCTTTTGAGAGGGACGTTGATATCGTTGTTTGAGCAAGGGCATCTTGCTAGGCATTGCAGGACAAAGGTCCGCTGCCAGCAGTGCTCATGGCGACATGCTTCTTCGATGTGTAACGAAGGCCAAAGGATGAAAGTTAGCGAGGGCGTCGCATAACTCCAACTTAGCTGATGAACAGACACAAGAGGTCTGTTGTGCTCCTCCAAACGCTAACCGCCACCGTGTAAGAACTGGCAGCACAGTTAAAAGGCAGACTTCTTTTCGACGGAGGCAGTCAACGGAGCTTTATCGCGACGGATGTGTCCAAAAAGCTGGGTTGCAAATTTGTCGGAAAAGAAACCCTCGCTGTAGGAGTATTTGGTGATACAAGACGATTGCAAACTCGCTAAGGTCATACCCATATTCAAACCAGGAAATAAGCAGCACCCACAGAACTACCACCCGATACCACTCACCTGCATTTGTTGTAAAATGGTTGAGCACAGTATCACTTCGCACTTTTACAATAACCTCCAGTAAAGCTGTTTTTTTAAACAACGTGGATTCAGGAAAGGCCTATCGTGCGAGACACAGTTATTTGAATTTACGACTGGCATGCATACTAATACGGACAATAGCCAGCAAACTAATTGTATATTTCTAAATTTTTCGAAAGCATTTGACCGTGTACCCCATTGGAGCTTAAAGGGGCCCTGAAAGGCGTTTTGAGCACACTAAATTGACTAGCGCAATCGTTAGATTGGGTCGTCAACATCATCTGTGCCAAGTATTACTCTTTTACGCGCAGCGGAAAGCTCACACTTTTGTTGCAAAGTTTGTCGCTTTTTTCTCACCCTTTCCTTCGTGTTTTTGGACGCCGCCATCTTCACATGTCTACATCATCGATTCCCAGATGTTCGTCATGAGCTAGACATCCTGCTATTGGGCGGCTTTTTCACGCACTTCCGGCAAAGAGATGAGTCGTCTGCACAGCGTCGGCTCGCCGGCTGATCTGCCAGCAGAGTGCCGGAGTGCTTGGACATTTTACGACAAACGAAACAAGTGTAAACAAACGCTTAACCGTTTGTATTGAATGCAACAGGGCCATAACACGACATGAATATTCTCTTACTTGAGTACGTTCCTTAAAGAAAGCGTTGAAGCCCCGTGGCACTTCTTTCTTGCAATCGCAGAGAACGCCCTGAGCCGAATGCCCGGGTTTGACGCATACATTTTATTCAACTTCCTAACAATCCAGAGATGCGTTTCGAACGAACACAACGTCACAACATGCGTTGCAAGTCCGAACCGCGATTGACAGACGATGGGTTGCCTCCTCCTGCCCCTCGTAAATTCGGCACTCACCTCGCGCGCGGTTTGCGGGGACGAACAGCAAGTCACTTAACTCTGGCGTACAAGCCGAGATGGCTTTTAGCCACGCACACTTGCACATACCCCATGCGAGGTTGAGTCGTACGCCGCTTGAGAAAGATAATCCAGACCATGGGAAGCACTATCCACCCGCAGAAGCACAACGTCGCATTTCATCGCGAAACAAAGGCGTCCACAACACACACACCGTCGCCTACTGTAATGCCAAACGCATCTCGCACTTCCAAATAGGAGTGAGTAGTATGCTTGCAGTGCCCATATGCCGCGAGGTGGGGCCCCAAGCTGAACCGGGATCAAGCAACCGTAATTGACTTCTAGAGCGGTTTGTGCCTTGTTGCCAGGGCAACCGATGTTTGATATTGTCAAAGAAATGGTGCTCGCTCCAGCGCTAGAAAGCTCAGAGCCGCGGTGGAGCATATTTTGCCAACGTTTCCGCTCTCCACCACGCGTCGCCCCAAGCTGAACTGGAGTTTTGTGCACGGGTTCTGTAGCGGTTTAAAATGTATTTTTCACATGCCGCCGGCAGGAATTACCACCGCCACAAAATAAGACCCGGCACCAGCGGGGCCACATCTGATACGGCGCTTTTTGGATAAACAGTGCGCTGTGCATCCAAGGGAGCGAGCGCAGGATCCTCCCCGTGCGGCTGCGAGTTCGCCGCCGATAATAAGTCGCGTGCCGCCGATAGCAAAGTTCTGCAGCAACGTACACCGCGAAAGGGCAAGGCCAGGCCGCCGCACACATGGGGCCAGATTTTTCGTTCGCTTTTCCAGCCTTGAGCGGAGTGCGAGATTCATGGTGTCAACAAAGCTTGCCCGTAGCAGACGGCTGTGTGAGCAGCGCAATAGCGGAAGTACGTCACCGCCGGGGAGCGCAGCATCATGGGAGGGAAGGCTCGCTCGCCGTCAACAGCGGAGAGTACGTTGAAAGGAGGAGGAAACGCGGCGCGACGATAATGCGCGGTTTTTGATTTCCGATTTCTCAGCTAATACTCATCGCTTCAACAAAATTCTTGCGGGAGGAGATTGCTAATACATTGCTTTATTTGGTTACATGTACATTCACGCATCGGCGGAAGGTATTTCAGGACCCCTTTAATGTCTAAACTGTCTGCTCTTCAATTAGATTCAGTAACCCTTTCATGGCTTCGCAATTTTCTTTCACTACGACAAGTTTACAGCTGTTAATATTTTAATTAATTCTTCCACATCTTACGTAACTTCCGGTGTACCACAGGGAAGTTTTCTTGGTCTCTTACTCTTTTTAATATACATAAATGAATTTCCCCTTAATATATCATTTGGCATAGAATTTTTGCCGATTACTGCATTATCTACCAATCAATCAGCAGTACTGATGATCACCTCCCCTTCAAAATGACATGAACATAATTTCTAATTGGCGTAACACATGGTTAAAGTCACTAAACGTATAGAAGTGCAGTGTTCTCTCCTTTACACGTAAGCGTGAAAAATCAACTTTCGGCTATCACATCAATAGCACCCAACTGACTCGCATTTCATCCTGCCCATACTTAGGCGTTACACTCACAGAAGGTCTTTCCTGGAGTAACCATATCGACATTCTCTACGCCAAGGCTTCCAGATCAAGGTTTCTTGTGTTCGAAATTTGCGTCATGCTCCTTCTGGCATTCGTAAACTAGTTTGCACAACATACGTTCGAACACAACTCGAGTCTGCGTCCCCCTTCTGGTCCCCATACCATCAATATTTGATTAACAAGATTGAAGAAATCCTGAATAGAGCTCCAAGGTTCATTTCACGCAATTACAGGTGCTCCTCCAGTGTAACAGAAATTAAACTAAATCTTGCACTTCGCCCGCTAGATGTTCGACGCAACATTTATCTTTTATGCCTTTTTAACGAATATGTTTACAATGCAGCACACTCAACGCTACATCTTAAAGCCCCGACTAACATTTCACGTATGGTAAATAGTCAACATAGTTTTTCCCGCCAGTACGGCAAAACAGATGCATTTAACTTATCCGCACTTCCCTTGGCCATCAGGCTTTAGAACGGTTTTTCTCTTAACATTGCCGCCGAATCTGAGCACGACGCATTCCGTGACCTTCTTCATGCCCACTTTTTTCCGTAATATTGTACCAACCTATTATCACCATTTTATGTGAATTTTGTGTTTTTCCATTTTTGCGTTTCAAGTGTACGTTTACTCTTGCCTCGTTTTTATGTTGAATATGTGGTATGTTATTCCTTGTTTGCGCAATATATAACACACGTGGTCTTTGCATTTCGCGTTTCTCAAGATATGTATTTACGACCAATTTCTTACCCCCTTTTGCTTGGACTGTCCTCCTTTTTTGTGCTTTTTCAAATTTATTTTTTCATAAAATACTGCAGGCCACAAAAAGTGGCCCAAGAAGGAGTGGGAGGTGTTCCTTATGTATCCCCCAATGCCCTGTCAGGGCCTGTAAGGTACTTTAAATAAATTAATAGAAGGGCTCCGAAACAGAACCTGCATTTTGACTCAGTTATTTCAGTCTGTATTTTTTGTTGTTGCCAAAAATAGCTCCCTTCTGACAGAAATTCATCCACTTTGAAGTCAGGCGGGAGCGATGAAAGACGACGCTTACTTTCAACGTCCTTGGAGTGAGACTTGGAGGCCGCGTGCATCTGGTCGACGACCGCCATGACGATAGGGGCCATAATAGATGCCGATGCCGTGTTAGGAATCCACATAGACAAGGACATAGTGACCACCATAAAGCCCAGCAGCAGCCTGAAACGACACATAGGACAATGCTTAAGAGTACCATTGAAAGTTATTTCAGTCGGTATTTTTTGTTGCTGCCAGATATAGCGCCCTTCTGACAGAAATCCCTACACTCTGAAGTCAGGCAGGAGCCATGAAAGACGACGCTTACTTTCCACGTCCTTGGACACAATGGTCCTCCGTCTCGTTTGCAGTAGCAGCACATAAATACGTAATTACACTAGGACATTACAAGCAGACCATTTCTGAGCGGCTAATGGGATTTTTTTAAATGTAGTAGTACGGGAGTCTGGGTACGTAATCTTCTGCAAGGATTGAAGTCAGTTTCTTGGAGCCTTATTTTATTCTTGTTTGTAGTGTTTTATCACAGCGTGTAATATGTGCCTAGATTATGCAAATACGTTTTTTCGCATTTATGTCCGTACGTGCCGTTGTCACGAAGCACCCCAACCTCAACTTACACCTTCCCGATACAGGCTAGTGGTTGGAACCAAAACTAAAGCAAACTGTTGATGATGCAAGGTGCTGCACATTGTCTTATGGCTCCCCGCAATTCCGCTACTTTATACGTTACAGAAGACAATGTCATCGTGTTCAGTGTTCCAAGCAGTTCATCCGCAAAAACTGCCTTTATTAAATTTCAGTTGATTATTGTGCCGGCGTATTTGTCGTGAACCAGATCCTAGAAAAATCTGCGGAAAGAATTTCTGCGATCGCCTCCACTATTACTTGGTAGGTGCTCTTGTTCTGCGCTTTGGAAAGTATCGTTGCCTCAAGTAACATTTCTTCCTGGGATCTGCTCGTAGTTTTAAACAAGGTGCAGATGGCCAGCAAACCGCACAGCTAGAGCGAAGACACTCTTCTCGGTTTTGTTACTGTCCATACTTAAGATAACTTGCAAGGTCGATTTTGACCAGGAGCTGTACACAAACTAGTGAATGCTGGAGCTATTTCTTCATGCCGGATCTTTGCAGCCTTCAGAATTATAAGGGGTGTACACTGGTGATTCATACCATGTCGCCGTAAAACATAGTACTGAACCTGCCTATACTCTATCACACTTCCGCCCTGTTCTCTATTAGGAGTGTGCACTTCCACCCCCGGCTTACCTGAGGTTGCTTGTTCCGATGCCGAGCAACGATTTCAACGCTATCCTCCTGTGAAGGTTACTAATCTCCACGGCGGCTGCCATGACGAGTGAACAGAACACGACGATGCCAATCTCCTTGAAAAAAAAGAAAAATGCCGATTCTCTGTTAACTCCTTTCACACTTCGTTTGTCGACAGTGCAACGCCCCGTAAATTCTGCACCTGAATACATGAGTATTCATTAGAGAGTAAGCGAGAAAGTGTGTCAGTGCGTGCGCGCGCTTCGGCTGCTGATGGTGAACGTGTCCTTGCATGCGTCGGTCGCCCCTTCTCCGCGCGAGCGGCATCCCGGCGTATTGCCAACGAGGAAGCGCCACACTCTGTGCCGCGTAAAAAACCACAGGAGACGCGCAGCGTCTTTCCTCAGCGTGCAACGTCCTCTTTGAAAGGTCACAAAATTGTCCGTGCTGAATAGGCGTTGTCCGTAACAGGACAAAAATGATGCAAAAGCCTTACTTCGCTTTTTGAAGGACACGGGCCTATCTGAACGATTGTAGGGGCATTAAAACAGTGCAGCGTCCTTAGTTGGCCAATTTTATCAGAGTACTGCCTTAGGTATATGCGTTTTGTTGTTTTTTATGCCTTGGTAGTCCATGGCCACGCCTTGTGTTTTTCTAATTTTCTTCCTTTTCTTTTCTCTTATAATATGGTCCGTGGTCCTTTCTTTCCTTTTCATATCGCTGAGTAGGGTAGCCAACCGCACAGTACCCTGGTCAACCTCCCTGCCTTTCCTGTACCATTCCTTCCTTCTTTCCTTCCTTCCTTCCTTCCTTCCTTTTTTCCTTCCTTCCTTCCATGAAAGGCCACGTTCTTAAATACGTGGGGCTGCAAGCACTGCAGACCCATTTTTCAAACATAAGGTACCCAATGGCGACAACAGTTGCCACTCCAACTAGAGGTTCATATACCCTGTCTTCTATATTTAGGAGTAAATGGTGTGCCACCGGTGGCTGCCTTCTCTACGCTGTACTCTACTACATAATGTCAACGACAAAACTTAACGCCCTACATACGAAACTTGAATGGCTTGATTTGACCACGTCTCACCGGCCGATACGAGACTTCGGAGTAATTTTTGCAAGACAACCATGTTACCAAGGTCAATGAAAATAAAGTGTTGAATAATTCCTTGACTGTCCCTGCTCAAGCAAGTAACTATAAGCAAATAATCTTAATCTTATTTAGCACGTTAGCTTCTATCCATTGGGAATCTTTTTTTCCGCCAGTTTTCCCGACAGGCTCTGAAACCAAACATTTGCGAAATCACACTGGTATCCACAAAGCCAACTAGATGACGAAGAGCACACGCGAAAAGGACAGGCATGGAGGACAGATAATAGGCCTCGAGCAACCACTTACGTTTAGGTAGAAAGTGGCGACACTCTGCGAAGATACGATACCGAAGAAGGGAAACAGGAAGACAGGCATCAGCGATGTCGCTGCCAAGGGGATCACTTCGGCCGACCAGTAGCACGCCATCCAAAGCAAGATGTATGCGCACCAGCCCTCCTAGAGGAGATAAAGGATGGCGATACAAGCGCGGCCGTTATTGTCTGCTCTCTAAGCACCCAATCGTGCCCGGTTGTTCCTGGCAATGAGCGAGAAAAAAGCCCTCGTGGGTTGAAGTTACATCATGTTTGTTCAAAACTGATTTCCGACCTTCAGTCCATTCTGTTTCAGCCGCAACTGTACAGTTGCAAGGGTATGTAGCAAGAAACAGCATTTCCCCCAAAGTGGATTATGTGATTACTTCACAACCCACACTGTAACATGCCTCCTCTGGCCACCTTCTTTTTTTTTTTGTTGTTGAAGTGAACCTCATTTGATAAAAGCAATACCAACATATTGGCATACATACGCGGGTTCCAGAGTCAAGAGACTGAAAGGGGACCCTCGATTTTGAATACATACGATAATTTCATGGAAGCAGCGATTGGGCACAAGAGCCCATTGGATCAGTACGCAGTGTAAAATTACAAGGAAAATAAGCCTATTGTGCACATACACTCAAACAAGGAGCCGGATCTAATACAAGAAGTAGTTCGATCAATTCGTGAATAACAAAATGGGAAACAAAGGCGTGAGAACACCAGGAAAATACGCAATAGATAAGAACAAAAAACAAGGTATTTATTACAGCAAAAGAAATTCTGTGAGATTTTTTTAAAGCAGGTTAGTGACGGGATGATTTAATAGCCATTTTTAAATTATTCCAAAATATGACAGCTGCAAAACAAGTGGTTTTCTTCCCGTAATTGGTGTGAGTAGTCGGTAGCGAAAAACTGTTATGGCTTGAAAACCTAGTGGCGCTTTTTATGCGTAAACTAGTAACATCGATAAGGTTATATAAAAGGTTGTAATGCAGCAACTTGTAAAAAAACATTCCTTAGTTATAGTGAAATAGCGGTTTAATTTATAGCATGTTATTCTGGCGCAGTAGCCCTGAGACAGAGGAGCGACATGACCTGAATGTTATAACGCGAATACGTTGGTTTTGAATATGTTGCACAGATGTAACGTGAGAAGAGTACGTGTTGCCCCATGAGACAATGCCGTATTGAAATGAAAATCATATGTCGTACGTCGCAGCGAGACGGAAATCAAATGGTTTTTTTTAAACGTCAAACGTCAATAAACACGTGCTGCTTTTATGTCAGGAACCAGTGACCGACATCCTTGTAATAAATAAGCCCGTTATTTTCCATACGAGAGATTTCGACCGCAGGCGGAAACTTTTATATTTCCATTTTGCGCCACGGACAGAGTTTTCTGGCGCAGGGCCAGGGCCACAGCACTCGAAGTGAGGACTACGGCTCTCGAAGTCAGGGCCACGGCTCTCGAAGCATATCTTACTATTTACTGATTAACCCAACTTTAGCAGCCTCTGTAAGGCGCCCCCCCCCCCCCCACACCCCCCGTGTCTTGCGCAACTTATGCGTCTGAGTTTAAGGAATTGGATTCTATACAGAGTCGGTCTATTCACAGTCAAAGGGAAAAAATCAAAACTAACCATGACTTCAGATTACAGCGCACGTTAAATATTCCCCCATGGTCCAAATTAGTTTGTAGCCCTCCACCATGCTTCGCCTCAAGCCGTAGTTTTTGCCAGTAAATCCACAAACGGTCGACATTTGTTTTTTCAACAACGCAAAAAAAGTAATTAGCACAACTGGCCGCAAAAAAAAACCTGAAAGGATAGATGTGCATCTCGACAGCTGATGTCTTTAAAGGCCGCACCTTGCATTCGGTTTGTGTTATCCCGCAAGCTTTTCGGTAACGATGAAACACTGAGTATCTCAAAAAGGACTCCGCGCCTAGTGAAAGATTTATCCTGCGGGTACAGAGCCCGGACCAGCTGAAATAGTTTTACGCTTAAGAAGGCTACATATCCTGCATAAATTGTCTCAGCCATTTCAAATACACGACACTTCCAACTTGTTTCCGACAGCATTTCTTGTTTGCGACGTGTTTCCGACAGCAAACATGTTTATTGCCTACCATTCGTTGAAGGTTACAGTTCCTGTTTTTTTGCATGTTTCGTTTTTAGTACTATTTAAGCACTGGAATATTTTATTCTGTATGCCCAGTTTCAGCATCTTCATGCTGCGCTGTTTTGTTGAAGCTACCAAATATACAAAGGCTTTAAGACGAATGCCCAGAGCAAAGTAGCCGTCGCCCTTTTTCTTTTCATTGAAGGGGACTTCTCGAGCGCGAAGGAACAATTTACCTCAGTACGTCCATTTTCTTTACTGACTCATGCGGTGGGGTGTGCTCCCCCGATTTGCTCACGCGGGTAGTAAGTTTAGGTGCACCTGGACGATGTTAGTTAAGGAAAGCATAGGCTGTCTCAGCGTACATGCTGCATGCTGATAAGAGGTACTATTAAAACTCAGCACTCCCTCATTAAACTCCAATTAAGCTTGGGTAACTCTATAACGCGGTAACATAGTAGTGCCTAAATATGTTTATGTGGATTTACACGCAAATAAGAAGACGCATTCTGTTATTGCAGCTTAAGATTGGTGAACAAAAAACGCTCGTGCGGGCAAGCCTCCGGCATCAATTGAAGACCATTTTGGTGCATGCCTCCAGATATTTTGACGTCAAATGTATCCTTGTTTAATTTTAATTGACAACAATTCAACACTCAAGAAAATATCCTTGGCCTAAACTTCATACCCTCGGCCGCAAAAATTGTGGCTTTATATACGTGTCTCTTATATAGCCATCTCTTCGCGATCACAAGCGCGCGGGTTTCCAGGTCTTTTTTTTTTCTGCGCGTTCTATCACGAAGTCACTATGATCCTCCGCCCATTTTTATTAGGAATAGGATCGGTTTGTAACAACACGGTTGATTCCACGATACGATTATGTCACGTTGTAAGAAACATCAACTTGGCGGCATCTTGTCCCCAGCGATGGACTTGCTAAAATAATAATCAGGCGAATCTGTTAGAATATATGGCACCTACACAAGCCTGGCATTATGATAAAGCCAGTTGCAGGGTGGCGCCTTCAACTTTACAAGACTACTTTAGGGCTTGTATTGGAAGATGTCAGCTCTCTTAACAATCGAACAAAAAATGGAGGCGAGAATATTAGTTCACAAGACTCTGAAGTAAGTTGACATTAATGCTGCACGCTGTAGCTGCCAAGATTTTCCACGCCACCAAACCCACTACCAATGGTCGGGTAACAGCGCTTTGCAAAAATGTGAAGTTCCCGCGCGTCGTGAACAGGTTAGAACTCGCAACTATAAACGCTCAAAAAGCCGCACCCTTCTTTTCTTGCCGCCTTAAAGCTACTGTACTGCATTTTAACCTCGGGAAACGTCCCAGTGCTTGTTTCGAAATGTCTACAACTCGAAAGATTTCTACGCCTTCTTTATCGTATCATCCAAAGAAAACACACCTTTCCTCCGATGCATACTGCCACTGGAAGCAGGAGGACTGGAACACAGACGGTGTACACCAGCCGCCAGTACTGTCTGAGGGCGCTGAAAGCCGCCGACATCTTGCGTAACGTCCTGGCTGCAAAAGTGAAATGAACGCTTTGAATTTTTGCGAATGTCACCTTCATTTCTAGACCACCACGTTTATGTGACAGCTTAGAATCGCCTCAATACTGCGTGTAATCGTCCAGAATGTAATGTTTTCTGATTTGGCCTTTTGATTCTTGATTTTTGTTTTCATTTTTGAGCTCAGACAACCTGTTATTTCGACGATATACACCTTTGCCCTTAAAACCACTCGCACGCCACCATTTTGGACTGTTTCATGCAGGCGCATAAAAATTATAAGAAAGTGACTTAATAAATCGTCTGCGCATGCTCCCATGAGTGCAGTAAAGGGGCGGGTGGGCTCTGCATGCTTATCTGAAATACAAAAATTGAATACATAATCGCTCTGCTGCCGCCCTTTTCTTGTGACTCCAAACTCCACTTCAGAGGCGAACTGCCACGTGCAAAACAGCTATCTTAATTATCAGTTGTCGAGTCCTAGTTGTCTGCTCTGCTATGCGTCTCGTTTCTAGATGCTACCGATAGTTATCTTACCACTTTTAACACGTTTGTTTGACGCTGGCGGGAACAGCAGACATGGTTCTGGACGTACCACTTAACAGTGCTGGCTAAGTAAAAATCTTAGACAAAGGGCTTGCTTTGGCTCCGCAAGAATGGTTTTATCCAATCGTAACACATTTAATCAAACACACCAAACCCGTCCACACTGTACCAGTCAAGAACGCTCACGTCAATTCATATCCATAATCTTTTGGAGAGACTGAGCTGGATACTACTGGGTGACGTGTTCAAATGCAAAGAATGGGACCACGTAGTCATAGTGCGAGAGAGAGAGAGAGAGAAATGACCTGTATTGATTCGTCCTGCGAGAAAGGTGCGGGTCAGGCCACGCAGGGCTTCGCCGCACCTCGTCTAACTACCTGCGCTAGGTAGCGGGCGGAGCCCGAGGCGTCGTGCCCGGCCGGCCGCGCGGGTTACTCGGATCGCCCGCGCCGTCGCCGTCCGCTCGACCCCCGCGGGGGCCGGGAGGCGAGGGGCGCTGGCTTTCCTTTCGCCGTTGCAGCGCCAGAGCTTCCTCGAGCCGCCTGACGCTCAAATAACACGCCTGAAAACTTGGAGAGCACAAAATCCTCCGAATCACGTCATCGTGAACAATTGTATGGCAAGATGTGAATCTGACGCTTCAGACGACAAAACAGGGGAAACCCTAGCCAAATTAAAGGCTGATAATATGGCGGTAACTTTGGTAATACAAAACATTAAATATACGAGCTTAATTTGAAGGCGAGAGCAATAATGAACTGGAAATAATTCCAGAAGAACCGGGAGGCTAAAAGCAACAAAGAGTAGCCAGAAAAAAGTTAGGGGAGGGAAAACATGTTAATACATATTAAGAACGTTTGCATGTGATACAAGGTAGAAAAATAATAACATGAAAATTACTGCAGATAAGGCCAGCTTAGGGGCAAATTAAACAAAGTAAGAAAGTCAGAATGGCTCTGAAGACAATAAAATCTCATTTTCGATAAATAGGAGTAATGGGAAATGGGCATGCCTTCGATAGAACTATGTCCAATGAAACGGTGTTCAATGAACTGTTTGAAACCATTTTCTACGCAGCATTACATTATTTCCTACAGCACCGTTGCTGACAATTAGGTATGATTGCGCAATGCTTTGCCAAAACCCGCCGTCCAAACTGAAGCAGAACCAGCTTACGGGAAAGCACCAGCGTGGATGCAAGCCAGGTCGTTCCTTCCCACAAAACACCTTTCTCTTACACTTTCAGCCCTCCTACTGCGTCCGTTACTAACATCCCCAGATCTTTTCCAAACATCGTACACGTGACCCAGGTTCGACACGGCGTATTGCGAACGCGGTTTGTTGATAGAAAGCGAGTGTCTTAGACAGCATGGCAGGCGAGGGTAGACGACGGAGGTAACGCAGCTTATCGCTTCGACTGGCTGCTGTGGTAGCGTTAATGCTCTATGTGGGCCTACCAGCAAACACTCGCGCACACACACACGCCAGGCGGCTTATCGGGAGGTTGTGAGTACCGGCGCGTGACAAAAGACGCTGAAGATATGAAACGTACCAAAAGAAACGATGCCAAAGACAACTGCGCCCTGATAAGCACTCTGGACCTTCATTCTCCGTCCCGGCTTTTCCCTAGGGCGGGCCTTTTATTGCAGCGTCCTTCACCTCTGCCCTCTTATCTTATCCAGGCGCCCAAGTCAAGACGCAGCGGATATCATCCACGTGACGGTACAGGACTCGGCGTGTATGTCAATCCAGGATTCGAACACCTGTGGCCAAATGCTCCTCCAGTAGCGAGATACAAGAATGCGATATGCAGATTTTACTGCATCAATAGCCTACGTGTTAACACGTTTTTGGAACTCGTGGCACCCACTTATTACCTGAGTGCCGCTGGCCAGGGAAGTGAAATAGGCCTCTCTGGAAAGCATCTGACTGACTTTGAAACAGTAATGATCCTGGTAACAGCACTAGTATCTATCTGAAAGCCTGTCAGCTTAAACATAGCATAAATGTTCTAACTAGAAAAAGAAATTTCGCTGGCTCAGAAGTCCGCATCATAAAAATTGAGCAGGAGGTTGATGAATATGCACAGTTGTTAGCTTGAACTAGTTAGTTTGTTAGCTTGAGGACAGCTGGTCAAAAAGCTCCCCAAAACTTTTTATCATGCTAAATACAACTCTTTCAGTTAAGGAAAACTTCTACTCTTTCTGCGCTAGAAAAGCCGAACCCACATGATAAACGCTGCACAACCACTTATGATCCTGATACTCAACACAAAACCACGTTTTTGAACAAACCAGATCGGGATTAACTGCTTCTGAAACATGTTCTCGAAGGACAAAATGCAAAGGGAAAGCTTGGAAACGTTCACCATGCTGTCGAGGTGTGCAGGAAAGTGTCTAAGCTATCCTTTTATTGCACTAATCAGTAGAAAGGTTGAACGTCTCAGCCAACAGTTCAAAAACAATCAAATGTCCCTCATTCACACCTCATCTATGAACAAATTACTAGAAGAGCTGTTGTAGGTCGGGCATTTTCGTAAGTGTGCTGAACGTCGTGCGTCACGCAGAGGTGGGAGCAGGTTTCCAGCAACGATAACCTTCTCGCAGAAACCGGTTCCATGACCCACGAATAGAGGGTGTTGTGGTCTCGCTGCGCCTAAAGCCCCTCAATTTTAGCCGCGCCGGGTTCATCTCCCTTTCGCCAGGGGAGGGCGCGTCGCAGCGCTGACGTTTAGCTGCCGATTTTTTGTGTGAACCGTACAAATTACGCAGCGACGGTGCTGTCGTCCTCGGGCGGGTATCCATTAACGTTCGAGCCGGCACAAGAGAAGCAAAACTCCGCTGCTTCAGCGGATTATGCACTGTGTAAAAATGGGCTTAAATTTTTGTAATCTTTATAATTATTTACAGGTTATGTTATTTTCTATAGGTGTTGTTCGTACCTTATTCTTATTCACATAAACGTTTGTTTCCACCAGGGTCACCCCCTTGATTACGTTGCCTGTTTGCATCCATGCGCTCCAGTCTGTGCAGAATCCGCACATTTTCCGTCAAGTAATGAACACCTCATTGCAATGGTGTTCTTTGCGGCGTGAAGATATAGTTTATTGCTAATGGAGACAAAAAAAGTACATAAATTGCGAGAAATCTCTACTAATTAGTAAGCATTCGTGCTCCGCTTCTACACTTCCACCAACGTTACCTTTCCTTTGTGGCATTAAGAGAACACGTCGACCGCGACAGCGTCCTTTTTGTTGTTTAATTCTTTTAATATTTAATCGCATGAGGGAACTAGATAAAGTACCTTTAAGATTTGCTAAATAGGTATTCAGTTTTTATGTTTTAGTTATCATCCTAAGGGCGCTGAATAAGATTCGTGTTTGTGAGTTCGTTAGATTGATTTCAGATTTTTAAAGCTTTATAATTTTTGTTTCCTTGTTTTTTTCTTAATCGCGTAAGGCAATGTATTAGGCAAAACATTGCGAATTCGTTACTTCATTTGAGTTTACTTGTGTACTTCTGGCTAAAAATAATCAAATTCGCAATATTTTGTTACTTTTTGTTTTCCTTCCATATGTTTTGCTTGTTTTTGTTTGTGTTTTTTAATTGTCTACGTTTGCACTGTCAGAACGAACAAACGTACTAACCATTTCCACGCTTCTTTTTTAATACAAGGCATTACACTGTTCGCTTTCGGATATTCCGCACAGAATGCTCAGCATGAACAAGCTAGGGCGCAAATCCGAGCCCGGCAGAGCGACGCCAGCAAAACAGTCCGGGGTTTCCCAAGCTGTCTGTCGCATATAAAAGTTTACGGTTTCCTTGGGGGTCCTACATGGTCTCGGTGTACCGCAGGTTCGACAGCCAGCTTTCATGGAACGATATCAAGTAACAAAACAGGAGCAAAGAAGACAAGACCTACCGAACTCCACTATAATGGTGTTCTTCGATACGAAATCAATTACGGCTATCGCGCGCGCGCACACGGCCCACTAATGGCTCACTTCGAAAAAAGGAGACAGGAACCACTTGCTACCGTCGCCATCCTTCGATGCTGCTTCTGCGGCATGGTCTGCGCGCCTGGAACACGTAAACAAAATTTACCGTCGTCAATATCCATTGGTTCAAGGGCGCGGTCCCCGGCGCCAAAGTAATCATTTCTTAGGCACAGAGATGACCCAAAGCAGCCGCAATTAAAGAGCCAACCATGTGCAGCGAGGTGACGCGTGAGCTATGCGTTATTCCAAAAAGTCAATGCTGAAGAAGTAACGAACATCGGCGCTATAATGTTGGTCTTGAACGTGATGTAGAAGACCGGGCAACCACCATGAATCCGAAAACTTCGGCCAGCGCTGTAGGCATTTTAATGCGAAAACATTATTTGGCAAGGTTGGTAAAAGCGCGCCTAGCAAGCACCACCAAAAGAGGTGCAAAAGAAAGCACGTGACCACCTCCTTCTGAACTGAACCCGGCGCCAGCACTTGCAGCACACAAATTATGTCATCCACCTGCAAAATTCTCAGACGACGACCCATTACTTATGACGTAGTTGTTGCAAAATTATTAGTGTCCAAATCCCGAACGTCTGAATATTATCACCATTGTTTTCACTGTGCCTCTTCTTTTTCTCTCGATTACTATGACTTCATCATACCCGCGTTCTTATCGCCAAACATAGAGGGCATCTGGCTTAAACGTGCTTTGCCTTTCCCCTGATCGTGACTTCTGTATTTACCATGCTCAAATTCCCCATGTGACTTTACTGGCAGAAGACGCCGCAGGCAACCACGGGTTCCTGAACGCCGACTTATGGGACGAAGACACCAGACGTTCCCGCAAGGAACATCCCTCTTTAAAAGGGATTACAAAAAAACATCCCCCTCGCGAGGGGCACGATCAAATGCAGAGCACTTCTGCGGGAGGGCGCGCCTGCAAGTCGTATGGATTACGTATTGGTTGTTGTTGTAATTGTTGTCTTCCAGCGTAGACATTGTCGATGAAGTCGATGGTGAAACGTGCCGTGAACCCCCTGCCGCGGCTATGACGCAACGTGGAGCGGCTATGACGCAACGTGGCGCGGCTATGACGCAACACAATCCAACACAATCCACTTTAATCCAATCCCATCCAAATCCAAGCCAATCCAATCCAATCCAATGCCCCTCGCGAGAGAGTGTTATAGCGCCGAAATCGCCACCACGCGAACGCGTGATGCTGACGTCACGATCACGCCACAGATGCTAGCGACCGCAGCGCGCGCGAACTACATATGTGGTTTAAGCGCGAACCGACCGCGGCGAGAGAGCGGGATGCCAGTGCCCCACCTGTTCTTGCGCGCGAACCTAACGCGGCGAGAGAGGGTGTTGCGCACGTCCCCACCTGTTCTTGCGCGCGAACCTAACGCGGCGAGAGAGGGTGTTGCGCACGTCCCCACCTGTTGTGCGCCCGAACCGAACGCGGCGAGAGAGGGCGTTGCGAGCGGAGTGAAGGCGAGGAGGACGCGGGGGAGAGGGCGCACCTCTGGCCGACGGTTGAATGAGTCAAGGATATAAGGCACGTTCGTAACCTTCTGATCTGTGTCGGCTTTGTGGCTCAGTTGGTAGAGTACCGTGCACCTTGCGTTCCGCCCGCAGAGTAGTAGGATCGAAACCTGGCGCCGGCAAGTATTACTTTTTTATATAGTGTAGGGGGAGCGATGCGGACGCGGACTACGGACGCCAACGCGGGTGACATCGTGAGTTACTGAAATGCTCTGCATTTAATAAAGACTATTCTCTCTGTCTCCCTTCCTTACATCTGTACACGCTGCTTAGTGGAAGGCCGCAACACATTCTCTAGGTCAACCTTTCGTAAGAGAAATCCGCCGATGTTCTGGTTTAGCTTGAGTTCCCTGCTCGATCGTCTTGAATTTAATTCCGGAGGCCACAACCACCCAGACCTATATATACACAATTTTCTTTTCAAGTCGATTACTCAACGTTGTTCACATGAGCTTCCATGTAAAATGTTGCGTCAGTCCGAGTATTCTTTCCTCTGTCTTTACTCAATGAGCAGGCGACCATTTTGTGTGACAATCGAAGACCATTTTGAATGCTGTCTTTTCTCCCGCGGTGGCTGCAGTTTCGACCTAGTGAGCGAACCGGTGCCCAGAGGAGATCTCAAAGGCGAAGAAAAAGTGCCCGCATAGAAACAGCACGGCGCTGTGCACCTGATTGGACTCTTCTCATTCACAACATGGCCAAAGCTGCCCTAAGGCATACAGTTTGAACCTGAGGTATAGCAACGCATCGCATGATAGGAGTGCGCGCGCCGTTGTCGGCGCTATGCGAGTGTTCATTTCCGAAGCTCTCCCGCAGGCTTTCATATAATCGACTAATAATATGCTTAGGGATCCTCTGCATCCTTTTTGAGCGACCACAACAAGAAGGGCCAAGAAATTATGCCCACTTAACTCACATTGCGCGAACTTGCATTGACAATGGTGCCTACGGTTGAGAATAGTTGACCGGACTTAAGAACAGAACAAGCGTAAAAGTAGTAACTGGTCTTAAATGGTAATGCTTCAATTGTATGCGGGATAAGTCCTTCTTTTACGTCCTATAAATTAGGCGTAGGAATAGATGAATCATTTGAATGGCTACCTTGCAATCAGGTAAACAGCGTCATCTTTAAGAAATCTGCTTTCTTTGGATGAATGTATTGTATTGAAGGAAGAGCCGACAATCCGCGTGAAGAGCCCGTGACGCATGAAAGCGTGATTAATCATTGAGAGTCAACACAAAGCACTGTTCAGGCTTGACGGCAAACACATGGCCCTGGCGGCGCGAAGGTAGAAGTAACCTTTTGTGAGAAAATTTCTGTTGGATGACCCAGTTTAAAGGAGCCATGAAGAGAAAACACAAGTTTGGTTCATTCGAAAGATTGCCTCGTTAGAACCATAACGACACCACTTATAACGCAAACTTCGCTCAAATAAGCTACATAATTAGGAAAAACGGGAATGGTCATGCGACCCACCAGCTCATTTCCCGGAACAGAACCTATGCCGTCACATGGGCTAAGCTCTGCGATTGGCGGAGGCCGGCAAAAGCAAACGCATGTTAGGCAGGGCTTACAGTTTGCATAGCGAGCTAAATGCCCGTAAAACATACTGCACATTCTTTTTATGACAAAGAACGGTGGAGTAAACGGTTGAAGTTCCGAACGAACACGCAAGCGTGTGCGCCAATGCGTACGAAACTACCGCCTGGCCGATCTCGACATCTCGCCGTCGCGCAGACGAATTTTCGGGTTCGAGGCGCTCTGACCTTGGGGGAAAAATGCCGTAAACACCGCGCATTGACGCTCGTATCGTTCTGGTCGAAGCAGAGAGCTCGCGCGAACGGCTTTCCATACACGACACCGGCCAACTGGCATAAGCGATACTGCTACTGAAATTGAACTATTATTAACCGTAATAAAAATACGGCACATACGTACCAGTCTGTATTCGTCCGTCGCGACGGGGCTGACGAGGCAGCGGTGCCGACGGCAGGGCGTTCGTCTGTTGTGGCTATCGCGGAATGGTCGCTTTCCCGTCCACCGCGTATCCCACAACTCTTGCCGCTTCGTGCACTTAGAAGCATTGAGCGTTCAAGTGGTGTGAGGTTGTTAAATGCAAGCCCGAGCTCCTCGGCGAGAGTTTTGTTCTCCGGATCAGGCGATTCCATGACTAGGGCTGCGGGTGCACTAGGTTTTACTAGTATTTTTAAAATGGCCGCCGTCTCGGTGGACTCCCGCGTGTGGGTGCTATATGGAGTCGACATACTAAGTATCTGTTTCATGGACCGGCTCTATGACGCCATTGTACACGTCACGGAATGTTCAATTTTAGCGGGAGATTTAAAATTTTGGCTTAAATTGCCTTATTTCTCAGTGAATAAAGCATCATTTGCTTCCGGGAAAGCGCTTGGGGTACTATGAAACACCTAATCTTTCGAATAAAACAAACTTTTGTTTTCTCTTCATGGCTCCTTTAAGAAAGTGATCTTTCCGCGTTTTAGAAGAGAGAGGAATTTTATTGAAATGAAATAAACACAGAAAGGTCGGCCTGACGGTAGTATATCTGGCCAGCTATTCTGTGTGTGGGAAGGGAAAGGGGAGGAAAGAGTGTGGATAGAGGATGAGAGAGATGAAGATGGCGGAGAAATAAATGAAGGGCTATGTATAGAAGATGCCTATACCGATACGGTGTATGTGTTAAAGTTAAGCCGGGCGGGCCTCAACTACAATATCTCTGAGAGGCCGCTGCTGCGCAGAAATGTCAGCGCAGCTTTAAATGCACTGTAGGAACGCTTCGCGTCTGGCCAAGGTCCCAGCAGCACTTCCTCCGACACCCCGCGTTTTAGCTCTTCAAACGCAACAAATAAAGCGCGATCACAAGCATGCGAAGCAGACTGGGTAGCGCATTGCGCGTCTCTGGTTTTATTCTGGTCGTGGAACTGTATACCTTTTTTCCACTTACAATGCAGTCCCCGGCTCCCTCTGAATTGAGGAATCAAGCATAGAGACTGAGACACAAGAAAAAGGGGTAAAATAGATACATCTTACTTTTGAAGACCAGAATTTTCAGGTTATAGAATGAGATCATTCCTGTATTCACGTTCTTCACGAAATGACTTCACCACTACTCCACGTTTCTAACTATACTCGCAGCAGTGGCATCGTTTGTAACACGTTGTGAAGTTTGCAGTCGAGGTATTGCATTAAATCTCTGAGCCCGAACAATTTATTATTTACCAAATGGGCAACACAGATAAAAAATTAAATAAGCACAGGATTCTCGTGGGCTTGAGTGAACAGCGCCTTTTGCTAGATTGTCCGTAGCGGTTTCGCGATGTGAACCATCTTAAGGCTGAGATGAAAGCAGCGTGCGTTGAACGCCATATTGGAATTCCTGTCGTGGTCTCACCCCACGCTATTACTCAAAACGACTCGAGGAGGTGCGTCCTCCAGTTTCACCAAGTAGTTGCATGCCGCAAAGCCTAATGGTATCGGAGTGCGATGCAGAGTAGGAAGTATCCGCCTCCTACACAAGTGTAGTACTCCAGCGCAATTTAGGTGCGGCGCCGTGAAGCGAGGCCCAGCTGGCACAGCGGTAACGAAGTTGATGCGCCTGTGAACACGATGGCCGTTACGCAAGTGAGGGATATCGAGCCCTTGTTACTCCGGTTGGGTCTACTTTAAATGGGGTGTAACTGTGAGAGTATGCTCTTCTGAAACTTTCTTCTACCGTGAAGAAATTTAGTATATTCCGGGACAGTGCAAGTGAAATACAAAAGCAACGACCTTCGTCGGTACTGGACAACAAAGTTCCAACTTGCAGGGCAGCAGAGATGGTATTTAATAATGCCCTTCCATAAAGTCTCTAAAGTCGAAGGTGCCGCGCAAAGATAAAGAATTTTTCTGTGACTCCTACGAACACATTGCTTATATACACCTGTGGTGACTATTTTTACAATATTCCTACACTTATACAGCATGTAACTTATCGTGTAAACAATGACACATGTAGGCTAATTGTGTTACTAAAAAACACATATACAACCCATGACTGATGCTGGCCACCACATATGGGGCAAAAACGGGAGATTTACTGAGCACATCGAAAGAAAATTTAGCTCGATCCAACGAGTAATAAAACTGATTATTGATGTAGTGTTTACAGACAAATTGAGTGTCTTGGAATAGGCAGCGAACTTGGATGGAAGACATCCTAGTCCAAATTAACACAAAAAAGGAGTGGAGTATGGCTGGGAAACTAATGCGGAGAAGTGACAATCCGGTGGACAACTAGGGTTACTGAATCGGTACTGAAGATGGCACCAGAAGAAGATGACTGATATATCGCCAGAGGGATGAGGTAATAGAATTCGATGGCGAAAAACTCATTTGGACACCACAAAGTAGGAGCAGTTTAAAGAATACAGGAGAACACTTCATCATAAAGCTGACATAGTGGTTTGTAGTAGGAAGCCTTATTTTGTAAAACGGTTAAGGGAAAGGGGGAGGGATGAAGGGTGGGATCCAAATTCCAGGACCCCAGAAAATATTTGGCCAGCTCTGGCCCTACTAAGCAGCACAAGCTGCTGTGCGGGGTCAGAGCTGGATAGGGCTTCCTCCCAGGACTCTAGTGATGTTTTGCGGCTATTTTTGACTCAAGTAATTCGTCAATTCCAAACTGTATGGAATAAATTGGCCTTCTGGTGACATTGCTTGCAGTTCTCATTATACTTTTCTGGGAGCATAAGTGAGAGTCTGTACTTATGTAAGTAGGAGTTCGTCTGCATTTTTTTAAGATTTCTCGCTTCTTCGGCCCTTAGGCTGGGTGTGGCGCAGGCATTGATCTTCTGTGAAGTTTATACAATGTTAATTTGTCTGTGCCCTGACACTGAGCAGGGAGGGTGAACGAATGTTCTGGCTCTCTGCGCTGTATGGTATACAGCCCTCCTCGCAAGACAATCTGCCGCCTCGTTACCCTCCAGCCCCTGATGGGCGGGAGTCCAGACAAGTGAGTGTTGTTGTTTTAGAATTTTTGGAAGAAGTCTCTCAGCATCCCTTTTGATGATGCCGCAGATGAAGTTTCGTTTGGCCCTAGTCGAGTCAGTGGTAATTATGTAATGCTTGTTCTTCAATTCAGCCCATGTTATTGCCAGTACGACGGCAGTGGTTTCTGCTTCTTGAATATTTTTTTTTTTGTAATAATAAAATCAAGCATTTTCCCATGTTCGTTGGTAGGTACTGATGACACACTGCCTTGCTTGTTTACGGCCGCATCGGTGTAGGTTTGCGTTTGGATTGTCCTGGTATGTTTTTTCGAATGTATCGAGTTCGTGACAATCTTCTGCCCTTATTGTGAGTGGGGTTTATTTTCTTGGGAATGGGAGGGGTCTTGACACAGCTTCTTTGATCGGGTGTAAAATCGAACATCCTATAAAAAATTACGCCCACCTCCCCTAGCGGGAACCCTGGTGTGATGCGACGCTGAGGGGGGTTCAAGCGCAAGCGGAGAGGAACCGTGGACCGAAAGGCCGCTGGAGATCGGCACACCGGTTATATGCGCAGCGCGCCCGAAGGAGAGGAGACCGCGGAGAGAGAGAGTACTGCACATGCGCAGCACCGCGCGCAGCGCCGCCCACCGGCGGAGTGAGAGCGCGCTGGGCCGCACACCCGCAGATGTTGAGAGAGAGTGTTCGCTCTCACCTGGGCACGCGCCGGCGCCAGTGCGTCTGCCGCGGCTATGACGCAACACAATCCAACACAATCCATTTTAATCCAATCCAATCCAAATCCAATTCAATCCAAGCCAAGTCAAGCCAAGCCAAGCCAAGCCAAGCCAAGCCAATCGAATCCAATCCAATGCCCCTCGCGAGAGAGTGTTCGCTATCGGAGAGGAGAGGGGGTGAGCGGAGGAGAGTGCGGACGCCGCCGCCGACGACGACGACGGACGCACGCAGGAAGGACAGGGCCGCCGACAAGAGATGCTCTCAGCGTCGCATCTAATAAAGGCTACATTAACCTCCTTCCCAGACCTTCTGAGAATTTCTCTTCCTGTTCTGGATGTGAGGAGACGTTCTTTCTGGGCGTCTAATAGCATGTTCTTGATTTCGTTGAAGGTGTTGTGTACGCCTCTCTTCAGGAATTTTTCATTAGACGCGTAAATTGGTGGGCCTATACTGGTCTTGTGAGCTTTTCTTATTATTGCATCGGCCCTTTCCTCTTGTTTGCGATCAATCCGGAGGAAGGAGAGGATATATGAAATGCCGCTCATTATGAGGGCTTCAACAAGGAAGGCAGGGGGTGTCCTCCTCTCTTATGCCCTTCCTAGCTCTTGTAGTAATTCTTCTTACTACTCTGGCCAGCTATTGAGCTGTCTTGCCGAGCTTTCTCAACGTAGTAAATATCGATAGGCTGCTGTAGGTGCTGCTGATAATGATGAATGTATTTTACCTAAAACAATATTTCAAACTGGCATCCCCACATTACACGTTGCTTACAGTTCTTACTGCCGCTGCAAAAAAGGTTTTCTTCTGCGAAGGAAGAAGATTGAATTTTTGTGGGAATGTCGGTCGTCTTAAAGATGTCATTTTAAAAGAATTAAAGAAATTCCTGTAATACAATAAATCAGGTTGGGGCTACTGCGCATTCTCCGATAAACTGGGCTAAATTTATTACTTTATCTGTCTATCTTGCGACAAAACATATCGGTCAACTATCGGTATCTTTTATTTTTGTTTCCGAGTGCTCAGAACTGCTTCAAAGCAGCCCCGTATTTTTTTGGGTTGATAAAATTTCCATTGTGAGAGCCGTTTTAGGCCGCAGAGGAACTGCTCAAAACTCTTATGGGCACTAGAAAACAGAAACGAGAAAGGTCCGGCTCATCCACTCCAGTAAACGACATCACACTCATTAGAATAGAAGGGTACAGAAACCTTTGTTACAAACGGGCATTCTGCCCCTTAACCCCATTAAACAAAGTGGCACCTCTGAAACTAGAAAAAATTAAAACGTTCTGGTATTTTCGACGCACGACGCAGCACCGGATGTGGGATTTTGTTCTTTTTGCGTAGCTGGTGGCATAAAGTAGCGATTTGAGAAACACCGCTGCATGCAATCACTAGAATATTACTTTGCTCCTTTGTTTTTCGCCATCTGCAGAAAACCATGTATCAGAGGCCCGCAAATATTCTAGTTCCCAACCTGCATCGTTCTTGTTATAATGAAATTACACACCCTTCATAGAGAATTAGTCGGGGTCAACTGATAAGCAAAATCGTGTTTTTATGTTGCAGGGATCTACGACAGATCTTGTTCGCCAAGCATAGCCGAGATCGGCTACGCTCATTCAATGAAAAACTGGCGTCTGTGGCTGCATTGTGCAACTGATCCGTCCATCGTAAAACACGGGGCTTAGATAATTCAGCTATAACCACACCCACTCTTTGAATTGCTTCACAGTTCATACGAAGAGGAAGTACAGGCTACCAAGTGCACGGTCCGTCTGCAAGAGCGCATACGAAGGAAGCAAGAGTGCTTGGCGTGGGGCCACAATTATCCCTTCGTAAAGCCACCTACTCAGAGCAGTGCGTTTGGAGCAATCCACTAAGTGAAAAAAACAATTATGATGATGATCATGATGATGGTGATGATTACGATGATGATTATTATGTGTTTCTACTTTCTTCGGTATTTATGTTAATGGAATTTGTTGCAACGTTTGGAGTCGTAGATAGCGCCTCTTCAACTCGGGGCGAAAGGGGCCTTTCTTTCTAACCCTCTCTACGTCACTCTAGCGTATACGCCGTGTCGGGTGCAGTCAACTACTAGCAAGCAACTCCATTATGACGCCAAGATGGGACCAAGCAACCATATCGCATCAGGACTGCCAGTATCGAGACCATCGCCATGCATGTAGGAATCATAATCTCGAATGAGGGGCTGGGGGAAATACAAAAAGGGAAAGCCAGCAGTGAAGAACGCTATGTAAAACGCAGGAAGAGTACAATTAACCCTTTTTTCATTAAAACAGTTATTTTTGAAAAAAATGGAATAAAAAAGGAAGCTGGCGCAAACCTGCTCAATGGGTGCGAAAGAAGATGTTGTGACTATTGTTTTTCACGAAGGCGGAAATTCTCGACGCTCCTTACCTATATGACACAACATCGGCTGTCCTCACGTTTTTTCAGCACTCGAGATTCACATTACAGCGCTTACAAAACATTTGTTATGTGCCGCGCATTGCGATGAAAAATACAGCTGTGCTCACCCGGAAATGAATGGAACCATCGACGGGACGTTTGCCCGAACCAGGAAACCATCATCTGCCCTGCCTAGTTCGCAAAGGACCCATTAGCGACCAATGTTTGCAAACGTCATTGCAAACAATGTGAGCTCCTCATCCGATGGCCACCAAAGAATGTCAGGAAAAGAGCTAGGGCAGTTTTAATTTCGTCCACACCCCAATAGGGTTTATTCCTCCCCCTCCTTTGAATTCCGAAATAACACCTCGTCATGCTGATTGAGAATATCGTCCGTCCGTCCATTCGTCCGTCCATCCGTCCATCCTTCAGTCCGTCTGTCCGTCCATCCGTCTGTCTGTCTGTCTGTCTGTCTGTCTGTCTGTCTGTCTGTCTGTCTGTCTGTCTGTCTGTCTGTCTGTCTGTCTGTCTGTCTGTCTGTTCTAGATGCAAGGGCATGATTGTGCCGAGGAATATCTCTAGTGAGAAGCTCATGGGAAGGGTGATGCGACATGTTTGTGTGGTAATTCAAGAAGAATCAATGTAGGTCAACGGCGGCATTCTGTGCATACCGCAATCGCAAATCGGGTGGGACGAGGACATTGATGGAAAAGAAAGTTCAGCCTCTGAATTCCACCAGAAGTTGTATACTATCTGGGCAAGTATATTCCACCTGGGATATTGTACTATCTTGTACTATTGTATCTTGGATATTGTACTATTGTACTATCTGGGCAAATATAGGTCGTTGCGGCAGCGAAGAAGAAGCAAGCCGGCTGCAATCATGGACTTAAACTGTCGTGATGGCCGTGAAGGTTGCGTACAGCCTCGCTACCTTCAAGTCTGACGTGTTAGTGTGAGCTTCATTCATTTTTTTAC
Organism: Haemaphysalis longicornis; assembly: GCF_048455015.1. NCBI lineage: Eukaryota > Metazoa > Arthropoda > Arachnida > Ixodida > Ixodidae > Haemaphysalis > Haemaphysalis longicornis. The sequence goes on from NW_027526422.1 coordinate 91,109,257, forward strand.
ACCCTTTCCTCGTGCCGGTGCTCCATTATTGCTTGCCGGATCTCGCTTCCCTTTATTGGTTACAACTAACTCCGCGCTGGAAGGCCGGTTTGGGAATTTTGCAAGGTGACTTGTTGGAGCATCAGTGTGGGCTACTAGGTATGCGATTAAGAGGCAATGATTAACGCTCGAGAGAATGCGGCATCCTTCGTGTTTCTTCGCGCTCGTGCGCTGAGAAATTGTGTTTCAGTATTAGTTTAAACTGTTGCCATTCTCCCTTTTTTCCAACCTCGTCTTTCTTTTGAGTGCCTGGTCACCGCCATCCGCCGTGCCGATCGAAATTTTGATCATATTATTTCTCCCTTCCCTTGGTACTGCAGATATTTTTCGCTCAGCCCATTCAGGATATTTCACAACACGCCTCTTGAAATGTGTCTCTTTCCGTAGTAACAGAAACGCTTTTCTTTAACCTTGGTCGATGCATTCGCTTCACCCATAAACAGCTTACTGCAACAAAATGGCGTGTACGTAGATCGGCCGCTTACTTGCCTGCTACATAAGCAACCTGCCATATCAGGAATGTACGCAGGGTATCCCAGCCATCATGCACCAAAATTTAAAAAAAGAGTAATAACGTTACTCAAAGAAAATCTAGTGCATAATGTTTCCACTGCAGTGGAGTAGCGGCGAGCTGTTTATTTGCTAGCGAGATTCAATTAATTAGTTGTAATTAATGATCTAACTCTATAAGTACCGTCCCAATCGTTAATCTGTCAATGAGGCACTTGTAGGTACCCATGAGAGGCATCTACCTGCGGTATTTTCAGCGACGGACCAATTGCGTTCTTATTTATTCTTACTGATAAAGAAAACCAGCGAAATTTGAAAAATACCACCTGACGGCCCGCGCGTTTTGTAAAACATCGCCCTCAAATAAGCTTATTAAAAGCAAAGAGTTTCATACTAGTATATACTAGAGGGAAATCTGTCGCTGCAGTCATGGGCCACCGTGGGCGGCGCCATTGCCGTTAACGACGTTCCATACCTACTTGGCTTAGCTAGCCATATGGCTTCTTTTATGTCTCTAAGCCAAAATCAGCAAAAAAGGGTAACATTTTTTTCTTGTTCATCGTACATGAAGCTTCAACATAATCACTGACAAATTAATCGTTTTGTAGGTTCAATTTTATAGTAATAAAACAAATTTGATAAACCTTGTAGAGTAATATCGTTGCATTTTTGCAGTCAGAGACCACTTTTCAGCCTGTTCATGAGCCATGCCAAAGACAAGTGGAACGTGCCCGCCCGGTACATGACGGAACGCTCGCCGAAGCGCGGCTCCCCCAGACAGTGGCGCCAGATTTCCCTCTAGTATATGGTAGTATGAAACTCTAAGATTGAAAGTAACTGTTTTGCCTGTCGCTAGCCCGAAGAGGCAGCGCATCACCTTGACAATGGCACGGAATGAGCACAAGCAGCAAGTTTCGCTGGGCACGTGTGGCAGATAAGCCACAAACGGGTCGTGATTTCTTTGCTTCTTTCCTTTATTTCGTTCTGGCTAACTCAGAGGCAGCCTGTTCGCGGGCACTGCTTTATGATGCGGCGGGACTGCCGTCACGTGGTATTTTTCATAATTCGCAGGCTTTCTTTATTAGTGAGAATAAATGAGTGCACAATTAGTTCATCGCTCGAAATGCCGCAGTTATATGCCTCTCGTGGGTACCTACAAGAGCCTCATTGACACTTTAATGATCAGGAAAGCAATACTCGAGTTAGGTAATTAATGTTAGATAACTAATTCAATCTCATTAACGAAATTATTACTGGCCGCTGTTACACTGTACTGGACACATTATGTGCTAGGAGTTCTTCGAGTAATGCCATCGCTCTTCTTTTTTAAATCGTGATGCATAATAGCTGGGACTCTACGTGCTCTGAATGTCCTGCACCGAACTATCAAGAGAACTACCTATCCCATTTCACCGTATTCTTTTCGCCATTCGAGCTGCCGTTACAAGTCCCATATGATCGGTTCATGCTGATCGGACGCGTTCATTGTTGAAGTGTCGCATGACCGACCGGCATGCAGAGCCGCTTCGTGACACGAGGTCTTTTTTTTTCACGAAGAATATTCTCTAGTTTTCACTGCTTTTCGTGGTGTTTTGTGCATTGTTCTTAACGCGATATTCAGCCAGCATCGTGCAATAACGAGGGAGAAGACAGAGACACGTGTGCGAGTGTGCATGACTCCCAGAAATTCCGAACAGGCAAAATCATTGTTTTTCATATCTGTACTCGGTCGCACATTCCCAGTAATGCAGGCGAAGAACACAAGGCGATGTAGACGAACCCCGATATGTGCATCCAGAGATAAAGTACCCCTTAAATACATTAATGACGGTTGTAGCTGCAAAACACTAGGAATTGCAAAACATTTCTCGAGTTGCGACGTTGGATCACGATAGTTGGAAGGGAAGCACATGACTCGCTGCCATCGTGGGGAGCTCCACGGAAGCTGCACGTGCCCTCGCCTCGTTGGGTTAAGTGCATAGTAGACTAAATTCCTCCACGAACACAAAGGCCAGCCACTCGCGCGCACGCAGGCATTTTTGTTCTTTGCCCTTGGACGAGCACAGGAATTTCAGCGCGCTCTGTTTACCACTACCTCGTTGTGCAAACCGTGCATGTTTAGCCAACAGTTAGTGCAGTTATATGGGGTCGAATTAAATAAGGCCAACAAGATTGCTGCTATTGACGTAAAGATGTGCTCCACCAAGTGTGTGATGTAAATTTGCGATAATAGAGACAACATCGTAACGGAAAATAAGCCCAAGCAGAAGGGGTGTTGCGCAGCTTGCCGCACGCAAATCTGCGGCAGTTTTCAAAGCTACCGCAGATCTGCGGTAGCTTTCAACTGGAAAGAAAAGGGCATTTCGCAGGACTGTAATAAAGCCGCACTTTGCGTACATTCAGCTCTCTCCATGAATACTCCCAGCGCAACACTGTTATACAACAACCGACCCCGTGTAATTACCGGCAAAAGCGAGCGGCTCAAAAAACCCGAATAAAGTAGACAAGTACACGGCCACCCATTACATTTCGCACGTCAGAGTTTCGAACATGCTAATATTGTGCCCAAGCGGTATTAGTTTCATAATTTGGCTGCTCACTCGCGCAGTTGTGCATTGCCCCTCTCGTCGAACACAGGACAGGGAACATGCGCAAAAGACGAATCAATCAATCAGTTTCGCTTACCGATAAATTCCGCATCCTCGTTAACGCTCGCATCCTCCACTGTCGGCGGCTTCTCGATATAGAAGACTCCCGTCACCATTGTGGTACGGCTGTGGTAAACACGCACACGTGCAATGCGCAAAGGTAAATAAAGCGGGCGTGTAAGGAGCGTACGCGAGCCCAAGTTACTGCTACTCGCCGCAAAGCCTTCGTTTCTCCGGAGCAGCGAAAAACCGCTCCGACCGCGGTTGGATTTGTCCTCAAACTGGGTAACCGGTTCCACCACGGGCGCTCGGCGAGGGCGGAAAGAGTTGCTCTGTGTCAGGAAATGTCTGCGGCGCGCTCCCTTTCCGCGACTGACTGGCCCCCTCGTCGACCAACTGGGCCGGCGAGTCGGACGTTACGTCATCACTCCGTCACTCCGTGATGGTTCGGAAACTGATCCAGTTTTGTGCGGAACTGATCAGCTAGCAGCACTCAATTAGCGCCTATCGGCCGCGAGAGGGGCGGTGGGGTCGCTCAAACCACGAGCGAGTTGGTGTCCGTCGCTGGTGGAGAAAAGCCGGTCGTCGTCGGCAGATGGTCGGCACAGCAATCGCAACCGACCGACAAGGGCACGAATCTCGAGAGAAGCCACATTCTTTCCAAGTAAATGACATTATTTGATGCTGCGAGCCATTGTTTCCTTGTTGTTTTTTTTTCTTTTGCAGTCTGCAGTCACGCCCCTTTTAGATTGCGGTTGGAGGAGCCACTCATGTTTTTTCTACTCACTCAACAAGAAGTAATGGAGGAGCTGCTTGCGCGAGTGGAGTAGATTCGGTGCAAATAACACAGCAAACATGGTGTCCTCAATAAGATAGGACATAAGCACCGGGGCTCAGAATTAAGCGACAACCGGTCGAGTGGATCACGCAAGGTTGATAAGCGGCCGTTGCTGTTCATTCGAGAAAAGTCGCCATTACGGTTGATTCTCGTAACAATGTTGTCTCTGGAGTTGGGACAATTCTTTGTAGCTTTATAATTGCGTAATCAAGTGTCATTCGATAGTTGTGTCACACAAAGAATATACTTCGTCACGTAGCTTCTTGTATATAAAGAATCTCACCCTTACCTAGTGGTTGGAAAAGGACTCAGTTATCAATACGCCGAAAAACCTTCATCCCCCATTAAGTGGCTATGACCCCACAAATGTTCTTTTCTTTACTTACACTGTTGCCCGATGAGGGAGATACTAGGCGGGGTTACAAAATTTCACAAAAGCCAGCAATTCGTCCACGCCATTTCGCATGCATCATCACTCGAGATCGGAAGCTTAGGCACAAAAATTCAGAGTTTTAGGCGCCTATAATAGGCAGTGAAAAGTGCCATTTAGACATATACAGGTGCCAAATGATCTCTTTAGGCATATATAAGCTCATTTCGTATTTACTTCAGCGGAGTATTTTACGACAGTTTTACGCTTTGCAGTGAGAACACCGGACAAATCGCGTGCTGTGGGAAGGTAATCTTATTTTCTTCGTGAAAATATGGTAAGCTGAGAAGAGTTGCTATTTTTAGATTCTGGAAATTCAGGGTGACTCGACACCAAAAGAAAGGCTTGAAAGCCATGACAAGCCAAACCTATCTCAATGATCGCTGCTTGAACTTATGCCTCCTTTCAGTCGATAATTGTGCGAAAAAACTACGCTTAACGTACACTAAAGGTGGGGGAGCGCGCTTATACTTGGGGACGCTCCATGATCTAATTCAATCTGGAATATCATAACGCTTCCTGCTGTGAACCTCCGGCAGTTCTTTTTGCAAAAGGAATCCAGGAATTTCATGTCAGACAGATTTTAGCAACCGGTCCTTCGAGGATGGTGGGGGCTCTGTCCAGGACCTTCCAAATGATCCTAGCATTTTTAGTCAGAGTGGCACCAAAACTCTCAGCTGATGAAATGCTTTCTGCTTAGAGTGTAAAATGAGCACGCGAATGTGCCATTTCATGTTCAAGAGTGGTGCGATGGGAAATATTTGGGCTACGACGTTTTTGTCGACTGCAAAGCTGTTAATACCGCCGGGGTGTTTTTGTAGCAGTTTACCGCCCTTAGCTGAGTTCCTTAAGGTGTAACAACGGGATCTGTAAGAAGAGGCACAATCGGTAACTGCATGCTCCTTGAAGACACAAATGGGTTTCGAAAAAAATTTGTTAACTGCACCTTATTATCCATTGACAGAGCAGGACGGCCTGCTCAGCTCTTCACAACGCCGATAAATCCCATGAATATTACAGTGAAGTGCCATAATTCGTTACAAATTACTGAGCCAGTCTATCCTGTAGAAGCAGATGATGAGAGAAGCTGCAGGAATAGCACCATTCAGTAACTATGCACTCTATACCGACTATATACCAACATTAGACAGCACGCCACATTCTTTGCAACTGATTCCCTTATTGTTAGATTTCTGAGTGCCCTTATAGGTTGCCCGGCACGGCAGATGACAATGGTCACGACAAGACTACTTGTAAAGTGCTGACATGCTCATCCCTACAAGCTCCGTTTTTCGTACCTCTTCGTGCTACACGTGATGCATCTTGCCGGCCCGCGGTGTTTCCCTGATCGGCACGTGTTTGTGGCATCACCTTGAACTTTGATGTGTCAGATTTGCACATGGTCTTCACCCAGGAGGCACCTTTGACCTTCAGCGGCATGTTCGAGGCTGTGTCGCGTTCATTTTTTTTTTTCGTTGTTTGTTTTTTATTGCGTTGCTTGTTTTTATTGGCGGGGGTAACGCCGGTGAGCTTGGCTGCGGTGTCACTGCGCAAGGGCCTCTAGCAGCCTGGCCGAGGTAGCAAAGTCGAGTTGTCGGCGGCTTGAGCACGGTTTGCGCATGTTGTCGTGTTTGGCACGGCTCGTGGTTTCCGACAGACATCCGGTTGTGGGCATCTGAAGTTAGAAAAATACTAGCAGAACACCGACTCAAAAAACCAAAAAAGACATTTTTTAGGCGCTAAAAAGCCCATATAGGCTCATGTAGACAAAATGGACGTCAAAAAGTCCGTATAGTCAAAATATGCACTTATAGACAGGATAAACTATTGCTTTAAAAAATTACACCATCTTCCCGTAGGGGAACCCTGAGTAGTATTCGAAGCAGCCATGGGGTCGGCTGAAGTTCCCATTAGTTTTTAGTTTGTCGTTTCCGTTGACGTTCAGCTTCGCGTGCCTTCGTTGTATCAGTAGCTTCTTGACGTAGTTTGAATGAGTGAAGGACATAAGGTGCGTTCGGAGCAGATTCTCCCGTCTCGGTTTGTAGCGCAGTGGGAAGAGCGCCTCCCGTTGAGGCCAGAGAGTCGTAGGATCAAAACCGGGCGCCGCCTATTTCTTTTTATAGTGGATTGCGCTGACGTCAGCCCAAACGCTGACTGGGCTGAAGAGACGCGCATGCGGACGGCGGACGACAAGGGAGGGAGGGACACAGCCCCAAGCATGAGATGCTCCGCATCTAAAATCTTCCCTTCCCTTAGTTCGTGCTTCTATGTTAAATAGGCTTGATACGGACCCAAGGAAAATTAGGCATTTTGCCTAAACTTCCGGTCTCTAATCATCACTCACGCACGTGCTCTCCGGTGTGCCCTAAGGTCACCGTCCTGGGACCACTTCTTTTTTCCATATGTAAAATAACCTCCCCATAAATCACACGTCTAGCGTCCGTTTTTTTCGCTGATAACTGTGTCATTTATCACCCTATCAATTGTAGCTGTCACATACCCGCATTGCAAAGCGACTTATTTTACGTGCAGGAATGGTGCAATAACTATCTAATGTCCATAAATGTCCAAAAACCATGCATGTCTCCTTCCACAGACGTCGCAATTATGCGCAGCCTAAGTATACTATTAACAATCTTACTGTTGGCTCTGCTGATTCGGTTATATACTTAGGTGTACATATATCCCGCCACTTAATCTGGTCCTTACGTCAACCACATAAGAAACTCGGCTAATCGTGTTCTTGGCTACCTACGCGTAAACCTAACCTAGCTTCTTCCTCCATAAAATTTCTTGCGTACTTTACTTTCGTGCTGCCTAAACAAGAATATTCAAACGCTATTTTATATCCACACCAAGCCTATTTGATTAACCCCTTATAATACGTTGAACATCGCGCCACTCGATTCATTCTGTCGGATTACTCATCTATTCCATCGTGTCAGCGTAAACAGCAGAACTAGCTCGACTTAAAATCGCTCAACTCTGTCTTTCTCACAAATTCTTCAACCCACAACAACCCGGAAGTGAGTACATCCGACTAACTCACCGCATTTCCCGTATAGTCACCCCAACGCAGTCTATCCGGAACGTGTCCATACTAACACCTTCCAAGAGTAATTTCTCATCCGCACCTCCCGAGACTGGGATGACCTTTCTGCTGCAGTTGCTAGAATAATTGACGAACACGGTTTCAAACATGCAATTGCAGAATTGCTACCATAATTACTGTACCCCGTCCGCTGCTGTTACTATATTGCTGCAGCCCTAGTTTGTGGGGACCCTTGTTTCCCTACGCCTCGTCTGCACACAATTTGGCGAGCTGGGAGCTTCCATTTTGGGCAGCCGGCGCATCACGTGAGTTGTGACCTCTTCGTGACCCCCATACGACGTGCGCAACCGGCTCGCCGTGGACATGTGCGCGAGGGCGTAGGGCAGGGGAAGGAGGACCAGCTTTTCCAACACCACCTGGACGTTCAAGGGCTTCGGAGTGTCGCCGTGACGTAACATGTTGGGGGCGGCCACCCGCCGCGCGCAGAGCTCGGAAACGGAGGCACTGAACCTGTTTAGTGCCGTGTCACTACAAAATTTGTGCGGTCATAGTATTGTGTTGCTTAGCGTGTGCTTGGACATGACCCCGTAATTTTCAAACCGTGTAACGCGGAGCTGTCTCCCTAAAGCAAAGCTTTCTACCACTAAAAGCCAACGGTTCTTTCGAGGCGTGCAGGACAATAAACTCCCCACGCGATGGAGGCAGCGAGGGGGGGCGGGGAGGGTTTTGCTCTCTGAGCACACTGAATGTACGCAGCGTTCCACGCGCGGAGGTGCATGATCGCCGCCGGCCGCGTCGATGGTATGGCTAGAGTTTACGGCTTTGTCGTGTGCTTTAGCGACAGTTGTTTTGGGCCTGTTTTACGCAGCTTTGCGTTCATTGCGCACTTCCTTCGCACGGATTGAATAACTTGATCGACAGCACCTCCTCGGTAACCCGAACCCAACAGAATAATATGGTCGTACGGCAAGAATACGCTAGGCATTGGTTTTCAGGGCATGAGAACAAAATACAGAGACCACATACAGACATCTGGCCACTAGGGAAACGCTAGAGAAACGCACTGCTTGCCACGAATGGGAATCCGTTTTCTAAATTGGTGATTACCGATTCGGTTGTATTTTACAGGTATTCCAAAAGGCGAAAGGAGCAACTGGTTCTGATAAATAGTGATTATGAAAGTTTCCTCAGCTTTCTCGCAATTCTCAACTTCACTAAACTAACTAGTTTAAATCGGTATAGATTGGAATCACTAAGCTCACATGGCGAATTGTTTCGGTGTCTGCGCTTGTGTCGCGCGATGGCGTAGCCCCAAGCTAGCACAGCAGGATGGCTAGGTTGCGCTGTCGCACCTTTCGAAAGGCACTCCTCTCCGTTTTCTTTCTCCTGACTCACGGCCGGGCTACAGCGGTGGCGTCAGCCGCTCTAGCCCGTCCGTGGCCGACGCTGCTGCTGCGTTCGGGACGCCACCCCCGCAAATTCCAGGTAAGGGCTGGCAGAATGTCTTGTTTCTCTCTTTGTAGAGCCACGTGTGTGAATTCAAGTGACTTCGCATTAGCAATTGTTGTGGGTGTCGTTTAAAGATTTGCTTTCCAACCAACTTCACAGCGTGGATTGGGTGCATTTTTTTTAGTAATCCTAATTAATTATTTATTTTGTTATTTACGTACCCTAAAGGCCCGAATGCGCATTACATGGGGGGTGGGGATAGTGTGGGGTTATGATTGAAAGTAAAGCACATTTTTCCAGCAGAACATAACAATGAAGGCAAGGATGCTGTACATGATTATAGCATGGAGAAACTGAAGTACAATCCAGAAACCCAGAAACAATGCCAAACAACAGTACAATACGTTCAATAGAAAACGTGTACAAGCAAAAGACCCTTAAAAACAAAAAACAAAAAAGCGCAATCAGTACACTTAACTGGAGAATATATATATATATATATATATATATATATATATATATATATATATATATATATATATATATATATATATATATATATATATATATATATATATATATATATTGTAACGAGGAAGACTTGCCACCATCGACGTAACGCTATCAGCGCAGCTACACAGCCGTGAAGTTGGAAGAACAACCAGCGGAGCGTATTACCTCATGCTACCTGCATCATCATCATGGCACGACTCAAGATCATCATCACCAGTCTGTTGTCTCGAGAGCTGAGCGCGCACGGCAGAACCCCTTCGGACTCAGCTGAGCCTCTCTGCGTTTCAACGCCTTGCGGTCGTCCTGCCAATAAACCTCCCCATAATTTTGGTGGAGTGTGCAGATTCCATCCTCGTCCCGCTCCTTAGCTGCACCCCGTGTACCCGCAAGCCTGGAACTCCGGAGTCGCACCTTGCCTTCTACCGCTGAGTCAGCCATGCCTGAGCAAGACATCATCAAACATATACTGAAGGGAATAGATGAGGATGCGTTCCAGATGCTGCTGGCGAAAAACCCTCAAAGCGTCAGAGACGTGATCAGCTTGCTACAAAGCTATGACGAGCTGCGGAGGCAACGTCGCCTCACTCGTCGCCGCCCTGTGGAGCCTGAGGAGCCGCTCTGCGGCCTGGAAGTCGACGACAACCCCTTGCTACTGAACCGCATCAAGGAGCTTGTTCGGGAAGAGGTGGCGCGGCAGATCTCTCTCCTGCCTTGTACATCCCTGCCATCGTCATCGGTACCAGATCCTTGCTTGTCGTCGCCGTTACGTCGAATAATTAGGGAAGAAGTCGCCGAAGTCTTGCCGACCACGCCGGCTGCTCCCCAGCCGTTGCCTGTAGCGGCGCCACTATACGCTGAAGTAGCGACACGGCAGGCTCCTCCTACCGCTTACGTGCCTTTACGCCGCCCGCAGCCGCCGACCTATCTTCCTCCGGCTTCCTTGGCACCGCTCCACAGCAACCCATGGCGCACGCCCGACAACCGGCCCATCTGCTTCGTCTGTCGTATTCCCGGTCACGTTGCGCGTTTCTGCCGCCGCCGAGTTTCCCCCTTCACTGACGCCTACCGAGCTCCTGCGCACCCTGTCTACACGCCGAATCTGTCGAACGACCACGTACCAATGGAGCCGTCGCGTTACTCTCTTCCATCGGAGGCACCGACAGTTAACAACCGCCGTTCACCGTCCCCGCGTCGTCGTTCACTGTCCCCCATGCGACGTCGCCCCGCCACTCCCCAGGAAAACTAGTCGCCGCAGTTCCCGAGGCAAGAACTGCGACGACCACGACACACGCAAGCCCTCATGTTTATCCTACGAATGTGATTGACGTTTTTGTTGAAGGAGTCGCCACCCTTGCGCTTGTTGACACTGGTGCCGCAGTTTCAGTCATGGACGCAAAACTCGCAAGATTCGAAAAGTGACGACCCCTGTTTCCGGTTTCCGCCTTCGCACAGCTAACGCCGAACAAGTTGAACCTCTCGCAGCATGCACAGCCCGGGTTGTTGTACAGGACGCCCCTTACATCATTGAATTCCTGGTGCTTACTTCATGCTCTCATGATATCATTTTAGGATGGGACTTTCTGTCACGCCATCAAGCCATTATAGATTGCGCCCGCGCTGAGGTTGCGTTGCTGCCCGTGTGTGATGCCCAGTTCAACGATTTGCCTTTACCCTCGCACAAGCTCGCTGTTAAGGAAGATACCGAGATTCCTCCAAACTCCGCAGTTTTAGTACCAGTGTCCTGTGCTTCCCTCACCAATTCGACCGTAATCTTCAACCTATCACAACTGTTTTCCCGACGCAAGAACATACCTCTGCCTTTCTCCGTCCTCTCCCTTGAAAATGGCTTTTCTGCTATGTACATCCCTAACCCATCCACGTCGGCGTTCACTGTGCTTCGTGGGGAGTGCATTGGTTGTGTCGAGCCCCTCGACACCAACCTCCTAGCCAAAGGCCCCGACGATCCATCATCGCTACCAGTTAGTGCCCTCACACCTTCCGCATCGGCGTCCAGTTCCCACGTTCTATTTTCTTCTGTCGACTCTGAACTTTCAGCTCCGCAGCGTGATCGCCTCCTTTGTCTACTTAACCGGTTCCGCAACTCCTTCGACTGTGAGCAAACTTCTTTGGGCCGCTCTTCCACCGTCAGCCACAACATTGAAACGGGGTCCCACTCGCCGTTACGGCAACGACCATACCGCGTGTCGGCCGCTGAACGTCGGGTTATAGAAGAACAAGTCGACGACATGCTTCATCGAGGTGTTATACGCCCTTCAAACAGCCCATGGGCGTCACCCGTTGTCCTCGTTAAGAAGAAAGATGGCTCCATCCGATTCTGTGTCGATTACCGTCGTTTGAACAAGATCACTCGCAAAGACGTATACCCTCTGTCCCGCATCGATGACGCTCTCGACTCCTTGCAAGGTGCTGAGTTTTTCTCTTCTTTGGATTTGCGATCTGGGTATTGGCAGGTCCCTATGGCAGACGCTGATCGTCCCAAGACCGCCTTCGTCACCCCTGACGGGTTGTACGAATTCAACGTGATGCCGTTTGGGCTCTGCAATGCTCCCGCTACCTTTGAGCGAATGATGGACACTATACTGCGAAGACTCAAATGGAAAATATGTCTATGCTACTTAGACGACATCGTTGTGTTTTCCCCCGACTTTGACACACACTTCGAGCGCCTCGAACAAGTATTGAAATGCCTGAACGATGCCGGCCTTCAACTCAATCTTAAGAAATGTCATTTTGCTGCCCGGAAGCTCACTATTTTGGGTCATGTAGTCTCAAAGGATGGCGTTCTCCCTGATCCAGCTAAACTTCAAGCTGTTGCTGCGTTTCCCAAACCGACCAGCATGAAAGAACTACGAAGTTTTATTGGACTGTGTTCTTATTTTCGTCGATTTGTCCCTAACTTTGCCGCCGTCATATCACCATTAACCAAGCTTCTTAGCGGAGACAAAGACATTTCTGCTTGGTCACCGACATGCGATGAGGCGTTTTCTACGTTACGCTGCCTCTTGACCTCTCCACCCATTCTCCGGCACTTCGACCCACGTGCGCCGACGGAAATTCATACCGATGCCAGTGGTGTCGGCTTGGGTGCTGTGCTTGCACAGCGAAAAGCAGGATTTGACGAGTATGTCGTCGCTTACGCAAGCCGTACTCTTACTAAGCCGGAATCCAACTACTCCGTCACGGAGAAAGAGTGCCTAGCCATCGTATGGGCCATCGACAAATTTCGCCCCTACTTATACGGTCGCCAATTCGATGTCGTGACGGACCATCATGCTCTTTGTTGGCTGTCTTCGTTGAAAGACCCATCCGGACGACTTGGGCGTTGGGCTCTTCGGCTCCAGGAACACGATATCCGTGTGATATACCGCTCTGGCCGCAAGCATGCTGATGCCGATGCGCTATCTCGCTCACCTGTCACTTTCGCTTCTGCATCTCTCGACGCTGCAGACAGTGTTGGCGAGCCCCTTCCTTTTGCTGACATGCCAGCCGAACAGCGAAAAGACCCGTGGATTTCTTCAATTTTGGCTGTCCTTTCACACCCGGCGACGACATCAGCACCCCGAGCCCTCCGCCGTCAAGCACGCCACTTCGCCATTCGTGATGAGCTTCTCTACCGCCGTAGCTACCTCTCCGAAGGCCGAAAATGGCTGCTTGTCATCCCTTGCCACTTGCGCTCTACAATCTGCAACTCCTTTCACGCAGATGCGCAGTGTGCCCACTCCGGAGTGCTCAAGACATACCAGCGCCTCCGGCTGCGCTTCTACTGGCGCGGAATGTACACGTTTGTCCGCAAGTTCGTTCGCTCTTGTGCCGACTGCCAGCGCCGAAAGTTACGACCGGACCCACAGACAGGTGCTTTGCAGCCGTTGCCATGCCCAGCCCGACCTTTTGATCGTGTTGGTATTGACTTGTACGGGCCTTTACCGTTAACGGCTACTGGCCACCGCTGGATTATAGTCGCCGTCGACCACCTCACCCGATACGCTGAAACAGCCTCATTACCAGCCGGCACTGCGCGCGACGTCGCAAAGTTCCTTTTACATCGTTTCGTGCTCCGACACGGTGCGCCTCGTGAACTGCTCAGCGACAGGGGCCGTGTATTCCTCTCCGAGGTCATTGAAGCCCTACTCGCAGCATGCCGCGTTACCCACAGGACCGCTACAGCCTACCACCCACAGACCAATGGCCTTACGGAGCGTTTCAACCGTACCTTGGGCGATATGCTAGCAATGTATGTCTCTTCGGACCACACGAATTGGGACCAGGTCCTCCCATTTATAACATACGCCTACAACACCGCTCAGCAGGCCACTACCGGCTTTTCCCCATTATTTCTTCTTTACGGACGCGAACCATCGTGTCTCCTGGATACCATCCTTCCGTATCGACCAGACGCCTCAGAATACGCGCTGATTTCTGAGACTACTTCGCACGCCGAGGAGTGCCGACAGCTTGCTCGCGCATTCACTACGGAAGAGCAGTCACAACAAAAACACCGTCGTGATGACTCCAAGCCATCAGCTGAATTTCCTCCCGGCTCTCTTGTCTTGCTCTATATACCGTCTACTACTAGCTGCCGGCCTATCCAGCAAGCTTCTTTCGAAGTACCACGGCCCATACCGTGTAGTCGAGCGTACCTCTCCCGTCAACTATGTCGTGGAGCCACTGACGCCTTCAACGAATCTTCGCCGCCGTGGACGCGAAATTGTCCACGTTCAGCGCCTCAAGCCATACTACGATCCTCTTATTTTGTCGTGTCCCTAAGTCGCCAGGTTGGCTCTTTTCGCGACGGGGGGTGATTGTAACGAGGAAGACTTGCCACCATCGACGTAACGCTATCAGCGCAGCTACACAGCCATGAAGTTGGAAGAACAACCAGCGGAGCGTATTACCTCATGCTACCTGCATCATCATCATGGCACGACTCAAGATCATCATCACCAGTCTGTTGTCTCGAGAGCTGAGCGCGCACGGCAGAACCCCTTCGGACTCAGCTGAGCCTCTCTGCGTTTCAACGCCTTGCGGTCGTCCTGCCAATAAACCTCCCCATAATATATATATATATATATATATATATATATATATATATATATATATATATATAGAAAAAAGAAAGAAACGAAAGAAACATTCATACGACATCAAATAACTCCACAAACTGTTTTGAGCACATCTTGAAAGTGAATCGGACAGTTCTGCCATGTAAGCAGGCAACGAGTTCCATTCTGCGATTGCATGAACTAAAGGAGAGTTTTTATATATTTCTGTTTTAGCTAAACTTGGTCTAACTTTGAAAGTGTGGTCTACCCGGGCGGAGTTATGAGGCGGTGGAATGATATGAAGCTGGGAAAACGGCGTGCCTCTTTGGTACAGTGAAGGAAAAAAAATAGTCGAGCCAACTGCGGCTCGTGGCAAGCGAGGGCAGATTAAGTAAATCTTTTAAAGAAGATACGCTTTGGTAGCGCAAGTACGAGGACGTGATGAACCGGTTTGCCTTGTTCTGAACGGATTCCAAGAGGGTAGTTAAGTTTACGCCGATAGTATGCCATACGATAAAAGCGTATTCTAGTCAGGGCCGGATAAGGCAACTATTGATTTGATTGATCGTGGGGTTTAACGCGCCGACGCAACGCAGGCAATGAGGCGCGCCGTAGTGGAGGGCTCCGGTTTAATTTTGACCACCTGGGGATCTTTATTGTGCGCCGAAATATCGTACACACGGGCGTTTTTGCTCTTCGCCTCCATCAGAAAAGCGGCCGCCGCGGCCGGGAATCGAACCCGCGACCTCGTGCTCAGCAGCGCAACGCCTTAGCCACTGAGCCACCGCGGCGGGTGGATAAGGCAACTATATACGTGGAACCTGTTTTCCTTGGTGGCTTACTGTAGACGCCTCTTGAGAAGGCCAAGTTTTTTAAGGGCTTTAGTAGTTATGTGTTCTATGTGGTACGTCCACTTTAAATTCGCCGTAATAAACAAAGCTAAATATTTGAACTATTGAACTGACCCTATTGAAGAACCATTTATTTTATAGTTAACGGGGATGGTCTCGAGATCAGAACTAAACATTATGTCTTTCGTTCTTTCTACACTAACTTCGATTGCCCGCGGCTACACCATTCTTCTAGTTTAATGAGATCAGATTGCAAAATCATTGTGCCGGCAGGGTTAGATATCTCTTTATATACTACCCAGTCGTCCGCAAGCAGGCGAATTGGTGATTGGATGCTAGACGCTATGTCATTGATGTGATTTAGGAATGAAAGAGGAGTTAAAACTGACCCCTGAAGGACCCAAGATGAAAAGCGTGTTTTGTTAGAAACGTAATTGTTTAATTGACTGTCTGGAAATGATTCGTTAAAAATTCCTCTATCCAACGTGTTGTATTTTCGTCAAGTTGGAGTTGGAGAATTTTTATTAACAGACGTTTATGTTCACGCGGTCGACGGCTTTTGAGAAGTCAATGAAAATTGCATTGACCGGGCGGGACATGTTTACAGCGGAATGGAGGTCGGTTACCAATTTGAAGAGCTGTGTTTGGCAAGATAGATCAAGTAATTTACGACAGATTGATGTTAGTGAAATGGGCTTGCAGTTATTGGGGATAGTATTGTAACCTGATTTTTAATTTGGGTCACATGTGCTGATTTTTAATCTTCCGGTAAGAATCCTGAATCAAGTGATTGTTGAAAAATCAAAGAAAGAAAATATGACGAAAAGTGTCTTGTTGGTTTTAGAAGTTATGCGCTAATACCGTCTAGGCAGGGCTCGTCTAGAGTGCCAATCGATCTATTGCGCAGGCTACGCCATGCGTAGTGATTACGATAGTGGAAAACGTGTGTGGAACGGCAAGTGACGGCAAATCGAAAGAGCTATCTAGTGGTCCTTTAACAGTGAAAACTTGAGAGAAGTGCGTGTTCAGTCTTTCAGCGCATTCGTCAACGGGCAAGGCATTGCCATCATCATGTGCACTTGTAAGGGGTGGGGCCGAGATATTCTTTTTTGTATTAATAACATTCAAAATTTTTAGCGCCCGTTTTAATAAGGTTAGGGTGCGTGCAATTGTAGAATTAATTTTTGCATTTTTGAATTGCATCCACGCACACGCCAGATATACTCTTGTATTTAAGCCACTCATGGGGGTCGCTCGTTTTAGTGGCTTTCTGGTACGCTCTTTCCTTCTTGTTGAAGCTTCTTTTTACTTCTGGAGTAAGCCAAGGATCATTTACTCTTTCACTTATTGATAGTTTACGTACACACAATTCTTCCACTTCCTTTAGTTTATCGCGGAACAAACACCAGTTATGCTGCGCTGAACGATTTGCAAAGTTGAGTTCGAAGTCTTCAGAGAAGCTCTGCAACATGCCATTTAATTTTTCAGTGTCGGTTCGGCTGTAGTTAAGGATATTTTTCTTAAATTCAGATTTGTCGTCACGTGGTAGTGCCAATGAGCAATGCAGGACATTATGGTCATTGCTTTCGTCCAGTATGTTTGTTTTAGCAAGCTCTGGGGGATTTGTGTGTACAAGATCTATTATGTGGCCACCGCGCGCCGGTTTATGTACAAGTTGTTTGGGATTATGACAATGAAGTAAGCGCAGAAAGCTTAGTTGTCCATGGTGATTACGTTGAGCACAAACGCTTAGGGTGGCCCAGTCAATATTAGGATAATTAAAGTCACCGGTAAGAATTAATAGACAACTCGGCAACTTGAGGAAAATCGTGTCCATGGAATCGTTAGAAATGTGTACGAAATCCTGCGGGCTATCAGGTGACCATAAAGTATGGCCACCTGATAGCCCGCTGTACAAACAGCCTGCTGTGTACTGTGCAAATCGTTTGCACAGTTGCTCGCGAATTCTTCCTCGCCGAACCATGAACCGCACTAAGTTTAAATCCCTCAGAAAAGAGCAGACTTCTCATTGATTGTATTGCAGTGTATACAAGGGATTGAAATGTGCTGCCCTTACCAACTGCAACGTATTTCAGCTACAACAGCAAACGAGGAGAAAGTATTTTTAAAGTGAAGTTATCAGCACACAACATTACACACAAAGAACACAAACGCGTTTTGGACAGTTTTGGGCAAAACAATGTAATACAGTCTAGTCCACTTATAACGATATCCAAGTGCCAAGAAAATCCCATCGTTATAACCGATAATCGTTATAAGCGGGTCGAGAAAAAAAAAAGCCACAAGAGAGATCAAAACATTTTATTAGCATGCAAGTGAGGTAGTGCAACTACTCGTTTGCAGAAAAGCCATAGTCAGTCAGTTTTGACTGCTTCACGCGAAGCTGTCGCACATCTTTTTCGAGAGCATCTAATTGCTCCAGGCAATTAGATGCTCCCCGCAGCGCCGCAGGCGAATCGGCCATGGCGTCCGAACGTTCAGTCCGACTCCGCAGTGAAACTGGTGAAACGTTGAACGGAGGCAGATGCGGAGAAAAAAAAGCACTCAGTTCGGCGCGCAGAAAAGGCGAGGGAAACTTCCGAGCTGCGAGTAGTGCGAGCCGAACTGGCCGAACCAGCCGAACGTTGGTTCGGCCGGACGCGCGGACAAGGCCAAAGCAGCGGCTCCGGGAGGGGAGTCGGGAAGAAAAGCTGCTCCTCCTCTCGCTTGGCGCAGTCGACTCGTTTTCTGAGGGGTGGATGGGATGCAAGGCGCGTCGCGTGCTGTCGGCGCCGAGTGCCGGCGCCAGCGCCGGCGGCAGCTCGCATTTACGGCGCGCGCGGTAAGCGGATTCAATCGCTATATCCGATATCGAGGCTCGGGAGCATCGTAATAAGCGGGTTATTTTACCATAGAAAGCATAAAAAATTGGACGGTGCAATCGTTGTCCATCGTTATATCCGATATATTGTTATAAGCGGTATCGTTATAAGTGGATTTGACTGTACATGCTAGAACGACTCAATATAAAGCTAATTTTGAATTTCGCCTATTATTAATTTAAATACGTTCATTTTGTCACGTATTTCCACGCACAGCATCATCACGAATATTTTGCTGCATAAGGCACAAAATATTCAATTTCACTGCCGTGTGCCGAAAAGCTTTGTGAGAGCGTAATGCAAAGCAATACAAAAAAGAATTGGCTCCAATCCACGCTGTGAAGCCGATTGGAAAGCAAAGCTTTAAATGACATCCGCAACAATCCATGCGACTTGAATTCACACACGTGGCTCTACAAAGAGGGAAACCACACATTCTGCCAGCCGTTACCTGGAATTCGCGAGGGCAGCGTCCCGAACGCAGCAGCAGAGTCGGCCACGGCCGGGCTAGAGCGGCGGACGACGCCGCTGTAGCACGGCCGTGAGTCTGGAGAGAGAAAACGTAGAGGAGCGTCGTTCGAAAGGTGCGACAGCGCAACCTAGCCATCCTGAGAGGCTAGCTTGGGGCTACACCACCGTGCGACACAAGCGTAGATACCGAAACAATTCGGCATGTGAGCTTAGTAATTCTCATTTATACCGATTTCAACTAGTTAGTTCGGTAAGTTTGAGAATTGCGAGAAAGCTGAAGAAACTTTTGTAATCACTATTTCTCAGACGCACTTGCTCTCGCCTTTTGTAGTACCTGTTCAAACGCAACCGAATTGGTATTCACCAATTTAGAAAACGGAGTCCCATTCGTGCCAAGCAGTGCGTTTCTCTAGCGTTTCTCCAGCGGCCAGATCTCTTTGTGGGGTCTCTACATTTTGTTGTCCCTCCCTGGAACCAATCCTTAACGTATCCTTGCCGCACGACCATATAATTTCGTCGTGTCCGGGATACCCAGGAGGTGCTGTCGAACAAGTTAATCAAGCCGTGCGAAGAAAGTGCGCAATGAACGCGGCGCTGCGCCAAAACAGGCCCAAAACAACCGTCGCTGTTGTATCCTGACGTTGCAAACTTGCAGGCATGGTATCGCGACGTCAGTACCTCACGTGTTTTTTTTTTTTCCTTTCATTGAGCTACCGCTATAAAACGGCGAGGCTCACAAAATAAAGCGTTCGCTATCACGGCGATCTGCGTGCTGTGTTGTTATCGTTCGGCCACCCTCAGTCCCCGCCGGCCCAGGCGGGATAGCAATGACGACAAGTATCGAACCAGCCTTTTGAAGATTACGGGGGCAACCACCAACCTGCGGAAATGTCGGGCCAAATGCCACAGTTCGACGACGCAAACGATAAGTGGACTTCGTATGTAATCCGCATTGAATCGTACTTCGAAGCAAACGGCATTGTAGATGATGCTAAGCAAAGAGCGTTTCTCGTCTCGGCACTCGGCACAAAAACCATCGATGTGTTAAGTGGGCGTTGTGCGCCGCATAAGGTGAATCAGTTATCCTACGCGGAAATGGTGAAGTTCTTGGAAGACTTTTAGATGCGACGCTGAGAGGAGCATCTCTTGCCGGCGGCCCTGTCCTGCGTCCGTCGTCGTCGTTGTCCGTGTCCGCACAGCTGCGTCTCTCCTCCGCTCACCCCCTCTCCTCTCTCCGACAGCGAACACTCTCGCCCAACATCTGCGGGCGCGTGGCGCAGCGCAATCTCACTCCGCCGGAGGGCGGCGCTGCGCGCTGTGCGCTTGTGCAGTACTCTCTCTCTCTCTCCGCGGTATCCTCTGCTTTGGGTGCGCTACGCCCGCATCCCCTCGCGTAGAACCCAACGATGTGATTGAAACGCAATTCACGTTCACTACGCGTTTCACGCAATTCGACTAATCGACCCAACGGAAACACCCAATCGAACCCCCTTCAGCGTCGCATCACACCAGGGTTCCCGCGAGGGGAGGTGGGCGTAATTTTTAAGTGCGAATGCACTTCTTAAGCGACCCTGAACCTGCGTCCACCGGCGATGTCCGCGCACGTGGAGATGGGCGCGCGCAGCCTGGCCGCTGACATGGCACATACCCACGTGGGGGATTGGCCAGGAATCTCCTCGTCGTCCTTGTCTTTCTCTCTCTCTCCTTGGCAACGGGGGGAGATGGGCGCGCGCTGCCTGGCCGCTGACATGGCACATACCCACGTGGGGGATTGGCCAAGAATCGGGCGTGAGAAGGGCTAATGCACCTGCTTAAAGGAGTACTGACACGAAATTTCAAAGCTGAGATCCGCTCTAGCAATCAAGTACAACGACAACACAAATAGGTGCCTGTGAATAAATGCATCTTTCTTTCTTTGTAGTTGTGTGTGTGTGTGTGTGATCTCTCTTTCGCGAACATTACCGAACCGCGCAAATTCAACTCGTGCATTCGCACTTTCACATTCTTCCCCTCGGGAAAATGCGGGGGATTTTTTTCGTACCGAAGCCGAACGAGATAGCGGAGAGCTTCAAGTTTTTTAGCAGAATTCAAAAGGAGGACGAATCTGCGCAAAGGTTCATTTTTGAACTTCGAAGCTCGGCCGACAGATGCAACTTCGGGGAAATGTTGGACCACATGCTACGGGACATAATAGTTTGCGGAATTCGAAGGGTTGAAACCGAAAGGGCCTTGCTTGTTTGACCGCAGTTGTCTTTGCAGGAAGCGGAGAACATGGTGCTCGCGGCGGAAGCAGTGGGACGGGACAAGACGCAAAGCTGATGGAGAACACTGATGGAGCTGATGATGAAAACTTGGAGACCATTTTGACAGACTACAGTGATGTGATGGAGCAGCCGGAATTAGGCCTCTTCAAGGTACCACCCACGCACCTATACGTGAAGGAAGGTGTGGTGCCGAAGTTCTTCAAGGCAAGGCCGCTACCATACGCCACGAAGGACAAGGTGAACGTCGCGTTGGACAGACTATTGGCATCCGGTGTGCTGTCTCCAGTGGCGCATTCTGAGTGGGCAACGCCCATTGTGCCGGTTGAGAAAGCAGGCGGGTCAATCCGGATTTGTGGGGATTACAAGTTAACCGTCAACGCAGCGTGTGAAACGGAACAATACCCACTTCCTGTGATAGACGACATCTCGCTGCTCTAAACGAGGGAGACTTGTACAGCACATTGGACTTGAGCGACGCGTACAATCAGATACCATTGGACGAAGAGTCCAAGAAGCAGACTGTCATCAACACCCATCGGGGACTGTTTTGTTATAACCCCCTGCCCTTCGGAGTGTCGTCTGCTCCGGCTATTTTTCAGCGCACCATGGAAACCATTCTGACAAGCATTCAAGGGATACAAGTGTACCTTGATGACGTGCTGGTTGCTAAAAGGAAGCTGGACGGGGGAACCACTCTCAAGGCGGTACTCCAGCGGTTTCGTGAGAATGGCGTGAAGCTCCGGAAAAGCAAGTGCACATTCCGCAGGCCTGAAGTTTCATACTTGGGTCACAGGATCAGCAGCGAAGGTCTACAGCCCTGGAGAAGAAATGGAAGCTAAGCGAAGGCTCCAAGTCCCAAGAACGTAAGCGAGTTGCGTTCTTACATTGGTCTTCTTACTTACTACAAGTTTCTTGCCAACATGGCTAGCCTGCTCGCTCCACTTTACGACCTGCTAAGTAAGGATTCCCGCTGGGTATGGGGCCCGAAACAGCAGGAGGCGTTTGACAAGTCGAAGCTCGCACTGCAGCAAGCCAAGATGCTAACGCATTTTGATCCCACCAAGCCACTGCGCTTCGAGTGTGACGCGTCACCGCACGGTATAGGAGCGGTGCTCTCTCATCGAGTCGGAAGCATCGACGAGCTGATTGGGTTCCGCTCGCGAAGGCTGTCTAAGGCGGAACGAAATTATTCGCAACTCGAGCGAGAGGCGTTGGCGTTGGTGTTTGGGGTTACAAAGTTTCGGGACTACCTGCTTGGGCGATCTTTTATACTTGTTACAGATCACAAGCCATTGGTGAGTTTGTTCCGAGTAGTCCGCCCCACGCCACTTATGGCCGCGTCCCGGATCCAGCGTTGGGCTTTGCTGCTGGGACCCCATAAGTACAAGATCGAGTACAAGCCCGGGCCTGACAACCAAAACGCGGACGCCCTCAGTCGACTTCCCTTGAACACCCCGGAGGAAGTCACCGAGGAGCTTCTATAGTGCGTGCATTCGTTGCAACAATTTCACAACACGCATCTTTCTTCACAGGTGCTCCAGCAGATGACTTCCAAGGACGAGCTACTTCAGACAGTTCAAACTTTCATACTCAATGGCTGGCCACGTGACCGGAAAGGATCCGATCCGCGCTTGCAACCGTATCTGTCAAGGAAGTTGGAGCTGACGGTGGTTCATGGTCTCGTGTATTGGGGCCATCGAGTCATCGTGCCTGCTGCTGCACGGGAACAGATGCTGGAACTGCTCCACGAGACTCACCAGGGGGCCTGTGCAATGAAGGTGGTCGCTCGCACGAGTGTCTGGTGGCCACGTTTGGATGGTGACATCGAATAAATGGCGAGTAATTGTCCCTCGTGTGTACAATTTCGGCCTATGCCACCGGCGAAGCCACCTGTTCGCAGGAGATCTGGTCCCGGCTGCATGTTGATTTTGCAGGGCCACTGAACGGCATGATGATTTTGGTGGTGGTTGATTCGCACACCAAGTGAATAGAGGCAGTCACCATGCCGCACGCCACGGCCGAGGCTACTATCACGGCGCTGCGCGAGATCTTCAGCCGGTTAGGTATACCTCGAACGGTGGTAAGCGACAATGGAACCCAGTTTACGTCCGACACATTTTCCAAGTTTCTGGCTGGAAACAACGTCAAACACTTACGTACGGCACCTTACCACCCGCAATCAAACGGTCTAGCCGAAAGGGCCGTTCGGACCATTAGGGACGGTTTAAAGAAGCTTCAGGTGGGCAGTCTACCTACGTGTTTAGCGAAGCTTCTTTTTAACTATCGAAGAACACCGCAGGAAGATGGACACTCCCCATCCCAGCGGCTCTTGGGATACAAAATTCGGTCGCGCCTAGACACCTGCCTTCCTCCGCCTGTGTCTTTTCCGTTCTGTACACAGGAGGACAGCGAAAGTACGCCTGGCCCCGGTGACTCTGTCTCGGCACGCAATTTCGGCGAAGGAGAACGCTGGCTTCCAGGAACTGTAAAAGGAACCACGGGCTCCCGCATGGTCAAAATCCAGACGGATGAAGGTGAGCTGCAGCGACACTTGGATCAAGTTCGCCTACGGCAGAGCCCAGCCAAAGGGACGAAGGCCTCTTCGAAGCAAGCAGCGTCGGTGCAAGAAACGGCGTTGGTGCCTCCTGAGGAAGAAGTGGCGCTGGCGCATCCCGTTCCGGGGAAGACACCCTGGTTCCGCAACTGCGACGATCTCGCCGTAAGAAGAAACCAATAGACCGTTATTCACCTTAAGGGTGGAAGGTTGTTGTATCCTGAAGTTGCAAACTTACAGGCCTAGTATCGTGACGTCAGTGCCTCACGTGGTTTTTCCTTTCCTTGAGCCACCGCTATAAAACGGCGAGGCTCACAAAATAAAGCGTTCACTATCACAGCGATCTGCGTGCTGTGTTGTTATCGTCCGGCCACCCTCAGTCCCCGCCGGCCCAGGCGGGATAGCAGTCGCTAAAGCCGATGACAAAGCCGAAGGAATGGTTCCGCCGAAACCACCGCCGAGGTGCGCAGCTCCGGCGCGTGGGGAACGCTGGGTAAATTCGCCGCGCCATCTACCGTGTACTCCGTGAGTGAAACCGCCCCCCCCCCCTCATCACCGCTGTCTCCACCGCGTTGGGAGTTTATTGTCCCGAAAGCCACGAAAGAACCGTTGGCTGGTAGAGAAAGCTGTGCTTTAAAATCAGAGACGTCATCCGCGTCCTGGTATATGGGGCAGGATACGCCGTATATGCCACATTGAAGAAGCTCAGTGCAGTTCAGTAAAACTTTATTGAGGTTGGGGAAGGGATTAAAGGGAGAAACGAGGGTGGAGTCCTCTTTCCAGGGCCCCAGAAACTTGTGGCCCGGCCCAGGCCCTGTCGATCAGCTGGCGCTGGTCTTCCAAGGCCTCACTGGCCAGAGTCACCTCCCACGTTTCTAGTAAATGAGGTGTATTGTTCTCGGTTTGCCATGTAACTGGGCAATCCCACATTGTGTGGAAAAGGGCGGCTTTTTCATTACATTGAAAACAGTCCTCAATAAGTCTGTCTGGGAACATATGCTCAAGTGCGAGAAATGTAGGGCCCTCCGGACGCTCAATAATGACATGAGTTTCTGTGAACGAGAAGCAGTACGAGCTTGTGAAAGAAATGGACCGTGGGGGGCTTGTGCATCTTACGTTGTTCGCAGTGAACGCTGTAGCCTACAACTACGCTGTCGTCGAGCAACTTTTGAATATGCAGGAGCAGTTTTTAAGCATGCCCAACCGGCTCCAGGTAGCCACTGACCTCACTGCGGAGTTCCTAGCCGACGAAGAGTGCCCGACTTCAACGCTTGCGATGATGGCGGCACGAATGCGCGCCTGATGAAGCATGTGCTCTGGTGCAGCACAAACATTCTGCTTAAAAACTTCTGTTGTAGACTGAATGAGCTTTTTGAGGTCAAAATTGCTTTTCCCGCATTCACGAGTTCGGTTCGGGGACCCTCCCCACCGCGGCGGCGGTCGTGCAGCGGGAGGAGTGAATGAGTGATTTACTGAAAAAAAAGTGGGAAATAAATAGACTGGGGATATTTTGAACTCATTTGGGAGTTCACCAGCATACAACCCAGCCCCGGCGAAGAGGAGAGGGGGAATGAAAGGGGATAGGGGAAAACAAATGGGGACAAAGAAAGAGGGAGAGAAAGAAAGAGATAAGGAGTGCGTAAGCTTGGCCGGCAGGCATTTGGCTACAGCCGTTTGATGAGATAGGTCTCCTCGAGGAAGGCGAGGACAAGTCGGAGGGCTTCCGCCCGAGTGAGTTCGGGCCCGGCGGGAAAAGCAGGTCCATCAGGGCGTGGCTGGGCAGCCCCAGACGCTGGAGTGCGGCCCGAAGCTCGGCTCTCGTAGCATATTTCTGGCGGCAGGAGCAGAGCAGGTGCTCCAGGGTCTCGGGCTCTGTACAGTCATAACATGTGGGCGACGACCGGCGGCCTTGTCGGTGCAAGCGAGCTGCCACGTTGCAGCAATCGAGCCGCATGCGGAGGAGTATGGGGTGGGCGTCCCTGCTGATCCGGCCAGGCAGGAGCTTGGACCTGTGGAGCTTGGCCGCAGCTCTGCATGGGTTGAGGAGGCGGAGAAGGGCAGGAGAAGCCAGCCCACTATCCCTAACCGGTGGTGACGTAGGCCCACAAAAAACCCGGCCTTGAAACCTTCTCTAGGTGGCGTTGGGTGTAGGCGCCAGCCACCAACGGGGCCGTGCTCCGTCGGCGACGCTTAAGCGCACCCCTTGGCGTGCGCAAGTTTTAAACCGAAAAGTACGGTAGGCAGCTAGAGCACCAGACAGAATACCCCTACCTACACTACGACGCATGCCCCGACTGGCAGCAGGGCCATAGGAACACACGCGGTGTAGATTAGACGCCAGTACCGCCTTAGTGCGCTTATAGTCACCAAAATCCTGCACGCTCTCCCGGGGGAAAAGATCACGCTTCTGAACTGTAAAAAAACAGCGGGCATCCGCGTTTTCGGGCGCATTGTGTAGATACCTTTTACGTATCCTCCCGGCTCCCTTCAGGAATGCTCGTGCTCAACCGCGATTTCGTGCAGCGTCGCTGGAATTTCTCGCGCGCTTTTCACGCTGGGGATTTTGAAATGGGCATTTTTATAAAAAGAGAACTCCCATAAGGTCCGCTAGACAGCTAGTGCTGTTACTTGATATGGCACGTCCGGACTAAAGTAGAAATATACAGTAAAAATATTCTCGACGCTTAACGTTGCGTTTTAATAAAGTTTTTCCTCCTCGTCCTTCTCCTCCTCCTCCTTCTCCTCCGTGTGCCCCACAGATAGCACAAAGAACGATATGGAGAACGTGGTGTCTTCACCGGTCAACCTCGTCGCGAAAAAATCAGGCTCCGTGGTGCTGCTGCAGACTCTTTCAGTCGCAAAAGCACGCGCGACATCAGGGCGCTACCAAGTTCTCTTCGATGGAGGAAGCCGGCGGAGCTTCATTACAGCCGATGCATCTGAAAGACGCGGTTGCGATCCGCTGCGTGAGGAAACATTGACCGTAGACGTGTTCGGTGGTCAAAATACGCGGAAAACAATGAGAAAGTTGCGAGTTCTCTTCCTCGCTTTAAACAAAAAACATCCAATTTCTATCGCAGTGCTGGAAGTGGACTCAATATGCAGCAAAAATATTCCCGTACCAGGAAAAAGCGTTTTAACGGCTATGAATGAGATGCATCTGGATACGCGGGCTCACTCTTTACAAGGTGTGAAGGGTAAGCCACATTGCGGTCCTCGTCGGAGCAAACTATTACTGGAAGCTCGTAACCGACGCTGTAAAACCTGTTCACGGAAAGCTGAAAGCCGTGGAGACAAGATTAAGATGGACTGCACAAGGCACCTTGCCTGTGGTAGCCGACGTCATGCCGTGTGCCAGTGCTGTTGTGCTTCGATCGTTCGTTGAAGATGGAGTGGTCTCGAAACTATTCACTCATTTCTGGGACCTTGAAAGTATCTGAGTCAAGACCCAAGACAAACGCGTGACACGCAGTGATTCCGTGCTGCCGAATTCCGACCAGAACACCACGAAGAAAGCCAAGTGCACATCCCCAGAAGCAGACCATCGTACACGACATAGACACGTGGAAAATGGCCAGGGTGCCCTCCGGAGCTAGTTTGAGTCCTGTCCTTCTGATAGCTTCTCTCTAAGGCCCCACTTCCAATCTGTGGAAAGCCGCAACCCCGCGACAGCTTTACGGCAAGACGTAATGTACGATCTTCTCATTGAAGCCAACACTAAGGAAGAAGCGATCGAGATGAACAAGAAAACAGATATTGTCGAAGAATCTTCCATGAACATTTGCAAACCGGCCAGGAACGACGCTGTAGTAGCTGCCACTTTCGAACAAGGAAAGACTTCGCATCCCGGAACCCTAAACGCGCTGGGACTTCGGAATCAGAGCTTGTATACCTTTTCGTTCAAACCAAGAACTAACCTCCTGCAATTCCTCGAAGACTTAATGAAAACCCGAAATATTCGTGACCGAGCGTTATATATGTAAACAAATGAGACTAAAAGACACAAACGCAAAGCGAAAAGATCGCAAGCCAGCAGACATCATACCGAGCCCGGAGGGAAGAGCCAAAGGAAAATTTACGCCCCGCAGACACGGAATATGGAAACAGAAGTTAAGACGCCAACACGTTCAAGGAGGGAGACCCAGAGGACAGTCTGCAAAAACACGCATTTACTGGAGGTTCGATACCTGCAAGCAAAAGTTCATGTTTACAGAGCATTTCCTTAGTCCAGAAACCCTCGTCGCTCCGGGCTACGTACGAGGTGAGCCTGGCTTGCAAGATGGTGTGGACTGATTTCAAAGTGCATCAGGTTAGGCAGTATAAACAGCAATGGTGGACAAAGCGCAGTGTGGGTTTTAGATGATCAATGCTAGGAAACTTCACGTGTAACCAAGAAAAAACGTGCAGACTACTCGGCGAAACACAGCGTCTTAGACAACGGTGGACTTTTGCACGAATAAAAGAGTCGATTGGCGGACAGCACGGAGTCGTCAAGTCTAGTACTGTACGTTTGCCCTGCCTCAAGCGCCCGTACCGCTACTCTACCTTTTGGAAACCACCTAGCGTCATCTGTCGGCGGGGGAGACTGCTGTGACAAGATCTACTGGATATACACCACTAGCAAAACTCACCATAGGCCCCATGTATCAAAAGCCGGTCTTCGGTTGCCCCCTGCGCCGGGGCAAGCACGGGGCAAGTTGACCAGCCTGTCGTCTGTGGGCAGAAAGTTGAAATAATACTCAACTGCTTCCGGCTGCTGCTATAAGTCATAAGCAAAAAAACATAAATACACAGGTATATTTTATCTGATTCAAGTCTTCTCATTTAAAAAGCAAGCTTTACTTTTCCAAAACTTTGTGATTAAGTAATACTTTATCGAAGTTCAGTTGTCCCCTAGGGGCACGCCAGTACACTTGCCCCTCAGCTTCAACGGAGCAGGCGGGGGGGGGGGGGGCGCCGCCCGGATTCTGAAGCGGAGTTTGGCAACTGGTATGTATTGAAGAACTCTGGTTGTGACTTCCTCTTCCTCACCCTTTGTAGCAGACTACGCTAGTCATCATCTCAATTTGCTCCTCACGAACTGTCGCATGCTCTTCTGGCTGCACCGGCTCGCAACGCACTTTTCTAGAAATTCCATCACTTTCACTATATCTGCATTATTGTGGAAATGGAGGGCGTTACACGTACGTCCCGCAATTTTCCGTAATTTCTTGTATTTATCTTTATTTGAGTTTTTCAAAATTTCGTGCTGCCAGTTATCTTAATTTACGCTATTATAGCGATTACAGGGGGGACTTCCGCGATATCTGCATTTTTGTGGAAATGCAGTGCGTTACACGGTCCTGGCTGGGGGGGGGGGGGCGAGGGGGGGAGGTTTAGGCAAAGAATGCTACGCATTAAAAGACGAAATAACCACGGCGGCAGGCATAGCAAACTCGTATACAGCGGATATATGGGGATTATATGCAGTGCAAGCCGGCGCAGTGGCGTCGGAAGGAACTATTATTATTATTAGAATTCTTTACTCGGAAGGGGGGACTCAAGGTCTAGTCAGGGATGGGGAAGGCGGTAAAGGGTACTAGCGAAAAGGAACTGAAAAATCCAAAGAAGCCATTAAAAAATCGGCACGCGGAATAGCCGCGCATGGGCCGGTCGCTATCTATAAAGCCGGTCGTGCTTCGCACACAAAAATTAGCCGCGTCCTTGTGTTTCTGCGCAGTCTTGGCACAACGCCGGTTCAACAACCACATTTCTCCGAGCGACATCAGGAAACAGCGCAGGAGCAAAAAAGCCGCGACCAACCGAATGACGCGACTGTTGTTACTTTCTCTTCATCACTCCTTGTAGCAGACGACGCTACTCATTATCATTTAATTCTGCTCCTCGCGAAATGTCGCATGCTCTCGTTGCTGCGCCGGCTCGCACCGCACTTTTCTAGAAATTCCATTAAAATCATCATCCGAACAAGACGTGTCGCTCCATTTTCTGAACATGGCGCCGCAGCTGGAGGACCGAAAGGTCAAACAACGATAATGCTGTTTGGGGATACAAAATTCATTCATGACCGGCTTTATAGATAGCGACGTGCCCATAGCAGATGACGACAATGGGAGCCAGCATGCCGAACAATTGCTGTGCAGGGACTGCGCGCTCCGTCAGATGGTAATAAATTTAACTCCCCACCTCACTAGCCTCGCTTCGCTCGCAGTGCGACCTGTGGCTTCTCGCATAGAATGTAGCGGCACCGAGAATATACGGTTTAGCCTTTAGACCCGCTTCTTAGGTATACGTAAACTTCAACATACGCAAGTAAACCACACTCCTATACCAAATCAGTCTGCTCTACTAGCATTCATTCTTTTAAAAGCATTTTAGTTTATTCAAGCATTCAGATACATCGACTCTGGCTTTACGTCGAGAAGCTTTCTGTTTGCGTGAAGCTCGGACTTCTGCGGAGAACAGCCGTCCGACAAACGACACCGTTCAGCTACTTCGGACATTGAGCTTACATTACAAGATCGCGTTATCCCCATCGTGCCGTGCATACGTGTTCTTGGACTCCGCATTCAACAATCAGGCCCCAATACGCACACCATCAAAGCCATCTGTGCAGTTCCCTACAAATAAGCCCCCTTATTTCAGGAATTGCGCACCGCCACCATGGACGTAAAGGAGCCATGAAGAGAAAACACAAGTTTGGTTCATTCAAAAGATTGCCTCGTTAGAATCATACTGACACCACTTTTAACGTAAACTTCGCTCAAATAAGCTACATAATTAGGAAAAACGGGAATGGTCATGCGACCCACCAGCTCATTTCCCGCAACAGAACCTATGTCGTCACATGGGCTAAGCTCTGCGATTGGCGGAGGCTGGCAGAAGCAGACGCAAATTAGGTAGAACTTACAAACTAGACGAACGAGCGATTTGCGCTTAAATTTAGGGCACATTCTTTACAAAGCAATAAAAATGATGGGACAAACAGTGGAAGTTACGAAAGCACATGTAAACATAGAAGTACTGATGCGTTCTGCTATTCGTACTGCGCACAGCATGCTTGGTGTTTTGCTGCACAGCACTACGGGGCTTGGGGTTGTCTCAGACGACACTGGACGATTGACGCAAGCAACGGTGTCTTACGTGACCCCATTTGTCGAGCGAGCACTGTTTCAGGGAACGAATATTTTCTCCCAGAACAAAAACAAGCCAGGTTTAAATGCGGGCAAAAACAAACCAAACGCTTGCCACGGTATGGTGGCGCCATCTAGGTTACGGAACGTAAAGAACCGCGGGAACAAACCAACACCGCTGTACAGGGTGGAGACAACCTTTGAACGGTCCCGTGCCGCCGCAATTGGGCCAACGGGCTCAACGCGTTATTGTTTTCGTTTCCCACGAGACCTAGCAACGCGAAACAGACAATATGATTCGAACTTCTTCAGTAAACCGCATTGCGGCGATAATTTTAGCGCGGTTTTGACACAATGACTTGCTTCGGCGGCGAGCGAGCAACCGAAAATGGCGGCGCCAGCGTATACGTGTCTCTACCCTGTACGGCGGATGCGTGAATGAAGGTACTCTAGGCTGCAGAGCGGTCGGTTCCAGTGATGTCACTTGGGACCACGAAAACGCACGATTGAGCGGGAAAATCAAAATTTTAACCTATATTGCTTAATTTCTCAGTGAATAAAGCACCGTTTGTATCCGGACAAGCGCTGGGGGCACTATAAAACACGAAATCTTTCGAATAAAACCAACTTGCATTTTCTCTTCATGGCTCCTTTAAGGAGTGCAACCCCATCCGGCTTGTTCCCGCCGTGGTAGCTCAGCGGCTAAGGCGTTGTGCTGCAGAGCACGAGGACGCGAGTTTGATTCCCGGCCACCGCGGCCGCTTTTCTGATGGAGGCGAAAAGCAAAAATTCCCGCGCCTTCCCGCGAGGGGAACACGAGTAAATGCAGAGCATTGGGGCTTCAGTACTGATTGAAGGCAGTGTTGCTTCCATCGCTTCTTCCGTGATGCTGGAGTAGCAGACACGAGTAAACGTGGGCACGAGCGTCAACCAAGGAAGGAAGGAGCAACGCAGTGACTGAAACACGAGCGACCGCTAGCCGCTATATTTGCAGCGCGCGCAGTAGAGGGAGAGCAGTACGGGGGGGAGAGCGCGCATGCGCAAGCAGCGCGCGCCCTTCCATGCCCCACCGCGCTGCTATCACGCACCTGTTAGGCCGAGACCGCGACGGAGCGAACGGACTGACTACGACGCATGCGCGTGCCAGCTGCTGTTGAGAGAGAGGAGGGAAGGAGAGGCGCACCTGCTGCGGACGCGAAACTGTTGACACCGTCCGACGCAGGAACAGGCGAGGCTGAGAAATGCTCTGCATTTAAAAACGCCCGTGTGTACGAGATTTCGGCGCCCGTTAAAGATCCCCAGGTGGTCGAAATTAATCCGGAGCCCTCCACTACGGCGTGCCTCATCACCTGCGTTGCGTCGCGCGTTATTAAACCCTACAATCAAATCATTAAGTCATCCGGCTAGTTGGAGCTTTTATTATAAGCCGAATCAGGTATGCCACTTCATACCCCCCAAACAAAAAACTGAACAAGGTAAAATTGACTGCATAATATGCAAAGCAATTCTCACCACAGCATCCACCGAACGTTTCACGGCTATGGGTATCCAAGTACCCTAATGGAACTTGTAAAAGCTCAGCGCACAGCCCATACCAAAGATAATCTAGCAGTCACACAGGGCGTCTTCTACTGCACAGGGCGTCTTCTACTGGTGAACTAAGCTTTCCGTACGCCAGCCAACACGGAACCAAGGCTTCGCTCCCTCTTCACCTTCAAAAGGCCATCTACGTCTCCCCGATACCCAGAAACATGCGCCCGGTACCCCACCAGGATCGCCGTCATGCCCAAGTGTCTGCCCTGCACCAGCGTTTCAGAGATGACCCTGACGTCTTATGTTGACGCCGCTGACTACCACCTTACGTGCGCCACGACCATCGTGGCAATAGGTGCTAAAAGCAACTCTCTGCCATCAGCCTCTATTTACACTAATAACGCTAAAGAAGAAGAGGCCGCTATTGCGCTTGCCGTCGCCTCCACAACGGAAAACAGCTCTCCGGACTTACGGAAGCTGCAGGATCTCTAATGCAGCCCTACGCATTGTGCGCTCCGTCCAGGCCGCTCGTATACGCAATGTGCAAATAATCTGGACACCGGCCCTGCATCTCTCCCGAACAACGAGTTAGCACTTGAGGCGGCCCGAGGTTTCAACTCCCGGTGTGGCCCTGACGATGCTGCTGGCTCGGACCACGGGGCTAGGGACAGGCTGGTGACCTTCCCGAGACATGACTGAACACCATCGCGTGGAGCGCCAGAAACATCCCACAGCGCATCCCACGCTCAACAGATCTCAGCCTGTAGCCTGGCGTCAGCTACAGGCTAATGCATTCCCGAGACTTGCATTATGCAGCCACATTTATCCCGACCTTTATAACGATCACTGGAAGTGGTGCACCCAGCGAGCCACACTCATTCACATGATTTGGGCTTGTGATGCTCAGCCACGAACTCTATGGTCATGCTTACGCATTACCAGTGCGGAGCAGTGGGATACCTGTTTGCTTAGCTCCGAAACCGAAATAAAAGGTCGTCCAACTGGCGGAAGATGCCGCTCGCGCCCAAGGGCTGCAGGCCGCACTCTGAAGGGGAGGAATCCAGGAATGCTACCACTTCCCCTCCCTTTTTTCTCCTAGTTTTGGGCGAAATAACGTTATCATCATCGCACTCTTTTTGGCGTTTTTGTGGCACTGTTGTGTTGGAATTTACGGCCACTAAAACGTTTCAATCCAAGCCAATGCCGAAATTAAGGCGAGCGTACCGCATAATGGAGAACCGCGGATGTGAACGACATATATACGCTAGCACCACATTCTTCTTTAGTGCATATTGTAAGAAACTCTGCTCGGAATCGCCGAGCATGAGCAGGTTGTTATCTAAAAAAAAACCGGTCGTGAATTCGTTACACGTATAACATGCAGCTACACGGCTGGCTAGCCGCGCAAAAAGGGGGATGGTAGAATTTGCTACATTCACCATCCTTCTATGCTGTTTAGGCGGCACGCCCTGCGCACATAGTATCCGTAAACACAAGGGCGCCTCGATGCCAGCACCGTACGGCGGAGACGCACGTGCATCGAGGCGCACTAGTAAACGTTGTTTCAAGGGCGTGCTCCCAACGTACCAAGAGACCATTCTTATGCACGGCGAAAAGCCAAAGCGGCCGCAGTTAGTGAGCCAACCATGCTCGCCGAGGCATAGCGTGGGCTCCGTGTAATTACAAAACGGGGTTACAGAAAAACAACGAGCGTCGACCGGCCTGTACGTGACGTAGAAGACCGGGAGATTGCATACACAGAGTAGAGTTGCCGCCAGTGACGTGGGCATTTTAACGCCGAAGCGTTACTCGGCGAGGTTGGCGAAAGCGCGCTCAGCTTACGTCCGCTAAAGGCGTCCGCAAATGTCATGTACAGAAAGCCCGTGAATGCTGCCAGCGTAACTGAAGCCGGCGCCAACACTTGCCGAAAACAAATTACATCGGCTAACTAAAAAAAAATTCAGACCGTAGTCATTGCAAAAGTATTAGCAGAGTCCTTCAAAGCATTGAAGGACTCTGGTATTAGTGTTTAATTGCCGAATGTGTCTTCTGGTTACAGCGAAAGCTGCATTACTCCAGGTACGAACCCAGTTCCGCCAATCTGACCTTCAAGCTCAGCCAAGGTCAATCCAGAGCCTCGTGCGGTTCCGCAGCGTAAGTAGAGTGTTCTAGCGTAAGCGTCTGTTCGCTCGTTTTTGGACGGGTGCACAGAAGGGGATAGGGGAAATAGTAAGGGCGCGTGCTATCAGAAAATGATACATAGCAGCTAGCTGCGCCCAGACCACCGACTGCGCCGACCAGCGCCCATGTCTTGTCTTGCGGTGCAATAGTGTGCGCGTTTGATGCGGAGCCTCGGCGTGAAAACCGAGCTATCGCTCGACAAACTTCACCTAACCGCGCTCAACGACGGATTCTTTAAGTGCAGGGCACTTTAGGGGCTCGCCTTGTCGTCGTAGCTCGCTCACTGGACCCAAGGAGAGCCACACGACGTTCTGTCGTCGCGGCGTAACCCATAGGCTTCGAAATTCAAGCGGTGTATACAGTCATAAGCGTTCGAAACTCGCGAACCGCTGACGCTTGTCACACATCTCGCCCTCGTTTAGCGCAAAAAAAGTGCAGGTACATTTGAGGCAAAATACACGTAATTAACCGGCAGCGCCTGCTTTAATTTAGTTAATAACGCTCGTTGGGAGGAGAAGGAGAAGGAGGAGTGAAACTTTATTTTTTATCAGAACAGAAGAGAGTTAGGGCCCGCGCCCCTTCGCACAGGTGCAGCCCCTATTCCGGGACCCCATTGGTCAAGGCCGCCGCTCTCGCCCGTCGAACTAAAGCCCTTTGAGACTCCAGCCCCGAGCAATTGAGCAGGGCTGCCTCCCATGCCTCTCTGGTAGGGGAAGGGTTGGGGGATAACGCAGGGTTGCGCTGGCATGCCCACACCACGTGAAAGGTGTCGAAAACCTCGGCACCGCCCATCTATTTTAGGGCCGAAATGCTTTGCTACTGCAGGGCACATAAATGTGTTCGTCTGCAGGCGCCGCAGTGTTCGCTCATCGACCTTGATCAGACCCTTTGCAGAGGCTGGGTAAAGCCGGCGGTTATCGCAGTAATGTTTTACGATTTCTCTAAACCGCAGAAGTGGTTTGCTAATCTCCGAGCCAGGAGAGCAAGGGAGGCGCCCGGTGGGTAAGCGCTCGGGCAGCCGCGTGCGCGGCCTCTCTACCTCTCAGACCCTGACGCCCGGAGACAACACAATTTTAGGTGCGGGGTCTACAAACCGCACCACTCGCTTTAAAATACTGTAGGCCAAGGGTGGTACCGTGCCCGCTAAATAGCTTTCGGAGGCTCGGCGAGAGTCCGTTATTATTGTTCTTGACTTCGGGTCCGAGGCGGCGAGCGCTATGGCAATCTGTAAAGCCCTATGGGCCCTGAGGGTATTCTAATTAATTATCTAAATAATTAATTAACTAATTAATAAATTAATTAATTAATAAAAACATCTGGCCCTATTTGTCCGCACTTTTGACTGCGTTATTTCATTGGGAATCGCGATTGCAGCAAGCAGAGCAAGCGAGCGCGGAGACGGTCAGTAAAGGTAAACTGCAGTAAGACCTGTGGGTATACTCATGGTATGGGTGGAAAATGCTGCGAACACAAGCAACCACCGAGGCTCCCGCAGGCGTACGGCAAATTCTTTAGTGATTTCTCGTGCGATTAAATTCAGACTCAGAGAGCGGCGGAAATCGACGAGGGCGCGTCCTTCATTGTAACTTCGTGGTGGATTTCTGGCTGTGGATGCTCTCCTTGGCCGACCACCGCGCATCGACGTCCAGCGTTTGGGTGGTGTGCTGCACTATGCTGGTGCGCCGCGCACCGGCCCCCACCGTCATCGCCGACAGTCCAAGGGGCGCGGTTCCCGGTGGCAGTGGTCCCGCGATGTTAGGTGTGGCGCCTCCGTTCATCTCGGGGGACCCCTCGGGGCCTGCAAGCAGGACGTTCTCGAGCGGGGTGTCCGCCAGAGAGAATTCCGGAAACCTGAAGCGCCTCTTGAGGCGTCCCATTTGTGTGAACAGGTCGCTCCAGACTGGCGGCTGGGCAGATGGGACCCGGAACTCCAACGTGCCCTGTGTAGGAGTGCCAGAGTGCATGTCTTGTCACAAACTCCAAGCACTCCATCACGAGGGCCTAAATGATAAACGCTTTCTTAAGTGAGTTGGAAACACTGCAGTAGTGAAATGCGCTTGTCCTTCGCGACGCGGTAGCGCGCAGTGCTGATCGCAGCCACGCACTG
Source organism: Haemaphysalis longicornis (assembly GCF_048455015.1). Taxonomy (NCBI): domain Eukaryota; kingdom Metazoa; phylum Arthropoda; class Arachnida; order Ixodida; family Ixodidae; genus Haemaphysalis; species Haemaphysalis longicornis. Next base: position 91,145,769 of record NW_027526422.1, read on the forward strand.
CGGGCCTCGCACTTGTTTTTCGACTACACCAAATATGTTCCGGTAAGAAGACAGCCTGTATGAGCAAGTTCTTGTTCCATGTCAAAGGACCACGGCTGCTATAAGTTAATGCTAGTCTTTCAAGCACAGCACGTAAAGCTTACTAGGAGTAGCGTAAACATGGCAAATGTCTTTTTTTTTTCAGTGCTAAAGGCACGAACTAAAACAAGAATACGGATGTGTTGCTACATCTGTAGTCAATTTATTCAATGTTGGGGCTGTTCCAGTATCTTATTTATGTCTCTCGTAGTATATCCCATGAGGAAGCGATTTCTTGCAGATAAGTTGTATTGTGAATCGGGTTCTCCTTGTGAAGTCCGCGCTTAAACCATTTAGGGCTGTAAGTTAAATTTCCTCCGTGTCTTCAGTGGTATGCAGTTACTTCGGTGGAGCGCAGGAAGTGTTAAGGAGTCATGCTTGGAGCGCGTAGGCTGCTAGCTCAATAACACTGAAAAACGTCATTAACACTCATATTCTGTAGTACTTTCAAGTTCAACTACATGCCCAACCAGCTTAGGGCCGAACTCCTCATCCTTTCCTTGCCACAGCCCCAGGGCAACCTCCTTCTGTTGCCGAAATAAACAATTCAATTCAATTCAATCTTACCAACATGACATCAATACTAATCTCCCTGGCAACCTGGCGGAAAGAATTTTAGGCGCTTGTTTTCGTAACATTAATTGCGCTTGATAAGAGAACGCGGTTTGCAAAGACGGGCCGAACGAGTTCCCCACTCTGCGAACTGCTTGCGGCCTCCGAGGATTGCCGAAAGCACGTACCTCGCAGGCGTGAACTAGGCAAGCGTCCGCAATGACCTTCTTGACCGCACGCGTCACGTTCCGCTGGTTCTCCTGGTCGTCCCCGTGGTCCCTACTCGTCCTGATGACGATGGTGATGCTCCGCGCAAAGCGGCCCTTGAGGCGCGCCACGGAGCCGAGACATTGCAGCCGGCCACCCGCCAAGACGGCAATCCGGTCGCAGGTGAACGCGACGTCCAAGAGGCTGCGCGAAGGTGCGAATAAAAGATGGCCGTAAGATCAACAACTTCAGCGCAGGAGGTCTCCTCAACAGTGCGAGTGACGTCACCATCGCTGACGGTCTCGGCCCTCCAAGTAATATGGCTCGTTAAAGGCTTGAAAACTCTATTTTAGTAGTAGAAACACAGCCTGTTAAAAAAAAGCAGCTATAGCCGTTTAACCGTATTCGAAGTACACTGAGGATGCATTGACTATTGCACTCTATGCGTATCCTCCATAATCCTCAAACATTCTCAAGGTCGTGGTTTTGCTGTGGCAAAGTTCATCCCATTTCATAATTAAGACGTTCACTTCCGTCGGGAAATTCTTCCCGTCACCTTCCCTATGCAACTCGTTCTCTCAGGATTTGGTGACGCCAAACCTCGTGTCATCCCGTGCCCGCTTGCGCAAGCTAGAGGCAAGGGATCAAGGGGCAAGGGACAACAGATATTAAATATTTTGTGAGATCGGTCGTCCCGTGCGTGCGCACTTGCGCCAAAGTCACTGGAGCTAGAGAGAGTACACACGGGCTGAAAGTTCGGCTTAAAATGTGCAATATGAACGCAAGGGACCCACAAGGAACCCACCACATGGTGTCGTTGCAGCCGGCGACCATGTTGTTGCAAATCGTGTTTGAACCTCCCGCGCAAATGTCACGTGGTTCAGATAAGCCAAGCACCAAGTTGCCACGCACGGACTAGTAACGTATACCGAAAGTGTGAGAGGGAGGCAGGGAGAGAGATGGCGCAATAGCAGCACGTGCTGCCCTGCCCTTCGAAAACTTCAAAGCGCACAAAAAACGAGGACAAAGAGGAGCGACACACACACAAGCGCTTTGTCCCCGTTTTTTGTGGGCTTTGAAGTTTTCGATCATGCACCAACTAGACCAACTTGCAGTATTGCTTTGGCCCTCCCCTTCACAATTTCGCCAGACGCTCCGACGAGCGTCCCGTGCGAGCTCAGCATACTGCCCTCCCCCGCACACTTTCGCCACTTTTCCTCCGCCGTTTTTTCCCGGTATTCCCTTGCTCGGTTACGACTCCGACGCCAAACACCAGTAGCGGCCGCCGAAGTGCTTGCGCAGCTAAAGTACGCGTGACTCAGGTGTGAAAAGCGAGAAAGGGGCGACCACAAATGGCCGCCCCGGCGAGAAATCCGAAACGGCGGAAACCCGAATAAATAGACAGAGCCTGGCCTGACGTGTCTGAGACCCCAGAGACAATATCGGCGTTTATTGCAAATGTCGCACAAGGCACCCAGTATGGCAAGGGATACTGGTGCAACATACCGAGTGATGGATACTGGCGCAAGTAAACAAAACAGAAGACATGGTTCTCGGCTATGTTATCAGGCAGAGCGACCACTTTCCAGCTATCTTTACGTAATTGCTTCGTGTTGTGAATGTCAAAGCTAGTCCCACCAATCAACAGGCATACTGCGAGCCATACGGGAAAATGCATTGCCAACCACTTTAGGTGGAAGTTTTCTGTTTGTTGTCTTTACAAGCACTAGAGCTGTTCTGTTCCCCCCCTTATGCAGACGTATAGGTAAACCTAACAGACTACTCGCCCTGTACCTGTTAAAAAAACCAAACGACAGTGCCCTTTGTTCTGTCCTCCTCCGCGTTGCGTTTTTGGTGAGCTGCTACAAAACCTTAACAGCATTTGTATCGCATAAGCGATATATTCACCCATCCAGTTAGACCAGAGAGGCGGGTACACACGCGCCCGATGCATACCTGTGCGACGACAGTAGTATGGACATCTGGCGTCCTTTCTGGATCTCGGTAATGTAGTTAACGATGTGGCGACGTGACGATGGCGCCACACTGGCGTAAGGGTCGTCCAGCAGCAGAACTTGGGGGACGCCCAGCACGGCGATGCACAAGGACAGTTTTCGACGGCTGCACAAGCTGCAAGCAAGAGCGCCGCCATCGGCAGCCCACGTTTTGTTAAATTGTTAAATCGTAGTACAGAGAACGGCAGCGCTCGTGAGCAAAAGAAAATCCAAGTCCCGATGCGCGCTAGCATGTAAAAGCTTTACCGCCCCTTCCTAGAGAGAGTTTAGTGAAGCTCGAAAGCTTTCCGACATCAAAATTGCATCAAAAATGCGTCGAAACCATCGTTAATGTGTGTCCTAGGTCGCGAAATAAGCATTCAGAGTTCCGCTAGAGTGAACTAGACAGTTCCGCATATGAGGCACGCAATTGAGCAACGGAGGCCATTTTGGTGTTTATCAGTGTTGCTAGATTGCCGCGTCTACGGCCTACCGCCCGCTAACTTTGACCGGTTCGTTTGTAAGCAACACTGCTGAAGACGCAGCAAAACGGACACACTTCTTCAGCTGAAATGCTGCCAAGCACGATACCTGATGCGCGTTCGGAACGACGTCAGCCGCGCGCAACCGCAGTGCAGGGAGGGCAAGCTAAGACTACCACTGTTGACCGACTAAAACGCCCATCTGTGTTAGGGCCGAAATGCTTTGCTACTGCAGGGCACATAAATGTTTTCGTCTGCAGGCGCCGCAGTATTCGCTCATCGACCTTGATCAGACCCTTTGCAGGGGCTGGGTAAAGCCGGCGGTTATCGCAGTAATGTTTTACGATTTCTCTAAACCGCAGAAGTGGTTTGCTAATCTCCGAGCCAGAGGAGCAAGGGTGAGGCGTCACACTCCGGGTGAGGCGTCACACTCTATCACACTCCGGGCACGAGTGAATTCGATCATGCAGGATATCTCGGCGAAGCCGTACGTAGTCGTGATTCATGAAACGGGTCGTTCGAGGCACGCCGAATAATTCGGTTGCCAGTTGTTTGAATGCCGTGCTCTTTGAAGCTGCCGTTAACGCATTCTATAACTGTTGACCAATTTTTAACTCTGTTACCAAAGCAGCGTTTCTCTCAGTGCCTTGCTTGCACTCAGTGTACTGGGTGAGTGTAAAAATGTTGCGTGACGCGAATTCACCAGTGATCATGGCGGAGGCACGGAACAATAGAAGATAAGAGTGCCGACACTATTAAACCTTGTCCAGTGACGCTTGTGCTCCCAACCTTCACTGAAAGTGCGTCCAATCGATTGTCCAGCCTTCAAAGACCCCAATAACAAACGATTACGAACCCATGCAACGATTTTTCGCAAACTAAGTAAACGCGTCTACGAACGATTTAAATGTATACCTATGCGTGGTTTATAAGACAAAGGAATACTATTGTGCTCCTGCATCGTCATCGATGCGTGTATTGCCTTATCTAAAATCGTTCCCTCCTCGCGATTTTCAGGTAACCGTTTTGACCCAATGTAAGCCCGGTTTCACGCCCGCGCCGTGTGTCCGGAGATCTTAGCTGAGCTTTTCGGTCAACCAGCCGGCCTATGAGGAGATGCATCAGTTTTCTGACAGCACGCCATCGGTACCACTAAAAAAACAGACCATCTCCACTAACGTTAAACCTCGGGAGGAGCGAAGCATGCAGTGTATATGTGTATTCAAAGATTGTAAGTCTCTCTCTTACCACATGGCGCGCACTGATTGGGCGCAGGAGAAGCGCCGGTGGGAGGAGCAATCGCGCGTTTGTTGAGGCGGTGGCGCCTTCTCTTGCATTGAACCGGATTTAAGAAATTTTCGTGCCCCATATGCCCCAGTTTAGAGTAGTGGCAATGGTCCACGCGAGCGCAGTGCAATGCCCGCGCCCCACTCTTGGGGCCGTCCTTGGTGATCAACGAAGTCCCGGAACCAGGAAAGTAGGCCTTTTCTTGCTCCGACCGACCACCCGACCCGATCAGGCCTAGCGTCGAGAGCCGGAGGGTACTTGAGTGTAACACAAATTATAACCTGTCTACAAACAGCTTCTGTTTGGGCTTGACGACTGCTGAAGCGGGCAGGGAGCATTCCACAAATCTTTAAATCATGCTAGTTTATTTTGAACCGATTTTATCCCTGCTAAACTTTTCTTTTAATACGCGTTACGTTCTAGCGCGAGGCGTTGGAGCTGTAAGCTACTCAAACAGCGATTACCCGTGCGCCGTCAGTTGAATTCACTCACGTGGCTCTACAAAGAGCGAAGCCAGAGACTGGCAGTGGGCGTCGAGAGGGCGGCGTACGCGGCGGCCAGGAATACATGGCGCGAATATGCTACGGAAAGACGACGTACGGTGCGCAATACCCTTGTCTATAACACGGAGTTCCACTTCAACTAGTTACCTCTCACAACTGCGGACTCAAACTTCCTCTCACAACTGCGGACTCAAACTTCTCACAAAAAACATTGAGGTCAAAATATATGGTTAAAACTTCAAAATGATAAAATAGGATTCTTAAAATGCTTTTCGGCCGAGGCAAGATAAGGCTATCAGTTCAAAAATGGTGTTATAGACAAGTGTGTTGTCCTCTGTACAACGCCCGGCGGCGCGCGTTCGACGCGCGGAGGCGGAAAAAACGTCGACCGCCGCCGATCTAGTTGGGTCAGAAAAGTTCGTCGGCGGCAGAGCGGCGGCAAAGCGGCAAGCCTAAGGAATCAATCAGGCTTTTCGATTTCTTCTACATGGCGTGTGCAGACCACTGGCCGACGACCATTTTGAGACAGTGATAGACATACGCCTGAAGCGCGTCTACTACAGGTAGAAAAACGGATTGTAAATCTGAAATCGTTTGAGGAAAGAGGTTGCAACAAGTGAAGACCGCACGATTCTGATAGCTCAAGCCGCAAGCGAAACACGATTCCGATCCAACTGCCGTGGCTTATGTCGCCGAGATAGGTACGATACCTTTTCGTAGGTTCAATGAAGGCAATCCGGCTACATAACTTGTATTAACAGTAACGTGTGGCCAGTCTGCAAGATCGGCAAGTGAGGAATAGGTGGTGTCACTGCGACGGCCTCTCAAAGCACTCTGCCGGCCCCTGTCGTTGGCTTCACCCTTGAAGGCGGCTCGTCTTGCAAAGCACGTGCGAAAGCGGCCTCGCCCTTCTTTAGTGCAGCTTTCCCTTTTCTGGCCCGCGCTGCATCGCCCTTTCTCAGAACACTCCTCCGAACGGCACTGCTGTATCCCTTTCCTGGCGTGTCATCTCGGCTTACGCTCTCTGGCTCACGCACCGTAAACTTTAAACATCGGAGCTGTTTAAGCTTTAGCTTGGTCCATTGGCGTTCGCAAAAAAATACCAAGAGAAAGAATTCCTCCAGCTCAGGGCACCCGTAACGATCTTCGTCCAGCCGCGTAGAGGGAGCCATGCCTCACCTATAGCTATTGCAAAAAAGAAACCAGCGGCAAGCACACGCAGGACAGGAGAAGGAGGGACACAAACACAACGCTGGACTACCAACTGATTTAATCGGGAAACTACGATACCGTTATATGCAAAACCAGGCGCACGCGCACACCTTGACAGCATGAAGAGACAACTTTATACATCTAGGAAGTGAAGGAAGTGCAACAGTATGAACCAACAAGCCCAGCATTTCACCTATAGCTAGGACGCCATAGCGTGCGCCGGCCCCGCTCGACCTTCGAGAACACTCTGCCCAGCGTTCATGGCGTGATCTTTCCCGTGTTCTTCTACTCGCCAGTTAATGTGCGTTCGCGGCTGAACTCAGAAGTACAGCATAGCTCGCGCTACAGACGCCGAGTTCGCAAATCTGGTTGCCGCTGGTTCTAGCGCGTGTTAACGCCTGCACTTTGGGAAAGATGTGAAGGCCTGCGGGCAAAACTATCGGGGCCCGCCAGTCACGGAGGACTTTCAGCGGCAAGTTCGGAAATTCATGTGGCGTGCAACAGCCAGGTTCCTACGAAGAGAGAGGAGCCGCCAGATCTGCTGTTCCTCCAGCCTCGCACGACTAGTGCAAGCTGCACCATTTCCTTGGACGATTCTGCGTATCCCCCAACGAACTGTGTACCTCACGCGTTATATGAAACAATGATATTGAATATTTTCGACTTGATGAGCGTTTGGTGTGAGGGCGCTACCTGTACGTCCCAACGGGCCGGTCGGCGACCTCGTCAATCCCGAACACCTCCAGAACCGCCGCCAGGTACTCGGCCGTGGGAGCGATGCCCCGCAGCCGGCAGTAGAAGGAAACTGTCTCGACGCCCGTCAAAGTATCCAGCAGGCCGTCTCTCTGCGGGCAGTAGCCCACGTAGCGCCGGAACTGCGCGTAACGCGTGACAGTAGAGAGTTTTAGCATAGCGGCTAGCGGAGGCTCACGCTACGGCGGCTGGTTACCGGACCCGACCACGCATGCGCGCGCGGGGAGGGCGAGGAGGTTGCCCCTCAGTGGAGAGAAGGCGCGGGCATGGCGAAGGAAGGCCGGCGGAACTAATACCCCCACCGGAACGAATTTTTCACTTCACAGTCGGGCCCCGCTACCCGACGCCGTAGCGTTAGCGGACGGTGCCCGGTATGCTAAAACTCTAGTTTCAGCCCCGGCCTCATTCTCCGGGCACGAGTGAATTCGATCATGCAGGATGGCTCGGCGAAGCCGTACGTAGTCGTTATTCATGAAACGGGTTGTTCGAGGCACACCGAATAATTCGGTTGTCAGGTGTTTGAATGCCGTGCTCTTTGAAGCTGCCGTTAAAGCATTCTTCAACTGTTGACCAATTTTTAACTCCGTTACCAAAGCAGCGTTTCTCGCAGTGCCTTGCTTGCCCTCAGTGTACTGGGAATGTTGTGGAGACCACGGACATAAAGGCGGCCTTATGTTTGAATTTTGCTAAAAAGGCGGCCTTATGTTTGAATTTTGCAACCTATACCATATCCAGGTTCAAGGGAATTTCAAACTGTAACCTGCAAACTAACATGGTGCTTAATTACACGAGCCAGTTTTTCAATCAACGTGCACAAGAATGATGAAAAACGTCACTCCGAAACGGCTAGCTCTGATGTTGCTGTTTGTTATTACGCAGCGTTCCGTCGCCTTGATCGCAGTTAAGGGCACTGTTCTCTTGTCCAATCGTGGGTGAATGAAGGCATCACAATGACCAAACGAAGCGACTGCAGCGCACCTGGCAGACGTTGTTGACAAGCGAGAACCCGTGGATGTAGGCGTCTCCTTCGTGGGGCTTTATTTCGCCCGTCAGGATCCGGAACATTGTCGTCATTCCTGCCCTATCCGCACCAAGAAGCGCCAAACGCTCTTCGGCACGTAGTCCGAAACTAAGACCCTGCGCATGATTCGAAAAAAAAGAAACGCGACAAATTTTCCTCCGATACCTTGTTAAACATCTCGAAATTCTGCAACATAACAAGTGGAGGCAAGGATCCCGAGGACACCTGACCACTCTTCACGATTAATTAATTGCCGAGCGTGCGCTCTCGGCAATCATCATCTTCATCCCCTTTCCCCTTTGCGCCTCTTCCCTCTTTGTTACTATGAGCCCCGTCGTCGCGCTTAGGCCTAAATCTTGATTTGACGTGAAGGAACCGCATGGCTGAACCTTATCTGATATGACGTGCCGCGCACTGTTGAACATACTGTATGGCAAGCTGCAGGCGCCGGTTTACGGCGTTAGATCTCAAAACGTTACCTTAGGCCCAACGTATACAAGGCCGGCCCTAGTGTCACTAGATAAGGTATAAGAGTAGCGGCACTCATGCACGCAAGTCAGCAACGGCGGCCATTTTGGTGTTTATCAGTGTTGCGAGATTGTCCCTTCTACGGCCTCGCCGCTAACTTCTACCGGGGCGTTTGTTAACAACACTGCCGAAGATACAGAAAAACGGCATCTTCGTACGCAGTTCAGCTGCTGAAATGCTGCTACACGCGTTATCTTTGATTCGTGTTCGGAACAACGTTAGTCGCGCGCAGCCGCAAAACAGGGAGGACAAGCTAAGTCTTCCACAGTTTACCGACTGAAAATGCACCAGCAACAAAATGGCAGCGCCATGAACCGTCGCAGTGTAAACAAGTGTCACGTGATTCGAACTGACCAATTATCATGGCGGCGGCACGAAACAATAGGAGAAAAGATATTCTGTAACATTATCTAGTCACACTAGCCGGCCCATTCCCACCCACGCTCACGCTGTTCGCACGCCATCTGTGGGAACGGCGCCGTACGACAGCAGGTTTCAATTCATGCCTCAACGTGGCGCTACTAGCAATCAGGCCGTCAAATGCCAACGTTCGCTTTGCCAAACAAGGGGGAGATTTCGTGGGACCGCGTACTTATCTACTCACCAAGTTGCTACACCTCTATCACACTAACATTACTCATGTACATGTATCTAACACACGCATAGGGTCGCAGGCCACGACCAAGCCACGACGCCATAATCTTTATATTTATCTTAAGCCTGGTTATGTGCACTGCAGGATAAAAGCATCTCCCAAAGACCTGCAGCTACGCCTATCGAGTGCCTGAAGGGCGATAGTGTGATTGTATAATCATTCGGAGGTTCTTAGTAAATGTACCTAACCAGGGTTGCTAAATCCTTCTCCGGTTTGGAAATGCTGTTTTGGGTCCCAGGGAGCCTCACCTAGTATGGTGGAACCTATCTAGCCGAAAGGAGGGTCTATAAGTGTGACATAACCTTTCCTTTCGCACCCGGCCCTCTTATCAGGCAATAACTATGAAGCCATAATCGGGTTCCCTTTAATCATCGACAGCTAATAATCGAGCTTTAGTGGCTAGCGCTGAGGATGCGCACTTTCCTGGCGTTTTGGAGCCGCTGTGTTTGATCCACACCAAAATATACGCAATTTTATTTGAAACAGTGACGTTACTTCTATTTGCGCAGTCGGCCAATTTGTGTACCATTGCTTGCTTACCAAGGACGCCAGATACGATAGGGTCATGGACTGACGACCCCACCTTCCAAAGGTTCAGTTGAAACTTTGCCAAAATCCTTATCCTACCTGCTGAGTCGACTAAATAGCCGATTATAGCAGTATCGCACTTGGGCCAACGCACCTTGTGAAGGGAAGAATCCTACCATCCCAGTTAGTGAAACGAGCAGCAGCGTAACGAGTATGCTGCATCCTAGTACGACGTCAACCCGAGGTCTCAGAGATAAAATCTAATTGGCGTTATATAGGCCCCTTTCTGCTCAATGCTAACCCCACCCATTTATCAGCAACAAAAAATTGCCGCATCTTGCACTAATGGTGCACCGCTGGAGAAACAGCAGAGCTGGTGGCCCTTTCCTTTCACCAGAGACCCGGCTGCTGCAACTCACATTGATCTCTGAACTCGCCGCTAAAACTTCTGTACGAGTGGCATTCCCGGATCGTTTTGTCCGCAGGCCTTCATATCCCTCCCAAAGTGGACCGCGATAGCATGCGCTAGAACCCGCGGCCACCGGCTTCGCGAACACGGCATCTGTAGCATGAACTCCGCGTCTGCGCTCCCCACTTCAGGCGCGAACGCAAGTGAACTGGCGAGGAAAACAGCACGCGAGAGATCGCTCCTGGAACGCCTGTAGAGTGTTCTCCAAGGTCTAGCTGGCCGATGCCGGACGCTCCTCACGAGTTGCAGGCTCACTTGCGCTCGGTATTTTTCTTATTTTTTGCGGGCTCCTCACATGGAGCGAGCCCACGCCCTCTGCTGTAAATAAAGTTCTCTGCCACCCACTCGTTCTTTTCGCCGTGATTACCAGCCTCCCTCCCTCCATTTGGGCAATACATTTTCCAGTGGTTTTCAGTGCCCATGCACATAGGAAATTTGATTACTTGACAGTACGCGGAGCTAAAGCAACGTTGTCGAAAGAAAAAACAAACCTGAAGGATTTTGGTGTGTCCGCGGTAGCCTTCCGAGCGGTAGAGCCGACAAACCAGCAAGGCTGCGGCTTCCATGGTGCGAGCAGAATTCAATCGCTGGTGCCAGGCGAGCTGCTGAACCAGGGCTTCTTCCGCCGCCACCTCCGTGTCGTGCTGGGGCGATGCCACAGCAGCCTGCGATCGTTCGGAAAAGGCACACGTCCCAACGTACGTTCGTTGACAAGCACGTGGAGTTGGCGTAGCAACAGTTACAAGATTGCTGAGAACATCTTTTTATAGTCGGAGAGTCTTGGGAAGGGCAAGTAAAGGTCATGGCTACAAACCAACTATCTAGTACATCTAAGACTACGGCCTCCTACTGTGAACAACTTGTTTGAAGCACCGCAATGCTCCGTTGGTCAACACCGATATAGAATGCGACAGAAACAGGGTGTCATCGTATAACAGCCTGTTGGGTATACCAAGCGTAAAACTCCTTTTGCAGGTACAGTTTATTCAAATAGGAAGTAAAATACGGCCGAATCCCAGTAAGCGTTCTGGTACTGTTTACACCAAGAAGCTGTGAAACAGACACACAAAAACTGGGAACTATGCGAAAAAAAGTAGATAACTAGCGCAATATCTACGATCAGTCAGCGCAAATGTTCACCATGACTGTGTTACAGCTGCGAGCCGCTTCAATTTATAATTAACAGTATCTTGGGTAGAATATTTGCTATGTGCTGGCACGACAACGTCTGGAAGTTACCTCTGGCTAACCAAATGGGGCTATTAAAAAAAAAGTAGCGTGAAGAATCTTACGCATCAGTAAAAAATTCTCAAAATTTTCGAACACTTTCGAAGATATTTATTCCAAAAAATACTAATGGCTGGGGATTTCAACGGTTGCTGTGAAATCCTGTATTTAAGCACCCGAATTTTTCAGGTTGATCCAAAACCATTTTCCTCGTTTTAGAGCGCAGCTCTTAAGCGCCCGCTCCTGTGGTTTCGCGGCCTCTTTCGCCGTCGGCCTCATTGAAACCAAAATAACGAGGACGACATCGAAGATAGAGCGAGGAGAAAAGCGGCGGAGGAGAGTATGGCAAAAGTGCCGACACGAGCTACGCGGCGGCGACCCGCTACGAGATAACGCCAGGTTAGCACGCACCGTCGTGCGTTCGCCGATGACGCGATCACCCGAGACAAAGGAAGTGCTTCGTCTGGCGCTGCAGCTAGACTAGCCGCCCAAGCAGAGGCTCAGCGCCGCCGATGCCAGAATCCAGATGTGCGTGCCGCCGAAACAACGGCTATGCCCCATCGCCTAGGAGACTGCAAATCGCGCTGAACCCAAATTTCGAAATTCGTAATCGTCAGCCAATTTTTTTTTTTGTCGTGATCGGTGCGCTGCCCTCCTGCTGCTCACGACATTTACGTTTGTAGCAAAAGGCAAGAGCAAATCTCTCCACACCTCTGCTGGTGGGGCGGCAACCTTGCTGTCCCTGCGGCGGTAGGCGGCGTCGGTCTTTGCTTGTTTGGGCGATTTCTGGTGCCGGGACACGTCTGGGCGCGTGAACCAAACCTCGATCTTGTGAGTGTAGTCGGACTCTACCAGGAGGAGCAGGCCAAACAGTACGGCGCCTACGATCGACAGGTTGACGATTTCGAAAAATATCGAATACCAGTGCACGTCGAACGGATATATCATGTCGACGCCTGCGCTGCCGGCTACGGCGCCCCGACCTGCGTTATAGTGGAAGCGTGAAACAAAGTTACATTAGTCACTATAAAATGTATACAGTCAAACCCGGTTATAGCGAACTGTAATATGCGCCGCGATTAGTACGATATATCCAATAATTTGATATAGCCGAACCCGTCTATATCGATTTTTTTTGTTACGAGTTTGCAATACGCGGGACCCCCCCCCCAGCCATTTCCACGTTACGAAACGAACCCATAAAGTATGCCATTACCTTACACAAAACAATCCATTTGTTGCATGCAATAAAGCTACTTTCCGCCTTAACTGCCTACTTCGCAAAAAAGGGTGATTTTTGTTTTCACTTTCGTTTTGGCGGCGCCAACTATCACCGCATTCTCTACACAAGACATCGTTTGCACCAGTTCAAGTCCGTGTCCTTCAATATCGAACCAATATTGGCGCAGCACATCGGCTGGCAAAAGTGCTTCATAAAGTGTCGGACGGCTTTACGTTGTGACATCCTCAGTCTCTTCAGTGCTTTCAGCAGCACCAACTGCCATGACATCGGCGGCGGTGCGTGCGCGCGAGGGGCTGACGGTAACATCGTCATCAACACTCAGGAATCCTCGAAGGACACTCCTTCCGGCACAGCATCTGGAACGTAGGCGAGCTGTTCGTGCAGTTCGCCGGTGATGCCGTCTTGGTCCTAACTCACTGACTGGAGGGGCTCCGTCGTGAATCTCGTGCGTCAGAAACCGTTATGGAAGGTGTCGGGCGTCACGACGGTCCGTGCGAGGCTCAACATCTCAATCGTGACCAATCAGCATCCTAATCGCCGCTCCGAGACTACGCAATTCGGCGGCAATTGTAGGCGCTCCGAGTTCGATATATCCGACGTGAACTTCGTTGCGAGGAATACGCTTCGCATGCATTTTCGGAACGAACTTGCTTTCGTGCGATATACAGCGTAATTCACTCTATCCAGGTTCATTATAATTGGGTTTGGCTGTACTCGAGGCGCGCGCCGAATCCAAGTCATGTAGCCACGGAGCAAGAATACATACACTCTTAGGTAAAACGGAGCAACGGGAGAGTACATTGGGACCAAATCCAGCCGTTGGGTTGGTCTTCGCGGGCACCGTTCATCATCAAGTGGAGTAACTGTGGCAGAGTGTGTGCCGTGTGCACAAATTCTGACTAAATATTCATCCTTGCTGATCCATAAAGAGCAACGAGAAGCCGAAACGCAACATTTACTCTCGGTGCTGAGTCGGTAATCCCCTGTAATGGCGTCGTCGTTGCGACTTGGCGCATATGTCTGTGGACAGTTTTATATTTCCAAAACACAATTGAAATCAGTCGACCTTTATATAGTTCCAATTATCAATTTTAATGAAAAGAAAACCACCTAGGGTAAATCAAGCGGCACGGCATGGCAAAAAGCGGCGAAGCCCGACGGACAAACGCTTCTCGGTCACGTATACTGTTAATACGCTACGTTGCATAAAATTCGCGTGACGTAATAGAGCCAAAGAAAGATTTCAAGCAAGTCATCATTGAGACAGGTGTTAGGGAAAGTATCAGACGTTGCTCGTGAAGCGTAATGATTATTTAGATATTTGATTAACAAGAAAAACGCATTAGTTGCTGGTCACAACGACAAATTGAAAATGCGAGAAATAGCTAAGGGTCTTGAAGTTTCCTTTTACTCTCAGTACATAACTTTCTTGCGTACAAGAGCTATGATAATGCTGCAACTGCTGTGAGACCCGGCTGCATTTCTTAGTCCCGATCGCCTAGCAACGCTAAGTTAAAGAATTCATGCTAAGCAATGACATATTTGGTTTGGTCTATGCAGGAAAATTCGGCTTGTTTCCCTATTCTGGCACTCCCGCAGACGGCCACTTTCGCATACGATAACGAAAGCACTTAACGCGTGTAGCGAACAATAAAATATGCTCAGTTGGCGCTAATTTGCGCCGAAACAAATGAGTTGTCACATCAATTTGTGTCTCGTCACAACTACACGACGAGTTGCTTGCTTGCTTGCTTGCTTGCTTGCTTCCTTGCTTGCTTGTTTGTTTGTTTGTGAGAAAAAGCTATCGTTGTGAGGTTCTATTGGGATCCAGCTGAGCAATATTCCCTTGCGTAAGCAAAGCCCCCATTGCGATTACTAACACGGCTAGAAACTCTGACACAAGCAAAAATGAAACGCCGGGTTGTTCGAAGTACCCTACGATTAACACTTCAATACATTTTTTCGAACAACATTCCTGTGTGGCCGCGGTGTTGCTCACATCAACCCTGAGTGTACATCCACATGTGAAGGCGGTATTTCCCGAGCCTTCTCTGTTCAGTTCGTGATTTTGCAGTGTTCTTCAACGTCATAGTTTCCATTTGTTCCCTTCTTTTTCCACCGGCAGTCTTACGTATTGTGTATTTTGTGACTTAAGTGAGGGCTTGCCTGAAGGTAACCAAAGGTTATGCCTCGACAGCAGGTACTCGCACCGTTCTATTGCCCCCACGGATGCTAACTATTCGGGATTCAAAAACATTTTTATGATTCTCTGATAAACCCATAAAGATTGAAGGTATCCTTAATGCTTGCAGTGCATTGCGTTTCAACCCCTAGTGTCATCCTCTCAGTAATAACTAGGGTAGGTACAGCGCCTCTGTTTTATTAAATTGAAAATTCCATAAGAAAAAAAAAACACGACAAAAATGCACCATTGACGTGTAGGATACTCCCGGATCTCGTATCTAAATATCCGCAAACCACGACAACGAGCCCGGGTACTCACTGCTGCAGCATTTGCTCAGCGATTGCTTGATGCGAATAGTCGTGCTGCGGCACAGCTCGTCGAGCTTCTCCCCACCGCGCCGGCAGGCGGAGTTCTCTTCGCCCAGCTGCAGCAGTTTCGTCATTCCGCGTGAATAGGCAAAGTTCGGCAGCAGCCGAAAGATCCACAGCAGCACAAGCAGCACCGGCTGCCACTCCGGGCTTTGCACGTCGCCGTGGGTGAACTCCATGAACACGGCCATGAAACATCCCAGAGACGCTGGAAAGAACAAACGAGATGGCGGGGACAGACCGAGTTGCGGCGAGTTGTATTAACTGCCCTTCACAGCATGTACAGTCCTCAAAAGTGTTAACAAAAAAGAACAAGGTGCCAGACAAATACATATAGCGGAAACTTACAAATAGTGCGTAGGCTAGTTGGACAGGCTGTGCGCATGCGCTGGAGCAGCCGAGTGTGAAAGGTTAGCTTCCTGTGCGCCCATTACCATGCGCCGAAGATGCACTCGTCGAGTGCTGTAAGCGGCCGTTCTGTGCATATATAGGCTGGCACCCGCTTCTTTGTTGTTGTTAACACTTTCGAGAACTGTAGTACAACTGCGGCCGCACTGAGGTTAAACGACCTTGTTCTAGTGCGCGGGCCCCACACAAGGGAGCCGCACCATAGGGTTAACTGAAAATGAATGGTTCTGAATAAGTTGCGTAGGCAGTATTTATAAGTAATAAATAATGCTATATACGGAATATGTTGCTCACAAATGTTATTGCATACGAACGTCCAGAAAGGGAAAGGTAAGTAGCTGTCATCGATGAAAACCCAATGTATTTACATCATTTACACAAAACCGTTGTCTACAGCAATCCTTCTTCCTCGCCCAGTCGTCTACTACCACCTTGTGTGCGTCTGTTGAGCTCGGTGCCGGCTTCAAATTCGTCTTCATGTAAAGTTAAAATACTTATGCGAGCAGAACATAGCGTTCACAGTCCGACGACGAGCCTTTTGAGTAAATTCTGAGTAATAAAAACACTTTTTTCTTTACGAGAGCCAAGGGGGTGCCATTTAGCTGCTCACGGAAGTGATGTGAGGTATGAGGATCTAAAAAGAGTCCAGCTCTGTATGCAGGGCCCAGACATGCCAGAAAGGCCTCTCTTGAACAAGTCTGGCAGGATTGCGGCTGAATGCCAAAGGACCTTCCGTATTGGCGCACTTGTTTCGTTTATGTTATAGTGACGATAAAGCCAGAATAATAGCAATTTTGATTCATACTTCAAAACAGGGCGGCTCTAGATAACAAGAAAAGCAAACATAATAGCGGCGGTGCACCAGCCAATGTCTCAGATTTCCCCTAAGACGTCCGAAGGACTGGTTTGCGCGACCAGCGGCCGCCTACAAAGGCTACCGCCCAGAACCACAAGTGTTGGATTTCAGTGGGGCATCTGGTTGTGTTAGAACTTTTTGTTTGAATGCTATAATGGAGTTCACTCAATGCTATTTTAGTACCTGTACAAATTATGTTTCTTCCGACGTTGTGCAGCGGGTAATTGGAATGTTGGTCAATATTTGTAATTTTTATGCAAACAATGTCCTTCAACGCCGGAGGGGACTTGAACAAGTTATCAAGTACTAACTCTTCCAAGTAAAACAGAGATTAAGTTGTACTAACGCTGCCTTTAAATTAGACGGCGTCGGCACAGACCTGTTATCCGGTTAATTTTAAGCTGGCGACCGCCAGCAGTCAAGATGAAGCCTGAACGTCACTGCTAGTGCTCACAGATTATGAAGGTGCAAATGGAAAGTGTGCTGAACCCGCGATCCTGGTTGACGAATACGAAGGACATGAGGTAGATGAAAGGAAGCGCAGCGTAGCCGTGCAAGACATTCAGCAACAGAATGGCCTCTGCAAAAAAAGAGAAAGGAGACATTCCAGAGATCACGCAATTGTGCTTGCTCCAAACCACTAAAAGATAAAATATTCGACATGAGCTCAGTAAAGCATGTTGTTGGGCTAGTTGGTTCATCATACTTATACTTAAAACTGCGCATACGGACGGGACAAGGAAAAGATGAAACAGGACGGGCGCAGACTCACAACTATTTTATTGAAAAATGGAGCATGCTAATATACCCACACCAGCACATGCGGACACATGTCACCATCTTTATCACATGATATAACGGTTTAAAAATTCATACTCATTTCTATACAAATATATGGATGGTTCACTCACACACTGTTCACCATGCTTTCGAATGAAGAAAGCCTGGATTAATTCCCTCGCCACCTGTTCTCTCCTTTTGCTCAGCACCTTCGTATCATTCAAAACTGGCTCGCATGGCTTGCTTTCACGAGCCACGCAATGGTGCATAAGGTGGGATCCCGTTTTGTTACGCATATTCAGCTGGTGTTCCCTTAAGCGGTCGTTTAGACAGCGGCCCGTCTGACCGATTTACACCCGCCCGCATGTGAGCGGCATCATGCACACCACCCCGGTTGCGCACTTCACGTACGGCGTCACATGTGGTTTTAGGCAACCTGGTGTCTGTTCCATTCCTTTCAGGATCTTGGGGCACAGGCTAGCCAACTTGTAAGGCGCAGAAAAAACTACCGGCACTTTGTGCCTGTTAGCCACATTTCTGAGGTTGGGTGCCACTCGATGGATGTAAGGAACAACCACCGGTTTCTTGCGCCTAAGGCCGTCTATTCTTTGGGGTGTGTTTCCTTTCAACTTCTGTAGCAAGGACTCGGCCACCGCTGTCACAACCATTAAGGGAAACCCAGCTGCAAGCAATCGGGCAACCTGAGCATCGAAACGTTCCTGAATCTCGTGATGGCATGACGTGGTTAGTGCTCTTTGAAGACACAAAGAAGCAACTGCCCTTTTTACTGTCTTCGAGTGCGCAGACAGGTAAGGCAACAACCCTTTTTGCGCCTTCGGTTTTAAAACCCAACACATGTGGTCTGATAAAAGCTTGATACTAATATATGAAAACTGCAAGCAGTCATTGTTAGGCAACTCATGGGCGAAAAACAGGCCTGGATCCTGGAAAACTGCTGGATCCCTATGCAACGAAAAACTCTGAATGAGGTGGTTTCCTTTTTAAAAGAGGGCATGTCCATTGGTTATGCGTTTTAAGTTGATGTCACTGATTTGTATTGTTCCATTCCGCACAAAGATCTATTTGTGGCTGTTCGAGATTGCACTGACGACCGCAATGTTGTTGCCTTTCAGAATTCCTGTGGCATGACTGTAGATAATTTTATGACATTGCTTAAATCTTATATGCAATCTACGTTCGTTGCTTTTAAAAGGAAGAGTTGCTTGTGCAACGCAAGGGTGTGTGCATTGGTTCATGCGTGGCATCGGTTCTTTGTGAAATCTTTTTAGCCAGCATTGATCGGAATTTATAGCGTGACCTGGACGATGGGCTGGCAGTTAAAGTTTTTAGATATGTTGTTTTTTTTATTTTTAAGTTTTCTCTGTTTTAACTTACCGTGACGCTGTTAACGAGATTTTAGACAAGTTCCGACGATTGGGGAAAGGCCTGTCCTTCACCCATGAGTTGCCTAACAATGACTGCTTGCAGTTTTCAGACATTAGCGTCAAACTTTTATCAGACCACGTGTGTTGGGTTTACAAACCGAAGGCGCAAAAAGGGTTGCTGCCTTACCTGTCTGCGCACTCGAAGACAGTAAAAAGGGCAGTTGCTTCTTTGTGTCTTCAAAGAGCACTAACCACGTCATGCCATCACGAGATTCAGGAACGTTTCGATGCTCAGGTTGCCCGATTGCTTGCAGCTGGGTTTCCCTTAATGGTTGTGACAGCGGTGGCCGAGTCCTTGCTACAGAAGTTGAAAGGAAACACACCCCAAAGAATAGACGGCCTTAGGCGCAAGAAACCGGTGGTTGTTCCTTACATCCATCGAGTGGCACCCAACCTCAGAAATGTGGCTAACAGGCACAAAGTGCCGGTAGTTTTTTCTGCGCCTTACAAGTTGGCTAGCCTGTGCCCCAAGATCCTGAAAGGAATGGAACAGACACCAGGTTGCCTAAAACCACATGTGACGCCGTACGTGAAGTGCGCAACCGGGGTGGTGTGCATGATGCCGCTCACATGCGGGCGGGTGTAAATCGGTCAGACGGGCCGCTGTCTAAACGACCGCTTAAGGGAACACCAGCTGAATATGCGTAACAAAACGGGATCCCACCTTATGCACCATTGCGTGGCTCGTGAAAGCAAGCCATGCGAGCCAGTTTTGAATGATACGAAGGTGCTGAGCAAAAGGAGAGAACAGGTGGCGAGGGAATTAATCCAGGCTTTCTTCATTCGAAAGCATGGTGAACAGTGTGTGAGTGAACCATCCATATATTTGTATAGAAATGAGTATGAATTTTTAAACCGTTATATCATGTGATAAAGATGGTCACATTGGTGCGGATGTGCTGGTGTGGGTATATTAGCAAGCTCCATTTTTCAACAAACTCGTTGTGAGTCTGCGCCCGTCCTGTCTTCTTTTCCTTGTCCCGTCCGTATGCGCAGTTTTAAGTACAAGTATTCGACATGAGTAACCGAACCCCTCATGCATAGTATCGCCGCCACTCCATCAGCTTTTTGGCAACCAACCTGCCGAATCAACTCCTGCAGAAGCATACTGAAGTTTAAAAGCGGCGTCATAAATTCGTTTTCTCTGCGTGCGTGATTGGTTTAGTGAATTATTAACGTAGAAATAATGTTTGCAAAAGCTAAAAATGATAGCACGCACTTTTTTTACTTCAACTACCACTTACAGCTGTTCATTTTGTTCAGTCCACGCCCCAGAAACTTGAATATTACATTCATGAGTCTCAGAAATGTGACGAAAGGGGAAGGTTGGATGCACAGTTATTCTACATGCGTTTCACTAGGAAGAGAATGATGAACAGGCTAACCCCGGACGAAGTTGCCGTGGCCATCTTTCGTTTGTCTGACAGTTCTCGCACAATACAGCGCATTTGAACAGGTCCGAATAACGACAAGTGCACGTTTATTTTTGTGCACCGCGGAGCGGCAAGAGCTCGAGGGGTCAGACAGCTGAAGAATGCGACGTACCGATGTTTACGTCTTCGAAGGCGGAGTGAAAGGCCAGAATTGGTGGAACCACGAGCAGCGCAGTGCCCATGTAGAAGAAGAAGTCCCAGAGGTAACTGGAGAACCAGTAGAGAAACGGACTCACGCCGGACAAGAGGTCCAGCTGCTTCACCTGCCAACACGCAGAACACAGGTTCAGAAAAGCTTTCTTCAACAGCGGCTTTTGTAACCTCAGTAAAGCGATGCAATATTTGAATAAAGGGACTTCGGCCATTTGTTCTTTTACGTTTCCATTGCAATTCGAATTGCCGGTTTTAAGTGAAGCTTATTACTCCAGGTCCAAACCTAGGAAACGCCTCGTAGCGTTCGTCTGAACTTCAAGCAAACGCTGCCTGCGCACAAGGTCAAGAAACTGCACGTGCGGATTTCAAGGGAAAAGTTGTGATGAGGGAGATAGAGTAGGCCATTAGACAATGATAAAATAAAAGGCATTGGCCTCTTCTTTTTTGTTAAGATTTAAAAAAGGACACTGCGCCGAGTAGTTCCGATGTTGTCGATAGCCCGAAAACCGAGCTTTAGCTCGACCATCTTGACTTCGCCGCGTTTCAATCACAGCAAATTTTGAGGATATCTGTGTATTGTGTACGAGGCGCAACGCTCTTTTTTAGGGATGACTGCCGCCCACACTCGACAGAGATAAAGTTCGCTCCTACTTTTCGCCTAAATTTTGTGCCACCTCTATGTCCGCGATAAAAAGCTTGGCTAGCCGTCCAACTTCACAGAGTGGAATGGCTCCTAAACTTCTGGCTATCAATCAATATCTACCAATAAATTGAATCAGTAAATTGAATCAATGGAATCAATAAATTGAATCAATGAATTGAACCAGTATCTATCAATAAATTGAATCTTCGCGTTAACAAGGTATCTATTTGCAGCCCCCCATGCCTGTCATGAACCATTCAAACTATCAAGTGCTTCGCTTCCGCGGATAATGAACGTACTTAGACGAGATGTTTCCCCAAGACTTGCACATGCTTTCCCACACAAGCGTGGTGGATCTGACTTTACAAAATCCATACGAGTCGCTGTAATGCCTCTTTCGGTTGGATAAGTTTCTGGTGCACATGAAACGCGTCACTGGTGCTAGTAAAACGTGCCAAATCACCCGACTGGGAATAGAATAAATTTATCTCGAAGCCTAAAAAAATAGAAGTAACTCCATGCAACCTTACCAATTCGCAACTGTTTAGGAGCACACAGGAAGCGTTTCCCGTGGACGTCATAGAAAAGCCCTCAAGCAATATGAAGCGCCATTGAAACTGACGCAGGTTTGCCCTGATTATGAGGATGATTATCAATATGATGATGACGGTGACGATGATTATGATGATGATGGACTTTTTCGTTGCATCGGGGCTTCGGCTGTCAACGCCGGCTCGCCATCCCGGCGGGCCACATGCATGTACTCTTGGCGACGGAAGCCTTACCTTGAGCGCCCTCTCGCCGATCGGAAGGATGATGAAGTTGCTGCACATGAGGCTTGAGGCGAGTGGGAAGAAGATGGAGCGGAGCACCTTGGGCAGAAGCTCGTCGTATTCACTGTGGCCAATGCGCGCTGCTGGCTTCGTGGTAGTTGTCTCCGTGGGCTCGATGGTGGTCGAACTGTTGATGCCGCTGTCGTCGTCGTCATCGTCGTCAGGCATTTTTTCAGCTCTACCGTGGGGAGCATGCTCTTCGCTGTGGTTGCCGAACGGCGGTGGCGTCGTCACGTCGAAGCTGAAGCGTGCGTCGGCCGTGCCGGTGATTTCGCGCAGCCGAGCGTTGTTGTACACCGTTATCAGGGCTGGAGCGATGTGCTGGATCTGCCCGTTGTACCACATAACGTCGCTGCGCACCAAGGAGCGAAACAGAAAGCACGACCCTTGGACACGAGAGCGCTAAGCAATGAGGACGTGTGGTTTTAGCGGTATCACCAGCTTAAATGAACCCTGCAACACTTCTTGAACTTTTTTATAAATCCTAAATGCTTTCAGGAAGTAGTTGGCAAACATCGTGTATTTAGAATAGTTTTTGAAGCTACAATGCAACATTACAATTCTAAGCAAAAAAATATTTTACAGCAAAGGGCTGTCTGGGAGCTGGGAGGGGTTGAAGATTCGCTGGTCTGATCAATTTGCGATATATACGCTGGAGCAGTGACACACGATTTGTTTGAGTGACTGCTACAGCCGGCCTATAAAACCCGCCGGAAGGACCACGGAGCAAGAATGTGTACTGAAGGTGAAACGGTCCATTGCGGCAAGCGCGGGCGTGCGACCAGATGTCACAACGTAACCCGACGCGGACCACAAAGCTTCGTACCTGCGACGGCGAGAGAGAGGGTGAATGAATGAATGAATGAATGGCTTTATTGAGCAGGAGGCCATAGGCCCTAGTTGGGGATTGGGTCAGGAGAAAAAAAAAGTTTACAGTTAATAGATCACTGTTCAATGTTCAAGTCATGGCTATAGCCCTAGCTCCTTTCACATCTGTGTCCGGGCACATAGATTAGAAACACGCATCACACTGCCTTGAACAGGCCACTCACAATCGCGTAGTTCGCCACACACTCAAGCGCGGAGGGGTCCGATCTAAGTAGGTCGAGGTGAAGGGCACCCGATGTACAAAATGGTAACGGCATAGAGTTTCATACTAATATACACTAGAGGAAAATCTGTAGCAGCAGTCGCGGACCGCCGTGGGCGGCACAATTGCCGCTAGCGACGTTCCTTGCCTGTTTGGTTTAGCTTGCCATATGGCTTCTTTTTTGTCTCGAAGCCAAAATCAACAAAAAAAGGGTAACATTTTTTTTTTCCTGTTCATCGTGCATGAAGCTTCTACGTAATAACTGAAAAATTAATCTTTTTGGAGGTTCCATTTTATGATAACAAAACAATTTGATGAACCTTCAAGAGTTTCTTTTTTGAAGCCAGAGCCAACGTTTCAGCTCGTTCTTGAGCTATGCCAAGGACAAGTGGAACGTACCTGCCCGGAACATGTCGGAACGATCGCCGAAGCACGGCTCCCTTAGACAGTGGCGCCTGATTTCCCTCTAGTATATGTTAGTATGAAACTCTATGGGTAGCGGCCACGACTCATTTCGGGGCTGCGAGTAAAATTCCCGTGGCGGCGACCACGCAGTTTCTTCTCTGGCGACAGATGCCGCTAGTTTAACCTTGGACAAGCGCTTGTGACGTTATCTGACGTTATCTGTCTTGTTCTTGCTGCGTGAGTAGGGCGGGGTGCTCTTCAACAGAGTGAATAGATAAACGACGTTCTTAAAGGGTCCCTGCAACGCTTAATTTCGATAAACGCTTTCACACGTTCCTTCGCGTCCGCAAGCACAGCGAAAGCAAGCACGGAGGGCCACTTCGTGATTTGCTCGTCGCACCAGATACGTGTTCCGTTTCTGCTTTGTTTCTGTAGCTTTATTTTTAGACTTGTTGTCGAAAAGCGTTCATTGCTGCAACTGAAGGAAACCCGGCCAACAGCCACTACATGGCATTAATGACGTAATTCGAGAGGTCGAAGAACGTCAAAACCCGGAAAGATAGAAAAAAAATTTAAGCGAGTTTCCAAGTTATCTGATGGGCACGGAGCCGTAATTTTTGGCTACGATACTTCGTGACCCCCTAATCTAAGTACTAGGTGTGTTGGGTGGTTACGTTCTGCAAGCATTTAAAATTTCAACAGAGTGTTTCAGGGTCCCTTTAAACAGGCATTATCCGCAGGGGTAGAGGGATAGCCTGTTTTTGCAGCGTAGCTTTATACAGATAACATCTGGCGGTAGCCGATGTCCTTCCGTCTACGCGTCGCGTCCACACGGAAAAATGATTAAACTAAGAAAAACAGCGCAAACGACGGGACGAAGAAAGGTAAGACTAAACACAGGCGCTGACGAACAACTGAGCGCTTTATTGCAGCAGGAAACATATATGTAGACAAAGGAAAACAACAGGAGGACCGATAATGACCTAGGAGATATCACATCGGGAAAATACACGATATCTCGTAAACCCGAACCGCCACGTGCCGATACAAAGTCTAAAGTTCAAGATAGGAACAGCATTTCCTTTTCCAGAAGGGAAACTGATGCCTCACTAATACAAGCACCTCCTTTCTTTTTGATCTTAAACGCTTCAAAGATTTCCCGCTCTCTTCGTCCAGGATACCGCGCGAGAATCGCGCAGTCATGGAAGAGGGGTTCGCAGCCGCAGGAAGCGCAATGCGTTGCCAAGGTGGTACTTGATGACGTCCTTACATTGTTGGCATGCTCCCTCAGGCGATCATTGACGCAGCGGCCTGTCTGCCCGATGTAAGTGCGGCCACACGGTGACAAAGGAATTTCATATACGACGTTTTGCACACATTCAACATAGCGTGTCATGTGATTTTTCCCGCACGTGCTTGCCTTCGGTGTTTCAGCATTGACCCGCTTGCACAATCGGCCCAGTTTTTTAGGTGCAGAGAATACCAGCCGAACATCTGCCTTACTTACAATCTTCTTGAGGGCATGGCTGACGCCGTGGACGTACGGAATCACCGCTGTTTTTTGTCGCTCCTTCTGAGGGCTCTTCTCTGGAACTCTTGAGGAAAGCGCGCGCAACAACCTCGACGCTAAAGCGCACACAAGGTCACTCGGGTAGCCGGCAGAGTTCAGGCGGCGGACCTGGGCATCGAAACTGTGTTGTACCTGATGAGGACAGGACCTGTTGAGAGCATTTGCAAGAACCCCCATGGCAACTCCCCTCTTGACAAGCTTGCTGTGAGCCGAACTGAACGGTAAAAGGCCCTTTTGGGACCTAGGCGCATATTCCCAGCACATGTGCTCATTACTGAACGTCAACGCAAGGTCCAGGAACCTCAGCTGGCCGTCAGAGGGTAATTCCATGGTTAGAACAAAAGGCTCCAGGAGGGACTCAAACGTAGCAAAAATATCTTGAGCCTCTTCGTTGATCGTCTTTTTGTCAACGTCAAAGATCACCAGGAAATCGTCAACAAAGCGAAATGTTTTGAAAACACCATGTTGAGGAATGACACTCTGCAACTGCCTGTCTACGCTGGCAAGCAACAAATCGCTCAATACTGGGGCCAGGCACGATCCAATACAGACGCCTTCCTTCTGGATGTATAGGTCCCCAGCATACTCAACAAATGTGGACCGTAAGTAGAACCTCAACAGTTCAAGAAAGGCGGAAAGGGTGGTGCCACATGAATTCTGAAAACGGACTACGCCGTGCTTGTCGATGGTATCACTCACTGCTTCGCAGATCGGGCCTTGAGGTAACGAGTAATATAGGTCCTTCACGTCCACCGAGAAGGCTCCAACCCTCTTATTGCCAAGGGTGCTGAGGAAGGCGTCAACTTCTCTCGGGCTTCTGACGAGGAACGGGTCGTCTACTGTCAATACAGAGAGGGACCGCTGGAGGTAGACACCTATGGAGTGCTGCCATGCGCCTCGTTCACTGACAATGACCCTGAACGGCAATCCTTCCTTGTGCGTCTTCGCGGAGAAGAAGACTGTCAAGCTCAAGACACTGCTTTTCTTGACCGACGCAGTCAGTTTTGAAAAACTGACTGCGTTACCTCAAGGCCCGATCTGCGAAGCAGTGAGTGATACCATCGACAAGCACGGCGTAGTCCGTTTTCAGAATTCATGTGGCACCACCGTTTCCGCCTTTCTTGAACTGTTGAGGTTCTACTTACGGTCCACATTTGTTGAGTATGCTGGGGACCTATACATCCAGAAGGAAGGCGTCTGTATTGGATCGTGCCTGGCCCCAGTATTGAGCGATTTGTTGCTTGCCAGCGTAGACAGGCAGTTGCAGAGTGTCATTCCTCAACATGGTGTTTTCAAAACATTTCACTTTGTTGACGATTTCCTGGTGATCTTTGACGTTGACAAAAAGACGATCAACGAAGAGGCTCAAGATATTTTTGCTACGTTTGAGTCCCTCCTGGAGCCTTTTGTTCTAACCATGGAATTACCCTCTGACGGCCAGCTGAGGTTCCTGGACCTTGCGTTGACGTTCAGTAATGAGCACATGTGCTGGGAATATGCGCCTAGGTCCCAAAAGGGCCTTTTACCGTTCAGTTCGGCTCACAGCAAGCTTGTCAAGAGGGGAGTTGCCATGGGGGTTCTTGCAAATGCTCTCAACAGGTCCTGTCCTCATCAGGTACAACACAGTTTCGATGCCCAGGTCCGCCGCCTGAACTCTGCCGGCTACCCGAGTGACCTTGTGTGCGCTTTAGCGTCGAGGTTGTTGCGCGCGCTTTCCTCAAGAGTTCCAGAGAAGAGCCCTCAGAAGGAGCGACAAAAAACAGCGGTGATTCCGTACGACCACGGCGTCAGCCATGCCCTCAAGAAGATTGTAAGTAAGGCAGATGTTCGGCTGGTATTCTCTGCACCTAAAAAACTGGGCCGATTGTGCAAGCGGGTCAATGCTGAAATACCGAAGGCAAGCACGTGCGGGAAAAATCACATGACACGCTATGTTGAATGTGTGCAAAACGTCGTATATGAAATTCCTTTGTCACCGTGTGGCCGCACTTACATCGGGCAGACAGGCCGCTGCGTCAATGATCGCCTGAGGGAGCATGCCAACAATGTAAGGACGTCATCAAGTACCACCTTGGCAACGCATTGCGCTTCCTGCGGCTGCGAACCCCTCTTCCATGACTGCGCGATTCTCGCGCGGTATCCTGGACGAAGAGAGCGGGAAATCTTTGAAGCGTTTAAGATCAAAAAGAAAGGAGGTGCTTGTATTAGTGAGGCATCAGTTTCCCTTCTGGAAAAGGAAATGCTGTTCCTATCTTGAACTTTAGACTTTGTATCGGCACGTGGCGGTTCAGGTTTACGAGATATCGTGTTTTTTCCCGATGTGATACCTCCTAGGTCATTATCGGTCCTTCTGTTGTTTTCCTTTGTCTACATATATGTTTTCTGCTGCAATAAAGCGCTCAGTTGTTCGTCAGCGCCTGTGTTTAGTCTTACCTTTCTTCGTCCCGTCGTTTGCGCTGTTTTTCTTAGTTTAACAATGTACCAACTGGCCCGTCAGCATACCCTTCTGGAAAAATGATCTTCTTGAGTTTCTCCCCAATGCTCTGTAGCTCTCAATCTTCTGCGGGTACCTTGGAAAAAATAATATTGGAATTGGGCGCTAACACGACGACAAAATTCTTATTTCTGAAAACATTGGCATAACTTGATGTTCCGCAGCTGCATTGTGTCGCCACTTTTCCTCCTAGTGAGCAATAATAGTGTTCATTGAACCAGTCTGTTTTCAAAATTATTCCTTGTTAGCCGCTGTGCGCTTGTAATAATGAAAAATTTGGACTTGTAGGATGTACAGCTCTTTTCACTTTCTTCTATCTTTTTTTTATTTCGCTTTTTTTTTTCATTTGTTACTCAGTGTCTCTATTGCGCAGCTGCTTCCCGATTGGATTTTAGGGTCAGTCAAGTTTCCTACCCGCAACTGCTTTCCATAAATATCCTTTATAAAGTTGTATTTGTTTCGTTCTTAGTTCTCATACCCCTGTCACACGGGCACTTCCAATCCGGACCGAAGTGAAGCGCGGTTGACTTTTCGAACGCACTCGACGCACCGCCGCCGCTACACGGCAAGATTCGATCCCGATCGAGAAGTTGCATCAGTTACATTCACGTACGCCAGATGGCGCTAAAAATGTACTTTGCGGCCGGCGTCTGGTAACTTTGCGCGGTCGTAGTTATGCGAAACTACAGAAATGTTACTGCAAGCTTATTTGTGTATAGTTATTTGATACAATTTGTGGCGTTATTTGAAGTTGTCACCTTGTGTGCCATCACTCAGCGGGGACGAGAGTATCATCGCTGTCGTCCAGTCACGCTTGGAAGCCTCGATCGCTATTGGGGAACCAGGATAGAGTTTGAGCGCTATCAGGCTCGGTCGCCAATGAAACTGCCGTGTAGCAGGACCCGATCCGGATTGAGCTCTATCTGAATCGACTCAATCGCGATTGAAAGTGCCCGTGTGACAGGAGTATTAGGCGTGCTCTCCGAACGTGGGTCGGACGCGATGACACTACCCCTGTGGTCATTGCCCTTGAGGTCAACGTGGATGTGTCGGAGACAGAAAGGTCAGGGGAACAAGCGATTCGTCTTAGAGATACAGTAATAACTCGTTAACTCGAACTCGCATATATGAAAAAATCGGCTAAGTCGAAATTTTCCGCGGCACTGAACCGTTTCCTATAAGTCCCATGTATTTGTTGCCCTTTATTTTGAAGTATTTTTGGTCCAAACTGCGGATATCTCAAAATCTTGACTGTGAGCGGAACGAGAATTTCGCTGCCGCGGACCATTTCGCAAGATTCGCGCGATGCTGCCGCGCTTAAGTTCCTCGATTTTTTCCCGTTTATCCCCGCAAACCACAAAGCCGGTGTTTTCCCCGAACGTGAAGTCTGAGCCTAGAGGCATATCAACTTCGTCAAGCAACCCTGTGGCAAGTCATGGGACCGTAGAGACATGCGCAGAGGTACAGTGTACTAGAAGGTAGTGGTGTGTCGTGCGGGGAAAACTCAATGGGAAGCGCGGGTAACTTTTGGAATGAGCGCAGGCGTTCAGCGGATAACTCCTGTTGCAGCCAGCGCTACCGATAAGTTTTTACACCAAACTGAACAGTTAATTGAAGGGTTTTATAGACGATTTTTTTTTCTCTTTCAAACCTTTATGAAAAGCAAGATTGGAGGCTCCCGTTGAAGAGCTGGTAAGATAGAGCCTTTCTTGCAAACGAACTATTTGGTAACTTGATTTTTTTATGGCAGTTCGCACAACGTTGCTTATCTCGAAAATCCCCTTATTTCGAAATATTTCCAGGTTTTTACTACTTCGAGTTAACGAGGTATTAGTGTATTTGGCTTCTGATGCCGCACCGACCCCGCCTAACCGACCACGCAGCGGTGTACCTGCGTCGAATGTGTTTGCAGTTGCCCGTATGCCGATCAGTGTGCATCAAAGCGACAGCAAGCCACCGGAAGTCACAGTGACTTCACAGCTACTCTGCTCATCCACATTCGCAGTGCGGACATTGAATTTTTTTGGTCACAGTACTACTCGTTTACGATAAGAACGATAAGAACGGTGGAATGACATTAGGCTTTACGTTTTTACAGAAGGCGTGGAATCCGCCCCTCACCCCGTGCTGCGTTTCATCTGAATGGCAAAGTGAATGTTGAAGACATATCTGCGAAGATTGTTCCTCGCGATCGCAAGCATTCCTCCGGCGTCGTCAGCGTCCGTTCTCACGTTCCTTACGACGACAGGCTTCGACAGCAACGGCTCCATTTGTTTCCTGTAGAAGTCTTCGTGTGAGCCGTCAGACTGAAAGAATCCCTGCGAAAACATTGCGAAGATCGAAATTGAAGCTGGTTTTTGGAGGAGCCCTTACTCAGAAGTGCCCAATATTTAAAAGAGTGGGGGAATATTTGTAGCCTACAGTCTCTGTATCAGGTTATTTAATTGTATTTTATCCCCACTTGGTTGCGCATCTATAAAATACAGTAGACAGCTGTTAAGACGAACTCTATGGTTAAAACGAACAGCAATATTGCTCTTTTGTAATGTCCCCAATGAAAAACCCACCGCTTAGGACGAATTTTGGATAATATAAACCCATTCCACGTTCCCTTCGAGTTCATCCTAACTGGAGTCTGCAGTAGTTACCACTCTACGTTTTACTCAGGCAAGCTATTTCCTGTTCTTGTGCTTTATTTTGATTTGCTGTAACCGAGACAAAAATCGCAAGAATGCGCCCTCTACATTTCCTACGATCTCCGAGTCTCTGGAATATAATTCAATTTAGACTCCGTAGTCAGAAGCATGCATACTGACAGGAGTGTCGAGATTCTAAAATCTCATTAATATGCGGATAATGCTGGAATCAATAGTTAACACGTACTAAAATAAGCAGTGAAACTATGAATGCGTTGATATGGAATGGAAGCGAGCGCTAAGAACGACGTTGTTATGGCGAGATGAATAATAATACTCGGGATGACCAGGCGGCCAACAAGAAAACCGACAAGCGAGCTTTGTCACGAGTAGACGAAGCATTCAACTAGGAGAA
Source organism: Haemaphysalis longicornis (assembly GCF_048455015.1). Taxonomy (NCBI): domain Eukaryota; kingdom Metazoa; phylum Arthropoda; class Arachnida; order Ixodida; family Ixodidae; genus Haemaphysalis; species Haemaphysalis longicornis. The sequence continues at coordinate 91,176,222 of NW_027526422.1, forward strand.
GAAGAGAATGGTTGCACTGACAAATTTTGGGATCTGCTTGAACGAGAAGGCTCTCCAGGAACAAACCAGCAGTCCCTCCCCAGAACAGGACCTGGCGACCTTAAACTATCAGTCAGTGATGTTCCGTACTGATGAGAAAAATTCCCATTTCTAGGTTCATAAATTCCCTAAGCCTTTCTTTCCCGGAGGTTTCTCAAGAATTCCCTGCAAATTCCGCTGCATTTTCTTTTTGCAGCTGAAAGATCTTTACGAGGATTCCTGCTCCGTTTTGGGCGTTAGCCAACGCAACCTATATTTACTTTCCGTAGCCTTCGGAACGAAGACGCCGTTCAGAAAATCAGTTTCAGCGGAAACTATATTTCACTACACCTGCTACATCTCCCGTTCAGCAGCATTTGACTATGCGTTTCACGTTTTGTAACCAATAGCATGCTTACTTTGCAGGCTAAACGTTTGAGCTAAAACTACCCGCATGAAAAAGAACACGACATCGTTGAGTGAGTGAAGTAATTTTTTAGCTCAGCGCCGGGACTGCTGGTGCCTTCTCTGGTTGGCAGCATGCGAACTAAGGCACACCCGAAGTACTTTTTTGTATATTGCGCAGGAATACATGCGAAAAGGCTTCAGTCCTTCGACCGCCGCCGCTTCACAATGTACTAGCTCTTTCTTGTGCAGTAATCTCTCCTCTAATCTCCCTCCTGTTGTATGAACTGGATTGGAAGCGGTCTTGGATGCTTGTGGCTTGTGCGAACACGACTGCGGATATGGGGACATAAATCCGGCGGAGTGTTGAGGAAGTAATAGTTCGAGGTGTGGTTTACTGACTAATTTTTTTTTACTCACACCTAAAATTCCTCCATTTAGTAAAGGTTCTCTGTTATTCCTTTTGGTGAAAATTACTCCAGAAAACTCACCGAAAAAAGGAAAATTCCCCGTACGGAACATCACTGCTTGCAGTCGGCCGGTAACTGTGAACCGGCGACCAGACTTACGGCTTTGTCAGCGACAACCGAAAAAGACCTTCCTTAAACCTCTTACTGCGGTGTCACTTTCTCGACACGTATCGGTGCTGCGTCCGCGCAGTTTATTGAGCGACATTCCGTCCCCACACTCACGCAAACCCGACACTTCCGGCAGAATGCAGAGGGCCAACCGAACGTAGTAACAGACAGCTGCGTCCCACACCTGAAGCGGCGTTAACGATACCAAAACACCTTTATTCACACAATAAAGGCCTACAATTGATCTAAGAAAATACCTGGGGCTCGACCGCCAGCCGTGGCGTCAGAAACCGCAATTTTACCTCGAAGAAACAGACGCGGAAGAGCGGGATCCTTTTACCAGTCGCTCCAGAAAATTACGGCAGTGTTCAATACGACCCGGTATAGAGCGCTAGATTATACAGTAAGATTGAAATGGTTGTGGAGAAAAAGCGAATACAGGCATATAACGTGGGAAAGCTACAAGCTGTACAGGGCAATATTTATTGTGAGCTTCCGCTAAAAGCAGCTTAAAATTTGAAGAGTAATATAACACTGACACAGTAACTTTTTTGCCGCGATGACACGTGTCTCACCGATGAAAACGGGTTACGTGATCAACCAATCAATGAATCGACAGTTCCTGGCTTGTACACACGTGAGAACGGCATGTCGCGTATTTTGCGCACTGCAGATAGCACCCACCAGTGGTCGGGCAAGCACGTCCTGGAGAGTGTAATTGAGCGTGTGGCTGCTGCCGCCCTTGCGGCCACTCGGCGCGCCCTCCCTCAGGGCCAGCACCTCGAGGAAGAAGAGCAGGCTGAGCATGAGCGGCGGCAGCAGCCAGCTGAACAGCGGCTGCCGCTTGCGGCGCCACACGTACGTGGCTCGCTTGGCCACGAGCGCCCAGAGGCGGGCGAACCACGAGGGCTCCTTGCCGGCCGCGGTGGCAATGGCGCGCACCAGGGACTCTGCACAGCACATGGACCGACTATAGAGTTTCATATGAATATACACTAGAGGGAAATCTGGCGCTGCAGTCGCGGGCCGTCGTCGGCGCCGCCATTGCAGCTAGTGACGTTCCTTGGCTTGGCTAGCCACATGGCTTCCTTTCGCTCTCTCTTTGTCTTATTTATCTTGCATAAAGCTTCTATATAATTCCTGACAAATAAATCTTTCTGGTGCTTTAATTTTATAGGAACAAAACACATTTTATTAATCTTCTTCGGTAATACTGTTTCTTTTTTGCAGCCAGAGGCAACTTCTCAGCCTGTTCATGAGCCATGCCAAGGACAAGTGGAACGTGACTCCCCGGTACGTGACGGAACGCTGGCTGAAGCGCGGCTCCCTTTGACAGTGGCGCCAGATTCCCCTCTAGTATATATTAGTATGAAACTCTATGACATGTACAAAGGAAATGCACGCAGACCAGATAGACGGCGTGGTTTTTGCTTCCTGAACTTTCCTCCCCTATAACTGGGCTATCCTCAAGCGGGTACCATTGAACCACTCCAGCTTCGCAAAACCCAGTCACAACACGTGTGCGCCAAGAATATGACAACAAAAAAAAATCATCAGCCATGTGGAATAGCTCATGAAAAGCATCGCTGGTCAACCGCCTTGACAAAGGTGCCAAGGCGGTTGACCAGCGTTGCTTTTTTTAAAAAGCACACGGCAGAGGTGACAAAATCTAGGTGAAAGTCATGACCACACGATATTCCTTTTGAGCGTTGACGGCGGTCCCTAGGGAAGGCACATACGTTAACGCACAGGATTTTTTTACTCTACTGATCTTGCAAATGTTCCCTATTGATAAATAATCTACTCTAAATGCATATACAATCGATAAGGCGTACAAACTTAAGATTTAAGTCATGTTTTGATCTTTAAAATGGGGCGAATTTTTAACTAATCTCCTCAACATGCATATACACGGGATGAGACGTATAAGCTTGAAGATCAAATCATGCTTTGAACGGTGTGCAAATTTGGTGGCGACGACGCCCATCGGAACGTTCGTTTTCCGACGCCTCGCGCTATAGAATGGCTCGTGCTTCAAATACATGGCCAACCGCAAGACTTTTCGTTCGCCGACACGTAACCTACATGGAACCCCAAGCAGTATAAGCATTGCGTAAAAAGACCATGGGCCCAAACCTGAGAAATTGTGTGTGTTTATGGTAAAGAACGCATCAAAGACAAAGCTCAAGTCTACGCGAAGTGATAAACAATCTTATCAGGAAACAATAGATATATTCGCGTATGCATGAGAGACGAGTTGGCTTGATCTCAAGATTTTCTCTTTTTGCTATGCATAACACAAGTTATGTTACTAAACATATGGTTCCGCTGGTGAAGTAAACACAAAAAATAAAAGCGAAAAAATAAAAGAGTCCATAGGATACTAGAAGGACTTTTGCAAAGGGGGGCCTACTTTTCAACGAAATGTAGAATTGTGACAATGAGTCAATGCCAAGCATGCAGAACACACCAGAGAGGGCATAGAACGAAACAAAACACATCTGAACAAGGCACAGTATAGTTGTAGGTGTCACTATACAGACTATACAGACAAAGTCACTATACAGACAACGAAATACCTTGTATCTCAATTCTAGTCTGGCCACAAAGGACGATTTACCCTTCCCAACACCCCTAGAATGACAAACTTGAAATTAAGATTTGCCTAATTGAATTGCACCACGTTTGCACTGCTCGAGCGCCATCTCCGGAAACTTTTCTAGCACTTTTTTGTGTCTTTACTTGGACTTCTATTTTTAACTGGAATACCACTGATATCGTTAGTTATGTACTTATGTTCTGCCTTGATCATGCAACTTTTAACCGGGCAGTTGAATTGGGGCACAGACAGACAGACAGACAGACAGACAGACAGACAGACAGACAGACAGACAGACCAAAGCTTCCGGTTCAGGCAGCCTGAGAAACACTATGGTGTGTTCAAGAGCCCAAAGACAGCCCCACAAGATCCGTCTGCTCACGTTTCGTTTTGGCTTCAACCAGGTGCCCCTTTGGCACAGCTGCAACACCTTGTTTGGCAGTGTGCGGTGCGGCGCCCGGCAACCCAGGTACACTGGTTACCGGCGTGGGAAGCGGGTGCTGATGATCGTCGCATACGCGGATGACAGCGTCCTCCAGCGATGGTGCCGTCACGCCCAGGGACGCAATACCCAGCGCCTTACACTTGTCCTCGAGCTCCTGGGTCGCGCGAATGGACGAAACCGTTTCAGTGTAATTAAGCATTACGGTCGAGCGGTAACTTTGTAAAGCTGATCGCGGAAAATAAAACCCGCAATTCGTGTATATGCTGTACTAAATGGTGCAATGTTGGAAGAGCGAATATAGGATATGAAGAACCACCTCATAAATAGTTCCCTGCCTCCCAAGCCCCCACTTTTCCACTCATTCAAGGATGCGACTTTTAGTGCGAACTTTTAAAGAGGCCATGAAGACAAAACACAAATTGGGTTCATTAGAAAGACTACTTTGTCTCGATAACAACGACACCAATTTTACCGCAAACTTCAAAGAAATAACCCAGACATTAAAGAGAAGATATGTAGCCGTGGCGTCTGCCCAGTCACTTTCCGGCGCTTTTTCTGTGTCGTCACACAATCTTGTTTGTGTGGTTGGCGTTCCCGATATGTACCACCCAAAGAATCATGATTGGGCGATTGTAGTGGGGCCTGCAGTTCAAGTCATTGTATCACTTGAATGCTAACGAGCGGTCCACACACCGATAACTCTGATTTTTGGTGCGAGCTCGTTATTACGTCACTTCTGCCTGTATTACGTCACCGCAGAACGAAACTCGAAATTTTTTTAACATTTCTTGCGTTTTTTTACGGCAACGTTCTCTGTGGCTGGATTGGGGCACAATGAGTTACTAGAGGCTAGTTCTTTGCGACTAAAAAAGTTGTATTTTGTGTACAAGGTACCTTTAAAGGAGCCATGAAGAGAAAACACAAGTTTGGTTCATTCAAAATATTGTCTCGTTAGAATCATACTGACACCACTTTTAACGTAAACTTCGCTCAAATAAGCTACATAATTAGGAAAAACGGGAATGGTCATGCGACCCACCAGCTCATTTCCCGCAACAGAACCTATGATGTCACATGAGCTAAGCTCTGCGATTGGAGGAGGCTGGCAGAAGCAGACGCAAATTAGGTAGAGCTTACAAACTAGACGAACGAGCGATTTGCGCTTAAATTTAGGGCACATTCTTTACAAAGCAATAAGAATGATGGGACAAACAGTGGAAGTTACGGAAGCACATGTAAACATAGAAGTACTGATGCGTTCTGCTGTTCGTACTGTGCACAGCATGCTTGGTTTAGCTGCACAGCACTACGGGGCTTGGGGTTGTCTGAGACGACACTGGCCGGTTGACGCAAGCAACGGTGTCTTACGTGACCCCATTTGTCGAGCGAGCACTGTTTCAGGGAACGAATATTTTCTCCCAGAACAAAAACAAGTCAGGTTTAAATGCGGGCAAAAACAAACCAAACGCTTGCCACGGTATGGTGGCGCCATCTAGGTTACGGAACGTAAAGAAACGCGGGAACAAACCAACACCACTGTACAGGGTGGAGACAACCTTTGAACGGTCCCGTGCCGCCGCAATTGGGCCAACGGGCTCAACGCGTTATTCTTTTCGTTTCCCACGAGACCTATAAACGCGAAACAGACAATATGATTCAAACTTCTTCAGTAAACCGCGTTGCGGCGATAATTTTAGCGCGGTTTTGACACAATGACTTGCTTCGGCGGCGAGCGAGCAACCGAAAATGGCGGCGCCAGTGTATACGTGTCTCTACCCTGTACGGCGGATGCGTGAATGAAGGTACTCTAGGCTGCAGAGCGGTCGGTTCCTGTGATGTCATTTGGGACCACGAAAACGCACAATTGAGCGGGAAAATCAAAATTTTAACCTAAGTTGTTTAATTTCTCAGTGAATAAAGCGCCGTTTGTATCCGGACAAGCGCTGGGGGCACTAAAAAACACGAAATCTTTCAAATAAAACCAACTTGCATTTTCTCTTCATGGCTCCTTTAAATGACCCATTATGCCAAACTACCCTGCGACGGCGTGACCAAAAAATAGTACCAATAATGGCCGTCAGCGTGAAGAGAACACAAGCAACGAAAAGAAAATCGGGTGAGTTTGGGTCCGAGAGTCCGACCTGCTGACTACGGAGTACGAGTACAACACGCATCCCCTACACCACGACCTAAGCGTGGTTTGAGCAAGCAAAAAATGAACCTATAGTTCACACCACAAGCTGCATGGGGCACTGTGGGGGCTGCATTGTTCTCAATAGAGCGTCCACTGAGGCGGCCTAACTCCCCGCGAAGGAAAGCAAGAATAGGCGTCGGGGCCTTGCGGTTCTACCCGCCGAGAGGGGAGACTGAAAGGTCCTTTCAACACCCCCTGCACGGTGAGTTAGGCGCCCTCAGTGGAAGCTTGTGGTATGAACTATACTGAATGAGCTGTTAGATGGTTTAGGTGCTACTAACAAAATATTCAAAGTACGTTTACGCTAATGGCATGAATGTAGGTTTAACTAAGGCAATTGGTCAAGACTCTCACGCGTAGTGTTAAAAGAAAACGATGCACTCAAAACATGGTCGTGACAATGGCAATGAGTGGAGGACACAGTCACACCACTGAATACGTTTCTGCTGCCGGTGCTATCTCTGCTGTGAGAGAATCTAATGCACCTACCTCAGGGGCAGCCGTGAAAAGCGATTCACACCAAGGTGGAAGGGAACACAGAAATGTCACCAAGGTGACCTAAAAGACAGGCATTCGCTGCTACGGAACCAGCAGCCGACCCCAACCATTACGACCAGAAGATTACACCCAAGGCACATTTCTGCGTGAACACGATGACATTGTCCAAACAGAACACAACAATCACAATAGGCCTACATTTAAGGGGCCCTGCAGCACTTCCAACGAATGCTCCTTCGCGTTTAAAAGCACTAGAAAGCTATAGGTGGCATTCACTGAAAAGTTTAGGGGGCGAGTTCTTCGCTTCGCAACACTGAAAACCGCCATGACCGTGGCCGCTGTGCCTGCGCATGCGCTTTGCTGCCGCATTTCCCAGAAAAAACACCAACGTGCATCGTCTGCCGCGTATTATCGGGCTGTCTTATCTGTTTTCGAAGCGAAGCGCATGTTTGCTGATTTTTCTTGCCGCACAGGCTTTCTCATATTGAAAAGGACATGAATAATCGTAAATGTTCTCGATCTCGTTCGACCATTCCAGATATGATTCCTACGAAAGATAAACGCTCGCCGGGCAAAAGATGCCGTATTCGATTCGCCGACACTCGCCTGTGCACTTCACGTTGTTGACATCTTCATCGCCGCTTGGTTAACCTTTCAGTGTTTAACGGAGCTGAAGGTCGCTTAAATAAACATTTGTTTCCTGAAGAGACTTGCGTAGTCCTTGGTTACGTGACAATATCTTGGCAGGTAGTGACAATGCTATTACAAGGTACATGCAGCAACACGGTCAGAGCTTTGCAATTATGACAATAACACCTCAAATAGAAAGCACTTGAAAAACACAGCTGTATGTTTCAAAATGCCGCAGTTTGAAGCAGAAGAAATAAAAACACGATAAGCGCGCACAAAAGTGATTGCAAAAGCGGAGTTCACCTTGAACATGGCAATGATGTTTCTGGTAGGCACCAGCTCCCCGAGGGCGAACACTGCCTCCTGTTCCGTGTCGCTTCGCGGGCGCGCTGCCGGGGCGTACTTTCGCACGATCTGTCCAATGGCAGGCACGTTGCAAGGTGTCGGCCCCTTGTTCATCGACACCTGATATCCCACGCCGAAATGCCGCTTCAGGAAGCCCGACGATCCGGCGCATCTGCGAGGAAAAGCTATTAGTTCTACAACCAAGGCTGTTCGCCTTGCACAGGGGTATTCAGGCGTCTCCTCGCATTCAGCCTTGAGACTGGCCTCAGCGCACGCCTCTATAAGGACCGGGCAGCTGGACGGGTGGCGCCACCACTCGGCGCTCCCCTCGTCAGTGGAATGAGCCGGTGCATTGGACTACACAGCTCCCGTTGTTTTTGTCGTGTTTGCTTCGGTGCTTTGTATGTTTTGGAGGCGTTGTGAGCAGACATGTGAGGTGAAACGAAGTCTAGACAGATGTGTTGGGTTCTTAGATGCAGTAATGGCTACGTTAGCGTGTCAGACGCGTCTAAAGTTGGGTATCGGCTGCAATGGCATGAGCGCTTTTTGCAGCAATCTGCGCTTGGATCCACCCGTTCTGAGTACGAATAAAACTGCTATTATTAGTATTATTTTCTTCTTAAATGCACTAACGGCTACGCAAACTTATTGGATGCTTGTAAGGTTGGGGAAGGACTACATTGACACGAGCGCTTTTTGCAGCGCTCTGCGCCTGGCCCCGCGCGATCTGAGTAGGAATAAAACTATTAGCAATATCAGAATTCATTTTTATCACTTTAAATTATCTTCACTGGTATCAATGACTACGGTTTCCCCGCCCGCCTTATCTCCGGGATACCTCGGTACGTGTGCTTTAAACAGAAAGGCACCTGCATACGAGATGGATTACCGTGTAGCCGTAGAAATGTTGCGGTAGTTTACACTTTCTGTAACCGTGAGCTTTGTACCTTCGGTTTTGGTGAGTGACACTGTGACAGCATGGGAGCCTGAAAGCCGAAGTGGAAATCCCACGTTTGTGGTGGTCATTTTATCAAGAGTCAAAGTTATTCACCAACTCAACAGCCCAAGCTACAAACCATCCCTCCTCTCCCTCCCGTTTTACCACCTGCGTAGAATAAAGGCTGGCACCGATAGTTAAAAAATGTGGCAGTGTTAACGTCAGCCGGTGTTTTTTAATGCTTAAGTATTCTTTACAGAGTACCTAAAAATCGTGGAACGCCTGGTGAAGACACCAAAAACGCGCGATTAGTTCTCAAATATGAGTGCATGAGCCCGAGTCCTCCACCAGAGACATTTCCGACACGCTGGAAAAAGTTTAGATTTGGAGAGGGGGCATGGAAGTCCAAAATTAAACAGCAAAGTCATCTAGCCCTCCGTCTAATGATTATGATGGTTGAACACAAAGCTTTCTTCGTGCGAAATCGAATGGGAAATGGTCAAAGTCAAAGACGCTGCGATCAAAAGACGAAACTGCGTGCTGGTCAAATTCGACGGTTAACTAGTCAAAGTTTAAATCCAGAAGGCAACGAAGGAAACCCACACGATAGAGCTTTGCGATAAACCATCATCGTCGTTAGACGGAGGTGTGCATGATTTTTCAAGCGTAGGTGGCAGCTTGTAAACCGACCGCAGCATTCAGTTGTGAAGTTGAGTACAGGTTTCGGGCACCCTCCTGTATTGCGTCCTTCAGCCACGCATAAATTGGTTTTTGAAAAACCATTTACCAACTAGCCAGCAACCATTGCAATTCTTGTAAAGCAATGCTTCTCCACGACAAGCAATAACGTTCTACTATCATGCGGTATTTATTCTATCAACGAATCCCGGTGACTGTAGTAAGAGCATTTCTGTGAAATTAAACACGTTTCAGCCGTAGGTAATGAAGTTACGGTAGCGTCGTCCGTCACAATTTGTTTTGAGGGAAATTTTCGAGGACACCCCCCAACTTTGTCTTTCGCTTGTGCACGACGTCGACGCCGTTTCGTCATCAACTGCCAAAGGCCAGCGCCGCAGCATTCCTAGATCGGTTGCCCACACCGGCTTTGTGGGAGCATTTAGCGGCAATATACTCCTCGATTCGCGAAACTGTTTGCAGGCATGAAAAAATTACATGCAGCAACGAACTTTCACTTCCAGCTTGACTTCCAGCTTGGCGCATTGAGCGTCGTCTGCTATTTGTAAATACTGAGTATGGGCGTAAATAACACACATGACATGCCTCGTAAACGTCACATCCACGCTCAAGATTTACCGATCTGAAAAATGCATGTGGGGTTACGTACGCTTTGCAAGCCCCACCGCAGAAAAACGACAGAAAGCCATGCAGAACTACGCTGCGCTGACCACCACCGGCATTCCACTGAGGAGCGGTTCGCCATGGGCGGCGCTGTTCGCTGAAACGACGGTGGTGCCATACAACGGCCGCCCAGTCCCTATAGACCTTTTTCGCTTCTTCGTCCTGGGAGCTGCCATTTTATCAGTGGGCTGTGCTAACGGCGCCATATAATGCGAGGCAGCCGACAGGAAGATGTGACTGCGCATGCGTAACACCACCCAGAACCTGTCCAGATCTTATGAAAGATTAACGGATGAAAAGGTTTATAAAGCCAACGCCACAGGGAACGCGCGAACCTCGCGCACTTTCCGATCTTTCAATAAGGCAGTTTTTGGCCCCATGTATACATGTGGACGGTGAACGCAGTTATGCCGGATCAGTTATGCTGCTCTGTGACATCTGTTACGAGTCGAGAAAGTCGATCTTCAGGGTTTATTTGTGCCCATCGGGAGCGACGCTAAGCCGTGCACAGTCAAGCCAGAGCGTTGTTATTCCAATCACGAGCGAACGTGCCAGCACGCATCGCGAGGCGCGTGAACGTGCCACTTCGTTGTCAGCGTCTCTACAATCATGATCATTGTCCATGTTGGCGGCAGATTAGAAATCCGCAACAACATCAAGCTACCCAGGTTCGAATTCCATATTACTGCCACATTTGAACGGGATTCGAAATGGTAACGAGTTTTCGACCACCGAGGAACCCTACAATTACGCTAGTTTCAGCAACAATATCAAGACGCTCTCATTCCCCCAGATGCCAACGTTACGAAACATTCTGGTCCGGTTGTCGGTCTGTACGTGACTTTATTAGCTCAAAAACAACACCGACTACCAGCGCCGGTGCCTCACAAGCACCATAACCCCAACACAGACGATAGGGCGCACATCCGTCACATGCAATATATAAAGTTCCCGAAGCTATACAAAAAGTCTTGTATGCGCAGACGAAGGAATTCGTGTGGATGGTTTCTGCCACATCGGTATGAAATAGAGATAACTCATGCAGGTTTTCATGAGTTATCAAGGAGTGAACGTCATCACAACAAACGGATATCGTTATCGGCAACCTATGAGCTACTAATGCATTTCACTCAGCAGATCTCCTCTATGCTTATCAAACTGTCTCGACGCATACGTCCGACGGCAAAAAAATTGGCTCCAATCCACGCTGTGAAGGTGGTTGGAAAGCAAAGCTTTAAACGACACCCACAACAATTGCCCATGCGGCGTCACTTTAATTCCCACACGTGGCTCTACAAACAGCGAAACCAGAGATTCTGTCAGCCGTTACCTCGAATTCGCGGGGGCGGCGTTCCGAACGCAGGAGTGTCGGCTATACGGCCGGGCGAGAGCGGCGGACGACGCCGCCGCTGTAGCCCGGCCGTGAGTCGGAAGTGAGAGAACACGGAGAGGAGCGTCTTTCGAAGGGTGAGACGGCGGAACCTAGCCATCCTGATGGGCTATCTTGGGGCTACACCACCGCGCAACACAAGCGCAGACACTGAAACAATTCGGCATGTGAGCTTGGTGATTCCCATTTGTACCGATTTAAACTAGTTATTATAGTACGTTTGAGAAAGCTGACGGAACTTCTATAGTCGCTATTTATCAGAAACTAGTTGCTCCTTTCGCCTTTTGTAATACCAGTTAAAACACAAGCGAATTGGTATTCACCAATTTAGAAAACGGAGTGTCATTCGTGGCAAGCAGTGCGCAAAGGGTAGGGTTTCTCTAACGGCCAGATGTCTGTGTGTGGTCTCTACATTTTGTTTTCCCGCCCTGCAAACCAATCCTTAACCAATCTTTGCCGTTTGCCGTACGACCACTTAGTTCAGTAGGGTGCGGGTTACCCAAGAGGTGCTGTCGAACAAATTAACCAAGCCATGCGAAGGAAGCGCGCAATGGACGCGAAGCTGCGCCAGAACAGTCCCAAAACAACTGTCGCTAAAGCAGAAGACACAGCCGTACACTCTAGCCGTATACCTCCGACGTGCCCGCCGGCGTGCATGCACCTCCACACGGAAAACCCTGGGTAAATTCGCCGCACCATCTACAGTGTGCTCCGTAAGTGAAACCCTAAACCCCCACCCCCACCCCAGTAGCCGCCTCCGCCGCATTGGGAGTTTATTGTCCCGCGCGCCGCGATAGAACCATTGGCTGGTAAAGGTAGAAAACTTTGCTTTAAAACGCCGCTCTTACAGCACAAAACCGTATTGAGTTCGTTTATGTCTTTCAAAATACGAATGCGCCAACCCCATTCTTACGATTCATACACACCATTCACCGTGGTCTGAAATGGAACTCTACACGCGAAAGAAGGACGGCATCAGTCTTTTTCAACAGGACTCCCAAGGAACATCAGGCCCTTGGCCTAGTTAGCCTACTTACTTAGTTCATGTACCGTTTAAACAAACGGACGGTGACAAATAATTCATTCAAGAATAATATGACGTTGAAAAATTACGCAAGGACAGAAATTATCGGGAAGTCAGAGTAACTCTTCCGAGAAGGAATGTCAAATGTGTGCAAATCGAGCAAGGAACGTCTGCGTTGTCGCAAAACTGGGCGGCAAGCCCAACCCGAGAATCTCACCGGATCGTGTTCTTGAACATGACCGCAATGCGGTCGCCCAGCGCATCGGCTTCCTCGGAGTTCTGTGTGCTTAGCAGAATGGTGCAGTGTCGTCGAACCTTGAGCAGAACGTCCCAGATGTCCCGCCGGCCTCGAGAGTCCATCCCAACTGTAGGTTCGTCCAGCACAACCAGCTGCGAGTACGTAAGAGACGCGAGTCCTTCATATACCATTCCAACTCAGCACTTCCAAACACGCCGTGTTAATATTGTTACGTGGGGGCAGAGCAAATGCAACGAACGATGATCTAATTACCGTATGTACAGTCTTTGCCAAAATTGTCTGGGTCATGCCAAAAGTGCAAAGGCCACAAAAACATCAAAGTACAGGTTACCTTTCAAGGGGGGCCGAAACATTTTATGCCAAAAAGGATGATAACACACGTTTCTTTATACTTTCATAAAATATTTTGATCACAGTCTTGCGCCTTGATTTCTTTGTTGCTAGAAGTCTTTGACTTGGCCTAGAAAATTTTGACAAAGGCTGTACCTGGCAGACATGATTCCTCCCAGCCAGGCTGCTTCCTGCCCACTCTTTCGTCGTCTTTTGCAGCATAGTCGGCTTTTCTTCTCCTAAGAATAATATTGCGACAAGAACAATATAACGCGGTCACAACATTACTGAAAAAGGGGGCAGAAACCTAGAGTTATATGGCATCAGAGACAGTTGGGCGACTTCGAAACGATTCTTTACGTAGAATTTCACTGCGCAAAGGCCTGAACACAAGCGAGCACAACGTAAAGCGCCACGTGAACACATATATTTGCTCTGAATTTTCCATTACAATTAGTTGTGAAACAGAGCTAGTGTGTCCCCTCTCGTATTCCTCATTACGCAGTTAAATTTTACATAATCAATGTGCTGCTCATACTAGTAAATCCAATTCAGGTGAAGGATGCGCCCGCAGTGTTATCACTAACCAAATGCAGAAAAAAATCACCACCAGGAGCTATTCAGAAATTTGGGAAAGACTAATATGAGTTTAAGCAAACACTGCATTTATTTCGCTTCTTTTTTTTTGCGTATATGAAAAGCGAATTATCTCAAATTTGGCGTCATTTCACGAATTATCAAATTTGGCGTCATTTCACGAATTATCGCAGTTATGTGTGGCGCCAGACGCGCCGGAGCAAAAAACTTCAACAGAATATGAGAATTCCAACTAACGCGTAAACATTCTCCCACCACTTGTTTGTTTCACCAACCACCACTTCTTGGGGCATTGAAATGGCACTTCAACCAGACAGCGTCTTATTCTTCATTGTTTGCATTTTTGGACTAAACGGGTTAGGCGCTGCAACTCTGTGATTTTATTTTAATTTGTATTTATATACCTATTTTCTTAATTATTCATTTCCTAATAGATTTATATATATTGCTATGGTGTTTATTTTTATTTATATGTTGCTTTTTTTTATTTGTTACTGCGTTATTCGCCTGAATTAAGGCGCCGGATCGGGTTAAGCATTGCGATTTCGATACTTATTTTGCAGTTGTTTTTTTCAGCCCTGCAACAGGCGATAGTTCCCAGTTTGACTAATCATAGCCACACTGCCAGGTTAGGGTATTAATAGCTACATTGAGTAACTTTTAATACTGTTGGTTATATTCTTGTTCCTTGATTTTCTTTTTTGTTGATATTGGAATGATGTGATTAGCTTTTATCAATTACGCATTTTGTTAATATACGGGTCTCATCACACTGTTGGCGTTGGGGTATTCGTCAAAGAATTCTCACCCAATCCAGAGAACCAAACCTTGTTTTTATGATACAACGGGAACCAGTTTATTTCCGTGAGCCTTAGCTTACGCCAATACATCCTAACCCCCGGCTAATAAGGACCAACTTCTCGTTATTTTTTCGTCATGTACACCCCTACACCTGTACACCCCTACCCGTAGAAGGGGTGAGTGTGAATATGGGTGGATTGCCGGTAGCTGCTCACGCACCTTGGGTGTCGCCAGGACGGCTATGGCGACGCTCAGACGACGCTGCTGTCCCGGCAAGAGCTGGGCAGCCAGCGAGCGACCATGAGTCGTCAGACCCACATCTTGGAGCAGGCTGGCCAAGTGGGCTCGCCTTGCCAGCGGAGGGACGCCCCTCAGCTGCAACGGACGCGTCGCGCGGGTGAACGGACTAGTTTTATACGCACTTATTAAAGTGCACAGCACTTTAGGCGCTCGCCTTGTCGTCCTAGCTCGCTCGCTGGAACCAAGCATATTTATTTATTTATTTATTTGGTAATACTGTTGACCCTCTAGTGAGGGTCGTTAAGGGAACAAACACTGCAATAACACACAGTGATGAACAAAACATTGCAAAATACTGCAAGAGAACAAAACACAGAAACAAAATACGGTGAGGGAACAAAACGGTGAACTAAAATACTCTTAGCGCACAGTCATGAACAGATTTTGGATGACGCACTATTTCTAAAAAACATATCCATAGCTAATTCAAATTGATGTACACCCGAGCACTCCACAACATCGTTTGGTAGTTTATTCCACATTTCAATGACATCCGGAAAAAAAGAATGTCGCCACGGCGTTAGGGTATAACTAGTCACGGTCCCTTCACCGCGGCGTAACCCAGAAGCTTCGAAAGCCAAGCGGCTATGCCAGGATATACGTAGCGTGAGCTAAGGTTCAGCTGGTTATTCTTAGCTTTCCTGGTTGTCTAGGATTAGCTGATTATCATGCTTACTGCTGCTTATCATCCAATATAAATCTAATGCAATCAAAACCAATCCAATCTAATCCAATGCAATCCAATCCAACCGCCACGCTTTCGCATACGGCTCTCCAGGAGCTACGCTAAGGTGGCTACCTTAGCTACGCGAAACTGGTCAACATCGGTCAGTGTAGCCAATCCAATCAAATCCAATCCAAGTAACGCTGTTCGCGACGTACCCCAGAGGCTTCGAAAGCCAAGCGGTTTATATAGTCATAAGCGTTCGAAACTCGTGAAACGCTGGCGCTTGTCATACATCTTCCCGTTGTTTAGCGCAAAGAAAACTATAGGTACATTTGAAGAAAAATATGCGTAATTAACCGGCAGCGCCCGCGTTCCTTTAGTTAAGAACGCGCATTGGGTTGGTTGTTGCGATAGTAAACGCAAAATGTGCCACAGCAACGCCGGTACGTGCGGGGAGAAAAAGCACAAATAGAACAGAACTCCCGCTGACGCAGTTTCAGGCAGGGGACGCGCGAGCACTGCGAAGGCGGGAAATTTGAATTGCATGGGGTGGTAGCAGTAAGCGGATAACGCCGGTACAGCCCATTATGGCGAATCACTGCTCTGAACTTCCGACAGCTTGCACATTGAGTGGAACGGCTTTAATTTTTTCTCTTAGCCACTTTGCAGTGAGGTGTAAAGCGCAGCATTTAAGGCGAAACACTTCGAAAGAATGGCGGGAACAAGCACTTGTCCCTGTCACTGTTCCGCGTTTTTCGCCTTAAATACTGCGCTTTACACCTCGCGAAAATGAATGCCAACTAGCCCAGAAGTCTGTTTGAACTGGTTTGTATGTTTTGAAATGCTGTAAAGTATGAGCCATGGGCATGACGTTCTGAAATCTGAAACACCGAAAACTTCAGCTATTGGCACCGTTTCACCAGCGTCGCTAGCATTTTTGGAGTTGAACAGTCCAGAGCCAATGTCCACTATCGAAAAGGTGACTTACCACGGCGAAGAAGTGAAGGTGTTCTTCGACGGTAAGCTCGCCAAATAAAATGTTGTTCTGTGGGCAGTACCCCATGCTGCAGCGCGCTTCGCGGGTGGACGTCGTCACGTCGTAGCCATCAACGATGACCAATCCAGAGCTCACGTCGGTAAAACCTGCGCCCGCACAGAAAGACACCAGCGCAAAGTTTGCCAAGTTCAAAAGTTTTGAGATGACTCAAGGCACCCAAACTGCCTATTGCAAAACCGCAGATATCAGCGGCAGGAATTTTCGCACAAACTTAAGGCAAATGAATTAAGCCTATAGAAAACTTGCAAGGAAGCATCTAATGAAAAATGTTTTAGCATTCCATGTTGCCAGCCTCGCAATTAATGCCAACTAGAAGCCACATTAGATGTTACGATGTCTTATTACGCCTAACGAGAACTAAGGTGACGGTGTATAACTTTTTATTTTAAGATACCCTGCAACACTTTCGGTAAACTCTTTTATTCTTTCCTTCACGTCTGGAAGCACTGCGAAAGATGTAGTTATCGCTAGCACGGAGCGGTACTGCAGTGCTGGATTTGCTCGTCGCGCCAGATACACCTTCCGTTTCTGCTTTGTTTTTGTGGATTTATTTTTAAAGTTGGTATCGAAAAGCGTTCATTGCTGCAACAGAAGGGAAACTGGCCAAGAGCGGCTACAGGCCGAAGAACGTCAAGACCGGGAAAGACAGAAAAACCTTTTGAGCAAGTTTACAAGTTATCTGATGGGCATAGAGCAGTAATTTTCGGCTGAGGTACTTTGCGACCCCTAATCTAAGTACTGGGTGTGTTGGGTGACCACGTTCTGCAAGCATTTAGTATTTCAAAAAAGTTAAAAAAAGTGTTGCAGGGCCCCTTTAAGGTGTCGACTTTCCATGCATTCAAGATATGTGATCATCATGCGGCGTAAGACTCAAAAACCTGAAGTGGCATGCGCTCCCTTTTGGTTTAACCGCCACAAAAAGTGAGCTTAGCAATCGTGGGGCTGAGCCTATTAGGAGAAGATATAAAGGCAGGATGTTTCATTTCGTGTCTCGATCATGGTCTCGACCGTGTCTGTAACCAGCTCGATCGTAACCTACCGCCGTGGAATTTGTGGTGACCAAACACGTGTCCAGCAAGTGCTTGATTGCCGCTTCCTTCTACGCCTTTGGATGGTACGAATAAAGCAATACAAGCGTCTGTTTGATAAGCAGTAATGCATTAACACAAGCACAACATCTTCTGGCAGAAATGCGTTTTCGAAGGAAGGTATCGTAACATTCCGCTTATATAGACGACTTAGTCGCTTCTTCAGCCGTGGTTCACAGCGTGAAAAGATGAAACACCAAAAAGTACCCAACAAAAACATTGCGCTTGCGTTGCGTGCTTCTTTGTATATCACCTGTTTTTCTGCAACACGAATCCGATGCAACTAGCTCAGTGTTTCGTGCTTCTGGTGCTTCATCTCAGACAGTAACTCAGTAATTATGGGATCGTAACGCACCGCGTGCATTTGGAAGCCAGCTGTGACGGGCTCTGTCAGCCAAGTGTGTTCCTGCTCTCTCCGGTCTTAGAGCCACATACGGTAATCCACATTGCGTCAACATTCATGTTTGAATGAATCCGCAAAAGCCTAAAGCAGCTCGCCACGTCATTCATTCCACGCAGTTCCATACTTGATGGATTGTAGGGTTTAACGCGCCCACGCAACTCAGGCAATCAGTCGCGCCGTAGTGGAGGGCTCTGGATTAATTTTGACCACCTTGGGATCTTTAACGTGAGTCGAAATCAACACGGACATTCTTAATTTTCGCCTCTATCAGAAAAGCAGCCGCCGCGGCCGGGAATCGAACACGCTACCTCGTGCTCAGCAGCGCAACGCCTTGGCCACTGAGCCACCGCGGCGGGTTCATACTAATACGCACTAGAGGGAAATCTGCTGCTGCAACCGCGTGCCCTCGAGGAAACCGCCATAGCAGCTGGTAACGTCCCTGTCCTACTTGGCTTGGCTAGCCGTATGGCTTCTTTTCACGCTTGAAGCCTAAATCCACAGAAAAGGTAAGTTTTTTTCCTTGTTCGTGTGGCATTAGGCTTCTCAATATTTCCTAAAAAATCTTATGGCTCCCCACCCTTCATTGATACCGCAACTTTAGACCAGTTTACACTAATATCGTGTTTTTTAGAGCCACATACAACTTTCAGGCTGTTCATGAGCCATGTCAAGGACAAGTGGAACATTTCTACCATGACTATGACGGCACGCTTGCCGGCCCGTGGCTCGCCTAGACCGCCCCAGATTTCTCTCTATAGTATATATTAGTATGAAACTCTATGACTCATTCCCTACCCACTGGCACTTCCGCCGTCCTAGCCGGGGTAAAACACTGATTGCCGCTTTTTGCCTTATCTCGTGTTGAGTGAAGACTGAGATTGTCACCTGTGATCATCTTGAGGAGGGCCGTCTTGCCGTTGCCGTTGGGCCCAAGAAGCACAGTGACTTGGCCTTCGAAGATTTGGAAGCTCACGTCCGAGACTGCCACCACGCCATTGTAATCCTGAAAAGAACGCGTACCACACTCTTGAAGCCGTGTTGCGCGCTTTCTCTTCGCGAAGTAGTGTTACAGCACACAGGCGGGCTACCACCGAAGGTTTAGCTTATTGCCCCCCTCCCTCCCCCCCCCCCCAAAAAAAAACAATGACGTACGCCGAGATCGGCTCCTGGAGTGCTAACTTTATTTCCTGCGCTAACAGCTCGTTACACTGTGGCTCAGCTTGAACATCTTTAAGTAGCACACTCGACGCGGACACACAAGTAGGAAAGCTTGCAGCACTGTGGTTAGTTTATTTCTTTCTGGTGTCCGTATCGAGTACACAATACTTTAAGATGAGAAGGAAAATTTTACATCTACCTGTCATCCTTTGCACCGGAACGGCTGCAATTTAGGTGTACGTCAAATTTTCCTTCGCAGAAATTTACTCCACCTTTGGGATTTCCCCTAAATGTGGTCGATTAATGCTTTAAGACGTACAAGAACCAGTACCAACTAGCCCAGTTGTTGAATCTTTCATGTGGGTCAGGTTGTGACTAAAAGTGCCATCAGTTTTTTTTTTCTTTGCTGTATTTTTAACCTAAGTTTTATATGCTAGGGTTCCGTGCATTTTTCCTGAGCGTGTGCGGCAAAGCCAACATTATTGCGAATTCGCAGCAGAAAACGACTGTGATTCTAGACTTTCTGGCGAACGACTACATGACAATTGGCCACTAAGACGACCCTCTCATAACTTTTGAGGCAATTTACGTTTGATAGTTGCGTAATGCGCAGCAAGGTTGAGTTACAGAAGTTTCGTCTACAATTAATACATGGCCACCTACGGAAGGAGTAAGGTTACGGAAAACGGCTCTAACTTTTGCTTTATCGGAGCTTTCACTACAAACAGTTAATAGCAATCGCCACCAGCCCAACTCCATCGTTACGGCGAGTAGTTAACTGTGAAGTTTTAAACGCTACATGGTTCCCTTCAACCATCAATGCATCGGCTTCTGCGGGAGGGAAACGGTCAACCCCATGTTTGCCATCTGAGATAAAACCCTACTGTTTCCATGTTTCATTAAATAAATCCGTAGTCATTAACTTTACCAAATGATACGTACGACAGCGAATGCATTCTTTAACAATGTGCTTGATCTGTCTTTTCAGATTCTCTGACGATGTGTTTGATCTGTCCTTTCCACATTCTCTAAATGTGCCTGATCTGTCTTTTCCGCATCCTCTACTAATGTGTCTGATCTGTCCTTTCCATATTATCTAACAATGTGCTTGATCTGTTTTTCCAATTTCTCTAAAAATGTGCTTGATCTGTCTTTTCCACATTTTCTAACAATGTGTTTTGTCTGTCTTTTTCACATTCTTTAACAATGTGCTTGATCTGTCTTTTCCATATTCTCTAACGATGTGCTTGATCTGTCTTTTCCACATTTTCCAACAATGTGATCTGCCTTTTCCACATTCTACAACAATGTGCTTGACCCGTCTTTTCCACATTTTCTAAGTATGTGCTTGATCTGTCTTTTCCACATTCTCTAAGAATGTGCTTGATCTGTCTTTTCCACATTCTTAAACAATGTGTTTGAGCTGTCTTTTCCACATTCTGTAGCAATGTGCTGGATCTGTGATCTGCCTTTTCCACATTCTACAACAATGTGCTTGACCCGTCTTTTCCACATTTTCTAAGTATGTGCTTGATCTGTCTTTTCCACATTCTCTAAGAATGTGCTTGATCTGTCTTTTCCACATTCTTAAACAATGTTTTTGAGCTGTCTTTTCCACATTCTGTAGCAATGTGCTGGATCTGTCTTTCCCAGATTCTATAATAATGTGCTTGATCTGTCTTTCCCACCTTTAAAGCTGCGGAATGGCTTCTAAATTTCGGCGTCGCTTCAGGAACCTGTTTATTTTTATGTGCACGCCGATGCTCCAGTCTATGATTTTAGAATATTTGTCGTTTGTCTCAGTCGGAATAAACATAGATAAAAAACTTCCATACCTCCCAAACAACACGTCAATCATCACAGGGGTACGAAATGACTTTGAAATGAGAATGTTTAAACATGAGGGTAAGGGTCAAACAATTTGCTAGAAATTTGAATAAACGCAGTCAGGTTCGTTGGTACCGCCATAGACAAATACAATGTTCATAAGGAAGTCTGGACTGGCTTACGCATATGTAAACGTGACTCTCGCTACATTGAATGAAATAGAATAAAGTGCGACAGCTTACTAAACATCCACCAACCAGGCATCTATTTCACATCCATGAAGCGTAATTTCGGGCTTTCTGGGTTGATCTCGCAGTTTTCTTTTTCAGAGAAGTTACTGTACAATAATGTTGTAAGTGTTCTGCAAACGTCGTACCTTGCTCACGTGGTAGAGCTCAACCGCAACGGGTAGGTTGCTTCCAACGGCCTCAAAGTTCTGCTTCTCCTTCCCAACCTTTGGGACTGCTTCGACATCGGTAAGGACGGGCATCCAGTAGTGAAACTACAAGGCAAAGCACGACCAGGCAAGAAACGTCAAAACTGCACCTACGCAAGGGGCCTCATGTTCGAGCTTTTTATTTCGGGCTGTAAACTTTATCACGAAGCAGGAGGGGGGGGGGGGGTAATTAACCAAGTTAATCCTGTCAGGATCGGGATGAATTCGAATCGTGCTCACGACATGCCTTAAAACTCGCTAAAACGTCATCGATACGGCGAACAGCGCATCGATATTTCCTTGATCATCGTTAAAATATCTTTAATGGCGCCGGCTACGACATGTAATGTCGAACAGAGCGTCCGCCAGTGCCCTCGGGAATAGACCTGGAAGAGGAGCACCCACCACATTCTAACGAAAAGAGTATACAGCTATTTCTTTTTTCTTTCTTTCTTTCTTTCTTTCCTTCTTTCTTTCTTTCTTTCTTTCTTCCTCCCTTTATCTGCTTCTTTCTGCCTTCCTTTTTTATCTCTCTCTCTACTTCTGACTACAAGCCCTCCATCTCTCTTTCAGAATTCTACCATATCTCAAAAATATTTGCGCAGGCGAGGATGAATACAAGACAAGGGCTAGTGCAAATTCCCTTCCCCTCGACGTATAGAATTCTTCAATAGACAAATCTTTTTGTCAAAACTGAAGCAATTGCAACTAAGCCGAACTAATGACGTAAGATGAAACAAGGGAAGGCTTGTCAGCCCTGTGCCGATATTTCGGAAAAGAACTATGAAGGCAGATTTCCTTCATCGAATCGTCGACAGAAGGCTGAGGCTCACATCCCTTGTTCTATTATACACAATAGTATTTCTTTGGCTATTTAAAAGCAAAAAATTTTATCTGTTTGTCTGCCTGTCTGTCTGTCTGGTTTTATTTTCAGTCACCCGGTCAAATGTTAAAAGAATACTTCACCGAGATGTGTAAAAAGCAAGACATTTGAAAACTGCTAAATCTGCTGGCAATGTTCATACTTGTCAACATTCTTCGGCAAAATGAAAACATCAATTAGTAAGTGGCATTTGCAATGTTTTTAATCAAAACACAAGGCTGCCTGATTTTTGCTATAGCAAATAAAAATACGCTTCAAGAAGAATGTTAGGACTCCAAAATACAAAAAGCACTCGCGGCGCCCCCTCGGGGCGCCATTCAAAGAAGCCCAAAAGCAACAAAAGGGTCCAATAGATGGCGCACGAGCAGAGGACCGCGGCAAACTGAAATGACTTTAGCAAACCTCTGCTTTTGTTATGGTGGGAGGAGCCAGAATGGAGGGAAGAGCGTGAGAGGCATTTACGTGCCAGGAGTGGCAGAAGACTATTGCCTTTCGACGCCATTTGCAGCTATGTGAGCAGATACGCGGCCATTTTTTTTTCTTGGCTTTTCTGCCGCCTGCACGCAGTCGCTAGGCGCTCGAAGACAAGTGCCTGGCCATGAAGATCTAGGGACGCCACACGTCCGCACTCGCACCTCGAACGGGAACAGGGGGGACCTGTGTACGCCTGGCCCGACGGGAAGCACGTTATCCAGGTACCACAGCGTGAGGCCAAGGACGGCGTTGTACGCCAAGCCCACGAACATTAGCTCGGCCAGCGTTACGTTGTCCAGCGTGACGTCGTGGTCGTAGAAGTTGCCCCAGTTGGCGCCGTGCTCCACTGCGCACGCGAAAAGACATGTGCGTTACACACCGCAAAATCCGCTCCCCGTAGTGCGGTCACGTGCTGTGCACGTCGTAGCTTTGGAAAGGTGGTGTATGATGAGTGAAGACGTGTGCGGATCAGGCAGTTGAAACTTAACGCCTACTGTTCGCTCTATGTGACTTAAGGCACACTATATTGCTGAGGTCAGGTCGGAGTGCCGCATCACACTGGAACAGTGGATGAGACAGGGTCATTAAGTATTGTTAGCGTACGGTTCAGATAATATGGATACCTTAATCGCGTAAAAAACATCGCGACCCGAATTGCAATCCCTCTCAACATCCCTGGATAAAGCGCGCCCAGGTTCGACACCCCCCCCCCCCACCTCCTTCTTTTCGGCCACATACATTCACTACAAGTACGGCATACTAGGTGTTACGAGTTTGCCGCAATATTAACAACTCACGCAGCCCCATATCGGGTGCGCTGAGCATACAGCTTGATGCAATAACGACTCGTGAAATGATTCCTTTAAAAAGGACGGTCTTCCTTGACCTCCCAAATGCGAAAACTTCTGTCTGTCTGTCTGTCTGTCTGTCTGTCTGTCTGTCTGTCTGTCTGTCTGTCTGTCTGTCTGTCTGTCTGTCTGTCTGTCTGTCTGTCGAATAAGCCAGAATTGGTGACACTCATCACTAGCTAGTGACTTAACTGTATATTGGAGGTAAGTGTTTGGAGCGAGGAAGAGGAGTGAATAGGCAGAAAGCGAAGATGTGAGGTAGGATATGCTGAGTGAGGGCAATATAGGAGGTGGTAAAGAAAATACTGTGGGAAAAGTAGTACAGCGGGAGGGGGTGTGGAGGCGATGACTCGGAAGGGAACGTTGAAGTTCGAAGAAACCATGCGATTGGAGCGGGCAATATGAGGGAAGGGGAGCGAGGAGGAGAATTCGTGATTGGGACTGGATTATGAAAGGGAAGAGACAGCGTTGGGAAAAAGGGTGGAACCGGAGGGCAGGGGGTATTATAGGGGAAACAAGGAGGCAAAGCGTAGGAGAGGGATCGAAAGAGAGGAGAAGAGAGGAGAAGCAGGCATGGAGATTTAACCAGTGGTCGCAAAGGTTGCAGAGGAGTAGGAAAAGGAGGAGGAGTGATCGGGAGTATGGAAAGGGGAAATCTAAGACTTGGTGATAGGTGGCGGAGATTAAGGGAGTTGGTGTTGCGAAGCCGTCAGTGTGAAAGTAATAAAGCGAAAGCAAACTACGAGGCTGTGAAGATAACTAAATGAAGATTAGAATGCTGGAGGAGGAAAACCAAAGGGCATATAGCGTAGGACAGCTACCACCTGTAACGGGCAAAATAAAAAACGGTACAGTGCTTTTTTTAGTGCGATGACACATGCCATCACCTCGATAAAATGGGATACCATTACCAGTCAATCAATCAATCAATCAATCAAAGTGTAGCAGGGCAGCCGAAACAGCATCGTCTTCCAGCGCCATTTTCAGCAAAGCAAGCGGATTACCCGTCCAATTTCTTTAGCGGGATGAGAGGGCAGACGTACCGAACTTCTCGAAGCGCTCTAGCACGCGCAGGCTCCAGTGCAGGTTCATGCCGGGGAAGACGGCGGTGCCCAGCTTTTCGCGACGCCTGATGTACTGGTACCCCAGGCCGCTGGGGTGCTCGAGCGCCAGGTACGGAATCGCGCTGAGCAGGGTCCAGAGAAGCATCGCCATGGCCATCGCCGTGTGCGCTGTGCGGGAACGAAAGGAGATCATCATCGCACGGGACGGCCGCAAGAAGTGATGCTGAACTTATAGCTTGTATTGACTGGCGAGGCGCGCATGCAGGCAACCACGGGAGTGCGCCATCACTGCTTACGTCGGGCTCCGCGGGATGGCGGTGCTTGTCCGTGCTAAGCACGTGATTTATGTTGGACGTTCCAAACTCTACCCACCCACCGCAAAGTAATGCCTTAAGTCCAGTGTGAGTGCGATTAATAACATCTCTGTTGACACCACCGTTGGGGGTCGGGTTGAAATGGAGCAGACTTCCATTCAGTCTCGTTCTGCGCTAATATCTTATAACGCTCCCCGAAAGGGTACGCGCCCACTCTCCTCCTCCCTTTATTCCTCCACTGCCGCTGCTCCACGAAATGGTGCCATCGCGCATGTAGTAGATATATTGACGACGCTGTAATCAGCAATGCTGGTTGCAGTGAAGATAACTAAATGAAGATTAGAATGCTGGAGGAGGAAAACCAAAAAAGGGCATATAGCGTAGGACAGCTACCACCTGTACCGGGCAAAATAAAAAAAACGGTACAGTGCTTTTTTTAGTGCGATGACACATGCCATCACCTCGATAAAATGGGATACCTACAAGTCAATCAATCAGCAATGCCGGGCTGCTCAAAAAGAATGACGACTTCAAGCTTTGAGGGCCCCTGTATAAGCTTAAGATAAGCATTAAACATACACTAAGCTCGTTTTCTCTGTACTCCTCCCCGGTGCACTCACTCTTCCCTCACCAATCAGATACCGAATAAGCGATCAATTCCCAGTGGGTCACAAACCCACTAGCGAACTCACCCGAAACATTTCTGGCTGAATTGAGTGAAACGCAGAGATAAACTTTTGCGTTAAATTATTTACGAATGAATAAGGTAGCCCAAGAAAGACCATCTCTTTTGTAATTACTGCAGTCAAGTTTTACTTGTCTGCTTCGTGAAAGATCTTGTGAATTTTTATACCTTTTTTGTTCAATAAGGAGCTGCCCGTCAGTGCCAGAGCCAGAGTCTCCTTAATACAACACAAATAATTTTTGTTTGCAAAGGGCCTTGACAACTTTTTTTTTTCAACCACCCATTGTTGCCCGCTGTGAAGACAAATGTTGACCATGCCCGCGCCAACACAGGCTTTAGAGAAAATGTAGCTGGTCCCTGCTGATTTATGGCCCAATTCCCAGCTGGGCGCTGCTGGTCCCAGTTTGGACCAGCTGGAACCAACAGCGTTCAGCTGGGAATTTGGCCATAAACCAGCTGGGACCAGCTACTCTTTTCTCTAGGGCGGAGAACCTGGAATTAGGGCGCCACCAGAGAGAACGGCGGACTTTCTGGCACTGAGCAGGCACAAGGCGTTATACAGGAGGCTATGTTGGAGGGCAGTGTGATAAGAGAATAAAAAATTCGGGGGCGGCCATCTGCTCTTGGAGCAGCTTAGCAGACGACAACAGCAGAGGCCTTCGCTTAATGCGCATGCGGCTACTCTCGCCGGGTTTGTCGTATCGCTCCATCATACGGCGCTGATCGACTGAACGATCGACGCTCCCGTGATATTGGCAAAAAAATTGGGTGGGTGTACAACAGCTCCACTGTTAAAAAAGGTAGAGTTATACGCGGGTAAACGCAGGAGGTTCCCTCACTTTAGTGTCAGCCCAGACTGATTGTTTTGATGTGGCCGATTGTGAAATGCTCTAGGTTTAAAATAAAGACTTAGAGGAGGAACAACAGACATCCCCGGTTCGCTTGCATGTGCTGATTTACACGAGGGTTCAGGATAATGACACTTTTTCTCGGTTATAAGGACTGCTAGCAACGGTGTTTTCAGGCCACAAGTGTCTCTCATGCAGTGTCGCACTAAAATACCACACAGGAACCCAAGCTGTAAAGGTCCTCGTAGGACTGTGGATGGTTGTCAGTGAAGGACACAACTAAATCGATAGTAGACAGTCACGGGAGAAAAAAATGCGCGCCAATCGACCCTGCGAAGGTGATTAGAAAGCGGAGTTGACACCCACAACGATTGCCCATGCGGCGTCACTTGAATTCACATATGTGGCTCTACAAATAGTGAAGCCAAAGACAACTGAAATACACTTAGCCACACCCTTTGTTACTTCAAAGAGATATTCTTTGCTAAGGTTAATCAATGCATGATGCATGAATGGTGGTTGGTTGAGTCGTATTGGTAAAGCACATGAGTGGGAACTCGCGCACACGGCCGCTATACGTGCCGTAGGCGGAGCGCACAGCGGAGCGAGAGGTTGCATGACGCTATCCCGTGGCATTCAGCGAGAACGCAGGGGGTAAGCCGGCAGATGTGCTCAGTGAGTGCACCGTCTGTCTCCCTTATCTCTCTTATCTCCCTTAGCTCTCGCTCCGTTTCTCTATTCGTTCCAGGTGCGATTCCTGGTGGTGCGAATAACTTCTTTAATAAATAATAAAGCTTCGCTTTAAAAGAGTAAGACAGACTGCACGTTGAGCTACAGTGTTGTGCGCCCCCAATGTTCAACTTCAATAGACATTTTATTTTCTTTGTTCAAAGAATAACCATTTAATTTCTTATGCGTGCTGTCGCCAATTGAAGCGGCGCACTCGACAGGACGGTCTCACTGCGCATGCGCAGCACAGTGGTGTGCCAAGATGTTATTGCCACTAAAAAGAAAAAAATATCCGGGCACACTGAACAGATCCTGAAGGCTGCAAAAGTAAATTAAGCCAGTTCCTCTAGAAGTGAAAGCTGTCGGGAGTGCGGAGCAGCGATTCCCAGTGTTTTACTTGTGAGTACCTTGCGTTTGTGTTGTTTTTTGCAACGCCGCCTGAATAACATTGCCTGATACCGGCGGCGTCGCTCCTACTCTCCCACCAAGAGGGGCTGTGGCGCCCTCTCTCGGCTAGTTTCAGTATCAGCCTGGCGTTAATACCGAAATTAGTACAGAGAGGTAGCCGAAGCCTGTGAAAAGGCCTATAAAGAGACACTGAATTGAGTTTTCATTCATTTTAAATTGTTAATCGTTAATTCATGATTTCTTTATTTATCGTTATTGGGTACTTATTAGGGACCTAGCAACGGAAGGGCCAGTCGCAGCGGCGCAGCGAAAAGATCACCCCCAACACTTTGCATTTGAGTAACGTGCACCGCTGTGTCGAAATGGGTGATTAGCTTCGTAATGCGGGGGACCCAGGCTCAATCCTGACCGGGGTTAGCGGTTTTCTTTTCGAAGCCGCTATTTGGGTACCTGACGCCGTGACCCCGGAGAAGCTACGGCAACAATTCAGACCCCTAAAGTGTTCTGCGCTTAATAAAAGCGTCTATACTCTGTAATCAGGATGGAGTATTGAAGCAAATTCTTAAGCTCACGTGTTTCGATGAGGGCGCTCAGCAGCGCGGCGTGGACGCGGCACGAGACGCAGAAGCACATGAGCACGAGGAACACGAGCAGCGGGTTGCTGTACTGGATGAAGGCGCGGTTCTGATCGTTGCGCCTCACCACCAGGAACACCAGCATGATGGCCGAGGTGACCAGGTGCTTCAAGATGCCGCTGATGACGTGACCCAGCCAGTAGACCCAGTCGTTCACGCCCGTCACTCGCAGGAGCTCCTTCTTGCCTGCGCATGGTGTCAGGGACAGGGCCCAGGGTGCAGTGATTACAACGGCGGGGCATGCTTTATGCGGACTTAACCCCGTAGCCCCTCTGTTCTCTGTTAAACGCGGGCTGAAGGCCTGTTCACACTTGCGACTGGAGCGACAAAAGCGGCGCGATTTCGTGCTCTTGTCGCATCGCACAAGTCGCTCATGGCTCGGCGACAAAAATTGGTCGAGGCCAATTACGACGAGAACGACGTGAGCGGCACGACAAGAGCGATGGCGGGTGACGTACGAAATCGCGTCGGTTTTGTCGCTCCAGTCGCCAGTGTGAACGGGCCTTTCGAGGTGCCACAATAAATTTAACCGCTGACGGGACGGAGAAGGCAGAGACGGGACGAGCGCTCATCCCTTGTCCTTTATCCCGTCAGCGCTTTAATTTATTTGTCGTTTTCCCGTTGGAAGCGGAAAAAGGAAAATGGCCCGGATTTCGATATTCGTTAAAGATCTCCTGGATTTTTAAATGGACTCTGCAGCACTTCCGATAAATGCTTTCACTCTTTCCTTGACGTCTTGAAGCATTGTGAAAGCTTTAGTTATCGCCAGCACGGAATGGTGCTGCCCGATTTGCTTGGCGCACCAGATACGGCTTCCGTTTCTGCTTTGTTTCTGTGGCTTTTTTTTTAAGTTGCTATCGAATGCGTTCATTCATGGCTGCAACTTAAAGTAAGCCGGCCTATAATAGCCGCTACGTCGCCGTCATAACGTCATTCAAGTTGCCGAAGAAGGCAAAGACCGGGAAAGAGAAAAATATTTTGAGCAAGTTTCTAAGTTAGATCTGACGGGCATAGAGCAGTAAATTTTGACTTCAGCACTTCGCGACCAATCTAGGTACTGGTTGTGCTAGCTGACTACGTTTTTAAACCATTTAACATTGAGAAAAAAATAAAGAAGTCCTGCAGGAACTTTTAAAGCCGCAGCCGCCCAGATCCGTTGCGTCGGAAATTGTGCCTTGCAGGGATTGGTGTAATTAAATTGATTGATTGTAGGGTTTAACGCGCCGACGCAACGCAGGTGATGACGCGCGCCGGAGCGGAGGGCTCCGGATTAATTTTGACCACCGGGGGATCTTTAACGTGCGCCGAAATCTCGTACACACAGGCGTTTTTGCTTTTCGCCTCCATTAGAAAAGCGGCCGCCGCGGCCGGGAATCGAACCCACGACCTCGTGCTCAGCAGCACAACGCCTTAGCCACTGAGCCACCGCGGCGGGTGCGTAATTAAATTTTATTTTCCAATATATTTCATTCAGCACACGAAATACAGGTGACATCACATTCCAAGATCGTCACACGACATACTCGTGATACAGAATTCAAGTGAAAAGTATGAGCAAAGTTTATTCCTCTTGAGTGTTCACGGCAGTCATCCCAAAGTCAGACACATTATGCCACTCATAATGCATACCCAAATTAGGAGACGTATATTTCAAGTCTAACTCATGTTTTGTTTTAAAAATGGCTGACAATTATACTATCCTCCGTAAAGCGAAATGTGTGCTCGCGCAGAGCGAAATTGCTGTCTTCTCGGCCACGGCGCATAGCTGCTGCGCCGCACTGCGGCGCACGCTATCTATACTCTGCCATTAGAGAGTTTTAACATTCGTATGCTCCTTGTTTTAGGTGCGTACCGTGTTGATCGGTACTCGCCTGCGCACTTGTGCATTCGTTGCGGTAGGGTGGATTAGTTCCGCGGGCCGGCCCTCGCCATGCCCGCGCATTCGTTACGGTGGAAGGTGTCCTCGCCCTTTCCGCAAGTGCAGGCGCAGTCGGGTCCGGGTCAACGCGGTACCGGTGGAAATTACGGAACAGACGGACTGCTAAAACTCTCTTTTATCTCGCAGCGGTTCGCCGCCGCCGAGCATGTTGTAAATCGTGTTTGAACCTCCCGCGCAAATCTCACGTGATTCGGATAAGCCGCGCAGAGAGGAGGATGTGGAAGGCCATGTACGAAGGAAGGAAGCTATGTGGAAGGAAGCACGCAGCGCGTGCTGGGCTTTTGTGGCGAGGCATCGGCATACCGCCCCCCTCACCTTCGCCACATTTTGCCTCCTCCGTTTTCCTTCTATCTTCGGTGTTCCCTTCGTTCGCTCCGTTACAAAGCCGGCGACATTGCCAAACCTCGGTAGCGGACGCTTAAGTGCTACGCACAAAAATGGTGCGCGTAATAAACTAATCCACTCCGAATGCATATTCAAATGTACAAGCTTGAGGTCCAAATCGATGTTCTGAACGGCGTACGCCCTTTTGCCGTGACCTCGAAAGCACACTGGGACGTTCGTTTTCCTAGGCATCACGTTATAGAATATTTCACGTTTCAAAGACACGGAGAGCCTCCTGGAGTTTCCGTTCGCAGGCATGAAAAATACATGGCTGCACCCTGGCCATATCAGCTTCCCATAAAAAAATTGGCGCAGCTGCACTACTGGTGCAAGACATGAGAAACAGCGGAGCTGAGCATCGGCCTATCTTCTTCCGGTTTTGCGATGTTCTTGCTTGGCTATGCTAGGGCTAAGGCCGGTGGGGGAGGGGGAGGAAGAAGCTAGGTCGACCCATCGCTCCGCTGGTCTCGGGCCTTGCACGACAATGCAAGGTGCGCCAATTTTTTGCGTTTTAGTAGCCCAAAAAAGACTATCACCTTTAAAATGGAATAGTAAGGGGTGCGCATACGCATATTACCCATTGTGCTCACACTCGCGCAGGCGCGAAAGCCGGCTTCACTGTTAGAGATCCCTATCTGCGGTGGCGTACTCTTTAAAGGCGACGCAGTTTTTTTTTTCTTTTTTTTTTGCTAACACCACCGGACGAAGCTCAAAAAAGTTTAAACACCTCCGCTGTTAAAAACTGGCGCTCACCGGACGCCCTCTCTTCGGCCACCAGGGCCACGAAGAGAGCGAAGGGCACCAGCATGCCGATGCAGAAGCGCGTGAAGACCAGGGAGTAGTTGTTGGGGTCGTTGTATTCCAGGTACGCCGGGTAGGGGAAGCGCCGCAGCGCGGGCATGGCCAGGGGCTCGGTGCGACCTGCGATCTTGGCCTGGAGCTCGAGGTGCGTCTGCTGCAGCACGCCCATAATGGGCAGCAGCGTGGTCATCTCGGGGAAGCGCCGCTCGTCCACGGGGCCCTCGGGCTCCGACAGAAGCCGCTCCTTGTAAGACAACTGCGCCGCCGGGCCACTGATCAAACGAGTTGTGGGACTGACGATGCATAACACTAGATGATCGCGAGATGTCGGCCCGCTTTGTGAAACTGCGGAAAATGCTTCTGTTTGAGCATTAGCTCTATGCTCGGAATGGTCGCTGAGCATCAGCATCAGTAAGAGCTTAATTACGTCCACTGCAAAACCAAGGCCTCTCCCAACGACCTCCAACCGCTCCTGTGCTCAGCTGTTCGAGTCCACTCTTTGCCTCCGAATTTTCTTGTTTCGTCTCTCCATTGTGTTATTAGCCTTTCCCTTTTTCTAGACCTGTCCCGGGGAATCCACTCTGTTACCGTGGTGGCCCAACGGTTGGCACTTCTCCTCACTACATGGCCAGCCCAAGTTCATTCCTTTTAACACGAAAGTGTTTTACTCCTGGTTACATAAAAATTTCGCTGACGTCATATCCTTCACGGAAGTGACGCCAGTACAACGAAGCAAGCGGCCTGTAAAGGATGCACCCCTTCACGCAGGGTCTTCTTGTGGGGAAGCAACCTTTAGTACCGAGGAGTACGTTATACTTCGGGTTGTTCGTTCTCGGGTTTTATATTTTAACACGAGTGTTTTATGCCACGATACCCCAAGATTTCACTGACGTCATATCCGTCACGGAAATGACACCTTTGCCGAAGCGACCCGCCAGCAGGACGTCTCTGGCCAAGCACACCCAAAAGACAGCCGCCGACCCGCAAATCATGCTAAGCTGCAGATTTCGCTGCCCATTTCACTTTCGTGTTTTACTGATACCTATGACAGAGGAATCAACCAGTTTTTTATTGGTGTCACCTACTCAAGCTTGTTGCCTGATCCAAGGTGCTCGTTTCCTTTCCCTAAGTGTTACTCTTAATTATTTGCTCCATGGCCCGTTGAACCTTGAACCGACCTAACTTTGCCTTCCAGTTGTTTAGCAAGGCGACAAGTTTTCGCTCCATATGTCATCACCATAAACAATTTTCTGCCTATATTTTTTTTCATTTTTCGCGATTGCCTTTTGCCAGGTCGTAGTCGTAGTTTTCACGCATGTTGTTCGTTAACGGTTGCCAGCATCGCGTCGCCATCATTGCTTCTTGGCTGGCTGGGTGCTTCCTTGTTTTAAGCCGACTGTGAGCATTGTTGGAATGCAAGCCTCTCAAGGGGCTTTCGCGCGCACGCGTGTGGGTTTTAGCCCGAAATAATGCAGCTTTTGTCTGAGCAATGTATGTTTTGATGTCGTTTGTTCGAACTATGAATCCAATTTCAGTAATATTTTAGTTTAGCACTCGTAATTGTGTTGTCAGCTAGGTTTCCTGTCAGAATTCCCGTATGTCAGCGTAATCATTAATTTTTTCAGGTGGACTCATGGTGACACTATCATTTACAAACATAGTTAACAAAAAAAATGGCCTAAAATGCTACCCTGCGGCACACCTGCAAAGATGGTCAAGGGATCGCAGAATGAATCTTCTCGAGTTACGATGTCTTACCGTATAAGCTTCTAGAGTAAGGTGAGTTATCTGATGTTATCCCTTTGATAAATCGGCAAACATTGCAAATGCGAATTTCTGTTCCTCAGGTTGGGATAGTATATGTACTTTTTTAGCGTCGGAAATGCATCTACGCCGAACCGACACTCAGATAACGGACTGTGTTTATGTTCAAATTTGAATATTCCCTTGAGCAGCCCTTTCCCGAAAAGTTCAGAAGAAATGTGATGCAGGGACGGGGGGTGGTAGTTGCCCGTATCCTTTCTATCCCCTTTCTCGAAAAAGAGTCACTTTTGCGATCTGCACTTCGTGTGAAAGCATTCAAGAAACATTTTTATAACTTCTTAGGCGGTATTCATTGTGTTCACTACAACTACTAACAGTGTACAATGAATAATGAGTGGTCCTATTAAAGGTTAAAACGCTGGAACCCCACCTATATACATCTTTTTACACACTAATTTGAATATTGCAATAAATTGAACTGAACAGAACAAAAGGCTGTATTCGTTGTACGTCGGTAAATTTTTACATACACCTTACTAAGAAGCCCATAGTTAGGCCTCCCTTGGAGTGCTGTTTTCTGGGGTAGGCACGACCTTACATGTACCTTCCTTTTTTCACTGCACAACTTTTAGCGCGAGCGCATTAGGGCGGCTACGGCAGCTGTGGCGACGTTTGTAGCGTGTATGTGGCGTCTGAGGGCACCTAAGCACTTTTTATGGGTTGTAAATGCAAAAACGTGTCGATTGAACGCAGAGTAAGGCAATTAGGCATCGGAGTTTGAAGGCGAACATTTAGCTGAAAACTCGAAATCTTCGATGCTACTGCTATTTGAACTCAGTATTTAACGACAATCTAGGAATTGTTTACTATGTAAAAGTAAATCGTGCTTTTGTCGTAATGCACTTTTTAGCTAATTATACGCCGCAGTTTTAAGCAATACCGCGTAACGCAATCCAGTCCGACACTATTCGGGCTAGCACTACACATATTCCGGCGCGCGTTCTCGTGTTGCGGTGCTTGTCATTACCAATTACTGCGAGCTTTCACCCAGTCATGCAAGCCACATTGCAGGCTGCAAGCCGAACACACTTATTACATGGTTACGGTTGTTGGCAATAGCAGCAGTAACAAATAACTAAGAAAATGGAGGTACAAAAGATACTATACTCGCGTACAACTTAAAGGGGCCATGAAGACAAAACACAAGTTTGGTTCATTCAAAGGATTGCCTCGTTCGAATCATACTGACGCCACTTTTAACGTCAACTTCGCTCAAATAAGCTTTATAATTACGAGAAAAGGGAATGGCCATTTACCGCTACAGAACCTATGATGCCATACCAGCCAGCTCTGCGATTGGCTGAAGCCGGCAAAAGCAAACGCAAATTAGGCAGAGCTTATTTGCGCTTAAATTTAGGGCACATTCTTTTTAAAGCAGAAAGAATGGTTGGACGTAAAGTGGAAGTTACGAAAGCACACGTAAACAAAGAAATACGGATGCGTACTGCTCTTAGTACTGCGCGCACTATGCTTGGTTTAGCTGCACAGGACTGCTGGGCTTTGGGGTTGTCTCACACGACACTGACCGATTGACGCAAGCCACGGTGTCTTACGTGAACATATTTGTCGAGTTAGCACTATGTTTCGCGAAACGATTATTTTCTCGCAGAACAACAACACGCCAGGTTTAAATGCGGTCAAAAACAAACCTAAAGAAGAAAACGACTTGCCACGGTATGGTGGCGCCATCTAGGTTCACTAACGATAAACAAGGCTTCTTAATCGACTGCAGAGCGGTCGGTTTCTGTGATGTCATTCCAGACCACAAAAACACGATTTAGCGGTAAAATCAAAATTTTAACTGAAATGGACTCATTTCTGAGTGAATAAAACATCGTTTGCATCCTGACAAGCGCCGGGGCACTAGAAAACATTAAATCTTTCGAATAAAACAAACTTGTATTTTGCCTTCATAGCCCCTTTAAGAATGACGACGGAAGTTGCCCCTGCGTCTCATCACCGCAGCCTGCTGTTCCTCCGCGTGGCGCAAACAGTGCGTTGCTGCGAGTATTTTGAATGTGACGCGACTCGTTTTCGTAATTTCTCGTGTTCAATGTGCTCATAAATCCATGCGCCGACGATAAGCAAACTCGATGAGAAAAGCACACGATGCCACGCATACAATTCCCATTGAAAGCGCACGCGCGCGTTGGCGTCATGAGTCTGTTGCTTCGGCGGAGTGATACAGTACATTATAGCCTTCGTAACTTGCACCCTAGTCACGGTGTCAGAATGTGATAATCCGAAATTGTGCGTAAAACAGAATTTGATGCTGCTCCCATCGCCAATGTTCAGAAATGATTGGCTTTATTCTTTAACGCCACAATTAGCACGTAGCGTCACTGGCCCCGCGTCGCAGAAATGCCGGCGTCATCGTCGTCACTAACCCCGTGAGCAAAAAGTCGGCGTGAGAAAAAAAATCTGGTTGCGCCACACTGCGGCGGCCACTGCAAGCTAGTCACCAGGTCGTAAGGAACTGTCCCAAGAAATGGCGTGAGTACAGGAGCGGAAAGTTTCACAGCTCGCGGGTGCCGCTGGCACCGCTATTAAGACAACCCATGGATCATACAATGTGAACTGGGTCCGATAACGCTATGACGCTTCATGCCTAAAGGTAATGGTTTAGTGCCCTACAAGTCCTCCTAACAGAACCATGTTAGCATACTAAAGATTCGCAAGTGGCTAAGCCCCCGTGGTATGATTCCCAGGAAAGGGGGGATGGGGGATTTGAAACCCCTCCAGTATTTTTCACGCAGCGCGCAAGACTTCGGGCCGTATTCTGAGTCCCTCCTCCACTTTATTTGCTCCTTCCTCTACTGACGAGAGGATTCTGCAATGCTGATGCATGGGGAAATCGATTTCAAGGATCTCCTCCACTGTAGGCTCTGCAAAACTCCTCCCTTCGAATTAGCCGCAACACCCTCCGAAAAAAATGAAATAAGCCCACACTTATGCCTAAGACTTGAAGGTAGCGAAGCTGTACGCAACAGTATCGTTTTTCCTTTTTCGTCTCATGGCGTTGTTTAAGCCTCGCCGCTGTACGAGGGACCCCAGCTGGATGTTCGTCTTCCTCTATCGCACATGGTTCTGCGTCGCATGTGGCCTTGTGGCCTTCCTTCGCGGTGCGCGCTTATCGCTGCGGTAGCGGCCTCCGCGCCTTCCTCCGCCACGTCCCACGCACGGGTCCCGCGTACGTCTCTTTTCCCTCCTCGCCTATCTCTCCCCGCCGCCTTTCTCTCCCCGCCATCGGGCCGCTGCTCTGTGCTGGGCGCTTGCGGAAAAGGGTGTGGTTTGACCTCTAGCTCTCAAGGTCAAAACTGATCACCCCGCGAAGACTGCCCGAGGTAGCGAACTGTAGCTTTCGCTACAAAATTTCTGACTACGGCCCTGGGATCTATACCGGCAGTGAAAAACGCTCAACCATATTTGTTTCCCAGATGAAGAGTGTGCCCACGGCGCGAAATCGTTAGAGCGTTTCTGTCACTCGCTCTCGCCGCAAAAAAACAACCGCTACAAGGTTACTCGGCCCATTCCCCATGACGTCACTCTCAAGGAGCAAAGGCTCAGCCTCGCACCTTGATGTCCATGGGCAGGTTTCCGCTGTAGAAGGACACGTGCAGAGTCTTGGGGTCGCTGTCATTCGGCGTCAGCCCGGAGAAGAGCAAGCCCACAACGGTGACGGTAGCGGGCGTCGCGTTGTGCTTGGTCACTTTCTCGGCCAGCTGCTCGGCTGAGGACGCCGCAGACACTTTGGGGACGCGCAGCTTGCGGCAAGCTATTCGCGTAAGGCGGGCCGTGTAGTCGCTCTCGGGCGCGAACCATACCTGCGTCACACATTGAGCCGCGATCAAACGAGAAAAAAAGCCACCTTCTTAAGAAATGGATGATTGAAACGTGAACCTTTCTCCCGTGCACCCAAGTCAGAGTCAAAATCCGAAATTTCAACTGATTCCACCGTGCCGGAATGCATGGTGCAATCAGATAGACGCTGACTTCATAACGGGAGGGGCCCATGTTCGATTCACAGAAAGCGGTTTTTTTAAGACGATACTCTTTCTTGGGCTACGTGAACCCAGAAATTTTTGTCTGTCTGTATGTCTTTTTTTTATTTCCGGGATTTACATACTCACAGCAGCAACATCACAATGCAGGACACACCGACACGTACAGCGCAACCATCCGGATATGTTGCCGGACTTTGGCATACGCACAGAAGGAACAACGCTAAGCAGTGCAACAGGAGAAAAAAAACACCTACAGTGCCACCATCCGGGTCCCCCGGCTGGCTTTGTTATAACAATATTTCATCATTGTCAATGGTTCTACACGTGCCACCCAATCAGGTTCTGAGCCCTGAATTTTAATCTCCTGTATTAACAAACAGCGTAATACTTTCGCGGAACATCTGTCTCGCCGGCCTAGCTTCCACGTCGCCATAGAGTCAGGCCATGCGTGCTCACCACATACCATGGAGGCCCAGGTGCACCAGCACATCGTACGGTACTTGAATCTTTTTCTATAGGGAGGTACCGAATGCCTTATGGGTCTAATGAAAGTCTTTATGCAGAGTTCGCTGCAACACATCCCAG
The DNA here is from genome assembly GCF_048455015.1 of Haemaphysalis longicornis. Classification (NCBI taxonomy): domain Eukaryota; kingdom Metazoa; phylum Arthropoda; class Arachnida; order Ixodida; family Ixodidae; genus Haemaphysalis; species Haemaphysalis longicornis. Next base: position 91,213,992 of record NW_027526422.1, read on the forward strand.
AAGTGGACCGTCTGTCTGTCTGTCTGTCTGTGACTCGGTTCTTTCTTTTCATTCTTTCTTTCTTTCCGGTTCATTCTTTCCGATACTCAGATTCGAGCTCGGAAGTTGGGGTATAAGAGCAATGTTATTCGAGTCCTTCAGCCATCCCTGCATGGGGAATTTCGCCATTGCTGCACGAGGAAAAAAAGACACCGAGGCGGCCCGGGACGCAGTAAGAGTAAGCGCAGGCCTAGTTCCTTGTAGACTGCAGGTTTCGTTTGGGCACAATCTCATTGCCCGCAGTGCAACGGCCCGGTCTTGATACATTTGCGTATCTTACGAGGCGGCATTGAAGGGGTTCATACTTTCGCCGTCGTTGTGGTCAGGAATGCGCCTCGAAATTCGCCTCCAGCAGCGGCGTATAACACACTGGCGCGATTACTTATGGAATAAAGCCTCACCTCCCGGATGTCGACCGAGTCGGAGCTGTTCCAGTAGGCGGTGGGAGGCATGGTGGGGTAGACGGTGGCGGCGTGCCTGCGCATGGGCTCCCTGACCACGGCCTCCTTGTCGATTCCCATGAGGATCACCGTCATGAGCAGCACCTCGATGAAGGTGGCCACGTAGCGGCGCAGCATGCCCACCAGGTTGTTGCGCACGAGTACGCACAGCTGGCGCAGCCAGAGGCAGCGGACGACGGCTGAACCCGCGACCACGGCAGGCACTGGCAAGTAGGGAACAGAGACACACGCTGTTGGGCAGGTCGGTGTTCCCCTCTGGAACACACTGCAGCGCGAAGGTTGACGTAGTCTCAGAAGGCACACGGAGCAAACTTTGACCCAGACGGCCTCCCGAGTCAAACTTCGCTCTGCAATGTGTTCCAGAGATAAGTCGAAACAGCCGCGTATGGGCGCCAGAGTGTGCAGAGTCGCTAATCAAGCAAGCCACTGGAAAGTTAGAACAGACCTACGTCACGTGACCGTCAATGTTTGCATGCGCAAAACTTTCTGCGGAAAATGAAAAACCGTCTGCACTCGCTGTCTGCAATAGGTTGATACATGCTACCCCGGTAACTCGTACAAGCACAGAGGAATGCGACGTTTTTTCTGTGGCACCAATGTATGGCGAAAGTAAACGCACGGGTAAGAACCCACCTCCAAACAATCCGTTTAGTGCACCGGGAAATGTGGAGTATCGCTTGTTCTTCCCTCGCCGTGACCTAGCTCTTACGTGCACGTGTATCGTCCCTCCAAAAATTGAGGATATATAATTTGTTAAGATGAATATTTTGTCTTTAGCCATCATTCACTCGCAAAAGTGCGGCGAAAGTTTGATACAAAGAAAATTCCCTGCACAAATTTTCCAGCCCAAACACAGTACAGCCTATATAGCATGTCGGCTAGACCACGACCCCGCTAGGGGGTAGAGAAGAAACTTGCGCTTTTAATGAGGTTAGGTTAGGTTAGGTTAGGTTAGGTTAGGTTAGGTATAACTTTATTGACGTCTGCAAAACGAGGGCTTTTACGCGCCTTTTACGGCTTTTACGACGGCTTTTACTCTGCACAGCGCCAACGAATTTCGTTGCCAGGTTGCCTGGTCTGTTTTTCGAGCGCACCCCGGGCCTGGTGGACGGCCCAAAGTTGAACGTCCTTGTCGTTACTGCGCAATGCTTCTTGAAGTTTCGGCGGATAAGACCTTGGTTTCGCTTCGTCTGAAAACCGGACACAGTCCCCGAAACCGGACTCCCAGCGGGCGTATAATGAGGCGTCACCCATGACATGGTCGGACGAATGTCTTTCGATCGAATCCGATAACAAACGCTCCGCCAAACGTGATGGCAGTGCATTTGATGCTACATGGTTCTACGTAACGGCGATGCGCGGGTCGCTGCATACGGCGACCTACGTCACTCTATTCTACCCAGGCTCCAATAGGCACATGCTAGAACATTCTGGACCCGTTAACGCGATGGCTCTCATCGGCGTGGTCGCAGCATTTTTCAAAACAAAAAGCTACTTCCGGCGAAAGATACGTCACCGGGAAAAGCAACTAACCTTCACACCGAGTCTCGGCCTGGGTGGCGTCTATGGCCCTCACCATGGCTGTAGGCGTACACTCACGGCGAGAAGGGACCGGAATCAAGATGGCGAATCACGAGACAGCGGGAGCAGCGGCTTCGCGAGCACGCGAAGCGTGGTGCGCATACCTGCTCGTGGGCCTTTGTCGAGGATGGAATTTAGTGCACGTCAGCGGTCTGCTGGCCAGAATGCATGCTGGTACAGGAATAACTCAAACGCTGTAGGATCGCAAAAGAGCACTATCAGCTCTTTAATGTAGCACTGTGGACAAGAAAAAAACTTCATTCGGAGGAAACAATTATTCTCCCGTGTAAGTATGCGGCACCGTGAGAAGCTGCTGCACTGACGATGATAGCGGGGCGGATAGGTATACTGGCTTACAAACAGCGAGTTCTGCGTCTTAGCACTTGTTGACACCACAGAGTTGCACGCGACTCTATGGGTAACCCAATGGAGCGTAGCTATTCTTCCGCAATAGGTGAACATAAAGGTAAGAGCAACGGTAACCTGAAGGTTCTCCACGCAAGTGTGCTTCAGTAGGCCGCTGATGGTGCGAAGAGTGGCTCGTTGCAGATGCTGGAGCGTTCGCAACACGGCGTAGGTCAAATTTTTTCTAGTATCAATCACCAGCTCATTATCGACGAGTCAGCTACCAAATAGCCTTGAGTCACTGAGCCAAATTGTAGAATATTATCATCAAGACTTCACGGGATCTCCCGGATCGAGCGCACGAAGGAACGAGACGTTTAATCCAGTTTCTGTTTAGCAATAATATTCTTCGCCCACACCAAATTGGCTTCCGTCCGGGCTGCTCCATTTGGTCAGCACATGTTGTGTTGGAAAGCCGTATCCAGTTTTCGCGCAGAAATAAACAAGTAGGCGCCCTTGTCACCCTGGATATTGCGAAAGCGTACGACAGCGTGGAATATAGTGCCCTGATAGCCAAACTTACGGAATGTTGGTTACCCAAATACGTTCTTTCAAGGATTCAGCAATTTTAAACTCATCTTAAGTTCTTTTGCTCACAAAATGGTTTTTAGTCATCAACTCTATCTCAGACAAGGGGCGTCCCTCAAGGATCGGTCCTCTCCCCCATACTATTTGATATATTACTGAGTTCCATTCCAATAAATCAGGAAATCTGTACGTACGCTTACGCGGACGATATGGCCTTTTTTTCTGCGGCTCAAGACATTCATGTCCTGTATCAAACGTTACAAGCCTATTTGTGTTCAATCGAAAGGTGGATGGCAAACATGAAATTGAGCATCAATGTGAAGAAGCGGGCTGTCCTCGTGTTCCCGGTATACGCTCCGGTGAGCTATATATGCCTGACGTGTCGGGCAGAGACTATCCCTCAGGTGGCTTCCTCGAAGTACTTGGGTGTCATTTACGATAGTACACTGGATTGGCGCTCCAATATAAATCATATCGTGACCAAAGGAGAACGGGCACTTGGATCGTTGCGGAGAATAAACAACAGGAGCCTTGGAATGAGAAGGGACACACTACTATTCATTTACAAGGGGCACATGCGTCCCATATTAGAGTTTGGCTGCGTACTCTTTTCTGGCTCAGCCGTTTACAAACGCAACCAGCTTAGTATATTGGAGCGACGCGCCCTAAGATTGTGCCTCGGCATCCCAAGGTGCGTGGCCATCAACATCTTGTATCTGGAGGCACGCATCCCGTGTTAGAGTCGCGGTTTCAGCTCTTAAATGTGCTGACTATTATGAGGATTTTTGAATCGCCACAAAGCCGATTTCTTTCGTTGCTGGTAGCTCGTCCTGCACTGTTTTTCAACTCTTGGTGGCCTCGGCACATTCGTCCTCAGTGTGTTTACGTCCAGGCATTACTTTGTCCATTGAAAATCAACATTTTGACAATAACGCAAATGACTTGTGAGGTCCCTCCAGCGCCTTTACATTTCATAATATTTTTAGCAATAACGCCAAAATGCTTTCGCCAAGACTACTTACAGGAATCCTGAACGGCTATTTGGCAAGATTGAATGGTTACGTAATTGTGGAAACTGATGCATCGCAACGTGAGGAGAGGGCAGCCGTGGGCATTTTTAGTCCACAGCTTAACTGGGCAGTCTCGTTGCGGTTACCATGACTTCTTTCCAATATTTCAAGCCGAATTCCTAGCCGTAGTACTGACTATAAAAGAAGTACCTCAGCAGCACTTGAATATAGTTATAATTACTGGCTCTTTATAGGTCTGTTCCGCTTTGGCATCGTCTGGAAATTCCCCCTTGATCCGTGCATTCAACTTTCTGGTGCCTTCCCATTTTCGGAACATTTGCCTCATTTGGGTTCCCGGGCACAAAGGTTTACTTCTTAATGAAGAGGCTGACTCCTTGGCGCGGTTGTCTTTCGATGGCCCTTTGGTTTATCTTTGCCCTGTTCCGGCTAGTGTAGCAGGAGCAAGGTTCCCTAGATATCAGCGCCTAATGAGTACGCAGGAAGGGGTCATCATTAATTTTGAAGAGTACGCCCATATAAAACGTAATTGGAATCCCCGTTTGTGTGAATCTCGTCAATGCGAGGTCACATTAACCAACTTCAGATAGGGTCCCCCATCTGAACTTCTATATGCACAGGTCTAGACTCGCCTCCTCCGCTCTATGTGCTATATTGCGGTGAACACGAGACACTAGATCACTTCTTATTACATTGCCGTGGGTTTTCAACGACCAGGAAACGTCACCTTGTTAGGCCATTACAACGAATTGGACTTCCTATCTCCATGCCCGTACTACTGTCGCTAGGGGCCACATCACTGGGATATTGTCACAGAGGGGTGGCTGCAGCCATTCATGCATATCTGTCCGAGACCAGGCGTCTGCCCTGTTAGCCTTTATTATTACGGGTATGTTTTCTCAAATTCAACCGCAACTTTCAATTGTTAACCAATTATTCCTACTAATTCGCGCTGTTACTGGATGCCAACGGATATGTATCTACTTTTAAGTTGTGAGCGGGCGAATTAGCCCCCTTCTTGCTCGATTCCTGGCCAATCCCCCACATGGGTGTGTGGGTATGTGCCCAGTCACCAGGAACAACAACAAGAAGAAGAACGAGACCGGCAAGCGCCAGCAAGGAAGTCAGGAGGATTCCGAAGCCTGTCCATGGCGATTGCGAACTCTTCGGTTTCTCCCAGCGGCGCAGCTAGCCACGGCCCGCCGCCGCAGCAACGGCAGGTCGAGGAGAGCCAGAGGCCCCCCGCACCGGCAACCGCGACGACGTCTGCAGGGTCGCGGCGTCCCAGCCGCCCTGTCATGGCCCCAGGTACGAGCGGCGCCCAGGCGGCGCTGCTGGAGAACGTGTACGAGGTCATGGGTCACGGCAACTTCCAGAGGCGCGTGCTCGGCGCCGGCATGCTGTCCGTGGTGGTGCTCCTCATGCACGGCTTCGCCTACATCCTCGTCGCCCGCGACGTGGCCCACTGGTGCCGGCCTCCCGACCGCCTGCGCCACCTGTCGCCGGAACAGTGGAAGAACGCGGCCATCCCCGTTCTCGAGGACGGCAGCCTCAGCCAGTGCACCACCTACGACCCGCCCGTGTCCTGGGTGAGCAGTTGAGTAGCCGTGGGCGTATGGCAGCGCTAGCTGTTGCGCGCTTCTTACGCACCCGACGATTGGCACGATAGCAGTGCTGGAAGAGCGCAAAGAAGCGCGGTGTTACGGTTTTGAAAGATACGGTTAATGCTTAGAACTTTCTAAGATTGCTAACGCGAAATCCTTTATTGGGCTTCCTGCTAAGCTGCTATTTGTTGAACTCCGCGGCCTCGCCCGTCACCATTTGACCAGTCCCCTGGACAGCGCCATCCGAATCTCAAACCATACAGTTTCCTACTAATATATACTAGAGGTGGCGCCACTGTCTAGGCGAGTAGCGCTTGAGCGAGCGTTCTGCCATGTACCGGGGAGGCACGTTCCACTTGACCTTGGCATGGCTCATGAACAGGCTGAAAAGTTGCCTGTGGCTTTAAAAAAGCACCAATTTTATTATGAAAGATCATTTTATTGTGGTGAATTATTATAAAAATAGAGTACCAAAAAGATTTGTTTGTCCAGGATTAGTTATATGCTGGACGAACAAGAAAAAAAAGTTACATTCGTTGTTAATTTTGGCTTCAAGAGCAAAAAAAGCCATGTGCCTAATAGCGTCCTCGATAAACACGCACCGGTGTTGCCCCCAAAACCGGCGCGGTGCACAGTGCCCCACGACGGTGCGTACCGGCACGGAGCGTTGATGGAGGACAAACGGGGAGGTTCTACCCAGGCGCCATCTCTTAATCTAAGAAATCAACTCATAAAAACGTTCACAAGTAGCAATACAGCACTGAATGGAGACACAGCGCTATTAGAAAGTGGTATTTATTGAAGGCCAATGATTATATGTACGCACAACTTAAATCCGTCACACATGCGGAACAACGTACCGCCACCGCTTCCACTAAACAGCTACATATAAGCTGCTTCTAATCTTCGTTTGAGCCATAATGCGAGTGCCTGTTTTGTTCCGCCCTTCCGTTACAGCAAAACAAGTAGGTCTTCATCGTCTAGGCACTCCGGTAACAGTTCATGATAATTCGATCGAACGAAACGAATGTCAATCCCCAACTTTCTGGCAATGCATGCAGCCGCCTTTGAAGTACACAAAGTTCGCGTCCTCATTTACAATCACTGGCCGTTGTTACCGCCCGTTAGGAGACTGTCGCATCGTTGCCCGATGAATTCGCAAGCACGCCATCCTTGTCAGCAACAATACAGAGCTCCGTCCGCCTTGACACGAGTGCGGCGATTGCGCCGTCGCTGCAGCAGACGGCGCAGGAAGCTCCTTCGCCGGCATCGTCCGCGATGCATCTCGGGACTGCACGCCGGCGCACCGTCGACTCTCTCGGTGCGCGGCGGTGCAACCAAAAATTGCCCCGCGACGGTGCACCCCGGTTTATCGAGGACGGACGGTGCACACCGGTGCGGTTTATCGAGGATGAAAAGGCGCACCGGTGTGCCCCGGTGTGCACCGGTGCGGTTAATCGAGGATGCTATAACCAAGGCGAGGAACTTCCCTCGCTGCTATGGCGGCGTCGAAGACGGCATGCAGTTGCAGCGACAGAGTTCCCTCTAGCATATGTTAGTTTGAAACTCTGTGTCTCAAACCACTCGCCGTCCGCCTAAAGATGCAACTTTTCATAAAATTTTGAGGGGCATGAAAAAAAACCGCATTCTTTCCTTTTTTCCAGAAAAAAATTAGAAAAATTAAGAAAAGACGGTTCCGCACAGCTATATAACAATTCGACATACTTCTTAAAGCGGAAGCCTAATACCACTGCTACAGAGCAAATGTCGCAACAGCAGTAGCCCGTAACCAGGGGGGTAAAGCGAGCTCCGAGACCGTACGAATCGTGGGCGCTGACATGATACAATTCCCATGGTTGCCAGATCAATTGTAGTCAGCCTTCTAAAAAGTTCTTCCGTAATTATTTAACTCAAACAAAGAACTAAAGCAAAATAGTTACAAAAAATTGCCTCAATAATTAAAACTAGCTCTATAAAAACTTTTAGTGTAATTAAGCTCTAATTAGCGAACAAAGAAGTGCGCAGTTCAGTTTTGGTTTCGATTTTCTTTAAGTGTGCTAGGAAGTGGCGAAGCCCTTGCGCCTGACTTGCGCAGTGTGTGTGTGCAGTCTCCAGCTCAGATCTGCGTGGGTACAAAATGTGCACAACTGGTACAACTCGGGTGCACGCGCTGAGCAAGTGCCTCCCCTGGGGCTTGTGAGACTGTTATTCGTTTCTTCGCGTTTTGCGCTGCTGAGCACGAGGTCGCGGGTTCGATTCCCGGCCGCGGCGGCCACTTTTCTGATGGAGGCGAAAAGCAAAAACGCCCGTGTGTACGAGATTTCGGCGCACGTTAAAGATCCCCAGGTGGTCAAAATTAATCCGGAGCCCTCCACTACGGCGCGCCTCATCGCCTGCGTTGCGTTGGCGCGTTAAACCCTACAATCAATCAATCAATCAATCTTCGCGTTGAGCACCCTATCTATTACCCCTGAACTTACGCCGGAGCGATTCCGATCTGACCTTGACTTGCTTGACTACCGCAAGTTCACTATGGGCTTCGGAGTGGCAGCCAGCCGTCGTTCCCGTTGGAAGATAAATAAAAGGAGCTTTTATAATTGTTCGGTTTATTCATTGAACTTCTTACAGCTCTTCGTGCTTCGAACTTTCGCGCAAACGTTCGTGAAGGCAAAACGAAAAAGTAGGTAAAGAAATGCGTTTTTTTTTTAATCAGTCACAATAAGTCAATAAGTCCATGTTCTCTCCTCGCGCGCTCTGTGAGGAAAATTGCTGCCCATTTAATACTGCCCATTCAGTCCCTTACTCTTTCCTTTTGAAGTAGTGGAAAGCAGCTAGAACTTGACGAACACAGACAGAAAGGAAAACGGGACACTCCGCTGACTGTATTTCGCATACTCCCTTGGCATGGATTCTTCCATTCCGTTGGCCTGCGATCGACCGCGCTGTTTTGTTCCTGTGCTTCAAAGGGCTGCGACTCACCGGCAATATGAGCGTTGGCCCATGCGATAACGTTTTTTTTTTTTTTTTTTGGGGGGGGGGGGTGTCGGTAAAGGTTTTACATTCAGCTAAAGCCACAGTTCACTTCACTTCGTCACAGAATGGCAAACAAAGCGGCACAGCGCAAAAATGCACGGAGATCATGACGGAGATTTATTTTTCTGCGCGGCCCAGTACGGATAAGCTGATTCCTTGGCGTCCTCGCGCATGCGACCAGTCGCATTCTAGCTTGCGCGCAAGTGTTGTGTGAACGTTGCCACATCTTGCTCAAGTAGTCTCAGTACATACAAGTGACACGCTAAACCGAAAACACGTCGGTTACCTACCCACAGGAGATAAACTACGCAATGCTGTCGACGGCGCCTAACAAAATCCGCCTGGCCAGCGGTCCGCCATGTTACAATTAATCCCGGCATGCTTGGCTAGCCGGACGCGGAAACGCCACAGTAGCACGTTGCCAGATTACAACCCATCACTTTCTCCGTTTTTAGTAAGCAAAAGCTCAGCTGGCAACCTTCAAATCGTTGTATCATGTCTGCCACTGTGTGTCGTATGGTTCCAATGCATTGGCTCAGTGCTCAGTGGGGCGCTTTCCCTCTAGAGTCAGTATATTATCTCTGTGCCCGTAACTGGACAAGGACGTTCACTAATAAACGAGAGAACACTGCTTCTAAAAACTTTCAGTAAACATATTTGCCGCTTCATGTTATTTTGATTTTACCCGATCGGCCAAACCGCTTCCCTTCACTGACGGAGTGACTATCAATCATTAACAGTGACTCTGGCTAGTCAGTGAGCGGAAGCGGTTGGGCCGGTTGGGCGAAATCTACTGCACTTGCGGCGGCCATGATGCAACACTAATGAGACCGTTGCCTAGGACTACGCTTGATGTATTGCTTTATACCTTGGACATATCCTGCTTTCGCAGCATGTACCGTTGTTGCCGCAGCGAAACCGTCTGTCAGTTTTAAGGCGAGATCCTAACGGCTCACACTAAGCGACAAACCGACGTTGTTCTTCGTGGTTGCATCCACCACAGGTGATGGTAACCGCCATAAAAAGTGGAAAAAATGCTGAGTGCCTCCTGGTTCACTGCAATCGTTCTCGAAAGACGATCGCCTTCGCAGCCACTGCCCCGCAACCCCTTCTTTGCTCTCTCCTCTCCCCGCTCAGGCTATTCTCCTCCTCTTCCGCTCTTGTCATGAAATCAGTCCTGGTTCGTTCAGTGCGATTCAATTTTCCCGCATTCGAAGTTCTCACGCGCCGTCTCTTGGGACAACGCGTATCCTTATCGTTTATTCTTGTTCCGCCATGTACAGCAGGGGCTAGAACTCCTTTTTTCTTGTGTTCACTTTTATCTAGCTTTTCCGCGCCCTTTTCAACGCGTTTTTTTTTTCGTTGCAACTGTAAAAAATCATGCACCCCTCCGTTTCACGACGAAGATGGTTCAACGCGAAGTATTATCGCGAGAGATTCCGTGGTTGTCGACTGAGTTTCGATTTTGACTCGCACATGATTTGATCGCAGCGGCCTTGACTTCGACTGGCACGCAGTTTGCAATTTTGAATGCAGAGCCTTTGACGTTGACCCTTCGCCGTTTGATTTTGCATGAAGAAAGCTGCGCGTTCAACCATCGTCGTCGTGAGGCGGAGGGGTGCATGGTTTTTCTAATTTTACATGTCCATGCCCCCCACTCCAAATCCAAACTGCATGTTTTTGTTGTGTCAGAATGGCGCAGTCGGATAAACTTCGGCTTCAGAACTCGAGGGACTCGGTTTCGATTCCCACCACGAGCAACATTTTCGTTTAAAGCGAAGCTTTACTACTATCGTCCAGCGGTTTTGCCGCGGATGCGCAAATTCTCCTTTTGACCTCAGACACACCCCTCGAAGCGCATCGCGTGATTCGCCGGGCCCGCTCTCGGCGCTCCGCACAAGGCCCCGTTTTCATTCGTTCTGCTCAACTGATCAGCAAAGCGGCGCGCGGTTGCGGGCGCTCAGCTGATCGGCGGTCGACCAGCCCCGCCGCCTCCCACGCATGCGCCGCTGGGTCGTCTCGGGCTACGTGACTCATCTTGAGCCCGGCGAAGAGGAACGCCGCTTTCGCCGCGAATGAAAGCGAGGCGGGCCTCTTTCTGTGAGCGTTGCACGGGACCGAACGTCGTTGAGCCGTCGTCGGCAATACAGCTACATCAAAGGTTTAAAAAGAGAAACCAAAACTTAAACAGACTAAACCGAGCTTTTGCTTTGCAAGGTTAGCTGAGCTAAAAGGCGGCCATTTTTTCTTGAGGCGCTTCCACGATCGTCATCGTCGGAGAAAGTTGGCTTCCTGGGAGTGCGTTTTCGGTGCTCCTAAACGAAACATTGATACATAGAAAGCTTCGCTTTAAAACCAACAAAACGTCTATTAAAAGTACGCGGGTACTACCAGTTATGCACTTCATTTCGCTTCAAATGTGTTTGAAGTTTTCTTTGCGCTATATGACGTGCACATACACGGCAATGCCGGCAGTTTTATTAGCGTGGAACGGTCTTGATTATGTGTACTTCGCGGTCAAGCGTTCTTTAAACTTTTGGCCCAGCGGTGCAATCGAGTGACAGATGGACTGGGAAGGGCACGGCAAAATTTTTGCATTTGCGTTGCCGGACAAAGACTGTCGTCTTTGATAATCTTATCTTATTCCCCCGGCCGTATTATTTTCTTTTAATATCCAGTCATCTGCTAATAGAACCTTTCTTTTGTCACCTTCCCGCCATTACCAGTGCCTTTCGAGGTGGCGATACATGAATAAAAAGTTACTAGCCGAAACATTTCACTTGTCGCACTTTAGATTTACCCGCCCGTACTTAAAAAGCGCAGCACAGTCGTTTCTACCAGGGTAAGAAGGCCAGGAACCCAAACTTGTCCATATTTTCAGGAGGGTGGAAAAGCCGGGGGAAAAGAGCGCCACGTGGTTCCGTGCAAGGAGTGGGACTACGAAATCCGGCACGTCGGCGACAGCATCGTGAGCCAGTGGAACATGGTCTGCAGCAGCCGCTGGCGCCTGGAGCTCGCCAAGGCCACCAACATGCTGGGAGCGGTGCTACTCGTGCCAGCCGCGGGTTTCGCTTCCGACCACGTCGGCCGCAGACCGGTCATCGTCGGCAGCGCGCTGGTATCGCTCGTTTCCGGCGTCGGCGCCAGCACCGCGCAGACACTCTTCTTGTTCCTGCTGTGGCGCTTCTTGGTGGCGGCCGCCACCTGCTCGGCTCAGGTGCTCATCTTCATCATGATATACGAAGTGACCGGCCGCCACTCTCGGCCCGTCTACGGTGTCTTGGATACGGCCATCGGCACGACGCTGGTGCCACCCCTGATGTACGCCGTGTCAGAGCTGGAACCGCACTGGTACCTGTCGCATGCATTCCTGCTTGTGCCGACGGTGATGCTCATTCCCTGGGCCTACGAGCTCGAGGAGTCCCCCATATGGCTGCTCACACTCAGAGGGACCCGCGCCGCTAGGTCGGTCGTCTTTGCGGCAGCCAAGAGCAACGGCATACTGCCATCCCAAGCCGAGATCTCCTTCGGCGCGCTCCGGTCCCAGATAAGCCAGATCGAGGGCTCAACCCTATACTCTATGGCCAACGTGGATTTCACCGAGAGTTATATCAAGCAGCGCGCATTCCGGTGGCGAGCCCTGTCGGTTTTCGTGTCCTGGTTCAGCGTCAACCTCGCCTACTACGGTCTTGTTCTGCGCGCCACCTTCACCCGGAAGGTCTGGCACGCCGGGCACATGGTTGCTCAGTCGCTCCTCTACGCGTTCGTCTGCTGGTACCTCAACAACCACGGCCAGCGCGGGACGCTCTCGATTCTGCTGGGGCTGCTCAGCGTGTCCGCTGTCGCCCACGCCAGCCTGCCGCTCGTCAACGGAGGGTCACTGTCCGTCCCGCTAGGCATCGTCGTCAGCAGCTTGGCGTCGGGAGCACTCAGTGTCAACTACGGCTACACGGCAGAAGTGTTCCCTACGCTCAGGCGGAGCGTCGGGCTGACCGTGTCGTACGCATTCGGGCGCGTGGGCGTGCTCACGGCGTCGGGCACCCTGGAGCTCGTCAGCACTGCGGGCCAAGCAGACGCCGTGCTCGACCTGCTGGTGGCGGTGTTGGCGCTTCTCAGTGCCGTGGCCATTCAGTGGCTGCCGGAGGTTCACGCCCTGAAGACGCACAGGACGTCGCATACCGTCATGACCGAGGCCCAACGCAAGGCGGCCATCCTTGACTCCCTCGGCGTCGACCGGCACCCGCGCTCGCGCCTCTCCCACAAGTCGCGGGCAAGCGTGCACAGCCCGCCCGATGGTTCTGCGGTTAGAAGCGCTGCTTCCAAGAGCGGACACCCTGCAAGCTCACGCAGGCCCAGTGAGCTTTGTGAGCGACGTAAGTCGCTAGGGGCCCAATCTGAGTCGTGAACGCTGTAGATTGCATTTTTTCTGTGCGCCGTTGCGCTGCGTACATGATGTAGCACTGCGTGTGCGTGCGCGCGGTAAGACCTATGTTCACGTATGGTGTTTAAGTGATTGTATTCTCTGTGACTGTGTAGATGACCACGCGCGTCGAACTTGAAGTTTGTCGTGGACTCGTGGATAAGTTTGTAAAGCAGGTCTGGAACATTTTGTGTGGCAGCCTTTTGACGCAACGGGCTCTCCAAACGGCTGTTTGGCATTTTTGTTTAGAAGGCTGCCGTCTGCACAGGCCAGAGTGACTTGCCGCTATGGCAGTACTTCCAGCTGGTGCGTCCTGGAAGGATTGAATCGATAATTTTTTTTGTTTATTTCCCTTATACGGGCATCATTGGGCTTCAAGAGGGCTTTTGAAGAGACACCTATTGCTTAGAAATTGATCGTGGCTATGTTGTGGTCAAAAAGTTTTCTTGTCCTGCACCCGGTAATGTTTCCAAAGATGCTGATATTAAAAACCACCATGGTTTGGTAAACCGCGTAAAATCAAAGCATACTGCGTTCGTTTCGAGTGAACTGAAGCATATATTTGGTGTACGTACTATGAAATTTTGATCAATTGTTAAAAAATGAGTGGCGTTTATACCACACTCGGGGCAAAGCAGAAATAAGAGGCTAAGACGGCATTTCACAATTCTACATTGTAACTCCTTTTAACGCAAAGCATTGGTGTCCTCACTGAGGCTGTTGTACGCCAATACGCCCTTCAGGAAAACCAACTTTCTCGGACGATAATGATGAATAATCGTGGGTGAAGTGAAAGAAAGAAACGCTTTCTTTAGCCGGAATCGAATCTGGGTCCCTCTTGTTTTGAAGCCGGCGTCTATCTGACTGCTCCATTTCGACATGGGCGAAGCGATCACCAAGCAGCGGTTACCGATTCGCGTCGTACAGCCCGAACCCATACGTTAGGCCTACGGAGTGCACACCCCAGAGTTTCTGTGGGAATTTTAGAGAAGTGGTGCGTACCTCCATAAAAGCACATACTCGCAGCGGGGGATTGGCCGACTACAGAATCCATCACGAGAAAACTTCGCGTTCAACCATCGTCGTTTGGCGGAGGGGTGCATGATTTTTGTCTTTCACCCGACAACGCTAGTTATAGCCTCCGCTTATCGAACCCGCGGGCCCTAGTAAGGGACTCGCGCTTGAAGAAGGAAAGGGGGGTTGAATTTGTTACACGAAATAACATTCTCTTACCGCGCCCGAAGGGTAGGGTGGTTGGCCACAAGGCACCCTACCGCAATTGTGGAAACATGCTAAAATTACAGCTATCTCCAAACCCGGAAAACCATTGGCATAAGAACATATTCGACCCATGTACCTTACATCTTGTTTGGGGGAGCTCTATCAACAAATTATCCTCGCGCGACTAGTCTTTCACCTTCAAGGCTCCCAGACGCCGTGATAGGGTTCCGCGCTGGCCTGACGACACAAGACGTTCTCCTCCGAATTTCCCGAGAAATAACACCACGAAAAAACCTGGACACGGCAGCTATTCTTGCTTTAGATATAACTAAGCCATTTGACAAAGTATCCCACGAAGCCATAATGAACAATGTACAGTCTATTAATCAGGCAGCCCACACGTACAACTACATACGTAGCTTTCTGTCCGGTCGAACTGCAGTTATACAAATAGGGGACCTTACATCTCACACGGTTTGAGCTTCCGTCCAAAAGAACCCCTCAAGGGGTGGTGCTCTCTCCTGTACTATTCAACCTGGCCATACTAAACACGCCCAATCGAATAGAACAAATTCCCGATCTCAGGTTCAGCCTATACGCCGATGACATCATTGTGGGTCACGGGCGGCAGTGATTCGCACTTAGAGGAGATTCTGCAGGCAGGCACTCGGGTCATAGTAGAAGCTGGACATTCAGGGATTTCGTTGTCTCTCCCCTGATGAGTCAGAAATGCTTCTATTACGCCCTGAAAAAAAATTCTAAAATTTATCCTGGCTTTAAAATTCAGATAGCTACAATCCGATCCCATAGGTCGATCGCTGCGCTTAAAATACTGGGGATGGCAATTCAGCGAAATCGAGCCAACATGCAATTTCTCCACAAATTGGAACAGCATGCCACCCAAACTATTGGGCTCATTAGGCGAATATCTAACCGTCGCAGGGGCGGTTAGAAATCCAGGCATTTGTTATCAGCAGAATCACTTACTCACTCCCCTACTTGAACCCCAGTAAAAGTGAATTACAGGAAGTCAGTCACCTCATCCGCCGGGCATACAAATCGGCCCTTCACCTCCCTCTCAAATATACATCTACTGCGAGACGCGAAAGAATTGGGTTACATAACACGGCGGAGGAGCTCATCGAAACCCATTTATCCAATCAGGTGGTCCGCCTATCGAAAACTCCCACTGGGGGTTTCCGATAGCGGAACCAATTAGGAATAACCATTCTCAACCAATTAGGAATAACCACTCTAGACGACCTTGAAGCAAAATCTCCCCTCTCTAGCAAAATTCACTCCACTCTTATCATCAGACCAATCCCTCGCAACATGCTTCCTATTCACAACGCGGGCCGTAGAGAACAAGGGATACGAGCTCTACACTAACGTTTCCCGATCCGACCCGATGTGGTGTATGATGATGCTGCCGAATGTAGGCACCACAATGCCTACATCATCGCTGCAATTAACGACCCGGTAACCCCCAATTCCCCTCAATCACCGTTAACACTGTACATCCGGCCACGGCGAGGATGTGGCCATTGCGTCAGCCCTCTCAATTAGGCCAACCCCATCAATTATAACCCGATTCTAGAACGGCAATTCGAAATTTCGCTAGCGGCCTACTATCAACGCTGGCCCTCAAAAATCTGCAACAAAATCCAACCAATTCCCTAGTAACGCTTACCTGGACTCCGGAACACGCTGACCTCGAGGGAAATGAGGCTGCCCACAACGCGGTTCGAGGGCTTACGATCCGAGCCGGAACCAGTCACGTTCCCTACCACTGGGCCAGATCTGCCAGGGACATATACTAGCCACGTACTACGAAATTACTACCCATCACCGCTTCACCCGCCGTAGATTCCCTCCCACCCATACCCAACTCGACCTTTCCCAAGAACACACGTGGCGTCTTCTCCAGAAAAACACCTTCCTCAATCCCGCAAAACTCAATCTTATCTACCCTTCTTCCCAGAATTCCATGCATGCGGTGCCCTCGCCACCCTTCCTCACATCCTGTAGGGATGTCCTAAACACCCATTTCCTCCAATTTCTTGCAAAGAATAGTGAGAGGAGGTGCTGGGGAGCTCAGACCCAGGGGTGCAAACCGCCATGGTTACAGAGCTATACTGAAGTCACCACCCGGCCCAATCTGAGGGCCACTACAGCCCCTCGGACCACATAACGCTCGATAAAGTGTTTATCTCTCTCCCCTCCCTCCCTCCCTCTTTTCCTCTCTCTCCTTATCGTCTCTCTCATTCTTTCTTCCCTCTCTCCAGACAGGCCATGATTATACAAAGTATAAACTGCCAAACCAATGTGGTTTATGGCTCATGTCACTCGGATCGAATTGTTTAACTTCAGTAAGGCTGCTAAGCGCTTTACTTTTAAAAAAAAATTGGCCGCTTATCTGCTCCTTTCCTTGCAGATGTCGTCAAAAGACGATAGTCTTTGTACACATTTTCCAAGGAGATGCCCCCCTTTGTTTTCCCGCTCACCTCTCGTATTGTTCCTGTTCCGTCGCGCTCATCCCAAGGTAAACACACTAAAGGTTTGCTCAAGCTGATTTGAATTTACCGCGTTCCACTGCTACAGGCCGGGTTCCCCGATGCCAGCGCTGCAGTACGGCGGAGACGCGCGTGAATCCAGGCGGCCGACTTCAAGGTTTATAGAACCGCGTTGCCGTGCTCCACGTGCGTTCCAAGCAGAATGTGGAACCTAGCTTGTGGAACCTTTCGTTGCTGTTGCCGCGTGGTTTCTCATATGGCGCCAGAAGGTGGCGCGGGAAACAGCAGGCGGCCGTTTTCTGCAGTAGATGTAGAATATCATTTGCTATCGAAAAACCAATCATCCATGAATTTTCTATTAAAGGAACACTGTTAATATCCTTTCTGTACTAATTTCCTGTCTTATATTTGCGTAATGTATTGTTCTTGTTCAACAAAGTTGACAAGTATGAACATATAAACCGGGTTTAGACGTTTACATTTGGCTGTGAGTATATAAGACTATTACGCAGTATCCATATTACTTTGGCCGGGTGGCTGAATCGAGTCACAGACAGACAGACAGACAGACCAAACTTTCTGGCCCAAGAAAGACTATCGGCTTTAAAAGTTCCAGAATAGCACACGCAGTCCGGAACCTTACATCCAGCGTCACATAGCATTTCTGTCTTCTGTAAGCGTTTTGGCTGTTTGAAAAATGAAAATGTTCGATCTTTTTTGCTGCTGCCCCTACTCCTGCAGCACACTAGACGCGCATCGCACACAAGCGCAAGCTCGAACTGTAGCGTCCCGTTTATATTATTAGAACAATCCTAAAAGCGCCTCTTGGAAACACATTGCGGTTCAAGAAATAAATTTCTGGGCAAACAGTGAACCAAAATTTCTCAAAATGGCTATACTTACAAATAAAGGACTGAATTGTTGTATAGTGTGGTTGTGTTGATCTGATCTGCTTAATTTTTTTTTACAAAACTTTACAAAAACGGTTAACGTCTAGAATAATAACATTTTCCTTCGTGAAGCACTGCAGCCGCCAAGTAGCCTAATTTTTAAAGACAATTGTCTTTCCTGGGCTACTCAAACAAGAACGCTTTGATCTGTCTGTCTGTCTGTCTGTCTGTCTGTCTGTCTGTCTGTCTGTCTGTCTGTCTGGTGATTCAGCCACCCGGCGAGTGGCAGATCCAAGAGGGGGCGGGGGGAGGGGAGGGGGCGGCTGGGTGATCGCGCTCCCCACGAAGCCACTAGTCCACCCTCCCCCTTTCCACACCCATCGACACTGATTTTTCGGCACTGTAATTTTTTAGACTACGCCGGGGACCATCGCTCTCCGCAGAGAGCGAAGTACCCCTTACTTCACTTTTTGTTAGGCGCGATACTGGCTAACCCTACCGCCGCCTTAGTGGGAGCCCCAGCGCGGAGGAGGGGGGAACGGCAACCTCGTGCCTGTCAAAATCACCTCGAGCAACTCAAAATCCTCGAAATCCCTCAAGTAACAACCACATATAAATATCTCTTCTTTTTTGTTTTCAATGCTGTTGTAGATTTCAAGTATTTTTTTATTGACGTTGTGGTTATCTACACATCGTCACGAAGTTCGCACTTTTTATTAATACTAGTATCTAGTCAAGTGTGATATAATGACCCAAGTTCCGCCAACCTCCATTCGATAGATTCAGTTGTTCTTAAACACGTGAAACCAATTTAATTAGCATTAAAGCGGTGGTCTCATTCGTTTTCATGGCATTGTTTACAGTGCGCGAGAGCTGCAGGCGGTACACGATATGCGTCGTCTGCTCCGCCATTCCGCGGCAGGCCAAGAATCTCGCGCGCCCCCGCTCAACGAAGATGTTTTTTTCTGCCGGGAGGGGAACCCTAATCGCACTGGATACCAACCGGGATTTTTTTTGTGTGTGTTTGCGAAGTATTTAATTATTAATAACCTGTTGCACTCGCCTGTCTCATTCATTAATTATTAATTGACTGTTGCATACACCCTCGCAATTTTGCCAATTTTATTTGTTTTGACCGTCCTAATGGGCAAAAATAGGACGTTACTATTTCAGGCACTCTTTATCGTGCACATAAAATAAGAATTTCGTGGGAGGCTATTGCAATAGTTCAACCTGGTGCATGCACGAACGTTGAACACGCGATCTTTTGTTTCGTAGCAGACGCTCTCGCATCTTTCCTTGGCGTCCCTCTTGGAGTGTGTAAGGAACGCTGCCAAGAAGGTTGCGAGGAACGCTAGGTGTCCAATCGTGGTCGGCGCTTCAATCGACGCGTCTTCCGGTCGTTCTTTGTGGAACACGTGGATCGCTTCGGCCTGGTTCGAACGCTGCGCTGTGGCGAGAGACGCTTCGCGTTGTTGAACTTTTACTTGTGAGCTTGGCTCCGGAAGAAAAAGAATTCAAAAGATGCTTCAACTCCTGGGAAACTTGCGCAACTTCTTCAATGCGCGTCGCGTGCACATCGACGGCAACGTCTTCCGCCTTCACACCAGTGTCACGGTCGCCTTCCTGCTCGCCTTCTGCATGCTTCTCACTGCCAAAGAGTACGTCGGTTCTCCAATCGACTGCCACTGCCCGAATCTGCCTGAAAGCATCGTGAATTCCCTGTGTTGGGTCGAGTCGACGTTCAGCCAGCGAAGCCTGTTCAGCGCCTCGTACAGGGACAGCATCGTCTACCCCGGTACGGGCTATGCGCCTGTGGGAAGCGGTACCGAAGATCGCAAGTACCACACCTACTACCAGTGGATCTGTTTCCTGCTGTTCACCCAGGCGCTCTCCTTCTACGCGCCTCGCTGGCTCTGGAAGGTCTGGGAAGGTGGCCGCGTTTCGGCCATCGTCGCCGCTCTCGACATACGCTCGACCGCGTTGCAGGACCGGGCCGAAGCATGCTCGCAGATGGCCGACTTTCTCGTTGTCAGCATGAACCGCAACCGTTGGTACCTGGTCAAGTACATCGTCTGCGAGCTGCTCAGCGTGCTGAACGTTGTCGTCCAGATGGCTCTGACGGACTACGTCCTGGGTGGAGGCTTCTTCACGTACGGCTTGGACCTGGTCAGCTGGCACCGCGGCGCGAACCAAGAGTTTGTGAGTCCAGCAGTGATGACGTTCCCTCGCGTGACCATGTGCACCTTCCTCAAGTTTGGCCAGTCAGGCACGCTCGAAAACCACGAGGCCATCTGCGTTCTGCCGCTGAACATCCTCAACGAGAAACTGTTTGCCTTCCTCTGGTTCTGGTACGTGTTCCTGCTGTGCTCTGGCCTGCCTGCTGTGGTCTACCGAGCCCTTCTATTGGTGACGGCACCTCTGAGGCGCCGCCTGGTCGCTTGGCGCTACCCGGACAGCAAGAGCATCTCGGCTGTCGTGTCGGCAATGTCTCCCGGCGACGTCTTCTTCCTCAGCCTGGTCGGTCAGAACGTGGACCCGCTCGTCTTCAGCCAGCTGGTGGCTGAACTGTCTCGCAGGTTGGTCAAGTAGCCCACTTTCGGGGAGACTGTCTCGCTCGCGGCCACTTCAAAGTTCAGCTGTTAGAGAAGTTTCATTCGTCTGTGATCCATTTTCGCAGGGCAATTTCCCCTGTTCCTAACTGTCAAAGGTCAATTGTATTTTGTTTTCAAGATGAGAATAAATCTGATTCGCGTTGCCTTGGTGTTGTTCGGACTGTTCACTGGCTCATGAGTGATGAACTGACGTCATGCAATACTTTTCCAGCGCACGAATGCAAATCACCAGTGCCGCGTCTTATAGAGGAGGATGAGGTATAGGCGTCCCTTGGTTGGGGTCGTCCTCAGTCCAGAGAGCACTGGTCTTTTGCTGCCGGCAGGCCCTAGTCCACCAGTCGCCGCTTGTCTTGAACTGGTCAACTGGTCCTCCACGTGCTCCGGGGTGGGGTTCGATAGGGGGTAAGTGACGGTGAGTGTCGCCACTCCTACCCAAATGGTAGGGAGTGTTGGGTGCGGGCAGTGTTTACAAATCAATGTGTATGTAGTGGGACACAAGACATGGAGTAGTGTTCCATGCGGGTAGGTGTTTGGAGCTGCCCGAGGGTAACTGCGTCCTCTCTTGTCACCTTGGGGTGTGGTGGGGGGTAGACGCGGCAGTCCAGTCGGCAGTGCGCGGTGATACCGGTGTATCTTCTTGGAATGTCGTCGCTGATGGTCACCAGGAAACATAAATTTGGGGACATACGGAATTTGTACGTTTGTAGGAAGCCCTACCTCGCAAACAGCTCACTCGCATTCGCATGAGTAAAGAATATTTCTATATAGCTTAGCTGTTTATGGCTAGGGTTCCATCATCCATGCATTTTTGTTCTGCGTCAACAAGTCGACAAAAGCACTGCCGTCTGTTTGTCCGCACTCCAGTCATGTGCCGGTCACACATGCCTCTTGAACGAATTGCGCAGTCGGCTGACAGCGGCCGTAGCGCCGTTATCAGATGATAGCGGAGAATCAACAGCAGCGCGAAAGCGTGCAACAACGCCCCGAAAGCCGCCGCCGCCGCCACCACCGCCGTAAATGTAGCCGCGGTAGTTGCGCCTGAAATTCCACCTCGCCCACTAGCAGTGGGTCCCTTCCGGTTGAAAGCACCTTGCCCCGTCGGAGCGCCGGCGTGAGCGCATAATTCTTCTTTAGCTTGAAAGCCATTCCGAGAGACATTGTCGTGTCGGCGGCCCTCGTCGACCAGTTGGTTATAGTTCTTCTGGCGGAGTAATAATAATAGATGTTAGTCTGCTGGCATATAAAGTCTTTCTTTCTCCATTTGGACTCTGTCACCGGTGTGCATAAAACTCAACATACCTGGGCCCGTTTGCCCGAACGCGATAAGTGGGGGAATAAGTTCTCAACTACGACTTTACCGCTGTATAGGTAATAAGTCGTTTGCCCGAAACTGATACAAACGCTTGGTTAAGGTAGCGTTTGTGTCGGGTTTTCTGGAAACCGGCTTATTTGCCGTGGCTGAATTCGACTTATTGGCGTCTTATTCGTTAGCGGGAACTTAATCGCGCACTTATGCGTACGGGCAAACGGGCCCTGGTGTCACCTCAAAGCAAACACTCCCTCAATTCTACTTCCTTCAACTCGTGCTCGCCCACATTAGTGGCTGTTATTCACATATGGCCCACATTTTTACGGACGGTTCATCTACACCTCACAGTAGTGCATCGGGCGTCTACGTTTCGCTTACCGGCCAAGCGCTGTCCTACCGCCTTCAACGTGCAACGTCATGCACGTCGGCCGAGCTTCATGCAATTAAGCAAGCCCTCCGCTACATTCTTCGTCGGCCATCATCAGAATGGGCTATATTCACGGACAGCGCTGCAAACCCTACGGCACGCCAGTTGCTTCAGCCTTCACGACCATGTATCCCGCGACATCACCTACCTGCACAATATAGCCTACGTCGCTGGGCATCGTGTGACCTTGCAGTGGATACCCGCACATTGTGGCGTTCTTGGCAAAGAGAAAGCAGATGAGGCGGCTCGCAGAGGGCTACAACTCCGCAATGTAAGGAAAATTTTCTTTACAAAGCACGAGGCTGCAGCGCTACCGAAGCAGCTTGCCTTAGAGGAACGAAACCGCCTCTGGTCTTTTCCCGAAACTCACCACCCTTTTCTGTATGACATAGACTCAGACCTGAGAATGAGGCTCCCAGAGCGAATCCCACGTCGACTTGAGACGCTCTACCATCGGCTGCCCCTCAACGCAGCACTTACGAACTCCTACCGACATCGCCTCGGTCAAACCACAAACCCTTACTGTGATAACTGTGGTTTGCCAGAAACTGCTGAACACGTTTTATTAGAGTGTCCGGCGTACAACCAGGAAAGGAACGACCTCGCCAAGAAGATCGAGTGCCTCAACAATGGACTTTTATCATTGAAAGCTCTTCTTGGACCATGGTCATCTCCATCATCCCAGCGAAAAGTGTTAGATGCACTGTTTGATTATTTACACGACATCGGCGTCACAGAGACAATGTAGAACTTATACATCGTCATCCTAGGCCACCTCGACTTTTACGTGACCCACGGAACACTCCGTGTTGCCTTCTTTTTGCCTCTTCCTTTTTTCCCTCTCTTTCGCCCTGCTTCCTTTGGGGTCTTTACTCCCTCCACCTCATCCCCACGCATGTAGGCGACCACATGCCTGCAGACCTCTCTGCTTTCTTCTAATAAAGAGCTCTCTCTCTCTCTCTCTCTCTCTCTCTCTCTCTCTCTCTCTCTCTCTCTCTCTCTCTCTCTCTCTCTCTCTCTCTCGGCGGTGTATTTCACGCCTAATTATGCACCCATCCCCGGTTGCCGGCTTAGGCGTGCACGAGTCGGGGTGGCATGCACGCACAGCCGGGCTAAATGCCGATACCGATGCCGATACCCGTTGTTGTGGAGGGAGATTTAAACGTAGGAGTCTCATGGTTCAACGCGCCCTGTCAGGTGTCCTCCGCAATCGAGCGGTTTGGGTCTGAGTTGGTGTGGTTGGTGGGTCTGAGACAATAAGATGCCTACGACTGGGCAGCGAAAGGGACACCCACGTGTGTGTCCTCTGGAATAAAGGTGGAGGCCTTCGATGTGTTAACTCGCTATGGGACGGACGCATGTCGTTCACTTGGAGGAAGAAGAACGGAAACTGAAAAAAAGCGTCAGCCCGAATAGGAGCGTGAATGGGCGTGAAAAACACGGAAAGCCGCTACGCCGCCGTTGCCGTATGAGTTTCCAGCTGGCCAGGTAGCTGCTAGTCCCTCCCGGACATGCGCGTCGACAGGGGGATGCAAAAGAAGCACTTTCCTCCTCCTCCCCAAGCAACCCAAGAACTCATTGCCCCGCCCCTTTCCCTCTTTTCCATCAATACAGTAGATTTGCCCCTCTCAAGACAAAATCCTGCCAATGCCCATGCACATGGCCCCACTCAGGGCCGTACCCAGAGGGGGGGTTTGGGGGTTCGAACCCCTCCCGAAATCTTTTCCAGGCAGCACGTAAACAATACTTACTGTTGCTTTCAGCAAAACTATCCCCTTCCCAAAATTCATAACCCCCCCCCCCGAAAAAAATTTCTGGGTACGGCCCTGGCCCCACTACACACGGGGAAAGAAAAATTACAGCAAACCCCTCGATCCGCCTGCGGAACTATCGAGCAGAAGCTGAAACATCGTTACACACTCTCAAAAGACCATCAACAAGGCTGCAGGCAGAACACCAAAACGTTTGAGAAGGATTCTCCCATCTACAATAACGAAATTTCACGTCACACTTCTGACATCACCCCGACACGAGGGTCTCGAAGGGAGCAGGGTACGCGACCAAGAAGTACGCGAACTCACATACCGTGTATACCTGCGGCCACGACTCTCCACCCCCAAAAACACACAGAACGCCTCCTTATCCCGCTCCTGTACAGGGTGGTGCGACGATAATTGGAACACCTTAAAAATTTTTCCTGGGCGAACCGCCACTCTGCTCGCGCTCAACTTCACATGCGGGTCGCATTTTGTGGTCTATTTTGTTTCACACCGGGAACAACGCCATACTTACCTGTTTACTCTGAAAATAAATAAAAACCATTTTCGCCTATGGGAAAAAGGCCGCCGATTTAGACGTGTAGTGACTAGAATAGTATATTCTAGGCACTACACCATACCATAGGCGACAGCTCTAGCACAACAATCCCATAGTACGAGAGCTGCGCCGCAGTGACAGCCGCAGGCTGGCGCGAAGGCGACAGCTCTAGTACAACAATCTCATTGTACGAGAGCTGCGCCGCAGTGACAGCCGCAGGCTGGCACGAAGGCGACAGCTCTAGCACAACAATCCCATAGTACGAGAGCTGCGCCGCAATGACAGCCGCAGGCTGGCACGAAGGCGACAGCTCTAGTACAACAATCCCATAGTACGAGAGCTGCGCCGCAGTGACAGCCGCATCTTTCGGTCACCTTTCGGTCACATCTTTCGGTCACCTTTTATTCTATTTTGACTTGTCATGTTTATTTTGAATAATAAAATTGCTAGTCTTGCAAAAGTTGCTCAGTGCTTATTGCTGCATTTAAGGTGTGTCTATAGACGCTTTAGCTCAGTCAAATTTGTCAGGCCACACGAAATGCAGTGAAATGTGGTTATGCTGTCCCATCCATGCAATATCAAAGTTACCCGCCGCGGTGGCTCAGTGGCTAAGGCGTTGCGCTGCTGAGCACGAGGTCGCGGGTTCGATTCCCGGCCGCGGCGGCCGCTTTTCTGGTGGAGGCGAAAAGCAAAAACGCCCGTGTGTACGAGATTTCGGCGCACGATAAAGATCCCCAGGTGGTCAAAATTAATCCGGAGCCCTCCACTACGGCGCGCCTCATCGCCTGCGTTGCGTCGGCGCGTTAAACCCCACAATCAAGCAATATCAAAGTTGTTTTAGATGAAATCAGTTAGATATGTGCACTCTTGTTCTGATAACCGCATTTCTATATACCCCTGGGCGTAAAACAGGAAGAGAGCTGAGTCGTCTTGATGACATCTTAATAAGATGATAGCAAGATGAATACAATGACGCTGGCGCAAACTGCTGTGAGAGGTTTTTCTTTATGTCTCCACAACTACTAGAAAACATCGTCCCAAGACATTATGTCTCTATCTGGCATGCTTAGAAGTCTCGTCGATTGCTATTCAAGGTTTCTGAGAACGTCGTCAAAACGGAGAATAAACGTTTTGTTGCTTTCAATCCAGATAGCTATGAGGTGTTTAGTATTCGTCCTGTAAACGTCTTGTTGGAATTTCTAGCAGTCTCTGAGATATCATCAAAAATTACTTGCAAGACGTCTTGTAGATCAAGCATAGCGTCGCGTTAGCCGAGCTACAGGATGGCTATCTCCCGTCTTGGCAGTGTCTATAAAAATCTTGATCAGGAGTTGCGTAGACATCTCGGAGGTCTTGCAAGATGTCGTATAGAAGTGTGGTAGCTGTCCTAATGTGCAGATCAAGATGTCTTGGACAGCTACACAAGATAAGTTTGAGACTTCTACAAGACGTGCTTGCGTTCACTGGGAAGGGAGGGTCTCTAATCATCATAATCAACTTGCGCTGACTCGCATGTCCACATCGGCCGCCATTTTCCCATAGGCGAAAATCGTTTTTTATTTACTCTCAGAATAAACAGGTGTCAAACAAAATAGACCACAAAATACGACCTTCATGTTAAGTTTGAGTGCGAACAGAGCGGCGGTTCGCTCGGTAAAAAATTTTTAAAGTGTTACAAATATCTTTCCTGTTCAGCACGGGAATCTCAACGGTCATGCATCGCAAACTCTGCGCAGGACCCAAATTAACATATGTACTCACAAATCTAGATGAGAGAATATGTTCAGTAGGAAACATCCGATTTAACGCAAAGCAGTGTTAAAGGGACCCAGAAAAGCTTTGTGAAGGTGGCAATCAAATGCATTAAGGTGGTAGAACACATAACGGGGGATTTTTGAGCCAAGTGTGAGCCCCCCACGTTGTACGGATAATTTGTAAACAATTTTAGAAGACCGCCTTTCTCAGCCGATGAGCGCGCCGCCGCAGCGCGCCGACCGCAGCTGACGCAACGGCGAAGCGCCCCTCTGATTCGGACGATCGTCGGTCGCCGGCAACGTCACTGCCATTGGCTTCCGGCTGCTCTTCCTCCTTTCTGCACGATCCCGAGGCAAAGGCGGGTCTGCAGCGATTGACACGTGCCTAGGCGCAGGAACGTAGCTAGCGGAGAACGGAAGTCGAGAGTCGCGATGTCACTGGCTATTCCCAGTGTTTCCAGCTGCTTTGAAAGAAGCAGAGAGGGAGGAGGAATCGATCGGCAAGGGGGGAGAGGTGCACTTAATTGCTTCTGGCGCAGCTAATACTGAATGTAGATCAATAATTACAACGGCATTACATCGCTATATTGGTGCTACGCGACAATAAAGGCCTTTTGTAACTTTTACAAAAGGCTTTTCTGGGTCCCTTTAACAGCAGGGGAACATCCGCCCCCTTCTACGCAATCTGTTCATATCTAAGGATATAGGTGCCCGGACCAGTTCTTCACCTACCTGTCAGGTGACTGAAACGGCCGGGGAAGCAGCTGCTGCATCAGGGACCCTTGTTTTAGCTAGAGTTCAACACTTGGCCTCCTTTTCTCGAACTGCCGCTATGTGTTACAAATGTAATCGCTCTCTATCTCACCTTTCTCAGCAAAAAGAAAAACAAGAAGTTCGTTCTGACCACGGCGGTTGAGAATGAACACTTTGAAACACTGACACTTTCACTTTCTCGCTCAAATTAACCAAAACCCCACAGCCGGGACCTCTCACGCTTCCATCTTAAGCCACATAAGCATACACGGTCTCTGTATTTCCTTCGCTTCGGTAATTCAAAATCACTGCGGTTAGTCTTGCTCTCTTCGCTAATCTTCCGTGCTTGGAAAGCAAAAACAGTAAATGCAGTAGCTCCGTTTTAAAACACTCCCTCGACGTCGAAAAGAACGGTACCGCGTCGAACATCTGAAGACATAAGCGAGGTGCTGCGTATAGGCGGAGAAGCGGAAATGAACCGCTCGGACCTCATAGCGCACGTTCGCATGCATATTGCGACAATTTGTAAAAGCTAAGCTTTAGCCCAACAACGGGCGCCACTGCAAGAGTTGAAAGATGATGCGAGACTCTCTGGCTGGTAAGGTTAACGTTGCCCGTTGGTGTCTGGAGGTGCAACCCGGCGCTCTACCTAGTACGATCAACACACAGAAGTTCGGAGTTACTACCTTGAGAGAGCAGATACTATCTGCCACGTCCTTGTGTCCACACAGGCACGCGGAATACCTGGGAAGAAAAACTGCCGTGTTCGGCGCCGTGCGGCTATGTCGCACACGTCGGAGAAGCTCGGCGTAGCTCTATCCACGAATCTGCTGACGACGCCCACTGCTGCAGACACCGCTACTGACATGGCACTCGACGGCTCACTACCAATGGAGGTAACGCCACCGCTCCCACTACCTCCGGCTGACCCGTCCAGTCTACCGAAGCGCCTGTCGGACCAAACAGCACCCGCAGTCCCGACAGTGGACACAACTGCGCCTGCAGCCAAGCGGGTGTGTACACCAGCCACAAACCCGTCACTCCCACCGTTGGGTGAACCAGCGGCTGCCCCTCCACCACAGAGAGCGGCCGGTGGTTCCCAAGGTGCCACGGGTAAGGCTACGAACCCCTCGACGTACAAGGTTGCTATCAAGCCTCGGGAGCGTTTCAATATTTCCTCGCTTCCAACAAAGACATTGCAACAGACGCTCGTCAGCTGCCTAGGAACATCTGGTTTTACCGGCTACTCGTACCACAATCGCACCAACTCAATATCAGTATGGTTGCCATCTCTTGAGGCTGTCCAGCGATTGTGCTCCCTGGATTGTATTCCTCTCACGCCTGAAAAGAGCCTGTCTATACAAGCGCACCTGCTATCAGGAACTGACATCAGGCGCTATGTCGTTTCTGGCGTGGACCCAGGAGAAAATCCAGAAGACCTCCGGTCTGGCATCCGGTGCGCCACCCACCAGGTGCTCCTTGTGCGATACATGGGCTCCGGCCGTACGTGCCTTGTTACTCTACGAGGCCCGCTGGAGCCACCTGACCGTTTCCTGTACAACGGGTGCGTACTTCGCCCACGTCCATACAAAGCCGGAGTGGTGCACTGTTATCGGTGATTTCGTCAGGGACACATGAGCAAGTCGTGCCCATTCCCTGCACCAGAACCACCGGCTACCGATGCATCAGAGCCACCAGCTACGCAGTCGGCTGCATCGCCGCAGACCGAGTTTCGGTGTGGTCTGTGCCGTACAGATGACCATGCGATCACGGATAAAAAATGTCCCACTAAATGCAAAGCTATTCGTGCTAAGCGAAAGGCTTGGCGGCGCCAGTCTGGTCCCAGCGGAATTCCTACGTTTAACCGGTTCGATTGCTTGGAAAATGAGGAGCAGGGCACAATGGAGGAAGACAATGTGGATCCTCCGGAGAGCGCCCAATCTCTCACTACAACGCTGTCCCGACCGACGTACCGCGACGTGCTCCACCGCTCCCGCCACCAGCGGAATAAGCAAAGTCAAATTGAAAAGCAATCTCTGGATATGGACGAGCTGGTTGAGGTACACCATCAGTTGGCCCTCCTGCAAGCTGAGGTCACGAAGTTCACCCAGCGCCGTGCTCGGCTAATTCGTCGCCCGCAACGCCATCAGCCTCCACAATAAGGTCATTCCAATCAGGAGGCGCTGCGGTCGCCGAGGTGAGCGGACGTGTCTCGCAACGGCTCCGTCGGTTATGCTCAATTGTGCCGAAAGTTTCCCGCGGACCCAGGAAATTCTATTACCACGAGAAACAGCTCGACCCAGGGAACACGCCGATACCAAATTTTGGTGAGGCGACTCGACTTTTCACCGATTTTTGGTGATTGGAAGACTTCGAGCGTTGCCCGGGAGCTAAGCCTAACCTAGGCTTAGCACGACTTCGGGCCGGCGCGCCCGCCGGCCGCCAGCCAGAGCCCCACAGCCGTCGCCGCATCGCGGAGCATGGCGTCTGCGATGGACACGGATCATGCGCCAGACCGAAAACAAGCAGAGCCCCAGAATTTCCACATGCACCTGGACCAGCGAGACGGCCGCACCGTAATCGCGGTCGCCGGTGAAGACCTACAAGAATGCGACACCGCGGGGTGGACCCTCGCCGCGCGGCGCCCGACGACATCGCACAGGGACCCTCAACCGCCACGTGCAACCGGTGAGTCTCCCGCCAAAAGGCACGAACCTCGTTCCTCGAAAGCCCACTTTGTGAGAAGAGTAACTGCTACTATGACGAAGGCGGCTCGTATGCCTACCAACATTCCTAGGGACGAGCACAAGATTATAGTACGACCTAGAGGCGGGCTCAACACCGGCCGCGTGGAAGCCACAACTCTAATGACGGCCATAATGGCGGCTACAGGCATAGCGAGAGACGAAACCCTGCAAGATACTGTATGTGCTAACGCGGCACAAAATATCATAGTGTTGAGCACCCCAAGCGAGCAGAGAGCGGTGAAATACGCCCAACTCCGAACGCTCAACATAGGGGACCAAAGCTACGAAGTAAACGCTTACCACGCGGCGCCCAACGGCACAGCCAAAGGCGTAATTTACAATATCGCGGCAGCAGACACGCCGGAAGAAATAAGAGCTAACGTAGTGAATCAATGCAACCCCATGGCGATCGACGCACACCGAATAGGAGACTCGCATGCCGTCATCGTCCTGTTTCAAGGTCACAAAGTCCCGGCAACGGTGAAATACGGCGCGGTCTTACTCCGCTGCAGCCTGTACCGCCAACACCATCAGGTATGCCGACAATGCGGCAAAATCGGGCATCGTCAGGACGTATGCCCTTATCCTCAAACGAAAATATGCTTCGCATGCGGAAAGCCCAATCCAGGAGAGAATCACGAAGAAGAATGCAAGCCTCACTGCAAGCTGTGTATACTGGCCCGCACCCCACAGGGGCACCCGGCTGCTCAAACCGATTCAAAATGCCATACTTAGTCAAGAAACGACGCTGGGAGCGCGCGCAGCCACCCCCACCGCAGAGCGTACGTGCACCGAGCAGAAACCCCGCCAATTTCCCACCTCTCGAAACTCAAGGTCAACGGGAGAGGAGCCGCAGCTGCACGCGGCGAAACCCCGCCCACCAGGATCGCTCGGCCTCCGGCAGGCGCGAAAGCCGCAGCAGAAACGCTCGGCGCGGTAGCAGAAACGGTCGCAAAGCGTCTCGCTCCTGTGAAAGGGTTAAGTGGTCGGACGTAGTTATGAACCCCAAGCAAGGCACCAGCCCGCCAAAGCAGCACAAGACCGCGATGCAAGCCCTACAAGAAGAGAACGCCGAACTCAAGGCAGAGATCAGACGTCTGGATCAGCGCCTCGAAGAGGCGTTACGGCACCTTCGCAACCCACCGCAGCAGCAGCGGGAGCAACCGAAGGCAGCAGCAACCGCTCCGCAACCGGAGTGGGAACAAGGGAGAGTTCCCCGGCCCCAGTCCCTCACGCCGCGGCATCAACAACCCCCACAGCACACAGCGAGAACACAGGCAAGTCCCCAGCCTACCTTCCAAGTCCCACAAACGAGCAAGCATGCCCCCAAACAAGAAGCAAAGCCTGCACCCCGCCCAACCTCCCCCGAGGAGAGCATGGAAGAACAAGACGACGAACACCCCCAGCCTGCCAACGATGAGACCGAACCCCGCTCAACCAGCGGGATAAGCTCTGCTGTGCGCCTACGTAGGTGCACCGAGAGAATTGATCGCCTCGAAAAAAGAATGGATGCCTTCGAGCACCGAGTGAATGCCCGCTTCACCGCCATAGAGCGCCGCCTGGACGCGCTCCAAGACTTCCTATATCGCAAGCTAGGCCGTGAAGATGACGCAACAGAAAAGCGCAACCCCACCACCTCACTGCAAGCATCAACATGGCCCGAACACCCGCAAACACAGGCCTGAAAATATGGCAGTGGAATGCCAACGGGTTTCGCTGCCGAAAGGCGGTCCTCCAACAACACCTACAAAGCATCGACTCACCGCCCGACATCATCATGGTACAGGAGACCCACACGGAGAGTGCACCGACCCTGCCTGGTTACCGAGCGCACGCCAGCCCTCCGAGCGCGAGAGACTGTGGCAAGGGGACAGCGCAGGGAGTGTGTACTTTCGTGAAAAAGGGACTCACATTCATCAAGCATGACCACTTCCTCGACCGCAGCACCATAGAACACTGCGCGACCGAGGTAGTGGTCGGCAAGAAACGACAGGAAACCCTCCTGCTCGTCAACATTTACAGCAATCCAACGCACCGGCAACAAAAGTTCAAAGCCCTGTTACACAAAGCGACACGCACGGCAGCAAACGAAACAATAGTTATCGGAGGCGACTTCAACGCCCCGCACAAAGAGCTGGGATACAGCCGCACAACCACCAAAGGGAGAGATCTTCTCGACGAAGCCAACGCTGCAGGATACACCCTCTACTCGGACCCAGAAACCCCCACCCGCATCGGGACCTCCACGACGAAAGACACGAACCCGGACTTGACATTCATCCGACTGTCAACCAAGACTAAGGGAGACGTCACGTGGACCAATACGGGCTGCAACCTGGGAAGCGACCACTACATCCTGGAAGTCGTAATCCCAACAAGTGTACACCATACAACCGCACCACGCCGCCAGCACAAACTCACCAACTGGACACAATTCCGCAAGACCCTAGAAGATTCCCATCAACTGCAAGACATCACAGACATCGAAGAGTGGACGTCAGCCGTCAAGCAAGCGCCGACTGAAGCCACCACCGAAATCGACACCGACGAGGACATCATCCAAGTCGACAGCAAATTAGCCCACATGATCGAAGCTCGCAAATCGCTACAACGCCGATGGAAACGACAGAGACATAACCGCAAGCTCCGAAAGAAAGTGGCCGAGATAGGACGAGCCATCGAAAAGTACAGCCAAGAACTGTGTACCCAACAGTGGTACGCCATGTGCAGCGCCGCCGACGGTCAACTACACAAGGGCCAGACCTGGAAGCTCCTCCGCCAACTCCTGGACGAGACATCGACGAGGGGTTGCCAACAACACAGGCTCTCCCAAACCATGCACGCAGCACTAAAGGAGTTGGGAGAAGAAGAGACAGGCAAGCGCATCAATGCAAAATATCTGCCCAGTACCCCTGCAGAACAGCACGAAGATTACCAAGGAACTGACAATCCAAACCTGGATAAAGACATCGAGGAGTGGGAAGTCCGGGCCGTGCTACAGGAACTCAACTGTAAGTCCGCAGCCGGTCCCGACCAGATCTCCAACAAAGCCTTACGAAATCTGAACGATGGGGCCATCACGGCCCTAACGAAATACTACAACCGCTGCTGGCAAACTGGCAAGCTACCGTCGCAGTGGAAAACGGCCCGGACGGTGCTCATACCCAAACCCGGCAAACCCCCCAACATAGACCACCTCCGCCCAATCTCACTAACGTCATGCGTGGGAAAGGTGCTCGAGCACGTACTACGAAACAGGTGGCAACGTTACTTCGAGCAAGAAGGCCTCTATCCGGACACCATGCTAGGGTTCCAGGAGAAGCTCAGTACCCAAGATGCTATGCTGTTACTACAACACGAAGTCCTCGACACGACAGTCCCCACCAGAGACAACAGAGCAGTGCTCGGCCTCGACCTCCAGAGCGCCTTCGACAAGGTGAACCACTCGGTCATCTTGAAGCAGGTCTCTCGGTTAGGAATGGGCCAACGCACCTACAACTACATCCGGGACTTCCTGTCCAGTCGAACCGTCAAGATCCAGGCGGGAAACCTGCAACTCCAAGAACGAGCGCTGGGCAGCATAGGAACTCCACAAGGCTCAGTAATATCGCCATTACTCTTCAATTTGGTCATAATTGGAGTGGCCAACCGCCTGCTCTCGGAGGTCCCGCTAGTCCGCTACACTATATATGCGGACGACATCACGCTGTGGGTCTCCGGGGGCAGCGACGGCCACATAGAAGAAACGCTACAAGCCGCCATCAACACCAT
Organism: Haemaphysalis longicornis; assembly: GCF_048455015.1. Classification (NCBI taxonomy): domain Eukaryota; kingdom Metazoa; phylum Arthropoda; class Arachnida; order Ixodida; family Ixodidae; genus Haemaphysalis; species Haemaphysalis longicornis. Next base: position 91,247,407 of record NW_027526422.1, read on the forward strand.
TGAAAGCCACCTTGCAGACACGGGCCTTAAATGTTCACCACAGAAGTCAGAACTCCTCATCATCCCACCACCGGGAAGATACCGGAAACAAGCCGCCCAAGGCGCAGAAAAGATCACATTACACACAAGCGATGGCACCGTCATCCCAAGAGTCACGATGCTCCGAGTGCTCGGAATGTTCCTCGAAGCAAGCAGAGGTAACGGAACCACAGTCGACAGACTGGTGACCAAACTGGGGGCGGCTACACGCCTCATCAAGCGCGTGGCCAACCGGCATCGAGGCATGAAAGAGGCAAGTCTCCTCCGGCTGGTCCAATCATTTGCAACAAGCCACGTGTCTTACATCGGGGCCTTTCACGGTTGGAAGGCCCACGAACGAGACAAAATCAACGCTGCAATACGCAAGACCTACAAGGCTGCCCTGGGACTCCTCAATTGCGCCAGCACGGCCAAACTACTTGAGCTGGGCGTCCACAACACCCTAGAAGAAATTGCGGAGGCCCAGCGGACAGCCCAAATAGAACGCCTCAGAAGGACTAAGACGGGGAGGAACATACTCACCAGACTGGACTTCTCAGAAGCAGAAACACCGCAAACACAGGCAGCCCCCTCCCTACCGGAAGGCGCCAGGCGACGACTCCAAGTCTCACCAATGCCCAGGAACGTCAACCCGGCCAACAACCCGGGAAGACGCGCAGCACGAGCAAAGACCCTTACAGACACATACGCTGCCGACACCGGGGCCCTCTTCGTCGACGCAGCAAAATACCCACATAGACAAGACACCTACGTGGCCGTGGTGGTCAAGGCCACCACCGGTGAAATCTGCAACGCCTGCAGCGTCCGAGCATCGTCGGCAAGCCAGGCAGAAGAGATGGCCATAGCGTTGGCACTCACGGATCCCCGATGCTCCACAATCCTGAGTGACTCGCGCTCAGCCATCAAGAACTACGCAACAAACACGGTGTGCAGCGAAGCAGTGAAAGTGATACGGTGCAGTGAAGTGCGTAAACCAGTGCGCGACGCAGTGCCCACCACCCATCTAAGGTGGTTCCCGGCACACACTACCACAGACAGCAACGGGTGCAGTAGCAGCAACCCCAACCGTAACGAGACGGCGGACGCCGCCGCGCGAACTCTCACCAGATGCGCGACGACCACCACCTCCCTCGTCTCAACGGCTGGGGCGGACTGCGAAGACTGTGAAAGGTGTGGTGCAGTGAACGCCGACACAGGCGACCGAGACGACGAAGAAAACGATCCCATACAAGAGTATGCAGAAGTGCTGGGGTGGTACAGGTACGGTTTGCGGACCATGCCCCCACCCCACCCTAAACTCACGCGAGAACAAGCAGTGCTTTATAGGCAGATACAGACGCGATCAGTGCTGACTCCGGCGCTAGCGCGCCACGTGTGCCCGGAAGTGTTCCGCAGCGACGTGTGCAGTGTGTGCAACAACTCTAAGGCGACCCTGACCCACATCTTGTGGAACTGTGAACTACACCCCACAGAAGCGGCAGCATTCCCTAGACGGCTGCCAGAAGACATACAAAGAGCAGTGCATTCACACGAACTAGCAAGTCAGCTACTGGCAGTCCAGCGGCTCGAGGTGGCTTTCTCCCGGCAAGCGCGAGAGACTGAGCCTGCGGGTGGTCGAGGACACGTCCCCAACGGCCATCTGCGGGCTGGTCCAGCGTAGGCTGGGGAGGCAACATCACGAAGACGCCATAAACAAAGTCGGGTGGCGGGCGACCCTGCGTGGTCCCCCCCCCCTACCACCTCCGCAGGACATTTTCAATAAAGTTCATTTCTCTCTCTCTCTCTCTAATCAGACCCGTTTCTCGCCCTCCAGCCTGACCACGGCAAAGCCAGTCTCATCTGCCCTTAACCACCAAGACCTACTACACTTTGTAGTGCAACAGCTACAGCAATTGGTGTCGGTGTTAGCAGCCCAACTCCATTATGCCTGAACCACAATACTTAGTGCAGTGGAACTGTCGCGGGCTCACAACAAAAATTGGAGAGCTTCGCGAACGTCTTCGCCTGGGCAAACTTAGTGCTTGGGCTTTCCTCTTACAAGAGACCAATTGCCTGCCTCGTCTTCCCAATTTCACCGCTTACGCTAATCCATCCATACCTGATCGTCGCTGTGGCCCCACCAGCTCTCCGCCAGGCAAAGCTGCCATTTATGTACTCACGTCTTTGCCACAAACTCCGATCCCCTTACACACGTGGTGCACGGCATGGCAAGAAGTGGTGGCGGTTAAGGTGTAACTGCCCCGGTGTGCTGTGATTCTTGTGTCGTGCTATGTGCGCCCACACAGCGGACGTGCACCTCGGCTACGATTGGGCTGGCTATCCTCTCTGCGCCGTTCGAACGCAGCCTGTCCCATACTTGTGGCTGGGGACTTCAATGCTCCTCATTGTGACTGGGGGTACCCCACCTCAAGTGAACGCGGGCGTGTGCTACTAGAACACTTCCGTGATGCTAACTTTACGCTTCTTAATGACATTTCGTGCCCTACGCGCCGATGTATTCATCCTCGGATGCCACCGTACTCACCTGACTTAACATGGTGGCTTGGGGGTGATACGGTATCATGGCAGCGAGAAGCAGACTGCTGTGGCAGTGACCATCACCCCATTACGATTGGCATTACCCCGAGCTCGACGCGTCGCCTTCGGCGTAGCTGCACGGTTGTGAATTGGGATGACTTTCGGGGTAAAACCAACACAAACCTCACGGCGCTCAGCCCAGATCCAATCGCTGTTATTAGGCATGCTCTGAATGACGCCTCTCAGAAAACGTGGGTAGAGGAGTCCCGGCCAAAACCTGACCTCCGACTCTTGCAGCTATGGGCCCAGAGCAAGCAAGCTGACGTGGCTGCCTCACGAGATCCCTCGTCTGTGGAGGCTCGAATACGCTTGCAACGCCTGACTGCGGCTGCCAGGCGTCATGAGAAACGTCTGTCAAGGCAGCGATGGCTGAGCTGGTGTGAATCACTCGGCCCATCGGCGACTACATCATCCATCTGGCGCACCTTTCGGGTGATGGAAAGTGGAGGCCGCACTCCGGATGCGGCAGCCAGTGCATGTCTGGCATCGGGCAAGACTCCCGACCGATTCGCCACCGATGTTGCCCGCGCCTTGTACCCTGCCTATGACATCCTTCCAGCTAGTATCTAACTGAACCATACTCCACTCTAACACAACCGGCTTCCTTGGCCAGCACGGGTACATGGTGAAACATTCACGGTTTACTTGGGCAGTCGCGGTGGGTTGTATGGTAGTGCAGTCTGGGCTGCGGCGGCCGGGGAGACGTCGCTCGGAGACACGAAACGCCAGTAGCCCGTGCCCGTTTCCTCTGTCACATCGGGTTGGTTCACCGCCCTCTGACGACGCGGCTCATGGAATTCAATCTGCTTTTACAATGGCTGAATTCCTAGCTGCGATTGACCACGCAAAACTTCGGACGACTCCGGGACCGGACGGCATTACATATGAGGTGTACAAGAACCTCGATGAGCCAGCGCTTAGCCATCTCCTCAACTACATCAACGAGGTTTGGCTCTCTGCCCAAATACCAGAGTCGTGGCTTCACGCAGACATTGTGCCTATACCGAAGCCAGGGAAGTCACCCGACCATCTTCCCAACTTGCGCCCAATCGCCTTGACGTCCACTCTTTGCAAGCTTCTGGAGCGCATGCTGGCAGCCCGTCTTCAATGGTGGTTGGACACCTTCCAATGGTACCACCCAGCCCAGATCGGGTTTAGACCTCGTCTGGGTACAGAGGATGGGCTGGGCCATTTGTCGTCAATGGTGCTACTGGGAGGTCGTTCACACAAAGTGCGGACAGTCCTTGCTATGGACATCCACAAGGCGTACGACAACGTCAGCCACGGGGCAATCCTGGAAACTCTCCGAAGTCTTTATCTACCAGACAAGGTGTGCGCTTTCATCGAGACCTTTCTTACTGGAAGATCCTTCTCTGTACGAATCGGCGGGGCAAGCTACGGCCACTTCACACCAGTTCGCGGAGTACCTCAGGGGTCAGTTATTTCACCCCTCCTCTTTAATATTATGATGTTGCCGCTTGCTTGGCATCTGGGCTCCATACCGGACCTGCATTTCCTCGTCTACGCGGACGACATAACGGTATGGACCGTCCACCCAGACCTGCATCGCCAAAACGTGCGCCTTCAACAGGCCTTGAGAGACACGCAGACATGGTGTCAATACGCCGGACTGACACTTTCAGCGGACAAAACAGCCGTTCTGTCTGTGGCCAGTGCTTGGGGCCGTCGCAAACTAGCGATTTCTCCCCTCATACTGCAACTTTCCGGCCAAACCATACGCACCGCCGCATCTCTTCGCGTGCTAGGTTTGGCAATTTCTGCGTCTGGGTCGGCTGCCATGTGGCTTCGATCTGCCCGACAAAAAGCAGGACAGATGCTTCACCTGATTCGACGCATCTCACAGAAGTCTGGTGGTTCCTGCTCTAAGATGGCTCGCCTCCTGGTGAGGTCAGTACTGCAGCCTCGACTGGTTTATCAGGCCCAATTCCAGTACATGACTCAGGCGGAGTGGGCCCGACTTGAGGCTATCAACAGAGCCGCTATGCGCACCATCACCTGCCTTCCTGCAATGACCCCGATACCATCGCTCCAAGCTGAGGCTCAGCTTAACACGCTTGACGAACTCGTCGAACAACGTCGCTCAGCCCGCATACACAAACGTACTTTTGTTGCGGAAGCAGCGGCTTTGGCTAGCTATATGGGTTGTTCCCTACCTGCTTCACCAGATCGCCCTGTAACCAGGCCGCCGTGGCGGTATCACCAGGTGACCGACAACCGACCACTGACTAGACTGCAGACTCGAACTACCGGAAAAGCATGTGCGAGAGGACCACTACTGACGGCTGCGACCCAGTACGAGGCGATAGAGGCCTTCGTGGACGCTGGTGCCCAGGATGGCATTTTATCTACGGCGATACAGTGTCCCGTTTATCCTGACGCCTCTCAAACTTGCCTCTACCAAACCACCCGCACCCTGGCGGAGCTCACAGCCATCCGGGATGGCCTACAGCCTACAGGCACTAACGTCGGCCCTACAGCGCGTCCCCGTGGGTTCCATCCTACATCTTTATACGGACTCCATCGCAGCGATACGGGATTTACGCCAAGTTTCGAACAATTGTACCATTTCAAGGGACATCCACACACTACTAGACACGTACCCCTGCCCTCTCAGGCTGGTGTGGGTTAGGCGGAATACGCTCCCCGCTCACATTGCAGTGGATATGGCTTGTCACCCGACGTATATTCCTCGGCCGCTGCCAATGTTAGCAACCGGTCCGATAGAAAACTTTCTCCAACGGAAGGACGATCTGCGTCGCGCCACACGTGCCCTCATCCCCCCGTGTGGAACGGACCTCCCCAGTAGACTTGCTCGCTGGGAAGAGGTTTTGCTGCGCAGACTTCGCGTTGGAGTGGCGCTTTCACCTGTTGTGACCCGGGCGTGGCCACCACGCTACCATGCCCCGTTCGACGACACCTGCCCCTTCTGCACAGCTCCGGCCGCACAAGCTGACGCGGACCATCTCATATGGACGTGTCCTTCACTGGCCTCAGCCAGAAAGCGACACCTGAGAGGCACAGGCCTCCATCCTGGAAGACCCCCCGACCTTCAGCGGTGGCTCTGGGGACCCCACCACCGCGCCCTTCTTGACTTCCTTCGAGAGACGGGGGCCCATGTATATTTGTAAATAAGTTATTTTTATGCCAACGGGCATTCTATCGCAAAAAAAAAACAAAACAAAAAAAACCATTCACAAATGAACGGGACGACGCCGAAACCCACATGCCGGCTGCTACTTACATGTAGGGGTGTACCGTCCCATCTGTCCCTTACGTTTAACTCGCTTTCCTGCTCCTAGCTTACATACATACCTGCGCTGAAAGCAAGGAAACCGCGCCGACAGCACTAACTGCAACTACGCTGATCGGCGTAAATGGACGCGGCACAGTCGTGCTTGACAATGGCGAGGTCATTTTCCGACAGCTGCGGAACATCTCGAGGGCATTCCTTGGCAGCCCGTCTTGACTTTCGGCTATCAAGGCATCTTTTTTTTTTTAGGGTCATGCTGGCGCGTCGTCAGCCGATCGCACCTTTTTGTAGCGCGAGCTACACTGGCCGACGTTGAGCAGTTTCGCGTGGCTCCTGGAGAGCCGTGCTGCGCATGCGCGAGGAGCAGTGACCTCACACAGCGCACAGAACGTTGCTCGCTGCCCGGAGTCTCACACACCCCACGTGCCCAGCGTCTTCGCCGACCTCCTTTCCGCACGTGGCGGCCCGGTCCACTTGCGAGGGGTGGCCGGGAGTGGAACCGATTTTGTGCGTCGCAGCAACACCGGCGGGCACCTGTGGAACCAGCTTAGCGAGCTTAGCTCTGGGGCGATTGGTGACGCTGCGCCGGAGCCGCTTGATAAATATACATGTGTCACATAATGCGTATACCGTGTGTGTGTCATTAAAGCAGCAGTAAGCATGGTAATCAAGCTAATCCTAGACAACCAGGAAAGCTAAGAATAACCATCTGAACCTTTTACCTCACGCTACGAATATCCTGGCATAGCCGAGCTAATCCACTGCCAAGTTTTTTTTTTTTCAACAGCATAACTAACACCATGCAATCACAACCGAAACCTCACCGCAGAACAGCTTTACCTCACTGTACCGGGCCCGGCGCGTCCACGAGATGGCGGATGAGAGCCAGTGTTTATTGCTGGTTTCGTATCTAAAAATATTAGAGTCACAGTGTTACTGTAACTTTATTGCTATGGCCATAAGAAATGCATAAACCAGGAAAATTCTTTTGTTACAAGTTTTTCTTAACACTGCTAAGGGATAGTACCAAACACTGTGCTGTAAACGTCACGTGACTTCCGCTACGTCATATCGGAAGTAAGGTTAGCAGTTTTTGGCCCGACTGGAGAAAACGAACAGCGAGGTGATTGCGCAACCCTCCCTATTTTGTGTGCACGCGCGCCATCCGTTTGCGAAGTTGACGTTCTCGCGGCGGTACGTTTGTGTTCACAACTGGTGTTGCGTGTGCGAGACCCTTCTTTGCCATCTAACAATGAAGCTGTGGATAGCCGCGAGGCTTAAGACATGTCATTAATGGACTTTGAAGATATGTTAGGATTGTTTGCTGGAGGCAAGGACAGTGCTACTGTGTGTCGCGTTCCACTAGTGACTTTTGTTTTGAGCTTCGGTGTACGTTGGTTCAAACACGCATTTATTCTCGGTGTTGCAGGAATACAGGACTTTACGAAAAGGGCCTGTGTCCTCTTAATTAATTGGAGGAGTTTTTTTCTCTTCGAGATTTTTCACTCAAATTTGGGCAGGGTCCGTCAATCCCTCATTGCCAGTTGGACGATGCTATATGTACTACGTAGTGAAGTCCCACCGGAAATTGCTATACGCACTATCCATATAGCGCCATCTATGAGGCGTTGTCAGAAACGCTCCCGAGCTTGCTTGGTGGCGGGCTGACGCGAACTCCGTACGAACGGCAACGTACCTTTTCGGTCACGGCAAAGTTTGCGCTGTAGTCATGGGCGTGAAATAGATTATGGGTGCCCACAGGGTCGTTTACGACGCGTTTGAGCTTTTCATCGAGGCAGGAACAGAAATTACGCGGGCAGCTGGTGCACAACATACGGTTGATACGGTGTTGATCAACATATCGTATGTTGGGTCGCGCCGGCCGAGTCATTTTTTGTTTATTTTATTTTTGAGTTTTGTATAAGCAAGTATGTGTAGCCCGAAGCTGTTCATTCCTGGGTATTGCCAACTCTCTAAATAATAACCCACGGCGGCTTTATATCGCCTTAATAAGATTTCTCAGGCGCCAGATAGCTCAGATCTCGCATGGTCTCTCATGGCTGCAGGGGGTAAAATGTCTCGGGTTCGATTCCCGGCAGCCAAGGCTGCGTTGAATTTACGATGAAGGCGAAAAATTACTGTGCGTACCCGATGTTTCGATCAACACTAAAGATCCCTGAGTAAGATGTCTACAACGCTGCCCCGTGCCATCTTAGCGCGTTGTGGTTTCGGCGGCGCACAAAAATCCAGTTTTAATTGACTACGCAGCAGTCAACTAAAGCATGTTCTACAGGAACTCCTCAGTACAAACGGGAGAACGTGCACCTGTGCTCATATGTGTTTGTAGGACTGACAGCTCTCTTTATACCTTTCTCTCTCTCTCTTTCTACGTTATCCTATCACTCCCCCTCTACTTCCCTTCCCCTGCACTGGGTTGTATCCAGGTAAGCTCTCTGTCGCGCTCAAAATATCCCCAGTGAATTTCCTTTTTTTTTTCCCGTCGCAAACCACGACCACCGCACCTTGCCTCGAGCTGTTAAAGTTGGCTTTTCCGCATGGCGGTTAAGCTGTGCAAGAAAGTCACCGGGGCTAAATGTGATAGTAAGAAACGCTTCTGATGTAAAGCAGCTCATCCATAGTCTTTAAGAAACGCTTAGGACACATTCTTTAGCAGTGTGACCTTTAAAAGTTTCACACCCCTCCTCCCACTCGGCCTTCTTTTGGTAAATAAAGGCGGTTTCAACATGCAGACAGGAAAAGGAAACAGGAAGATGTATAGAACTTTTTTCTTTCACGTACATAATGTTACATGCTAGCAGTGCCATTTGTCCACCACGTTTTACTTTGTGCATTGTAGCAGTTTCTTACCAAGATCCAAAGACTCGCTAAAAAAATTTCACATCACGAATGGTAAAAAAAAATTATCTCTGTAAATTATGTGGAAGCAATGCCCATCTCTTCATTGTTGACACTTTCTAGTTTATCAGAGCTGCTGCAGCCAAGCGTCACGTTACATTTGTAAACTCGAAAATACAGGAAAGAGGCCATTTCTATTATTGATTAGCATCTGCGTTGTTTGAATTGTGTTTTCCAACTGGCAGGGCAACTGCTATTATTTCTGTGCACATAAGATGTCCACGATTTTGCTCCAGTATGTGACTCTTAGGTGGTTACATGCTGATAAAAGAATTCTGTGCTATCTTCATTCATACACTGCAACTCGTCCGTGCTCATGGTGAGCATGCAGGGTGCACGTGTGACGCTTAGCATGGTAAACGTCAGGCGACGTCTGCTCAGTTGTAACGAGAATATGTCTACCCCAGAATGCTTAAATAACTGAATCAATCGTGAAAAACAGTCAACTCAAAACAACCTGAAAAAAAAAAGAAGCACCCTCCACCCTAAACGAAAAAGAAGACAAGAAGAAACGAGTTAACTATTTTACATTGTTTTCAGGTTATCCAAAAATAAGTCTCCATGCAGAAGGTCCAAGAAAGACTGTTGATACTGTTGTTTCTTACACTTTCAAGAACACATCAACACTGCCATTGTTTTACAATATAAAGTAAATTTTTATTACACCATATCCTCAGCTTCAGGTGGTGTTGTCCTTTCTGGGTGACCTGTAAAACCAAAGGTGCAATATAATTAGCAATACGGCTGTGCTCCTTATGTACATGATAGAAATAGAGCAAAAAAAACATACATGGCAAAACCCAGGACCTTTGTTGCGTTGTTTCTTCATTTTGTGTTATTTTTTGTCCTACTGGCCCAATTTCAATTCTTGAAACCAACTTTCGTGAAAAACCTATTGAGCATGATTTTCCATACCAACTCTTATTACATGAAATGGCTGCACAATACTTTTTGCCTGAATGTAAATGTGGCTAAGAAATTTCTTCATTATTATTTTGAAGCAGCCAGTTTTTACTGACAGTCACAGAAAATCGGGGCAGATGGTGCAGAACTGTATGCGACGTACCACACAGTGTGAAGTGGTGTCCAATTTTTTTGCAAATCACTTGTTAGCCCAACTGGAACCACACCACCTACAGAAGCTGTAGTAGTCTTTGACATAGCCTTATAAATTGACGTGAACCTTTATCCCTCAGTTAGAACTGATATCCTTTTTTTGCTGCTTGGTGCTGTTTACAGTAAGAACCACATTTTTTTAGGAAAAAGGAATTGCCACCCAAAGAAAACCACTTCTGATTCAAAATAGCAATGTACAAGATTAGAATCATACTGCAGAATGGGAACGTATACATGTTGCCCCCCCCCCCCCCAGCTACCCCAGCACTTGCACCCTCCCCCATGCCCTCTGCCTCTTCCTTCGTGAAACTGGATTTGCCGGCCCCCTCAAGATAAAATCCTGCTGACGCCCATGCTTATACATAAGGAACCAATAAAGTGTGCCGCTGGCCGAATTGGTTCTCAATGCATAAATACGAGGCTGATTCAAAGAGAAACGATAAGAAAAAAGGGCACGGGTGCCTTCATGGTCTGTCCCACAACTTTCACTACAACTTGGAACGATATTTTGGCCCTGAGAAAGATATACGCCTCCATGCCTATTCGGCACTAGGAAGCGGATCCAAGCATCAGCACTGACTCCCCCCATCTCCTATCATTACTAATAGCTTGACACTTGTTGATTAAAAAGTGCTTGTCCTTATGCGTCATCCCACTTGTAACAATGCATGCAACGACATTTAAAGGCCAACTGCACTCAAATTTCACACTGGCTAAATGCCTTCTAAATGTGTAGTAGGTACCATGAGAACTACTGCGCCGCGATCGGTAGCTCTGTGCAATGCGTGGTTATTCAGTTTCAGGCACTCAAAATAACGCCCTTGCAGACGACAAAGCACCTGCCGGCGTGTCGCGCAAACAGCAATTTAGCGGAAGTGACATGTCAGCCGTCCAGGCCGATCGGCCCGCCTCGCAGCGGGAGAATCCGGGAAACTCGTATTTCGCGCCGGCGGTACGCCTGGCCCACCTTTATGGCTCCGAAGAGGCTTCGTTAACCGTACGCTTCTCTCCTTTTCGAGTATCGTCGCGACATCATGCCTACGCTGTGTGCTGCTTGCGGGACAAGCGCTCGCTTTTCCGCGCGCCTCCCACACCCCCGCACGCGCGCGCTCACACTCTCCGCCTGGCTGGCCGAGCCGGCCGCGTCGGCCGGTCGGTCCGCAGGGTCCGCACAGTTCGCGCCGTCAGGCCAGGCCGTCTGGCCGCTCGCGCCGACGGCGTCACTTTCGCCTGCCCGTAATGGCCGCGTTTTGCCCAGTTTCGTTTTCAAAATCGTCGATTTTTGCTGGTCGCTTGCGGCGTAAGTACGCACATTTTGGGCGTCATACTTCGTACATCGCGGTCTTTTTAGTCATACTATGCAGGAACAGTGATTTCGCGCGGTCTAAATTTTGAGTGCAATTGGCCTTTAACGAGGCGAGGGGAAACGCGCTGAAGGCACCGTTCGGTTGCACGGGCAGGCTGAAGGACCCACGCGACGTGCATGCATGCTCACGCATCGGCTGGAAAGGAAACGTAAGCTCGGTGGTCGATGCGGGTCTCCTACTACAACATCAGTAAAGCAAGCGTTACGGGACAAACCAACGAGGCCAGAAATACCTACCTTCAGATTGGCCAAGCCGTCTTCGAACCACTGCGGTGTGTTGACGGCGCGATCGGGAAGTTGCCACGCCAGCTTGACGGCCCTGGCGCGAATCGTGTGCATCAGCCCGGCCCACGACTCAATACTTGCGCTTTATTACCGTGATTTGCCGCAACAAGATTGGTGGCACCGATCCATCCATGGATCGGTCAAAAGCGACGAAAAGCAGCCATGTCGACCGTCCGAACGCTTGAGACCACGTACGTTAAAAAACATAAAAAAAGTGTTTCTGACAGCACCCATAGATGGCGCTATATGGGTAGTGCGTATAGCAATTTCCGGTGGGACTTCACTACGTAGTACATATAGCATCGTCCTTGCCAGTTAGCTCCGCCTAGTCTTCACAGGGCGGGGGGCGAGGGGTATCATTGAGGTGTTGAAGGCTACTCTGTAATTCCGACAGATATCCCTTAGAAAAGCACACACTCCAATGCAGTTCAGGGAAGTCAACTTTCTCTGACCATGATGACGATCGTGGGTGAAGTGGAAGATGGTTGAAACGCGAAGCTTTCTCATAGTCGAAAGCCAATGTCATCGCAGTCGAACTAATACCGCCCTACGCCTCTTACGCTCCGTCCCAGCCACTCGTATGCGCAACGTGCAAATAATCTGGACACCGGCCCATGCATCTCTCCCAGGCAACAAGCTAGCACACGAGGCGGCCCGAGGTTTCAGCTCCCGGGATTGCCCTGACGACGCTGCTGGCTCGGACCAGGGGGCTAGGGACAGGCTGGTGACCTACCGGGACATTGCTCAGCACTATCGCACGGAGCGCCAGAAACACCCCGCAGCGCATCCCACGCTCAACAGACGTCAATCTGTAGCCTGGCGTCAGCTGCAGGCTACTGCATTCCCCAATCCTGCAGTATTGAGCCACATTTATCCCGACCTTTATAAAGACCAATGCAAGTGGTGCACCCAGCAAGCCACACTCCCTCACATGATTTGGGCTTGTGATTCTCAGCCGCGAACTATACGAGCATGCTTACGAATCACCAGTGCGGAGCAGTGGGAGACCTGTTTGCTTAGCTCCGACCCCGAAATACAGGTTAAGGTCGTCCAACTGGCCAAAGATGCCGCTCGCGCTTGAGGGCTGCAGGCCGCCGTCTGAGGGGGAGGAATTCAGGAAGGCTCCCACTTCCCCTTCCTCCTTTCACCCAGTTTTGGGCAAAATAAAGTTATTGTCATCATCATCAAGGTCCAAAACCAAATTGTTACGCCCAAAACGCGCTGCAGGAATGCGAACTTACGCAGTGGGTTTCCACAAAGACACATCAGGCGCTTGAAGAAAAAACCCTTCCCGTGATTGGAATCGAATCTGGGTACCTCGCGTTATGAAGCCGCGACGGCTATCCGATTGCGACATTTCGATATGGTCGAAGCACTTTGGATTTTTGGACTTCGACTTTCACTCAGGTTGCATGGGAGAAAGCTTTACGTTTTAAACATTCTTCTCTTAAGAAAGTGGCTCTGATTGTTTAAATAAATTCTAGGAGTGTGCCCTAGCTGGAACGAAATGTGCAGTGTAATGACTTCGTGGCGCATCTTAGAGCGGCGATTAAGTAGAGTTTATTCGGAGTGATAGAGCTACTTGCACCTTTTACTGCTGACATGGACTAGTGAAGGCTGCCTTTTTTTCCTGTACTCGTGGCACGTGGTGCAGTTGTGGTTGATGAGAATTCATCATCATCATGAGGCTCATCATCATCATCAGCCAACAGGCAGCTACAGCGAGGCCTCACGGGGCACGCCGCGAAAGCGCCCTCGCGAAATGGGGCTCACACCGGAGAAGCGACGCGGCAGGCTTTCCAACATGGAGGAAGGAATTTACTTTCCTCCATGCCCACTGCAGGGCAAAGGCCTCTCCCATAGATCTCCAATTATCCAGGCCCTCTACACTGATGGCGCGGTAACAAACTCTAGCTCTGTGGGAGCTGTAATCGTGCTATCCAGGTCTGTAGACATTAAATTCGAGCTGTCCAATTTAACAACGTCAACTGCATCCGAACTCGCAGCTATTCGTGAGGCTCTTCTGTACCTAAAGCAAGCATTACCATAAAAACGGGCTTCTGTTCCTAAAGCAAGAGTTGCCTTGAAAAATGGGCAGTGCTTTGTGACTCTAGTCCAGCTCTCCAGTGTCCGCAGTCTTCTTTTCGTCGTGGCCCGTGCGAACAGCTTGTGGCCGAGAGAAGAGTGTGACCTCCTAGTAAGGCATGGGCACAATACTATTTTTTAATGGCTCCCAAGCCACTGCGGCATTTCTGGGAATGAATGTGCAGACAAAGTGGCTCATTATGCCCATGGAAGTGCCCAATGGCCGACATCCCGTTATCGTGACGTGATGCTGCGAGGTCACTGCGTTCCATCGCCTGCAAAATCACGCTAACACTTTGGAGTACGCGGGAGTTTTAAAACTCCCGCCTGTACTTGCTCGACCCCGACCTGCAGCGCCACTTACTCGGATGCCACCCCACTGTTAAGGTGGCTAGAATGGTCCATTCTAGCCACCTTACCACTGTGCCACCTGTGGATAGGAGTTGCTTTCACCAAAGCTTACTCCTTCACTATCAGCATGGCTGACAGCCCTACATGTGACGTGTGTGCCAGGGACGAGACAATAGAACACCTCTTGTGTCATTGTGCCCCGTTTGCAGCGCAGAGACTGCACCTGTCAACCGTACTCCGGAAACTCGACAACCGGCCATTAACTGCGCAGACTGTTTTGTGCCACAGGCATTGCACATCAGTTTCAAAAGGTTAGAAAAGCATTATAAAAGACATAGGCTTGTCCGAATGATTGTAGAGACACCTTGTACCATTTTTTATTCGTCATTTGGTTAGTTTACGTGTTCAGTTTTGCCTTTATTATTGCCCATGGTTTTGTTTTTGTAGTTACATTTAATTTTTCTTTTCTTGCCCCTCAAGCTCTATTCCACGCCTTTTCAATACCCTTTCTTTCTCATTAAAGCCCTCCTTTCCCAATTCCCGTGCGTAGAGTAGCAAGCTGGCCCGCCTTTCGTGCACTAATCGTTCCTTCCGGTCCTGTGCTAATGGTGACCAATTTGGCCCCGCAAACTTCTTGATATCATCTGCCCCCCTAACTTTCTGACGCGCCCTGCCAGGCTTGCTTCTCTAAAGATCACTCTGTTACCCTTAATGACCAACGGTTATCTTCCCTTCGCATTACGTGCCCTGCCCCGCCCATTTCTTCTTTTTAATTTCTACTAATATGTCCTTGAACCGGCAAACCTGTATACGCAATGCCTAATGACCGCAATGGTACCGGAATCTTGGAAGAACGCGAACATCATCCTAATCCATAAGAAAGGCGACATGAAGGACTTAAAAAATTACAGGCCGATTAGCTTACTGTCAGTCGTCTACAAGGTATTTACCAAGGCAATCGCTAACCGAATCTCTGCAACCTTAGATTTCAGTCAACCTAAAGAACAAGCAGGGTTCCGTAAAGGTTATTCAACAATGGACCATATTCACACGATCAATCTGGTGATAGAGAAGTGCGCTGAGTATACTGAACCCCTATATATAGCCTTCATGGATTATGAGAAAGCATTTGACTCGGTCGAAACCCTAGCAGTCATTCAGGCATTACGGAACCAGGGGGTAGATGAGCATTATGTAAGAATACTAGAGGATATCTACAACGGGTCTACAGCTACCATCATCCTCCATAAGGAGAGCAGTAAAATACCTATAAGGAAGGGTGTCAGACAAGGAGACACAATCTCTCCAATGTTATTCACAGCATGCTTACAAGAAGTATTGATAACGTTGGATTGGGAACAGGTGGGAGTAAGGGTTAATGGAGAATACCTCAGTAACCTGAGATTTGCTGATGACGTTGCCTTGCTAAGTAACTCGGGGGACGAATTGCAAAGCATGCTTTCCGCACTGGGCGAACAGAGTAGAACCGTGGGCCTGAAAATTAATATGCAGAAAACTAAAGTAATGATCAATAACCTCGGGACAGCACAGCAGTTTGAGATAGGTGGCGAGGCAGTGGAAGTGGTAAGCGAATATATCTACTTAGGCCAAGTTGTGACCCCAGATCCCAACAATGAGGCAGAGATAATTAGAAGGATCAGAATGGGGTGGGGTGCATATGGCAGACATTCTCAGATAATGAATAGCAGCCTACCATTGTCGCTGAAGAAGTGTATGACAGCTGCATCTTACCGGTACTCACCTATGGGGCAGAAACTTGGAGGCTCACTAAGAGGGTTCAACTTAAATTGAGAACGACTCGGCGGGCAATGGAGCGGAAAATGATAGGTGTAACATTAAGGGACAAGAAGAGAGCGGAGTGGGTCAGGGAGCAAACTGGTGTTAAAGACATATTAGTAGAAATTAAGAAGAAGAAATGGACGTGGGCAGAGCATGTAATGCGAAGGCAAGATAACCGCTGGTCATTAAGGGTAACAGAGTGGATCCCTAGAGAAGGCAAGCGTTGCAGGGGGCGGCAGAAAGTTAGATGGGCAGATGAGGTCAAGAAGTTTGCGGGGATAAATTGGTCACAGTTGGCACAGGACCGAGGTAATTGGAGAATAATGGGAGAGGCCTTTGCCCTGCAGTGGGCGTAGATAGGCTGGTGATAATGCTGATGAATATGTCCTTAATACGCGTTTGTTCCCTGACCCACTCTGCTCTCTTCTTATCCCCCAATGGCACACCTATCATCTTCCGCTCCATTGCTCTGATGAGAATTAACAGTGCAGGAATATTTGTTCGATTTCATGGGATCGCGTTATGTTCCTGGATTCGAAATCTCGAACCTATGCAAGTTCCGCTGCATTTGTGTTATAGCTGGCGCTACTTATGTTCGTTGCTCCTGTTTAGAGGTAAGTAAATAAATTGTGCGTGTTGGTCGTGATTACCAAAGGGTCTGTTTCCTCATTTTTTAGTGTATGCCAGCTCTTCTATCTTGTGGAATATGCCACAGAATAGGCAAGGATGGCGACCGGTGCGCATTAGGCTTGTAAGGCCTCTGTCGCAGGTGACTGCAAGCACCAGTTTTATTCGTTGACTGTCTGCTCTTGGCTGCCTAAGACAAGCGCTCCTCTGACACACTGATTGTGTGAGGAGGAAGAGAGAGAGAAGGCTGTTTATTGAAAAAAGCAGAGAGTTTTGCATGCGTTTGCAATCGCCTACATGCTTCCCTGCTAGGGGTCTCCACATAGCCATTGTGCAGTATGACCATTGAGTGGCAATCGCTGCCCCAGCGTAAACAATGCCACGTGCCTAAGGTGGATTCTGTCTGCACCTCATTTTACGGTATTTTAGCCACTGGTCTCTGGCGGTCCCTTTAGAGAGCCAAGTGCAGGGATAGCCATGGGCGTCGGCCCCCTCCCCCTGCAATGCAATGGTTTGCCTTCCTCGGGGCAAAATCCTGCCAACGTCCATGTTCCCAGACGAACAGCAACTGGCCTGCAAGACATCACGCAGTATTACCGGTCTGACAGACTACACTTTCCTCCCCCTCACCCTGCACTCTCCAAGAAAGAAGAATCGCTGCTCCGCAGACTACAAACTAATACCTGTACTCGCCCAGTTCGCCCGCATTGTACGTTTCCATCTCAATACTCTGCTGAATGCCAGTTTCCTTCATAACCCAGAGCTCTACCTTTATTACAGTAGTCTGGGCGCAATCCCGAACTTCCACCTCTCCGATCCCCTTTTTCCCACCCCTGAGCTGTGGGAGGACTTGGTGGCCAGCGGCCATCTGGACGTGCAGCAGCTCCTGGCATCCAGAGCGAAGGCTCTCTGCTCACCTCATAGATACGCGAACAGGGGAACCACTCTCACTTCAGAAAGCTCAAATAAACGTTTCTCTCTCTCTCTCTCTCATGGGTATCTTCACTCCAGATGCACGGTTTCCACCGACATGCATAGAACTTGTACCATTCCTATACCACATATGCATTTCTAGAATGGTTTGATGAATGCACCATTCCAAGCAAGACTTTCCACGAGACAACAGCATAAAACTTCTGCCGCTGAGCGCTACACTTGAGAGATTACTATAGAAACGGGAAACCACTGCAACGGGTTTTTTTATTCAACACTGCAAAAGGCAACAATGCTATGAACACAGGTATAAACACAACTGCATATGAACAGGGTTGCATATCACTCGGTACACAAGTGTATGAAGGCCCCACCAACAATGGCCCTCGTACAGTGCCCTTGTGGGTGCATGCACACACTAAGGAACAAAACAAAAAACAAAAAAATCAGGGGAGCACATGAAGGCACACACAAAACTGCAAACAAAAGCTCACCCTTTCCGCTTCCTTTTTGCCAGAAGCAAATGTTAGGTGGCAAAAAGGCAAACTGGCGCATTTGATTAAAGGGACCCTGCAACACTTGCCATCGACTACTAGTAATGTATTTTTGGATAAAGTCTATTGTCCCAGAAATCTCCTCCCGCAAGAATTATGAAAATCCGTTCACAATTAACGAAACTACGCGCGATGAGAAATCGCGCATAATCGTTCCCTCTCAACTCGACCGCGAACAACGCGACGAAAGCTGCGCGCTCTCTCCCGGAGAGGGGGGCAGCTCGCGGCGTTCTTGTCGGTGGCCTTCGATATATCACATGCCGGGTAGTTTTCTCCTTTTCTCCGCTACGCGGAGGGGCCTATTTCCGGTCTGGTGCAACAAAAAAGCAGGCACTGGTGCCTGCTCGCAAGTGTGCGCTCGGGCTGGTAGGGCGTTTTTGAAGCAATAAACGTTTGTAGTCGAGTGGTCCCGTTGAAAGGGAAGTATTGAGCTCATCACTCAAACTCCGCACGCACTCAAAACACAAAAGAAACGGCAAAACTGTGCCTACAGGTTCAGGCATAGAAGAGGTTCGTACACAGCGATGACGACGACGGAAATGGGAGAATCTAGCCGCGAAGTTGACCAGTGACAGCCGATCGGGCAGCCATGGCCTATGTGACGTCCCTTAGGCCATGCCAGGGGTTGCATAATGAGGACAACTGAACAGAGAGCGGTTGGTTTTTCCGCGTCTTTCACATCTATTTGCGTGCTCACCGCTTCACGTGCACGTGTAATATTTGGCTCAGGTATTCCTGACAGTGTAATCTAAACGTCACGCAGGTTTACTTGCACTGCTCAAAGAGTGTTGCAGGGTCCCTTTAATGACAAGTTTTTCATAATATCATGAGATTGGATTTTTTTTTGGTCCATAACTGAGCGAGATGTTCAGCCAAGCAGGATTTGAGCAGGCTTTGAGCAAGTTGAAGAGACTCTTCCAAGTGACCTCAGATGTAAGAACTACATCCCGTGACCCTCACTCCTCCATGACACCGGGCAAAGCGTGGCTTGAGACTTGCGCAGCCCCCTTCGCCACCAGGAACACTTGAGCAATAGCAAGCAGATCTGATGGTCCGCATAATAAAATTGTGAGATTCTGTCGTAACCTTAAAGGCCCTTGAATAGTCAGTATCGTACAGCCGTGTGTATTGTCACAACTGTAACCCTTGTAAACAGGCTTCCATGAGTAGTACACATCAGATACGAGCACAAATTAGCGAAAATATTGGAGATGGTTAGAAGAAGAGAGTCTGCAGGTACCATTGTGGCCACTCAAACCATTAACGCTACATCGAAGATTTTCTGGCAAGAGGTATTACGGAATAGATTTTGCTTTGGCAAAGTTTTTTTTTCTGCCGAGAACAGCATGACACGCAAGTGGATGCAAACATGCAGTAGAATATAAGCTTGGTTTCACTAATGAAAATTATTCTGCTTATATATTGCACTGATCAGCTACTATATCTATCTAATGGCACAATAGAAAGGAAGAGACTACTACACAATCTTTCGAAACAATCCCACAATAATTAAAGATCTGTCTCGGAAAGCAGCGGCTAAGGTAAAAGATGCTGCCGCCCAAACAATGCAATTACAGGACGAAGGAACTGGAACTGCACGAATGAGCTAAAACATGAATGTTCTTTGTGGATGCCAGGAAAATAATTTCAAAATGGTATGTTTCGCCACGCGAGTACTACAGTTGAGGGCTTCTCAAACCTTTTCTGGAAAGCCCATTTCACAGCTAGCACAAATTTTACACATTAGAAAAAAAAAAATCCAGTGACATAACACCAATGTCATCCAGGACCTCTACTACAGGTTTACATGCAATGTAAAAAAAAAGAAAAAAAGAAAAGGCACAAAGCCAGGCCTAAACAGATCTACCAGCGATTGAGCAACAGCCTGAAAATGAAAGCTTTCAGGAAGGTGCAACCTTGCCGATGCTACCTTACTGGTGACGTAATGAGATTCCTCAATAGTACTGCAATCTTGACAACAGAAAATTAGCCCATACACAACCACATCTGTACTTCGGTTACAAAATCCTGCGGCAATTTAGCATGCATTCTAGGGCCTTGTAGAAGAGTCATTGTGACTGCCCGCCTTGTGGCACCACTGGATGATGTGTAAAAATCCTCCCAACCAGAAAAGAGGCGTTCTACCTGAATGCCAGTGACCGTCATGCCCAGAAGTGCAAAGACCACGCTCTGGATGTCAACGACAGCTCACATGTACTACGCTCAATGGTTAAGGGCAGCATATACGGGAGAATTCCCCCCCCCCCCCCCCTTTCCCCTGATGTGGAAAAAAAAAAGAGTAAGGCATCTTTGGCTTTACAAGCGCAGCACCAGATTCCACAGGACAAGACGCAAAGGCACCAAGGACTATCGGCAACTGCTCCATCAGGGAGACAAAGCTGCTTAATGCGTCCACTTCACTGTATGTAAGGCTTCTCTATTACCACCTGAGATGCTCTTGCATAATTTGAACAAACTTTGGTCCCCTGGAGTTTGTTTTGTTGAAGCTACTGGGAGCCATTTTCAACACTGGGAATTATCCCTGAGTTGCCATCTGGATTAGTCAGGTGTTTCTCCCCCCCCCTCCCCCTCCCCCTCGCCCATGATGACTTGCCAGTGAACCACACTTTTCACAATGTTCAGAAACACAGCCACTCTTTGTTCATACTACAACCTGTGACCTCTATTCAGGCTATGAGAGCACAGCCAATCAACCGCCGCTGTAATACGTTCCGTGTGAACAGGGAGATTCTCACCTCTGAGTCTTCATGTTCTGTGGTGTCCATGCTACACAACTGGGACAACTGTTTTGCTTGAAGATGGCATCATAAGTACACAAAAAAAAAAAAAATTATATCGGTGTGCATCAGTAATCTCCAAGAGCACCAAACTAACTGCATTGCATGCAGTGAAGAGATCGACAAACATACCAAATTTTTTTTTAGCACACAGTAAACAAGGTATGGGCCCAAAAGCACCCCCATCTGGCATGTTTCCTAAACAACGAATGTTACACACCTATACCTGACCTTGAAAGCTTGGCTGAAGAGTTGCATTACTTTTTCCTTGAATCCAAGGGCCCCTACTCTACACTGAATCCACCCTTGTTCTGCAATGGTTACAGCACACACCGTACTGTCACCTATTAGCCTTCCAGTGTAATGACTTATTGCACTTGTGGGAGCACATCCCACATATTCATGTATACAATCTACACAAAGGTGTCGTGTAAACAGTTCAACAACCCTGTTGCAAATGCCTGTTCGGGCACTGATATGGTCATTATACACAACTTGACGGGAAAAAAATCAATGGTGTGAGCATAAACCAGGAAAATAGCATCTCGCACTAAACAATAATGTGCACGTGTGTGTGTGCCTTCAAAAACACAACTACCTGCCTTGAAGTGCTTTCCTACTCGATGTGCACTGGACATACAACCCAACTCTAAGTCACAAAAGCTTCCGGGAACTCTGCACATTTCGAGCAGGCTTAGACAGAAAAAATAAAACATCTGCACAGAGCGGGGCACCGTTGTGACATTACCTAACTACTTTCCTACTTCTTTCTACTTTCCTACTTTCCTTTCCATTTTCCAGCCAGGCTCACAGCAAACCAGAAACTACCACTTCACATCTAGTATCTACAGCTACAATAACTCAATGGCACAAAATGTCCCACCTTATCCAAGGCACAAACACATACTGGGTGCTTACACCTCCTACTATCGAACTCGATTTGACAGGCACAGGTAAAATCAGATGCTGTTCACATCCCCGGCAATCCCCTTCTCTGTGAACCCTTTACAGTTTTCCAATCAGTGCAGGTTGATTAAAAAAGCAGTCTGCACCAACACACAGCAAGGGCCCCAAACTTCAAAACATGTCCAAAAAACAACAAAAAAACATAACGGTCCTTGTGAATGTGACAGCTTCATGTTAGTAGACGAGTCTCGATGTCACCAAAGGCACTTCTGCTGCGACTCCAAGCTGCTTCCGGTTGTCGCTGCCAGGAGCATGTTCATGACTCGATGAGGCACGAAAAGCCTGCAAACTGGTACAAGAAAATACGCAAGACCATTTCTGATTTCATATTTTACAGTTACCATGCTTTAAAAGTATTGTGCACATGATTAGAGTAAGCGGCGTGGACAGCACACTGCTCCAAGCTCAAACCCCATGCAGGCACTCAATCAAACTTTGAAATCTTATCCTAAAAAGCTAAAAATGTAATTTCACAATGAAAGGACTATAGAATGCAAGGGAATTATTAATTGACTAAACCTTACCTTGCCAATATAACTACAAACACTTCGCATGGCAATGTCAATTCAGCAGTCTACATCAACAAGCAGGGTGCCCTGGTGGCCAGCCTCTAACGCTGCCTGGCCTGCCCCATGAAAGAGCATCCACAAGTTGAATGGCAAAGCTAACTACAATGCTAGCTATTTCAAGCAGTTTATCTTTGCTTTCACTAGAAGGGAAACAAAAGCTCAACACTTACGGCAACTTTGACGCTTTCCTGAGATTCTGCCGGCTTGCTGCCATCTCTGTAAAAAGAGGAAACCCCCCGATTCAAACGTCAAGATGAAGGGCTTCCCCAAAAGGAGTGAAGCACACAAGGAAGTCTTCAATTTTGCATTTCAGCAAGGTGCATTGCAGCACATGTACAGTGCTGTCAGAATGTTTTTTTAAGCATAGAAACCGTTTCATGTGGTTCACACCTAACACACAATTACAAATTTTACTGGCTTTGTTATACTGGGGTTTTACTGCACTTACGAGTTATCCTTCTGCGAGTTCTGAAGTTGTGACTGCAGCAGCTTTTTGGGAGAGATCTGAAATTTGAAAGTGTGAAATGCATGAAAAAGCACTCCAACGTGAAAGCACAGCACAAGAATTGCAGATGTTTAACAAAAAAACAACAACAAAAAAAATTATCGAAGAACGAAGGGGGCCAGCACATTGCCTAGCTGAAGGGTTTCAAGGGTTGAGGGGTTTTTGAAAAACGGGTTTGTCAGTCCACTGTCTCAAGATAAAAAGGTCAAAGTAGGTGTAGATGACTGGATTAAGTCACAGTTTCAGAGCACTAAGAGGGACGAAAAGTTTAAAGTTCCTGGGCAGTTTGGAAGCCCAAAATGGTGCATGTGTTCAATAAACAAAATACGCTCGATTTGCTGCAAAGATCCAGTGTTGAAAAAATGAAGACATTATTTTTCACGGACGCAGCACTGAAACTATCATGTAGGAGCTAGTTGCACTAGCACATTTGTCTCTCCAAACAGAAAAAATAAATAGTATAGACGAAAAACATGCAGGAGGAAGGAAGGACACAGGCAAATGACCCACTTTTTTGTGGAGCACATGGTCAAAGTTGAGCTCCCGAAAAAATGGCTCCCACTTGAGCTGGTGAAGGGATTGAAGGCGCTTGTGGGGTAGCTTGCACAGGAGCTATTGAAAGAACAGGTATACATGCAGGAGTTGTCAATCCAAGGTTTCATGTCCACACAGGAGCACATCATCTTATGATCAAGTTGCCAGAAAAGAAAAAGCATTTTGTCCACTGCCCTTATTTATACTCAGGAAGTTCTCATCAAAAGTATACGCATTTATTGCCAGAAAAAAAGTTATAGTTACACCTTGAACAGTCGTCATTTTAACTGACCACGTTTGCCAGAGACTCAACAAAAAAGAGCTAGACCTTTCTTTTTTCTTTTTTTTTTTTTTCATTCTTGCTCAGAACTTTACCTCTTTCCATCTGGCCAACTGTACCTCGAAATATACCTCGGGATGCACTAATCGGACTTTCATAATTCTTGCCGCATTTCAAAGCTTATGAAATAGCCACGGCTGGTTCAGCAATTCACTAGTTTATTCCGCAATTTATTTCAATAGTTCACCCGACCAGAAACGTTGGCAAAACTTGGTAGGACATATGGCCATAATTTTTGCAATGCCAAAGCAAGAACTATACCCAGTAGTATAGTTTCATCCCTTATACTTCCCCAGCACACAGACATAACCAAAGCCCTTTGTTAAATTTACCAAAAATTTGGGTCCAGTGGTATGCCTAATGCATTAAATAACTTCCAATTTAAAGAGGATAAGCTGCTTGCACATTGCTTCGATGCATGCCCAAAGTAAAGCACACGGGCTGAAAAATAGCAAAACTTGCTTACGCAACTGAACAACATTGTAGTACAATGACATTCTATGCAAGCAGGAGCCTCACAGAATTGACTTGCCTTTCGAACAACCTTGCGCACCGGATCAGAGAAGCCCTCCGGGAGCTCATAGTTGGCTTCGGCCACGAGGCGCTTCATCTGGACATGGTCACCGGTGCCCTCTACCGGATACTGCAATGTGTGAGAATAGCCACAGTCACAAGACGGGCGTGCGGCAAGTTTGGTTTTGTCAGATGGCAGCAAGAAAAAGCGCAACCCGTTCATCGTCACTGATGTACCTGTACTTTTCGCATTCTTCGTTCAACAATCTGTGCCAAAACGCAAAGCTGCCATTTTTCGAAGCGCCTTGTTACTTGTACTATCTTCCAAGAAGCTTCTTTCATTAATCTTCTGGTGTTTCGCTTCATAGAGGTTACCTATTTTTCAGGACAGCAAGATTGCTTCCTCCGTGGGCAAGGTTACTATACAGTAGCAGGGTGCTTAACCTTGGGTGGGAATGGCGGTTCACTGCTTGCATATAAGCCTCCACAACACTGCATCGGGCCACTGCCTATGGGTGGTATTCACTGAAAAGCTTAGCTGTCAATTTCTTCGCTTGGCAACACTGAAATGGTCACGGACATGGCCGAAGCGCCACAAAAATGGCGTGGCTTGTGCCACTGCGGCGGCACAGCGAAGAAAAAAATAACACCGGCGTGCGTTGTCTGCTCTGTTTCAACACGTTTCTCAATGGTGGTGTCAACAGAGTTGTTGTTAATCGCACTCACATTAAACTCTAGGCATTACTTGGCGTTCGGCGGGCTAGCGCTTGGAATGTCCAGCCAATATTATGCGCTTAGCACGGACAAGTACCACCATCCCGCGGAGCCCGATGTAACACCAGTGACGGCGCACTCACATGGTTGCCTGCATGCGTGCCTCGCTATTGAATACAGGCTATATGGCAGCGCTGCCACATCTTGCAGCTTTTTAGAAACTTTCTCCTCTTCCCACCTCTCGCTATCTCTGCTACATGGCGTGAAGAAGTTACCAGCTTTCAAGCTGCTCTCACCGGCATCATCTGCTTCAAGGCCACACATAACCTTATTTGTTGCAGCCCTCTCATGCCTTTCCCACCCATGTTTGCCGCTTTGCACCCAGTTCCAAAATGTCTGCTATGACTTCGCAATGACTGCTATGACACTTCGCCATGACTCTTATAATACCGTATTTCCTTGCATAATGCTCGCACTCGCATAATGCTTCCACCCCCAGCATTAGCTGCCAAAACCTGGAAATACAGTACTCTTCCAACATCCGAAAAAGCTTCCAGGCCCCACTAACAAACGACGAGTGCCATAGGAACACGAAGACGTCAGGGCAGCCCAGAACCGACTCACCCGTCCGACCAGGAGGGCGTACATCATGATGCCCAGGGACCACCAGTCAGCAGCATGCGAGTAAGGTTGGGCCGCCAGCACCTCGGGCGCTAATGTGGAGGCAAAAAAATTACCCCCACATTAAACACAATGGCAGAAGACGAATGCAGCTCGGCAAGAAATGCCAAGCCAAAATTAATGGTACGCACAATTATGCAAGCTATGTGCATTCATTGAAGTAACCTCACGTACCAGATTAGTAGAGATACTTGCGGGTCTTTAACAAGAGACGCACAAATTTACGGGTGATTTCACATATGCACAGACTTGTAAAATGCCTGGACAAAATTTCCACTCAAGCTCACTGTGTTTCCTTAGATTCTCGTAGAATGTAGAAAAAAAAAACACAAGATTTGCTTGCCACTTTAAGAAAAGAATGGAGCAACCCACAGCATTCAAGCTTTTGTTCCACTTACAAAAAATATTCGTAAGGTTCAACTATAGTAGTATACGTTTACTTCTTGAATGAAAGTAAATTTATTTGTACTTTTCAAAGATGAAGATTACAAGTGTCTCAACAATTTTGCAATGTGCAACACACTACTACTAGTCTCAAAATAAAACCTATATTTTGAAACATAGCTGTGACATCATTAATTTACTGGTATTTAAAGGGGCACTGACACAAAATTTTGAAGGCGAGATAACGTCGGAGATAGATTGGTGGGAACACACATACATCATCTGCAAAATATCAGCGGCGAATACAGCCTAGAACATATTTAAAATCAATTTTGAAGTGTGCGAAACGCAACCGAGCAGCCAGCAGAGGACCACGCGCAATTGTAAATAAACAACATCCAAACACGTCACGAGTTTGTGTTTGCCGCTTCCGCACTACCGGCGTTTTACGCGGGCTCGCCGGGCTCGCCGCTCCAATCGGAGGGCCGGAGGGCGGAGCTTCTGCTCTCGAGAACGAACGACCCGGTCGTTGGCGGCGGAGGCGCCGTGATTTCGTCAGCTCATCGGGCAGCTGGCCGCGACCAAAGTTCTACAGCGATTCCAGGCACTCTGTTTCTATTACTGTTTATTACCACTGGATGCGAAAACGCGCCGGAGGCACGAAAAGCTCACTGAGCTAGCCGCACGGTCGCTGTGCAGGCGGCGGCCACGGCCGCGAAGTGGCCCAGGCCGGCTCAGGTAGCTCGAGTGATAGCTTGTTACCGCTGCACGAAATTGTCCCCAAGTCCCGACCATAGTGGCTTACATGAGAAAGGAGTTAATGATGCGATGGCGGGTTGCATTAAAAATTGTCATCTGCACCGCTTACGAGAGCGGCACTCGAATATCCGCCGCAGTGCTGAGCCGAACACATCTGTAGGCGGACCTGTAGGCAGACCGGCCGGCTGCTCCCAGCGCGCGTCTTGCCACCCACCGTCTCGAGCGTCGCGCGTCGTCCTTTAGCCGCGGTAGCATTTGCACTCGCAGCGCCTGCGTCACATCCACGGTCGCTTTTTAATTAAGCGCCTCACGAGATCAGTACGTGAGGGCATTCGCAGAAACTGCCGTCGATGCGGATTCGACAGTGCTACGGCGGCTCTGCTCTGTGATATCCCTCCGACGGTCACGTGGTCAGCTTTGTTCACACAAAATCCACAAAATCCATCGTTTCGCGGCACTCGCTGAAACCGAAACTGCGACTGGCAGCATTTAAAATCCCTCTAATTAAACAACCGTCGCACGCTGAAGCAAATGAGGTTTCTACAGGTTATAAGTAGGTCACTAGCTACTTATCGCAACGAAAAAAACAAGATGCTAAATTTTTGTGTCAGTGCCCCTTTAAAGTGTAATCCACTTATAATAATACCAGATATACCAATGTATCGCTTATAACGGTCAAACTGCTTAGATTTCTCAATTTTTTCCATTGCCCCTATGAGACCATATATTACGATACAATGGTCTTCGACATATCAGGTACAACGATATAATTTGTCTGAAAATTTGTCCGAAAGTTTGATAAGAAGTGGAACACCTTGAAGAGGATGGCGCGAAAGCTTGACACAAGTACCGCACATGGACCGGCGTGGAGAAATCCTAGAGGGGGCATTACGTGCGGCCTGAGGAATCAAGCACTACCGTCACTGCAACAATCGGAAAGGTGGCGCCGACTAGTAAACGCAATGGTATGGCGTATTAGAAGAGAGAGCTGTGTCGTCCTGTCCACTCATGCAAGCACAAATTTCAGACATTTTTAAATGTAGCTTAATTTTCTGCTAATTCATTATATAATTCATTATACCCCATTATAAAGTGTTCTTTAGTGTGACTTGCACTGTTCGACCTGATTCACCCAAACCAACGAGTAACGAAGACATGCACGGGAAAGTACGCGAGTATTTTCTTTGTTTTATTTTGCCTGTCCACGTATAACGACAATCGGTTATAACGATCAGATTTTCCAGTTTTGTCAATATCATTATAAGTGGGTACCACAGTACCACAGTTTTGCGACCTCCTGAAAACACACTTAATAGTTTTTGTTTTTGGCACAAAGCAGAGCTGACTGCTTGTGCCACAGAAGGTTTTCATTGAGGCAAGGTCTAAAAATTACGTGTTCTCAGAGGCTAACAAAAAGGGACAGCAATTTATTGGGAAAAAAAAAAAAAAGATACCTCAACAGTCACCAACTACAGTTAAACCTCGATATAACGAACTTCAATATAACGAAATTCTCGATATAACAAAGTTACAAGGCACACACAACTTACTTACCTTTGGAAACCATGTATATTTTATCTTGATATAACGAAGCAAATGTTGCTGTAATTTCATTACAACGAAGTCTCTGAACTTGAAGAAAATTTACCCACAAGGACAATTTCCCCGTGACGACGTCTGAGGGGGGGAAAGCGTTGGCAGCGCGAGCGACTTGGGTAACGCACGCGGCCGGGCCTCCCGGGGCGCGCGGCAAGCAAGGAAGGGAGAAGCAGCGAAATCCTCCCACTGTTGCGAATGGGCATCCCACCGCAGCCACCAAGGTAGCGATTCGCATCCCAGCTTGTCTCCGATGTTGGTTATCAGCCATCCTGACGCTGTCTCCGCTGTTAGGACTGGGCCCGCTCACCGCAGCCACCACTATTGCGACTGGCCAACCGAGTGCAGCCACCAGTGTAGCGACGTTGCCTTGATCCGTCCGCTATCGACGCGGCGTAGAGCAGAGTGAGGAAGTTCTCGAGTCGACGAAAAGTTGAAGCAACATTTATATGCAGTATGTACAAGGGTAAGCAAACGTTATATGGCTCGCACAAAGGCGACAGCACCTCTCCACTAAGTGCCTCCGAAAAGTGCCGCCGAAGAATGCCAAAGATAAGTCATAAGTGCCTCCGGGCGGGTTTCTATACCCCCGGAAGTTCGTTTGAGCCCCGAGAAGTTTGAATCACTCCAATCAGGACTCTCGATGGCTGAAGTTTCAAATCCAACGAATCGTAGCGAAGCGACGCCTACGCCGTCTCCGCAAGTCGGTCGTTCACCCGGTGCAGGATTTGGCCGAGCCGCCGCGACGCTGCATACCTCCTCCCCCCTTGCTCCTTTGCTGCGACCCAAAGCACCCAAAGCGCCCAAAGTGGCCTCCCTCTTTCTCGTGCCTTCGCATCGCCTGGTGCGTTCTCTCGCCGCTTTTGTTTCCCGCGTGCGACGCTGCCATGAGGTGCTGTAAGCGCAAAGCTATTTCGCTTGAGCAAAAAGCGGCGATCCTGGAAGCCGTTTCGAAAGGGGAAAAGAAGAGAGACATTGCAGCTCGATTCGCGATATCACAAAGTACGCTGTCAACAACGTGATTCTCAGCTCTGCAAAATGTGGCCGGTCAACATCGGCCGACGCGCCTGAAGCCGCTACTTGGCTGGAGAAGGAAATGCCGAAAATATTGACGCAATACCAGCCATCGGAAGTCTACAATGCGGACGAAACAGGATTTTTTTATCAGATGCTACCGAATAGGACGCTAGCACTGAAAGGGGATCGGTGTCACGGCGGTAAGCAGAGTAAGCTGCGTATCACGGCTCTTCTGTGCGTCAACATGGATGCCAGCGACAAGCGGGTGAAAGAAGGTCACGGACTACTTCCAGAGAAAATAAAGGAGTGATTGCTTTGGTAGGTATCGAATTTCGATGCAACGAAATTTCATTATAACGAAGGATAGTGCCGATTTTTACGACTCGTTATATCGAGGTTTAACTGTATTCCTTTTGTTAATCGTATTATTGTGAAAGCGCTTTATTTGAGCAAAGATTTCCCTTTAACCTCACGGCAACGTCTCCACTCACCCATGAACTGCATGGTGCCGCAGACCGTCTGGGCCCGACTGCAGTAGCTGAGCCACCGGGCCAGGCCAAAGTCGATTAGTTGCACGTGGCCTTGAAGTGTAGGGGACAAAAATAAATTAAGGAATAGCAGGAGCACACTTGCACCTGCAGCTAAAACCTTTCAAACTGAGAAACAAGGAAGAAAATGAAGTGTTGACTCACCCTCCTCGTCGAGCAGGACATTCTCCATCTGCAAGTACAACAAACTTCCTTGCCACAACTGATTGTTGCCAGCCCGGTGAGAATAAAGGCCCCGCACACATACTGCCAAAGGATTAAAGAAGCCATGAAGACAAAATACAAGTTGGGTTTATTAGAAAGACTGCTTAGTGCCGATAACAATGATACCAATATCATCACAATCTTCGAACAAATAACGGAGATATGAAAGAAAATGTGTGAAGCAGTTGCGACCCCCTAGCCAATTTCCCGCAACTTTTCTATGACGTCAGGGAACCTTGTTTGTGCGATTGGCGGCCGCCTAACTGACCTGTCACAACGACACATGACTGGGCGTCTGTAATGGGGCCTCTAGTTCCATTTGACCGCATCACTTGAATGCTAACGTGCAGTTAGCGCACTGAAAATTATGTTTTATTGTTGGCCTGTATGATGTCATTCTTGCTCATAACACGTCACTGTGGCGCAAAATTTGAAAGTTTTTAAATACTTCTTGCTTTTTTTTCTTTAAAAAACATCTTTTGTGGCTGTAATGGAGCCGAGTGAGATACTGAATCTTAGTTCTTTCAAATTAAACTAAGTTGTTTTTTCTCTTCATGGCTCCATTAAGGCAGCAAGCTGAATTGCAAGTACTAGCGGCTAAAACGCCGGGCACACAGGCTTCAAGTTTCCACACACTGCACCAGAATTTGACCACAAGCCTTTCACAAGTCATGCGACATTAACGAAAACACTTTTAAAGGGGTCACGCAGACAAAATATGTTTGTTTTATTTAAAAGATTTTGTGTTTTACAGTGCCCTCAGCACTTGTCCGGAAGCAAACAATGCTTTAATCACTGAGAAATAATTTAATTTAAGTTAAAATTTTGATTCTACCGCCAAATCGTGTGTTTCCGTGACGTTTTCAACGACGTCACAAGAACAGGTCTTCAAGTGAAACCTAGTACGCCACGAGGCTCGGCAAGGACTGCGGAGCCTTGTTTGCCATCAGTCTTCCTAGATGGCCCCACCATACTCCGCCGGGCTGTTTTCTGCCTTTGCATTGTTTTTGACCGTACTTGCACCTGGCTTTTTTTTATTAAGGTACGCAATAATCGTTTCATGAAACATGGTGTTCACAACAAATATGGTCACGTTAAGACACTGTCGCTTACGCCAATCGGCCAGTGTCGACCATCTGAGACAATTCCAAAGCGCTGCAGTGCTGCGCAGCTAGAACAAGCATAGTGCGCACAGTATCAACAGCAGCACACATCGGTACCTCTACGTTTACGTGTAGTTTCCTAATTTCCACTGTTTACCCCACCATTCTTACTGCGATAAAAAGAATTTGACCTAAATTTAAGCGCAAATCGGCAAGCTTATAAATAAGCTCTGCCTGATTTGCATTTGCTTTTGCCGGCCTCAGCCAATCACAGAGCTGGCTGGTAGGACATCATGATTCTGTTGCGGGAAATGAGCTAGTGGGTCACATGGTAATTCCCTTTTTTTCT
The DNA here is from genome assembly GCF_048455015.1 of Haemaphysalis longicornis. Lineage (NCBI taxonomy): Eukaryota > Metazoa > Arthropoda > Arachnida > Ixodida > Ixodidae > Haemaphysalis > Haemaphysalis longicornis. The sequence continues at coordinate 91,278,907 of NW_027526422.1, forward strand.
AATTATACAGCTTATTTGAGCGAAGTTTACACTAATAGTGGTGTCAGTATGATTCTAATGAGGCACTCTTTCGAATGAACCAAAGTTGTGTTTTGCCTGCATGGCCCCTTTAAGTGCAAGAATAAAAGAAACACCCACCAACGTTTCTACAGCTGCAAAAATGGAAATTATAGGCGACACTGTGAACAATGACAATACAATGTGGTGCGTTAATAATATCAGAGGGTAACAAACCGCCTAAAGCATCGCAGCCCCTCAGTGTTCATAACTGTGCAAGTCGGCAAGTAAGAAACAAGGAGTGAAGCTTGAACGGCCAAAGGGGGCCCTAAACTTGCAGCATTGGAAGACTCATCCACGCAGCCGTCGTCAAAAAGAGCCACTTACCTTGAGGTCTCTGTAGATGACGCCGGCACAATGTAGGAAATCTGCGGGGAAATGGACAAGTTCAGTACCCGGCTTTCTATTACTCGGGTTGCTTCATCAAAACCTCCCCCAGCCTTGAATGCAGCACACACTACCCAAACATCCCGAGCGATTCGAATTTTGTAGAGACTTTGTTCAAATCCAACTATTTGTGCAGACATCGTACATGAAATCCACGTACGGACGTCCCCAGTAAACTCAGCTTCAATCCAAGTCACACTTTCCTCTACGAGTGACAACTGCTTTTTCCCTCACAAAGATTGAACAGCGGTGGCCCCAACAACTCACCCAGGACTAGAGCCAGCTCTGCGGCAAGCACCCGCACAAGGTCTTCCGAGAATCCCCCCAGGGCCCTCCACGCCAGCCGGAGTTCACCGTGAGGAACGTAATCCGTGACTGCGTACAGGGGAGGGATGCATGGTGAGATATGGAGGGCAGTACACTCGGTGACACGACTCTCCTGGCTCTGACTCAGTTGCGACAGCAGCCGCTGATAACAAGTCTTCAGGAAGAAAAATTTTGTGTCTTAAAACACTTGGGGCCCCCAAAAGTGGCTCCATGAGCCAGCACTTTGAACCAAAAAGAACTGCAACGTTTTGAAAGAGATGCGGTACTCACCGACAGGGCAGAAACCTAGAGGCTCACAAGAGGGTTCAACTTAAAATTGAGGACGACTCAGCGATCAATGGAACAGAAGACGATACGTGTAACATCAAGGGACAAGAAGAGAGCAGAGTGGGTCAGCGAACAAACGCGTGTTAAGGGCATATTAGTAGACATTAAGAAGAAGTGGGCATGGGCAGGGAATGTACTGCAAAGGCAAGATAACCATTGGTCATTAAGGGCAGCAGAGTGGATCCCTAGAGAAGGCAAGCGTTGCAGGGGGCGGCAGAAAGTTAGATGGGCAGAAGAGATCAAGAAGTTTGCCAGGATAAATTGGTCACAATTAGCAAGGGCCGGGATAATTGGAGATTTATGGGAGAGGCCTTTGCCCTGCACTGGGTGTAGACAGGCTGCTGCTGCTGATGATGATGACAGTGTGGGCTGTGAGTATGCAGCTTCCCCAAAAAACTCGTCAGCAATGTAGTCATTTGTGGGGACAAGCAAAATACGGGCGACAGCTGTTTTTTTTTTAAAGACGATAGTCTTTCTTGGGCTACTTAAACCCAGAAATTTTGGTCTGTCTGTATGTCTGTCTGTCCGTCTGTCTGTCTGTGACTCATTCAGCCACCCGGCCGAAGCAAAACAATGCCTGCGCAATAGTCTTATATAGTCAGAGCTAACAATACCCGTCTATGTCCGGTGTAATGCTCATACTTGTCAACATTGTTGAAGAAGAACAAGACATTACGCAAATATGAGACAACAAATCAATACAGAAGTGACATTTGCAGTGTTCCTTTATAAAAAATCAAACATGCTTGACTTTTGCGAAATTAAATACTTCATCAACTGCAAAAAAAGAATTCACTCCGCCGTCGCCTGCCGTCGCCCGCGCCACTATAGCTTCTGGGGCCATTTTAAGAAATCAACTGGCAACAGTTACACAAGGTTCCACTAGGTAGGTTCCACGTTCTGCTTGCAACACACGTGGAGTAGGGAAACGCGGTTCTATAAACGCTGAAGTAGGGTGCCTCGATTAACGCGCGTCTTCGCCGTACGGCAGCGTTCACATCGAGTCACCCGGTTTGGAACAGTGGAACACGGGAAATTTAAAATGATTTAAGCAAACCTTTGGCGTCTTTACCTTGGGAGGAGCGCGACGCAAGAGGAACAACACGAGAGGTGAGCGGGAAAGCGAAGGGAGGCATTTACTTCGCAAAAGCCGATAAAGACTATCGTCTTTTGACGGCATTTGCAACGAAAGGAGCAGATACGCGGCCAATTTTTTTTTTTCAAGAAAGGATTGAAACTATTAAAAAAAAAATGTACAAGATGACCACAATTAAAGTAACAAAAATGCTCATAAGGAACTCTCATAGAAAAGCTAATAGTACTTAACAAATTAAGGGCACAGCAGCACCAAAAATGACCATGCGTTCCTTTCGATAGCAGACGAGATAATAATTTGAACCGCACCCAGAGCTGTGGGCATTCCGGCGGCGAGTGCCCACAGTTGGCCCTCTTTCCTAGTAAGCACTAAGTAGGTAAAAAACCAAACTGCAAATGTCGGAGTTTTACGCACCTAAGTTGCCCCTGGGCTACGAGGTGCTTCACTGCGGAGGACTACAGATTAATTTACAACACCTGGGAGATTTTGAACCCATAGCAAATGGTGAGCCCGCAGTTTCCGTTGGAGCGATGTGTATTTATTCATTTATTTATTTGTTAACACAACACCCACAGTGCCTGAAGCATTGCTGTGGAGGGGGGGGGGGGGGGTAGTACAAACAAAGCCAGTATAAACAGGTAAGGCAACATCAGTTCTGCAGCCACTAAAATAACACCAAAAACAGAAAAGCACACATATCACACACACACACACGTGCAGGTGTAATGTTTGCGACACTATAGCAACATGGCAAAGTCAGTGGGCAGAATCAAGTGTTTCTGCTCCGTTAGCTGAAACGGCTCCCAATATTGCTTCGTTTACCATCCACGACTAAGTAGGAAACTTGATTACACTGTTTTAGCCACAGAGCAATTTTCAATAGCAAGTCAAGTGCCAGAAAAGTATTCACAGCAATATAACGGCACAGGAAAAACTCGGGAAGTAACAGACAGAGCATGCATCAAGTCATCAAAGACTATTAGCGACAACTCTGGAAAGCTACACTCGAAATGCAACCATTTTTTTGCTTCAATTCCTCTCTTTGGATGTTCCCAGCTTAATGGCACCTTCTAAAACCAGAAGACCTGACCCATATCTTGACGTAAAACCAACAACTGTGCGAGGCTGCGAACCCTTTATTGTGCCTGGACAACATCCAGACCTCACAAGAGTGGGGCAGTTCAGGATCCCAAAGGGTGAGAAGGCTCTCGCTCAGAGAACTATACTAAGAAAGCCAAACAGGACTGAGACAAAATAAATAAAAATAAATAAATACTAAATAAAAGAAGACAAAAATACGACACCTGTCAAACAGCTTGTGGCATCATTTTATGCCAGCTTTGGTTGTCCCATTTTCACAGCTTTCCCTCTCAAGCCAAAGCGCCTCGGACCAGTGCGATAAACAGAACCGGTGCCAGGCACAGTGAAAACAGTGGAGCGGCTCACCTATAAATAACTGCTTGCGAGTCTGCCAGTGGTCAGTGCAGGGAACCACGAACGGGTGGCTGCCCAAGACAGCCTGTGACCAGAAAAGAAATAGGAGTGCAAGTCCCCGTCAGGACACACATCATTCTATACACAGCATCATACACGCACTCACATTAGTCGAAAAACTGGCTGCAATATACAGCTAACTCTCCATTTTACAAAAACAGCAAACTGAGTGAGTTTGAATGGGTTCACCGTGAAAAAAAAAAACAGCATAAAAACAACAAACACTTTAAAAGAAGAAATAGATAACTTCAGCACTCATGTCATCTATTTCTTTAGTGTGGTTTCTGCGCAGTTTTTACATATACTTCAGGCATATACTTCTACATGCGATTTCTCTCTCTTGTTCTTTTTCTTTCCTCTTTCAAAAAAAGATATCTCCCGCCCCCCTCAAAATAATCACCTGAATAGTGACTTCATCTTTGCACTGCTGGACTGCTTCCTCCCTGACAACTTGAGCCTTGGACAGCACCTTGGGAAACAACCAGAGAGATGACCTCTACTCATCTATTGTCACTATCCTTCTAGTAGCCATGTTGGCTACTGCAGAGGCTACAACATGCCTGCCCACAACTGCACAAAGGTTTCTCCTCACCTTCATGGCGTAGCACTTGCCAGTAGTTGCATCCCGAACCAGGTAGACGGTACCAAACTTGCTTCCGGAGAGCTGCTTCACTTTCTGCATTTTATTTGGCCAGACAAGGACACATTACGGAGAGGGGAACAAAGACCACCCTTGGTGCCCTGTGTTCATAGAAAAAATTTACCCACCGGCGCCCAAGGATTAAAAAAAAGTTCAGGGTTAATTCCTCCTTAGACAGAGTTGGTGAGAACATGCAACATGATGACAGGTAGTAAGTGCTTCTCCTTCACTAAGGAGCTGACGACATGATTCTCTTTTTTTCTTAAAGAGCTTACTTACATTTCTATGGGCTTAGGTTGCCACTGATGGGTGTGGCAAATGTGTTAGTTTGTTCCACTGTGTTTGATGCTCTTTACAGTAATCATCTTGCCAACATTTTTTTACTGTTGCTCTCGTGTTCCTATCTTCCTGATTTACGACAAACCCAACTGCTGTAACAAACAAGATTACTGTTAGACCTCACATTACATCCGTAAATGCTGTTCAGGCGGCCAGTACGGGGGCCTGTGGCTCCATCAAGCTGACATCTCGTTGGCTTTTTCTGGAGGCCTTAAGCATCCTGTAGTATTTACTTGATGAGAAATCAACAACTTGAATTGAGCTGAAATATGCTAAGGAAAGGGAGTCTTGGCCCCCATCCGGCTGGATGACACTCTATTGCTCTGCACGAGGACACAGAGCGCTGCCCAAGAGAGATCAAAGCGCGCCACTCTAATTTCCACTCCTGTTCCCCCGTCTTTCAGGAGCGAAATCCTACTCATTCATCCACACCTCGAATCAGTGTCACCATCTGGCCAGCAAGCTGTGGTTCATAAATTCAGGTACAAGAGGTGATTTCCTTCCCTAGGGCTGAGTTCTTCCCTAGATCCTTCCCCAAACAGGTACATTGTTCCCAAGTGTCGGTTGCAAATTAAGGTATAAGAGGTGATTTTCTTCCCTAGAGATGAGTTCTTCCCTAGATTCTTCCCCAAACAGGTACATTGTTCCAAGTGTTGGGGCATGCATCATATCTCCTCCAAGGGGACACCCACCAGGAAGCCGGCTTCGTGCAGCTTGCTGCGTATGGGGAACTCAGGCAGGAAGAGGGCCTCAGCCAGGGTGACGGGCCACGGTGTCTTGGCGAGCGGGTCGAGGCAGGCCTGGGGAGCATCTGGCGCAGCCGCTGCGGACGGGGGCAGGAGCGGGCGGCGGGTGCCCCCCTGCCAGCCCCGCTGCTGGCGCCGGCAGCGGCCCAGTGTGGTGGAGGCCCGCGACCATGACCGCTGGGCACTGGCCACTGACTGCACGCTCTGGCTGCTGCCCCAGCTCAGCTGCAAAGGAGGGAGGGGGAGGATGATGAGGGCATGCACCAGGCACCCGTGAAGGGCTGATCATCTCTTCGTGGCAATTATTTTGAAATCGAAGCCTCTGACACAAATGTCGAAAACAAACGATCAGCGTTCTTGTTACGGCAGTCTACTACACCAGGGTTGCCAGATCCTGCTCTGGTGAGGAGCACTTGTGAGGAGCAAACAACAGGTCGACCGTCACTTTTTTAAATGGAACTGCTACCAAGGGATGGTGAACGAAACAAGGGAAGACCAAAGGATCAATGAAAGGATAAACAAAGAAAATTTCACAGCAAAGAATAGCCTCGGAAAGCTCACGACAGAACAGGCTGGAAGTCTTTAAAAGAGGACTTCGTTCTGCAGTGGACACACGTTGGCTGCTGATGATCTATGATTGCAGTGGGTGACAGGCAGTTAACAAAATAAAAAAAATAGCCTAGCGCTCAAATTTGCGTGCCTCGTGACGACCGCCCAGCATCCCAGGCACACTTTTGTCAAGCTAAGCATACCCACATAAAGAGATTGGCCCAAAAAAAAAAAAAAAAAAATCTCCAGCATTCGTTGTAATCCTAACAACACTTGTTTGAAATGAGGAAGACGTGTCCTAGCGTATGCCCCTCCAAGGTGATGTGCAATGATTATCACTTGCAAAAAAAAAAAAAAAAAAAAAAAGAGAGAGAACAGCACCTACAGCAACACTGATAGAGTAAAGGTCGTTGCAGCAGCGAAGAAGAAGCAAATCGACTGCAATCGTGTACTTAAGACTTCGTGATGGTCTTGAAGGTTGCATATATATAGCTTCGCTACCTCCTTCTAATGTGTTAGTGTGAGCTTCCTTCATTTTTTCATACACTGATTTGTTATAGGGATGCAAGCAGCATTCCCTCTTGGCTGATGTGATAGCAAGCCTGATACCGAAGGTGCTTCAACCCATGGTCGGCGCTATTTCTCTGCTGCTTCTCCTTATGCACTTGACTTGGGATGCTAAATGGACCATGAGGACAAAGCCCAAACTTGCCTTATTTCAGAACACTAGCTCAACTCCATTATGGCCTCAAATACGCTGTTTTCACTACAAAGATAAAAACAAAAACAAAAAAAGTTCAAATTTTCTACTACACAATATTACCATTGATGTCATAAGAAAATAATTGAAAAGCGACAACCACATGGAGCGATCTTTGTGAGCAGCGCGACGAGCGATGTGACAGGGATCCGCAATCGCTTGTCCAAATCACTCACTGAGGCAGCCACATGAAAGCGATTGCGCGAGCAACTGTGAAACGCGACCCCAATATTGCCGCACAGTGGCGAATAAGATTATCAAAGTACACACACCCACAAGGTTTTTTATGTGTGCACTTGTCACAAAAACAGGAAATAAACGTATACAGGGTCGTACTTTTCTAGGTCCACAATGGGTCACAGCTACCATCATCCTCCATAAGGAAAGCAGTAAAATACCTACAAGGAAGGGCGTCAGACAAGGAGACACAATCTCTCCATTGTTATTCACAGCATGTTTACAAGATGTATTCAGAACGTTGGATTGGGAACAGGTGGGAGTAAGGGTTAATGGAGAATACCTCAGTAACCTCAGATTTGCTGATGGCGTTGCCTTGCTAAGTAACTCGGGGGACGAATTGCAAAGCATGCTTTCCGCAATGGACAGAGTAGAACCGTGGGCCTGTTTGTTTTAGAGTTTTATATTTTTGTTTACCTTGGAGAATAAAAATCGGGTGCTATTTTCCGAACTGATAATCGGGGAGAAATCTGGTTCTTTTGTAAAACCACCCCGAAATGTGGGGTTTTTTTTTGGGTGTACTAAGTAATGTACTCACCCTGGTATTCTGAATCCTTCCTCCACTCGAGACTCCAGTAGAGGAGATCCTTTAAAGTGATTTCCCCATGCGTAAGCATTGCGGAATCCTCCCCTTAGCCGAGTGGAGGGAGCAAATGGAGTGAAGGACGGACTCAGAATACGACCCTCAGTTTATTTTATCAGTAGGTACCACGAGCTTCTCAACTTTAACGCGTTAAATTTGGTGCTTGTTCCAAGCCGGTAATCGGGGGTGTATATCGGGGCTTTCTAGCAAATACTCTTCGAAATTTGGCATTTGTTTGGAAATGACCAGTAATGGTTACAGCAAAGAGCATTGATAACTTCTAAGAAATGAAACATTTCACTCACAAGGAGCTAGTACTAATCGTTTTTTACCCATCTTCTCTTTACATACACTATCACCTGCATGTGCAACGTGTCGCTCTCGATTCGAGACCTGTCCTCCAATCGTTGAACGTAACTCAGCTGGGAGAAAGCTCTGTCAACATCACCGCTTCCATTAGCTAGGCACAACAATGTCATTGCAGTATCATTGGCCAGCCTGGGGTAGAGAGTACCGGTTGAGAACGGCGGACCGTCAGCCCGCAATTGTGCAGACCGCTACTTTGAAAAGGTCCACTCGGGGAGAAGTCGCGTTCAACCCAATTCTCTGGAAACCTGCTCAGGGTGTAAAAATCAGGTTTTACTCGAAACAAACAACCCTATTTATATAGTCCCTAGGGGACATGGGCTGGGTGAAAAAGTGACTGCTACGTTTTCCTTACTATTTGGCCAAATTGTTTAAAGTTTTCTTTAGCATTTCACAATGTTGATTGGCGAAAAGCAGTACTTCAAACTAACAAAAATTGCATCCGAGTTTTATGGCGACTAATTTCTGTGCACTTCAATAATAATTGAGCTCTGAACCGGTTCGGTGCAAGATTTAGTCGAACCAGAATGAAATGAATTGACCCCAACTGTAACCGAACTGGTATTTTTTTCTGGTTTGGCGCACTGTTTGTAACAGATACTGAGAAGAACAAAAATGTTTTTTTTTACGTGACAAAAACACATATTTATTGGCATTTAAGGCCACTCCCCACACCATCTCTCCGTTGCAATCACATTCTTGCAGCTGAGCATAGTAATCAGGCGAGCGAATTTTTCTAGAGACAATACGTTCGCCAAACAGCCTGATATTTGCGAGCACAAGCAAGTGGAAGCTGTGCTATAAGGCTTGTGCGAGGAGGTTACCAAGAATGCATACCCACTTTTAGGCCCACTCTTCAGGCTTTCCAATGCTAGATCTTTCATGGCATACCGTGCTTACTGCATCGAGACTACGAACCCATACATGGATGCACCACAAAAGCGGCATCTCATGTCTGCCCCATGCATGCACAATGGAAGAATACCACATCAATCTACATTTAGGCATTGAATGCCTTTAGTGCTGTTGCCTGTACCACACATTGCTTTTTACCACCATCAGACCTTAAACTGACATGCACAGCACGTTAAGCTGTAGATCCATAAACACTAGACCCTGCATAGCTTTCTTGTGGTATATGTTTGGTGACAAACAGTGCATTCTTTGCTTAGAAGTCTTTCCTTTCATTTTCCTCACAGTTTTTGCGACGTGGAGAAAGATGGAAAGAAATCGTGAGCAAGTCGCCACAGCTTCCTAGCTGTAGGCATGGAAGCAGCTTGAGCTGAGTAGAAACAGGTGCAATACAACGTTCATTCATTTGCAAGTATTGCGGCGAATTTTATTCACCATGGGTTCTGCCTGTCTGCTTGCATGATTTGCTACATCTCAAACTGTGTGGCAGCAAATTGACTGCGGTCCTCTTTCTGCTATCGAGAGCCTTTTTGTCATGCTCTTGCACCGTACCTTGAAAAAAAGCATTGGGCATTTCAGTTGTGATCACGTGCCATAACAGCAAGAGCAAAGTGTTTCGTTGTAGCCCAGATTGTACGCTTTGACTGGATGCAATGCTGCCACTGGCCCCATGACCTCGTTCACTTCTGCGCGCACCTTCAGATTGCTTTCAGCTCGAGTTACAACGCAAACCTCAGAGCTTGCGCTACAGAGATGTGACTCACATCAGCTTATAGCTTGTTTATGCACAATGCCTGTTTAAGCAAACAGTTATCGGCACCTCGTGCTTGTCTCTGCTTTCACTCGGTCATTTGGAGACAGGCATAGAGCCTTCTTCACAAGGAGTCATTGCTTGCACAACCACTACTGCGGCACAGTCGTGCACACTCATCTAAGCTTCAAATTTCAGTTCCGAAATTTTCCCAGAGACCTTGATTTCTGCACGCAATGCGGCAACAGTTTGGGCAATTCCTCACCCACAAGTGTTCGTTGCTGGGGCAACACCAAATTGAAACTTTCGCACACACACCCAAGAGTTCTGTTCCATTGCTACACTTTGCACAAAAGTTCCAAAGAGCCACCCAACTTCCACGAGTCAGTATAATACCAGAGCTGCGGAACCCACCTATCGCATTTCATAATTTGCATCGAAAGCATAACGTGACATATTTGTGCGTTACAAACCGTACGAAAGCACACATAAGGCACCCGTGACTGCTATCAGAAACACCGACTCTGCACGGTCAATGGGCCACGCTCTTGAACAACCAGCTTCAAATCGAAGAGGAACGCCTATAAAGACTTGGATCACGTATCGGTGAGGACGGGGAAGGGAGAGAGCACGGATGAATAAAAATTGTTTCCGGGTGCGGATGAGCGGTTGGGATAGTCGAGTTACTTCAATGAAGACATGCGACACAATAAGAAGTATACGTCAGTAGGGGGTTACCTTTCGAAGCCAGCCCATCGCCGTCTACAGCGTTGAACCTTGAGCTCGACTAGACAGCATCCACGGCGAGCACTCAGCCTATTGTTGTGAGGCAACGCTCCCGACTCCGCTTATACGGCAACCTTGGAGGTCCTGACAATTATGAGTACTTGCCTTTTTCTTTCCCCCAAACCCCCGCACCGGCGCGGCCTCTGCAACCAGCGCCTTGGCCCCACTTTTTAACGCTGCGCCAGTTGGGCACACAAGCGTGGCACAATGGAATTCGAGCCAAAAGGCGTGTGCTTCGTTCGCCGCGATCGCGGAGAACATTCCGATGCACGCATCCGTAACAGACATGCGACCGCCGCCACACAAACAGACCCTGGCAGCAGCGTGCGCGTACAACTTCCTGCAAGCGAGCCCGGCGTGTTTACCTGAGACTGTGTCGAGCTCCATCTCCGGCCGTACTGCTGCTGCTGAGGCTGCGGCGGCGACTCGCAGGTCGGCTTCTGCTCGGTGTTGCCCATGTAACGCGAGATCCTCGGCTCTTACTTGCTCGGTCGCCGCTCATTGCGATGGAGGAAACCGCTGTCGAGGCTTGTGCGGCGAAAAATAAGGTAGGATTTCGTAGTTTCCTTACGACGGTAATCCTTGTGCGCTTTTGCCATCTCAAAAATCTGGAGCGCGCACAAGATGAAGCAAGATCAAAACAACACACAGCAACGCCCCCTCAGAAGAGTTGTTCCTGGTTGTTCTGAGAAAATGCTTAAAAATCGTCGCACCCAAGGCATAGACAATAAGAAGCTTAATAATGTTTTTTTTTGTGCGTAAAAATTTTCGGATACGCAAAACATAAGGTAACGTGCAGGGTAAGTTTTTGTTCACTGCGTGCGGAAAGGCCGAGGCAGGCCGAGGCTAGCCGACGCAGGCCATACCAAAGCTGCCGCAGCAGCCGTCTGTAGCCAGTCGTGCTCGCTCGATCGAAAGGGCAAGCAGGACATCATGGCGAGCCCAACCGTAACGCAGTTTTTTCGAAACTTTTCTAAATCGGCTGCTAGGCTTTCGGCACATGGCGACCATGCTTCCCACGAAGGTGCGTACAACCGCAATCCGCTTTTTGCCGCTTCTTGTTACGTTATCTTAAGCTGCGATCTCGTGGGAGGCGACCAGGCTTGACGCCGCCGTGTCCTCTGGCTAGCTAGCGGCGTGACCTGCTGCTGCCCGCGTTAATTTGCTCGAGCAAGCGCCGCTCTCGCTTTCATTTGAAGTTGCTGACCGTGTCGTTCTGCAATTTTCCTTCCGTGCACAGCCGGGGTGCTGCTGTGGAAGCGGCTGACTTACTTCGTGGCCTTCCCGGCCATCGGACTGTGCGCCCTCAACGTGTTCCTGACCGAAAAAGAGCACATGAAGCACTACCACCGGCCCGAGTACAAGCCGTACGAGTACCTCCACGTCCGCTCCAAGGTTCACCATTTCGTCTCCTGCTTTCTATTTTTTTTCCTATTCCATCCGAAACAGTCGCTCTTTTAACGGTCACGTAGCGTCCACTCGCGGCCTATCTCCGCCTATGCATTTGATTCAGTAACTCTAACGAAACTCAAACATTTGTCTGTTGCTCGTTGCGGTGAAACGGGCTGCAAGTCGCTGCTCTGGGCCCGTTCTATTTAGCCTGCAGAGTTGGCGAGTCCCGAGGTTCGGCCGAAACGGCCCGTTGTTTGCTTCTACGCCTCCCCACTGGCAGTGCGGGAAAAGTCGTGGACGCTTCCTGTGTTGGTCTGTATCAACGCTGAGCCGAGTGGTGTAGCTCAGACGCCGCAGGCTGCAGTACTGGAACAAATGGCACGAGGCTGTGCGGCCCGATCTGCACGTAGTGCAAGCCTAGTGAAAGCAAGTGCAGTTCGAACTGTTGTATCAGCGCAGGCAAAACGAACCGAGTGCTCTCTTGCGGCCTCTGTACACTAATAGGTGCGAGTATCTCGCAGTCATACACTCGCAGTGTCGTCTTGACTTTTCTTTCATTTTTCTTCATATCACGTTTGACCTTCATTGGCTTTAAATTACCTTGATTGTTTGCTATTGTGGACACAACTTCTTCTGTTACACAGGCCTTCGTTATCTGAGTGGGCGAACTTGTGCAAAGTACTGACACCTTGCCCTGTTCAACGAGTGTAGCACTGTTCCAAAACACGTCAAGCACGTAAATGTAAGGTCGGCAGAGCAGTTGGGCAGTTAGTGAACGGATTAGAACTTGACAAGAGTTTGCTTATGCTTACAGGCACGAATTTAGCACCGCTCCACGTTTGCTGCCTACAGACGGCAGCTCTGAGCATGAAGCAAGGATATATAAGCTGCAAAGTAGCCTTTTACGGCGGGTGCTATGCAGGATAATATCGCAATGGAAGTCTCTGGGGACTACAAAGCTCTGTAGCTGCGATGGTGAAGGAGACGGTAGCGGCACCTGGTGGACGAAATAATAGCGGCCACAATTAATCCCGCGGTTGCATACTGAAATACCAATCGCTGTGGCCACGCTGTTTTTTTTAGAGACGGATGCTGCTAGCTTAAACCAGGCCAAGAGCGTGTGACGTTACCCGGACGCCCTGGGAGGCGATGTTTCCCCTCCTGTCTTGCGCTCTCTTCGTAGCTCTGAGCAACTCGTTCCTTTGTCTCTCGTTTCAGAGATACCCGTGGGGTGACGGGAACCACACCCTCTTCCACAACCCCCAGAAGAACTGGGTTCCCGGCGGCTACGACAAATAAGTGTGTCGTCAGGCCTCCTCCACCTACGTCTCGAAACGCCAGGGAACGCCAGCCAGAGTTGAGAGAAGAGTTAAAATAAAATCCCAGTTCCCTGGTTTGGAGTAGCAATGGCTGCTGTCCTGTGGTGCTAATCGCTGTTGGTTGCCTGCAGTAGCTTTAATGCTACTAGAGACGTGCTGAAACAAAGTGCACGTTGATTGGCTTGCGTCGATTGGCTTATGTATTCTGTCAAAAGTTTCTAGGCCGTGCTAAGACTTCCTAGGGTGTGAAGCTGACAGCAGAGGCTGCCCATCTCAAGTGCAATACATTTCGTGGCAGCAGGCTGACAAATTTTTCTCGCTGAAATAAGATACATCAGTAACTCCCCAAGGCTAGCCTTTGCCCTTGAATTCTGGGTGGCCAAGTTGTATGTCCAGTTGCCCTACCTGCATTGTATTTTCACTCTCCATTGGTACGTGGCCTAAAAATATATCGGTGGTCCTTCGCTGTACATGGCTCTGTTGGCACCATTGTTTGGTCAGACCCTTGGCATGACATAAACAACAGGTAAGGTTGCTTTGCTTGTGTACCCTCTAGTGGTGCAGCTCTCTGGTGAAAACTTGTGCTTGAACGCAAGAAAAGTACGCCTAACGTAGAAGACTTGATGTGACCCTAGTGGAGTGTCAGTCTTGAGTAGATATCTGACCTTGCAGATCTGTCTGTCCGAACTGTTAACGCCCAAAAATACAATTCTTGGAGTGATGGAGCAGTTTCATTTCGAAATAGCCGGACACAACCATGCGGAAGGGGTTCTCTCTTAAGCCAGTAACCAGTTGAATGTGTTGGTATTGTAAACCTGCTGAAAAAATTCACCCAGTTGCGTTTGAGGCATATGTATCCTTGTATGGCCCTGCGTGTCCCATAGATCGTGCATTCCCCCAGACTCCCAACATCGGCAGCTTTTCAAAGCTATGTCTCCATACCCCTGCAAGAATTCTTCCTATACAGTTTCAGGTTCATGCACTAGCTGTCTTGCAAAATATGTACAGTCTTTGTCAAAATTTTCTATGCCATGCCTAAGATTTCTGGCCACAAAGAAATCAAAGCACAAGCTTAACATTTAACGTACTGAAATATTTTATAAGAAAGGTGTCTTCTCTTTCTTTTTGGCATGAAATGTTTCAACCCCGCTTGAAGGGTAATTTTGTACTTTGATGTTTTTGTGGCGTATGCGCTTTTGGCATTGCCTAAAAAATTCTGACAAAGACTACCTACATATACTGTAGTGATTAACATAAAGTGAAAGAGGCTCACTGTGAGGCACATTCGCCGCTGCAACAATGCGACTACTGAGCGGGTGGCGATTAAAAAGGTGTAGCACTAGTTTTGCCCTATTAGAAAGTGTGGGCAAGAAGGCTAGTACCTGGCCTAACATGGGCTTTTGTCAGTGCTGTGGAGTCCCGCAATTGGCTCAACAGAATAAAAGTTTCTCTCTCTCTCTAATGCACAAGTGAAAGACTTCGGTTAAAGTCGTGTTTTGAAAAGAAAAAAAAAAACCTTAGCAAAATGAACTGGCCAAAGAAAACTGAAGAGAGCGTATCACTGCAGTGACTCAAAAATTCCGTGTTAAATTGGGTATGGAATAACTTTGTCGTGGACTGTTGAACGTTTGTGTTCACTACAGTCAATGTGCATCACGCAGAATAGCACACAGCTTCAGCGTTTTACTGCTGCAAGGTTGAAGAGCGAGAGGTTGCACGTAGCGTCGCTAAAAGCCTTTACTTAGCGACGCTAGTTGCGCCCAGAGAAAGCAGTACTCGCCCTGTGGCGGCACTATTTGAAAAGGCCACATAGGTTGCTCCCACAAATATCGAACCAGTTCCACTCGACGTGAAAGCTGCCAAGTGTGAAGCATCGATTCACCGGAGGGGCTGTGGCGCCCTCTCTTGACTGGCTTCTGTGCCAGCCTGGCATTGATACCGCAAGTAGTCAAGAGAGGGTGCTGCAACCCCTCATAAGGAGACACTGGACTGAGTTTTCATAGGAAATTAGTGCATTCATTATTTTTTTTTTCCCTTATTTTATATTGTGTACTTATCTGCAGTCTGGCAATGGTGCAGTGGAGAGATCACCCCCAACACTTTGCATATGAGTAACGTGTTGTGCCTACATAGCACAATGGGATTGACATCAGCTTCGTAACGCGAGGGGGCTCATGTTCGATCCGGACCAGAAGTGGTGATCTTTTCAAAGCCTCTGTTTGGATGCGTGACACTGCGTAACTGCGGTGGCTAGATACTGTGACCCAGGAAAAGCAATGACGACAAGCCGGGCCCCTAAAGTGCTCCGCACTCGATACAGGGCAACTACGTGCAGCTGCGAGCCGTCTTTCGAATAGAGCAGTGTTGGTTCTACCTTACAAGTACTTATATGTGGTTGCATTGCAACATATATAAAGCACGCTGCTTATAAGCACAAGTTTGGCATTTCATAGCTCAGCACAGAACACACACTACTCGGTTTCGACAGTGATGTTCGTTTATTGCACCTCTAGGCTGCACTTTTCTGGAGCAAAAGGTCCAAGCACTCCCAGAACAAAGCATAGGCAGGTTCAACACTAATCCATCAAAACGGACTGACTCCTGCAATGTCACCCTGGAGCTTATCTGCCTTCTTCCACTCTCGCAAGAACTTCACACAGGCCTTCTCTTTACCGCACGCTACTAACTACATGCACCCTCACAGAGGTGCTACGTTCCCATCTCGTTCACCAAGCACTGCAGCACTCACAAGCTTGGCTCCTAGAAAGTCAAGGAAGCACTTTTCAAATGAGGCACACACATTTCCGGGGCTATAGGTCGACATTTTCGCTCGGGACCGAGCTATCTTCACGGAGTGTGTTGTAAATGTGAACTGCTGTCGTAAGACGTTTTGTTTTCACCCTCTAGCTGCACGGGATATTTTCACCTAATAGAACATACACCAGACACCTCGGTGAATGAAAGACGCAATCGGCCTAGTCTTTTAAAGAACGCGATCACGTGGCAGGAAAACAAAAGTGTCACATATTACAGCACAGATGTCTCGAGTATTCCACAGTCATGGTTCTGCGGTAAACAAATAACAATATCAAATTACATGACTTCAATAAACTTAGACTACAACTGTTGACAGTCTAATGGTTTCCACGGTGGCATACAGCCCAAGTACCACATGCTTGGTGCTCATTTTAAAGCCGCGGTAGAGGTGTCATTCCCGAGCACTTCTAAAGTTTAGGTTATGGGCACAACAGCTGCAGCATGCAAAGATACTGGTTCCGCGAAAAAAATTCTCAGCAGTGCATAAACTGCAAGAGCGATGCAAACCTTGCCACCTACATCGTAGTGTAGCCTGCAATGCCAATTAACTCTGTGACCCTTGAGGGATGTTCAAACAGTCTGTCGTACGTGCCAAATTGTTGGTGGTAAGCAAGTTTTGTGTGGCTTTGGACACTAAACAAAATAGTAGTACACCTATGTCGAGTTCTTCCGAGTAGTAGTACGTTGACACAAAAATTGGCAGAGCTGAGAACACAAACTCAAGCTCTCTCTCATACAGTGTACATGGGTCATATTCGGACATAGTTAAAACCAGACACCAGACGTCGCGCCAGGAAACAATGGCTGTAAACAGTTCTGATGCAATTTCCTCTTTAGATATTGACGTAACGAGTATTACGCGTCTCCTTGTAGTATTCAGAAGTGTTGTGCTTGATACAGTGACCACATCAATAAATTCTGTTCATAACTCAAGTTAGAATAATGTTATTGATTGATTGATTGTGGGGTTTAATGCGCCAAAGCAACACCTGGGCAATGAGGCGTGCCATTATGAGGAGCTCGGGATTAATTAAGATTATTTTATGAAATTATTTCTTGCAAGGGACTTGGTCACAATAAAAAGCAAACTGGCCCACCATTTCTTTTATACCATGTGGTAATAATTTCATAGATGTTGACAAAGGCCGCAGTATTTTTGTTCCTTGCAGCTAGTGGTGTTTGTTATTTCAGTGGCATAAAGGCTTGCTCTTCTAAACCACACTTCGCACCCTACAAGTTGTACACCACAATGGAAAGTTTGCAACATACAGAGTGCCTGGCAAGGCACCGAAACAAGTGCATAAAAACGAAAATCCTGCAAGAGTTGAAAAATAAAGGACAGAAGGTCAAAACAGAGTACAGTTATATCACCCCAAAGCTGCAAACCTGTTCCTGTAACTTGTGCGATACATTACAGCAAAGGTGCCGTGGCTATGTGACATATTTTGTGGGGAGATCGAAAGTAATCCAAGGGGGAATCAGGTTTAAGAGAACTCTTGGCCAAAACAGCGATGACTGGCACCTAAAAAAGCCTCATCAGCATCTGCTGCTGACCAGAGCTCTTGGAATGACTGACTTTCTTTCCGTGGGCGCATGACAGCGTGTCAAGCTTTCAACCTGTAATCGTGTATACGGTAATGCCCACTGCCACACAGAAGTCAATGAGGACGTCACGTTGTTAAGGAAAAGGACATCTTCCTTCTTAGTTCAATCCAGGCTTTCTCAGCATGTCCTTCATTTAAGCACAACTACAACACTGTTCTTCCCAGCAGCCACCAGGTTGAATTTGCCGGAAAGACAACGGTAATAATGTCCACAAACGGCGGTACGGCAGGGACCAACAACACTGCCATGCTCACTGGCAGCAACAATTAACAAGAGTACATGTGGTGCTGCTTGGTGGGTCAACAGACATCGAACAGGGCCTGGCTTTTTTTTTTTTTTTCCCCCACAGTACGCACTTCACTTGAGAAGACGTCTCATTGTGGACAGTGAAGAGCTCCGGTAGCCCCCACCAAAGTGGTTCCTGCACGACAAACGCACTAATTAGAGCAACTCCGGTAGTAGCAGAACCAAAGCTATACCGAATATCTAAAACTAATCGCAAGATTAAGGTTTAAGCGCTGACCACAATTTCACGAAAATAAGATAGGCAGGACAGAGGTTTCCGTATGTATCTTATTTTCCTGAGTTGTTGTTGGCACTTAACCTAAATCTTGCCATGAAATACCAACTAGCCCGCATCACGCTTTAATGAAGCGGAACTTTTTTCTCGGTCTGCCAGGCTAGGAACAAAGATTTGAATGAGGCACATTTTTAAATCGCCCAAGAATTACAAGTCATTCTGTGGAAGTATACTATTGTGTCGAAAAGGACGCAATTTTGTGTTACTGAGATTCTGCCACTCTTATCTAAATTTAAGACATTCCCTGCATCCACAATGTAAATTATGCAAGAGTTGCAGACAGCACTCAATCGTCACTTGCAAACGAGTTTGGTGCCTTTTTGTGAAGCACATTTGGAATGGCACTAGTGTCGCATTCTGCTTCAGGGAGAGTGAGACTTACCAGTGGTTGAGGTAGTGAAAGAGGTGGTAAAGGTCGAGCCTCTTTTCGAAGCCCGGTGACTTGGGTATGATGTTGAAGTAGGCCGAGTAGAAGTTGCCATCGAAGCCCCCAAACAACTTGGCTATGGACAGCTCAAACTCTGAGTGGCCATAGTACGACGCCGGGTCAAAGATGACTGCAAAAAGGCAATGTAGGAGGGCAGGCTGTTAGTTTACACACTTCACTTGAAGCAGTCTACACCTTTTAATAAAAGTTTTCACAGCAGCCATCCAGGTAGTGAAAAGAAACTTGTCAGCAAAAGAAAGAGCCACCATTTCCACTCAATGATGGGAGTGATGAGAGAGGTCAAACACCATTGTTCAAATATTTTCAAATTTTTTGGACTTATTGCGTCGAACATATGCAGTGAAATCTTGACCCATGGGCACTTTTGTTTTTCGTCTCCACCAAAAAGCAACCGACATTTTTGAAAAATGCGAAGAGGTTAAGAGAAAAAAATGGAGAAGAGCTTGGGTTCAGGCTAGTTGGTATTCCCTAATTTGCAGCTTCAGCACACAAAAAAAGAACATGGACAAAGAAGACAGGGCCGAGTGCTACTTCCAACTGAATTTTATTGAAAGAGGGTGAATATAAATGACTGAAAAGACAGCTGTCAAGAGATACACAAACAATTAGAATTACACAAAAGACTGGAATAAGGGACCAACTTGGTGTCGCCCCACACCATTCAGCCATCTCCACTATCTGTCGCGTGCGTTTATCCGAATCATGAATCATGAAATGCAACTAGGTGATTTTGAATGTGTCAGTGCAATATTGATAGCCCTGTCGGAAGCAGCAGCAGCGTTCCTAACAAAGAACCTGTCATGGTAGTAACTGAGACGTCTGGGGCAGCACCAAGTTGGTCCCTTATTGTAATCTTTTGTGCAATTCTAATCCTATGTGTATCTCTTGAGCTGTCTTTTCATATATATATATTTCCCCCTCGTTCAATAAAATTCAGTTGAAAGTAGCACTTGGCCCTGTGTCCTTCTTTTCATGCACTGAAGCTGCAAATTAGGGAGAACAGAGATTCATTCCTCCTCCCTTTTAGGGGTATATTAATAGGCTCCCCTTAACGCCTTTCCACATGAATAGGCCTACGCGAGAAACAAGTCTACGCATGCAGTTGGGCACGCAGGAGGACAGAGCAACAATGTGAAAAGTCTCTGCAGGAGACGCACGCACTGGGCCCGTCCTCATACTCAGCCACGTTGCCGCCCCAGAGGTCGCCGTGCAGCAAGGCGGGCGTGATCTCCAGCCCTTCGAAGAAGGACGGCACCTTGTTCACCAGCACCGACCACAGCTCGGCGGCCTCCCGGTCGTGGTACTTCTCTTGCGCCATCCGCACCTGGGGGTCGATGCGCTGCCGGCAGTAGAACTCCTGCACCCACACACGCACACACACCCCTTGTACGGGCACGATGGACAACGGCCCTGACAGCGAACCAAAGCTGTTGCAGTGAAAACTCGTTGATTCACACTCTGCCAATCTCCATTATTAAGTGCTAGCTCTTTCCTCCCCTTTCCCTTCCCCCACACAGAATAGCTGGCCAGATATACTACCATCAGGCCGACCTTTCTGTGTTTTTTCATTTCAATAAAATTCCTCTCTCTCTCTCGAACTAACCTCCACGACCCATTCATGCCTCTGTGCAGGCCTGGAAGTTAGACAAAATGATTTGCACCCCAACCATTTCCTCGGCTATTGAGTACACGGCTGTGGTCATTTTTTTACGTTCCTCGAAACACCTACGAAATTTCGTCTTAATAAAGTGGAAAAGGCACCACATTGAAGTTTAGTGCATGAAAAACTCAGTGCACTAAAGAAACACTTATTTTATTCCGCATCAGAGCAGCCGAATCTAGATAACTTTGCCACACTTGGGCCTCCTTACCCGTGCACCAAATGTTGCAAAACCCCGCACTTCGCAGACACGCATTACGACCACACTTGCTAAGTCACTCTGCCCAGTAAAAGTCCCAGACCATCTCCACTAACGTGAAATCTGGGGAGGGGCGAAACATGCAGTGTGTAAGTGTATTCTTGGTGCCTTGGCGTTTTTGCCAACGGAGATGAAACCGTTGGGGAGTAGAGGTATACAGCTTTGCTGTAAAAGTCTCTTGTCTTCGCAGCATGAAGCTCTCTAGCGTGAGGCGTAAATGAGTGTCCTGGTGTTTTTTTTTAGTGCGCGTTACATTCTAGTGCTTTACGTTCTAGCCCGAGGCATAAACGAGTTTCCCGGTGTTTTAGTACTGTGACTACATGAGATGACAATTCCAACGATGACATGAGACGCTAACAGCCCCAGCCCCTAAAAGCAGGAGAACCGGAACACCGCATGCGCGAGCTTACCACCCAGTCATTGTGCCAGCTGTTGTCCAGGGGCAGGTACCCGCAACAGGTGGTGGTCCCAAAGCCAAAACGGTCCTCGTACTCAGACTCGTTCTGCGAGCCGTGCACCGAGCCTCCCCCGCCGTCACCCCGCTTGCGAGCGTTGTGCAGGTGCAGGCTGCAAGGACATGTGACAGGCACAGCGGGAGGCGCCAATTAGTCACGTGCCATCATGCAGGCCGCAACGGGTGTCGGGCACCTTGCCAACTGCTCGCCCAGCAGCTTAGAGTGGCGGTTTAGCGGACGCATGCGCACGCTCTCCATGACCAGGGCCGCACCGCCGGAAGGGTTGTCAACAACCTGCGTGACCGTAAGCGTTGCCACTGACGATTAAAGGCCGGTTCACTCTTGCGACAAAAGCGACGTTATTTCTGTCGCTTTAGTTGCCTCGCATTGCTCAAGTCGCTCTTGTCGCAGTGACCAAAACTGGTTGAGAACAATCGACAAAAGCAACTTGAGTAATGTCACCGCGACAATGTCGGGTGACTCGAGCGACAGAAATCACGCCGCTTTTATCGCTCCAGTCGCAAGTGTAAACGGGCCTTAAGAGAGAGCGGCCTCCCCCCTTCCAAGTTTTACCGAGACATTGATGGACTGGCGCAGTAGTTAACAGATGTATAACAGGCAGACGGGCTCGGCACGTAAATCAGTGTGGAGCCGTGAGGGGCGTTTTGGCATACGTGTAAATTTAGAATAGGGGCCGGGGGAGAAGCGTAGGAGGCACTTTTCGGATCACTCATCCCGAGTGTGTTTTTGGCAGGGCTGTCTACGTGTAGAAACAAAAGATTTAACGCCTGCGGCTGTGTAATGGCATCGCCGAAAAATTAGCAAGAACAACCGTTTTACTTTAACGTGCATGACGTAAGTAAACAAACGTGTTTTGGCAACGCTGTACTTGTTTTGATGTTTGAGCGTTTGCAGATGTTAACCTAAAAAGCTGTACGGTGATTACGATCCAAGGTATATTTAAGCCAAAACATGACTCACATTGCAATGGTTAAGGCTTGCGCGAGTTAGTACATAATTACAAAGGGGAACAGTGCAACACAGTCGAAACACAAGAAGAAAGTGACAACCACGAGTACTGAAACAGTTGAAACTGCGTTTGTGGTTGTCACTTTGTGTTTCGTCCGTGTTGCGCTGTTCCCCTCTTTGTAATGACGCACATGCATCTAACTAAATGTTTAAACAAGGTCACTGCAAATAAAAAGGAAATAGCTGGGTACATGTAATGTCACCTTGGCTGCCGCCAGACTGAATATTAGAAGGAAACGAGTAGGGGAAGATTGTTTAATTCCATCTAGTGCGCATTTTACGCGTACTGTTGTGCATGCTATATATGCATATTTTGCTTGAGAAAGATGAAAAAGAAATGGCACTGCCACAGCACGCAGTGGCGTGCATACACTCACAGCGATTGGTTTGGGAACTTTGACGGTC
Source organism: Haemaphysalis longicornis (assembly GCF_048455015.1). Classification (NCBI taxonomy): domain Eukaryota; kingdom Metazoa; phylum Arthropoda; class Arachnida; order Ixodida; family Ixodidae; genus Haemaphysalis; species Haemaphysalis longicornis. The sequence continues at coordinate 91,301,233 of NW_027526422.1, forward strand.
TCGGTGTTCAGTATAGCCGTCAAGGCCGCAAACTCTCCGTCGAACATGGTCCGAGCCTGGCGTGAAAAGGCACAAACTTCAGGCATACAGGCGGCTGCCGCAGAACCATGTTTCGCTCGCAGTGACTCACCGCCGGTTTCGGGTTCCTCTTGATGAACACTTCGCCGCTATCCGTCTCGTACGCTTCGCCTTCGTTGATACATCCGCTGCCTCCGCGCCCGGTGGCGCGGAGCTTCGTCGTCTTCAGGACCTCTTTAATCCTGGCCTCCATCGCCGTCGGCCTGAAACGACACGGAGCAGACATGAAGAGAGCCGCGGCTAAATATAGCGCGAGAACAACGGGCCGAGTACCGCGTCGCCGAATCCGAAAGTGACCGTCGTAATCGCGGTGTCAACAACCGTCGGAGCGCGCGATACGGCGAACTTCTCAGCGCGGCCCGAAAAGACATAATCCAACTGTTTCCCCGATTTACACAGCTACAGAAACCCGATCGAACAACGGAATAGGCGCTTCGCGCCCAAGGCTCAAAATGACAGATGGGTATTTAAAGAATCAAGAGAGGAAACGGTCTCACGTTACCTTGGACGTCGTCGGCTGATTACGCCGCCCAACTCCTCTCAAGGCTCGTCGACGGGGACGTCGATGCGACAGGAAATCCCTTGAAAAGCCCGGCGAGGTGATTCGATTAAGGACGCAAAGGAAGGGTCAAAACAACGAAAAACGCGCTGACGACAGTCTTGCAGGCAGCCGTCGACATCCATGCGACAAGGCGACGTCCTACAAGGTACGAGATGGTACGAGTACGGTGCGCGGTTCCACAGCATGCGCTTGGCATGCGCGTTGGGTGAACGATTCGGGCATCAGCAGGTGGCGATAGCGGCGATGAAGAGCCGAGCTCCCCTCTCCAAGCGCGCGGAGCGCCAACCGCTATGCGCTAAGCTTTGCGACACAGAACAGGGAGGATTTTAGAGAAGCAAAGGTCTAGCTTTGCCTGTAGTGCCAGAAAAAGCGTAGTGGCGGCGTCGTGAACTACCCAGTACGCCCGCTTGATGGCGCTGTAAACACGGCTTTGTAAACATGGCGGATGCTTTTTGCACAGGCCGCTTGAGCTCCTTAATAACATGGCTGCCCTCGCACGGCGGCCGGCGGCTCGCTGCTCCACGGCCGGACTCGACTCTCCTCCTCCCGCGCGCGAAAGGGGCGTCGAGTCCGGCCGTGGCTGCTCCTGCTGGCTCCTGGCTGGCACGCTGGTCGCGTGTTTACTTGCGCCGCGCTAGTGAAGTGATGTTACGCCAGGTGACCAGATGGCCTCGACTGGCACAGACCACAGTGAGCAGCAAGTGAGAACAAATCGTTTATTGACATCCGCAAGTTTACAGAGGCCAGGACATCATTTCATTTCGATCGCTGCAATTGTACGTCGCTTTCGTGACAACATTTTTTTTTTTTTTTGCCATAACAACTCGTTCACTTGCGCTAAGATTTCGAACGAAGGGCACAAATGAAGTATTGACGGCGACAACGGTTTCCTTTGCACCGTCTTTCTAGCGGAGTGCATAACACTCACCTTCTGTTGGAAGAATCGAATATTCTGGCCTCGACAGCTGCCTTCCGATGCGGAATTTCCCACATTTGTCATTCCACAAGCACTCAATTCCCGTGTTTTGCCAGTCCTCTCAACAACTGATGGACGCAAAAGCACATAACAGCAATAACAGTCACGAAACCGGTGCTCCGCGCACATTGAAACGGTCGGCCGTTGCAGCGGTTTCAATTTGAATTGGCGGCTTTGTGGTTGCGAATTCAGAAACGAGGTGGTGCACCAGTCGGCTGTTCGTAAAAAGTTGCGTCCATTTTTGCTCAACGGATGTTTGATGCGGAACTTGTTAATAGTATTTTTAAATAACACATTGTAAGCGAACTGTGTGGGCTCTTTGAGTCACGGAATGAATGTTTTGTATTCTATACCAAAAGTAACATTTTGCCTGCGCCGTCTGGTGGGCTTGATGGTCGAAAACAGCGCTTTAGGTTGGTCAAGGTTGGTCACGTAGGGCGTCGATTTTTACGCCGCCTATAGGGAAGACAGGGAACGTCCAAGCTTGAGAGGCCTGTTTGCGACGTACCGTCACACAACAGGGAGGGTACCGTTTCTGGCGCGCGCGCTACCGCGCAGCGCCCGCGCAGGAGTCACAGAAATAAACCGTTGATGATGATGATGATGATTAAAGGCCTCCCCTTTGAATCGGGGTGATGGCGTGCGCCATCTAGCCTATCTAAGTAGTTTGAATTTAAATTTAGTCCCTCAACTCGGATTTCTTTTTACTTCTGCCCTGCCGCTACCCCTGGCTGCGATGTTATTTTATCGACTTCCCTGCTTTTTTTCCACCAATACTCTAGCCGCTGCTTAGTAATACCTACTGCTGACCAGTTAATGTTTCCATCTATTGCGAAGCCCAGTGCCTCAGGAAGTAGGACGTTTCCCCCAATTCTATCCGGCTGAATCTTTTGGCATCCTATTACTATGTGGTCGATTGTTTCTTTATCCCTGCCACATACAACACATGTCTCATCCTGGGACGAATATTTGCTCATGTAAGTTCGAGTTCTCAAGCAGCCAGCCCGCGCCTCAAAGAGCAACGCACTACCTTTATTGTTGTCATAAAAGTTCTCTTTCCGGATCTCTTTTTTGCTTGCTTTGTAGATTCCCAGCGATCCCTTCTTTTCCATCCTCTCTTTCCACATGAGCGTCTCTGTTTCCTTCACTTGCTTTTTAACTGCCCCACCCCCCCCTTGTTTATTTGCCGCGGTCAAGGTATATTTAGTCGCCAGCTTTCGCGTCCTCTTCCGCCATTGGGTGTCCACACTTTTAAGGTACACGTACCTGTGCACTCTGGCTGCCCAGTTCTTCTCATCTAAATGTCTAAGCCGCTCCTCAAAACGTATCTTACTTTGCGCTTCCCTCGCCTCAAATGAAGCCCAACCCATATCGCCTTGTACCGCCTCATTTGTAGTCTTACTGTGAGCTCCCAGTGCTAATCTGCCGACTGCCTTTTGGTTAACCTCCAGTCCCGACAGGATATCGGACTTTAGGCATAATACGGCATTAGAGAACGTGAGCGCTGGCACCATTACCCCTTTCCAGATGCCTCGCACTACCTCGTACTTATTGTAACCCCAAAGTGCTCTATGTTTCATTACTGCTGCATTTCGTCTCCCTTTCAGTTTGAGGTGTTCTTCATGGGCATTCAGGTAGCTTTTTCCGTCATTAAGCCAGATCCCCAAGTATTTGTACTTATTTACTAATGGTATGGCCTCCTGTTGAATTCTTATTGGTGCTGTATGATCTTCCTCGTTGAACACCATGACTGCAGATTTCTGTGGGTTAAAATGTAGGTCTAGGTACGTTGCCTCATCACCACAAATGTCGGCCAATTTTTGAAGGTCTTCCGCATTATCTGCCAGCAACACTATATCGTCCGCGTACATCAATCCCGGAATCCGTTGCTCCACCAACTCTCCATTGCTTCGGTATGACAAGTCAAAGCCTAATCCACTCTCCTCTAATCGTCTTTCCATTCCTCTAATGTACAGTGTGAACAGCAATGGCGAAAGGGGGCACCCCTGCTTTAAACCTCTTCTAATGTATACGGGCTCTGTGCCTGTACGCCCTTCCCATGTAATATGCGCCTTGTTATCCTCATATATTGCCCTTAGCAGCCCCACAAAATCTGACCCAATCCACTCTTCTTCCAGTATATGCCACAGCAATCCCCTATCTACGTTGTCATAGGCTCCCTTTATGTCCAGAAACAGTAGCCATGTTGGTCTGCCCTGTGCTGCCGAAATTTCGATGGTCTGGGTTATTATGAAAATATTGTCTTCTAAGCGTCGACCCGGCCTAAATCCATTTTGCAGTTCCCCTAAAATACCGTTACTTTCTACCCACTTCAACAACTCGACTTTGATGGCTTGTATAGCTAATCTATAGAGCACTGACGTGACTGTAATCGGCCTGTAAGAGCTCGCCTTGTCCTTCTCTCCCTTGCCTTTATAAATCAAACTCATTCTGCTTTCGCGCCATTGCATGGGAATCCTCTCGGATTTTATAGCGCGCTCGATGGCTCTATACAAGTGCGTCTTTCCCGCTGGTCCCAAATGGTTGATAATCTCTATTGGGATACCATCCGGTCCTGTTGCCGTACTTTTGGGAACACTGTGTTCTGCCTTTTTCCAGTCCAAAAATTCGATATTAAATTCTTTATCTGTCGCTCTTCTATTGGCCACATGTGTCCGGGTAGCCGATATCTCGCGTGTTTGGCCGAAAGTATTTGCTATGACTCCATGTAGGTATTTTAAAGCGCTGTCCCCCAAAAGAACGTTACCGTCCCCGTCCTGTATCTGAGTCTGCACCTCTTTAGTCGTTGTTCCCAATGCTTTTAAATGATTCCAAAATTTTTGGGGGGCGCTCTTATCCTTCCTACGTATACCTGATACCCATTTCTCACTCGCAGTTTTAATCTTTGCTTGTACTAGTTTTTGCACCTCAAATTTCTTTTCTCGGTACCGGCTCCACCGTAACTGCACCTCTTCATCCTGATATCCCATTTGTTTTGCCTTTCTGTGCAATCTAGAAGCCCGTTGTCGCTCTTCAATAGCCAGTTTAATTTCCTTGTCCCACCAGCTTTGTGGTTTCCTTTTACCCCTCCAGCGGTTTTGTTTCCTTACGTTATATATTTCCTTCTGTATACAACTCACAACCTCGTCATATTCCCACACCTTCGTGGGCTCGGCCTCTAATTCTCTTTCGATGCTATTGACAATGTCTGCTACCTGCTTTTCGCTCAATTTCGGGAGCCCAACCTCCGGTGTTTCCTGCCTAGCCCTTCCACTGTCAAATTTCAGGATTATACGCCTGTGGTCGCTGCCCAGGCTGTTTTCTCCTTCTTCATCTATCGTCATTTGGTTTAACCGCTCGTACGTGTGCTCCGAGACCAGGCCGTAGTCTATGCAAGACTGTCTATTGCCGCTTTGCCACGTTATCTGCCCGTCGCATTTATGCTCCCGGTTAACTATTACTAGTTGCTGTTCTTCACACATATCTAGAACCATCGAGCCGTTATAGTCCGTATATCCATCTAGATCCTCAATGTGGGCATTTAAGTCGCCTACTAATATCACCTCGCCGGATTCTTTAAATTTCTTTATGTCCTTCCTGAGGCAGTCCACCAACTCTTTATTTTGTTCTCTGGCGTCATTCCCTGTCCACAGATAGGCCACTCCCAGCCGTGTCTTTTTTCCACCCACCGTTCCACAAACCCATAAGTGCTCCTTACAGCCCTGATTCTCCCTTTGCCAATTCCCTCCTCGCCTAATCAACATGCCCACGCCCCCACCTTTCCTCTCTCCCGCTGCCCTGTTGCACCCCACCCATACGTAGTCATCCATCACTGGTGGCTCCTCCATATCTCTCAGGTGGGTTTCAGTCAGGGCGTACACGTCAATTTCTTCTTTCTCGAGTTGGGTTTGTATCTCAATCCATTTTTCCCGCTTGCGGCCGCCTTGCATGTTTATATAACTAATTTTAGTCCCACGGTTTATTTTCCTTTTCTTTGCTTTACGTTTCCGCCGCCATGCATCAGTGCCCCCTCCCTCCTGTCCTTCGCTACCGCCTCCACTCAGTCCGCCTTCTTCTTGAACGTTCGGGGCCCCCCTAAAAAAGCCACTGCGCGGGCTGCCAGTCGGTGCCCTACAGGCTCAGCTAGACGGCCACTGAAGTGTATGCCGTCGAACACAAACGCCCCGTTGCGGCCCGCACGGACCAGGTCCCGGTTCAGGTTGACCACCTCAAACTTCATCGTTTTACCCAGGGTCCAAAGCTCCCTGTTTGCCGCAACCACCGCCCTTTCTACGTGGACCCCTCGTTTCTGCACCTCCGGCACCGTGCAAACCGCAATCTGCACATCCTCCGAGACCGCCCTCAGCTCGGTGACCCCCTTCGCAATCTGCTTTGCGAACCCTCCCCCGCGTCCCTGCAACACATCGTTCACACCCCCCATTATCACTACCAAGCTGCGGTCCTCCATTCTATCCCACAGTTGCCCCTTTGCCTGTTGTATTACTTCCCCGACTCTTTTTCCGGGAAGCTTACTCACCTTCACACGTTCGTCGCCTCCCACCCTCCCCTTAATCACCTCTCCCACCCTGGCCATGTTGGAGTCGCCGACAACTATGACTTGGCGCCTCCTCTCGCCTTTAACCGGCCCTTTTGCAGGTTTTCGGGGGCTACTGTGGTTGACCACGGCAGCAAACGACCTGGCTGGCGATCCACCACTTTCCGGCGAAGCCTCGGTGCTTTCTTTGCGACCCGAGTCCGCTCGGCGTTGACGGACACCGCTCTTGCGAGCAGCATCAGTCGCTCCCTGTGGCTCTGCTTTCTTGCCGGCGTGCCGCTCATCGTGCTGATGCCGCGCACTCACGTCATCTCCTACCGCCGGAGTGACGAGCTCTTCCACCCGCTTTTCCAACTGGGCCTGCCTTTCTCGCGCTTCGCCCAGCTCGGCCATCGTGCGCACCAACTGGGCGGTCTTCGCCTGCCCCGCCTTGTCAAGCTCGGTCACTCGCGCCTCGAGAACCCCCCGCGCTTCCCTTTCTTCCCTGAGGTACCCCTCCAGCTCCTTCACCCTCGCATTCAGCTGCTTCTCGAGGCGTTCGAAGCCCTGTCTTGCCCGCTCGCAAGGCCTACATTCGAAGGGCGCCTTCTTAGCGTCGGCCACACGCTCAAACTCGGTCTCTCCCAAGTAGCACCAGCGCAGGCACTCTTGGCACTGCACCTGGTCCTCGTCCCCAGTGCCCTTTCTCGTCCTCGGGGCCATCGTTCGGCCAACCCCTAGGCTTAAGTCGCCCCGTCACTCAAACAAAGCCCGCTTAGAATTGTTTTTTTTTTCCACTCGAACACCAAAAAGCCTGTCGCGTCGCCCCTGTGCTGTCACCCACGTTGCTCCTAATCCTCAAAACATCCCTCTCGCTGCGCCAAAACACAACCAGAAAAAAAAAGCACTAACTGCTACCACGTGGCTTTACTACTCGTTACATTTATATTCCTGTTAACTCACGCTAACTGCTCTTTTACCTGCTAACCTCTATTACTTAAGTCGCGTCCTACTTCTGCAACATTATCACAAACGAAGGAACGAAAAAAAATCAAAAACTTAGCGTTTTCGTCTTCCGCGCCGTCACCTCCGCTGCCGCAGCCGATCCGCTGCCGCTGACCCCCAGTGAGAATCGCGGGGACAACGCCACCTTGTTCACCACGTCGCGTTGAATTCCAGACGGATGAGGGGGGTTCATTTGCGGCGCGGGTTCACCGGGCTACCGGCTTTTGCGGAAGCGCGCTGGGCAAAGGTGTATCCAGCAGGGTGTTCTTTCTTCTTTTTTTTTGTAAAAGCGGAGCTGTTGTACAAGCCGTAAGTTCACAGTTGCAGGAAAAAATACCAAGAAAATGCCGAGCATTCATGAGCGCGTGCCTCGCGGCGACCGCCGAGTCCGCAGCTCGCGCAATGCCTTAAGCAAATAAATAAATGAATAACTAAAAAGCCTCCAGCTTGTTAAGTGCTACCGCGCATGTAATGCTTGCATGAGGAACATGACGATATCGATGCATATGACGATGACTACTGCTAGCACAGTGCACAGCAACGACGGAACATGCAAATAAACAATTCCAAACTTGTCGTACAAGTGCGTGGTGGTGTGTCCTTCAGTGCTCGCGTATAAAAAACTTCTGCAGCTTCGCTATACGCCTCGAGATTCGCGATCGCTGCGCCGCCTGCCGCCGCTTCTCCGCGGCGTTAGCGGGATTCGCGCTGCGTGGCTGATAGGTGGTCATGCAGTGTTTCGGTTCTCTTTCGCTTCTCTTTGCCTTTCCGCGCACTAAACAACTTGTTATAGTGACGTCTGTAAGCTAACTGCATGTTTAGGGCACTTAAAAAAAACAGCTGCGTCTTGGTAGAGCGCTCTAACGCCAACAAGAGCTACCCGGGGAGGCGGTTCTGCGCGCGTCTTGGCCGCTCTTGCGGGTGTCGGCGACGGCAGCAGCATATCACCGCTGTCACCTTCGAACACGTCAGCACAAGTGAATTCTATTTATTGTCGCCTCGTTTAGTCCTGATATTGGCACTGTAAGAGGTTGGTTCGTTTTGCAGCGCAGGCAACAAATGCGGCTTTGCTTCGAATATGTACGTCGTAGAAAAATATGTTTCGGGGATGTAACCCAACAGCTGACAAAAACTTGTGCCTTTTATAGGAATATATAAGCCACGCGAAAATGTTAAGTACACTCAAAGGCTGTGCATTGTCAGATATGTGCCCGCTCATGCCTTATAGTTAGAACCAAGGTATATGTTAATGAAACCACGGGAAAATGAATGGTCGGCAAGTCAGGAATAAATATAATAGTCGTACGGGAATGAAAAAAAAAAACCGAGTGCAGCTTCTGAAATGCTAAAGACGTTTGTTTGAGCAAGGTAGTCTTCACCAGACCAACTAGATGCGAAATGCACTGATATTTCGCTAGACATGGGGGGGGGGGGGGTGAGGAGGAGGACGCTCAACTATCCTTGTTTACAAATGCGGAGCGAAACCAGCGACTGAACGTTTTAGTAATCACACACACAAGCTGCGTGTTCACTTTTCGTTTGTTTTTTGTCTTCAACGAACGGCTGATCACTCGGCGAACGCATTTTTTGAAGAATACAGGGTAGGCAGTTCACAAGCGATACGAGGTGTCGTTGGAAGAGCTGATTGATTGATTGCAGGGTTTAACGCGCTGACGCAACGGAGACGATGAGGCACGCCGTAGTGGAGGGCTCCGGATTAATTTTGACTACCTGGAGATCCTTAACGTGCGCCGAAATCTCGTACACACGGGCTCGTTGGAAGAGTGTCGTATCTGATAAGGGTCTCTGATTTCGGTTTATGCTAGATTCTGCAGTCTCCCTGTGTCATATGACGATGTTTCGAAGAAGAGTTTGGTCACGGACGTGGATTACTCTATAAGCCCATCTTCGCGCTTCTCGTGGAGGATAAATGTAAATGATGAATCTTTGCGAGCGCTCACATCGGGACAAAACGACCCATCATTAAATTTGTCGTCGTGTGCTGACTCCGGGGTGTTATTTTGCATTATCCATCGTACTTCTTTGGTACAGTGTTTGTGAAATTTATGCCGCATTGGCTTGTTCATGGTACTGATCAATATCTGATATGTGATATTGGCAGGCGTAACTTACGTGCTGTCAGGTATGAGTGCTCCGCTGGATTTTGTAAGTGGACAAAGTCGATTTACATCATAGTGTGTATACGGCCGCATACGGAGACACTGCCACTAAATTTCAGGGCAGCGGAATTGCAATCAGCTGCATGCAAATGCTGGCTTCGGGACGCCGGCCTGTGACACACGCCCGGCGCTCATATAGATCTCACTATCGCGTCATAAACTTTTATACTCTCGTGAACACTCCACGCTTGCAAACAGAGTGCCTGCTCCACGTTATTCGGTATTTCGAACGCGGACAAACGGTAAATCGCTGTCTTGAACGAGCCAAAAAGCAACGGCGACAGGGCGGAACGGGCCGGGGACTCCCGCGCCTGCTTTCGAAACGGGCCGCTAGGGGGATTTCAGTGGCGCCCCTACAGGCCGCGCTCGAGGCGTATGGTTCAAGCCTTGCACGACTTAGTGCAAGCTTCGCCAATTGAGCTGGTGGAAGTCTACAACTCGCCGCGAAGAAGACGGCGATCTGTTCGGTGCATACGACGACGATTACTAGCACCGTAACTATGCAAATAAACAATGATGCCAAAACTTCACCATGTGTCTGGCAATGCTCACCTACAACAGCTTCGCCATTCAAGCCTTGCATGTGAGTGCAAGCTTCCTGAATTTTTTTTCCTCTGGTCCCGAACACTTTGAACAGAAGAGGCTTGTGTTTGCATTTACAGGTAACCAATTTATTGGAAAACAAGATCAATCAGCAGCTGTGACATGTGCGTGTCAAGAATAAATGAAGTCTATAAATATGCAATCTTGCATCAAGGGCATTGCCACCTTTATATTTTTTTTTAAACAAAAAAAAGTTTCCTGGGGATGTATCTGCACGGTAGACAGGCCAACGTTATACACACCTTGAGCAAAAGTTAGTGCAAACGCTCTAACGAGATCAAATTTGTCTATGTACACACTTACTCTACAAGCACACAGGTTGCCAATCCCCACTAGCACAGGCTGACAAAGTTGCATGCTTTGTACAAAATGCTGGTGTGGCATTCATTCATACTTCCATCACACAAATGCTGTCACACAGAATGCCTCAACTCAAAGTGCAAGCACTTTAAGTGACGCCACGCTATTTATGAACTCAGTCTAGTGTGAACAGGTTTTAGACGAGCTATTTTCATACGGAACTGAGAAAACGACAGATTTCAAAGCTGTGCACCAGTGTTTTTAAATTCTTCTGCATAAACAGAATGTACTGACAATTACAACCAATTCCGCTTTTTCTTTTTTTTTTTTCATAATGCAAGGGAACCATGAATGATAACTGAGTGTGTGCATGGTCTCTGATTTCTGATACAACGTTTGCAGAAGTAGAAAAGCATTTGTTTCGGCAAAATTTCAAAACATGTAACCACCATCAACCTTTCGCAGCTAGAATGCGCACACACACACACAAAAGATTCGTGTACTTTTTTCTTTTTTTTCACTAAATTTGTGAAACATAATATTGGACACACTGTATTTTGATCTGCACAAAAGTCATGTGCCACAAAACAGGCGTAAACATTTTGCCTGATATTCAAACTAGCCACCATCTTATTCATTAGAATACTAGACCATTTGTTGCCCCATTATTATTTCTCATCACTAATTTGTACTCATTGTTCACAGAACTTAAACCGTGATTACGCAACCCTTTTTTTTTTTTTCTTGCAAGAAGTTCTAGGAGCTCCCTTGAACAGACGCATCACTCCTGAAAGCAGTGAACACTCGGAACAACCATACCCTTTGTACACGGGACAGTAAGTTGGATGTGACATTTTGAAAAAGCCAGCATTGCCATAGGCTACAATAATATTTTAAAATTACTCCTTCAAGCAACTGCATGCTACTTGCCAAAACATCTGCAAAGTACATGTAAAGGTTTTTTTCATGAAGTTAGCACTGGTTGGGAGAATAGAAGTGCTTTTAATTCAAAGCACAGACAAACTGAATCACCAGGAAAAAAAAAAGAGACTGAGAAAATCACAATAAGCGTGTGTATCACACTCTTGATGACAGCCCCGTCAAATCCGTATTTTTACAAGGTGCCCCAAAGAAAGCCGCTTGTTGCTACACACCCTATCTGCATTCGTCCACCCAGCCCCAGCAATAAGAAGGCAATGGTTGGATGTAGTCACAAGTGTCCATGTCCCAGTAAAACCTGGGCTGCCACAGGAGCTAAGACAATTTGTGCGCTTTTGCGGAGCATTTTTTTCCAGGACCCAATTCTGAGAGAAGGATCCACATAGCCCTACCCTGACAAAAGGCCAACACTTCACACCATCACACAGACTCCTTCTAATGAAGTCCAATCAGGGTTGTTTGGAGCGACGAAAGTTTGCTGCACCCGTGGTAGTAATGCACTTACACAGTTCTCTGCACAGCAGGAAAGCCAGCGAGGCTTATTCGTAAAAAACAGTTCGTATGCTTCTGCGGAGCACTCCAAAAGTAGAAGTCGACACTGTCACACAACCTCCTCCTTGTGAAGTCCAGCCAGACTTGGTTCAAGTGTCAAAAGTCTGTTACATTTACAGCAGTAACGTACTTCCACAGTTTTTCGCACTGCACAAGAGTCAGCGAGGCTCGTCCATTTTAAACGGCGAGCAGATTGCGTGGCCTGCACTGCGCACACCGGAGCGTCGTCCCTGCTTCCAAAGGCGGTCACTCCGGATGGGTAGTCGCTCCGCATGGGTAGTCCAAAGGACAGTCACTCCGACGACGCAACTCCAGCCATCTGATCAGAAGAAGTCCGCAGCCGCCTTGCGCTTGACGGGGAGCTTCAGCAGGTTGTCCGTCAGCAGGGTGGCTTCGCTGCTTCCAGCAAGGTAGGGCTCGCGCCGAGCTGCGTCCCTCCGGCTTGCAGGGGAAGGCACCAGCGGGGAAGGAGTGCCACTGGGGGTGCCCGGAGTGGAACTGGTGGGGGTGTGGCCCGGCGTGTAGCTGGCCCTGAGTGCCCGGTCCATGCCCTTGGAGATGCCCAGCTTGGCCGAGGCTAGGTGCCGGGCGGCCGGCGACATGGTGCCCAGCCGGCCCAGCGGGGATTTGGGCGATGGACTCATTCGGGGGCTGCAAGCGGGGCGAAGAAAACAAACGGACAAACAGGCAGTTACAAAGGTGACACGTCTCGGAAAAAGAAAAAAAGAAAAAAAAAAAAACTTCCTGCCACTCCCAAGATTATTTGGGCAAACACACATGCACACCCTGAGCAATGCCCGAGTATACTCGTGCTGCTTCTCTACGTAACTCCCTGCCAACCCAGTGACAACTCGTGCACAAAAAAAATACTGCGGGCACGTAGCCCCCTCTATTGAAAAGTCATATAAACGCATTGATCATGTCAGGTGAATTTGAGGCAACAGATAGAGTGCATGTTTCTCATCCACATCACTTCGTCTTATCTCAGCAGCACGGCTATGTTGGCCGTAACGAGTCAGGTGCGACCAAAGCAGCGAACGAAGTCTCATTATCTGTGTATTAGCTGCCAGCTGCTGCACTGTGTGCTGCATTTTAGTGTTTTCAAAACACCAGGAGAAAAATGTTTCACAAACACCTGGACATCCTAGATAGCAGGGAGTTATTTTTGTAATTAGTTGTGTTAATTTGTTCGTATTCCATCAACTTTTTCTGTTGGATAAGGTAATCCTGAATAATGTGTTTACATGTTCTGCAGAGCATTGTAGTGCACATTGCTGGCGTAAAATTTCCACCGAACATAAAAAAAAAATGCCCCGGCAGAGAGTGAGAACCAGCAAAAAAAAAAATCGGCAGTGAAATGGTAGTCACGTGTAATGCAGCACACACTACGTTAGCTTTGTTCCACTGTTGGCAATGTGCCGAGGCACCATGGTGCTAACGCACTCACCAACAATAGCGTACTTTGGAGAGCAAGGTTCAGCTCTCATATGGACTCAAATGGGTTTGTATTTACGCTTTACAGCAGTGGCTATCTTCTGCCCTGGCCAACAAACCCCTTTTGCTCACAACCGGGTGCTTATGGTGTTTGCATTAATGTAGTAGTTTTTCAGCACACACAGCAAGATTAGCTTAAGTCATGTGTATGCAATGGTGAAAATGTTGATGATATGTATGCAATGTAAGGGGCGTTAAGGCAACATCGGTGGTAAGGGAGAGACAAAAAAAAAAAGCTCCTGAGCAAATAACAAGGCAACGCTATTGTCAGGTGCGGTGACCTAAGACAGGTGAAAATAAAAGACTAAGGTCTTGTAATTGACTGGTGGCTGCAAGAGCACACAAGGATCACATGGACCAACAGAATCTTCGGTTACTTTTGGCTTCCATCAAAATACATTTCCAGACATCAAGAAACGAATAAGGAAATCACGTCTCTTTGCTGCAGCTAACACAGACACAGTTCCACCTAACGTTTGACACCCACTATTGCAGGAGGGCGTTTCGGCAACTTCAAAAAGTCAAATAAGTGCTGTCCACATGTTGACTTAAGGGGGGAGGTGGGGATCGGAGCAAACTTTTTTATTTTTTGACATAGAGTAATGAAATTTGGTAGGTGCATTGAAAAACACTCCAAATGGTGAAATTTGAAATTTCAGGATGATACCTTCAGTAGTTTTGGTGTTACAGAGGTGTACATGTTGCCCGCTCGTGGAAAGCCTAGCAAGGTATTGACATATGGTACGAAGTTCAGAATACTTTTCAATTGTAGTCAAAAGAACACTACAGGGTATGACATTCTTCGAATTTTTTTTACACCCTTCATTTTTTTTTACAGAGAACATTATTTTCACCTGTACCCAGCAGTATACAGCTGACTCAGCCGTAAATGTCACATAAAAAAATAACTAGGCCCTAAAATGAAAATCCAAGAATGTCATACCCTGCAGAACTCTTCAAGGATCGAAATAAAACAGACAGTGTCAAAATCCGCCCAGTGGTTGCCATGTTATCCTTTCCACGAACAACGAAGAACTCATAAAACGCACTTTTGAGAAAACTGCTCTTAAAGGTTATGACGACTTCACGATTTTTCAAACTGCACCAGCAGCATAGTCCTTGCTGTCCTTGCTTGGGGACAACCTCAAAGACCTCTGCCCTTCGATTTGGTGCATCTGGGAGGCCTTCCTGACCAATTGAAGGTTTTCGTGTGCAGGCCTTTAGATGGCAGAAGCACCAGTTTTACACTTAGTGTACCACAAAGTTCATATGGGCTACTAGAGTACCTATACTTAACTTGATGCATGCCTAATGCATAGCTGTCTCCAAAATGAAGAGTAAGGCATGGTTTCGTTTTATATGAATGTGCCAGCAGACATTCAGCAGATTTCTGGGTGTCATAACCTTGCTGAAGCTACAGCTTAGTACATAAGGGTGTTCAGTGTCAAAAAGTTATCTGGGCGTCACAAGCATAAGATGAGCTATTTGAAAGCATAATATAGTCCTTTTACACAATTACAACATTGATTATTATTAGCATACCATGCTGTTCACCTTCAGGTGAATCAATCATTGCAAAATAGACAACAGAATTGCAAACACTGCAAAAATAGAAAACCCAATAAAAATATCGAAGTGTAAAACGCTGCAGCCTTACGGCGTCTTTTCTAATTTATTTAACACTGAAAATATTCTAATCCCAGACTTCGTTGTACGAACTAGTTTAGAGCCACAGCAAAAGTTTCTCAAATAAGCTGGGTGACGGTTCATCGCAACCCCCCCCTTCCCCCCCTCTTACAATCAATCCCCTACGCGCACGTTCCCCACAATCGTAATTTAGGTAACCTTGCTATGGTTGGACACTTCGCTTTTCCCATTAAATTTAACTTCGCGTACATCAGTTATTATTACTCGCGTGCAATAGCAACAGATCCCGCTATCGGCCGCTGCCCGAACACGTCGTACCAAAGCAGCGCGCGCCGCAACTTCTGGCGAGTCGGTCATTCCATTCTCAAAGCTCGCGAGCTCGTTGTGAAACACAGCAATAACTCAGCGTTTTATAACATCGCAATGCTCGCAATGCGTCCAAAAGTTCGCTTCACGAACCGAAATTGTAGACACACGGACCACGCTTCCCACTCAAGGACAGACCACGGCGACGTCGCGGGCACGTTTTCGATGCATCTTTCGAGCCGCGCACTTCCCTATCTGGCGCACGATCTCAAGCATTATCGCCGCAATAACAGTAATGTAACTGTTCAGTACCGCAACAGATAAAACGAGTAAACTGCAACCGAGTCGACCGGGAAACTTTGAAAACATCGGCGGAGCGCAGTCAGCGTAAAATGCGCAGCAGCGCGGCGACCATGTTTTAAATGCAGAGCATTTCAGTAACTCACGATGTCACCCGCGTTGACGTCCGTAGTCGTAGTCCGCACCCCTCCCCCTACACTATATAAAAAAAAATACTATCCGGCGCCTGGTTTCGATCCCTCGACCCTGCGGGAGGAACGCAATGTACATGGTGCTCTACCCACTGCGCCACAAAGCCGACACAGAATGGGAGGCTACGAACGCGCCTTATATCCTTGACTCATTCAAACTACGTCAAGAAGCTGCTGATACAACGCATTCACTACCACCAACTCCCCAAACACTAAACGTTAACGCAATACACCCACCCCTTATGCGACGCATTTACTCGAGTCCCCCTCGCGGGGAGATGGGCCCAATTTTTTGCTGTCATGGCGACGCCCAATCAGGAGAGCCGTATCAAAAAAGGCGGCCGGACAGCCAATCGCGTGTTAAGCCCGTACTACATGGAGCGATTTCGCCTGCGAATTCGCTGATGCGGCGCCGCTCGTGCGGCAAAACCACCTTTTTTCGTTTCTGCGGCAAAGCGCCAAACATTTGAAGCGGTCGAGCAAACGCCGCTCGTGCGGCGTGTGCGGCGTAGAGGGGTTGGACCTGCGGCCAATAGGAGCACAGCTCGGCACCACTTGCACGTTTGGAAACCAGATGGCGTTGCTTGTATGAGCGCGACAAAAGCGCGGGCACACCAAAACGTTTGTCTTCTCTGCTGTGTGTGCGTATATTGATAAAGAATTGGCAATTCTTATATAAAACCGCAAATAAACTTGTATTTACCGCAAACCAAGCAGAAACAACTTCCCAAGGAAGTAAAATAAAACACCCTTGTTAAAATCACAACAACCTTTGCTGGTGGCAAATTTAATTCAGTCTGCAAACAAGGCGCATCTGAAATGCGAAAATCGCGGCGTTCGCAGGCCCCATGTAGACGACAATTCCAGGCATTGCGAACTTCGCAAGTGCGAATGTTTGTTCCAGCGGATTCGCAGGCGAAATTCGCTCCATGTAGAACGGGCTTTACAATCTATCGGTTTCTTCGTTTCACTACCTTTCTCTTTCTGCCGTTTGTGTGTTTATGAGCCAGCGATGACAGAAGGAGCGACTGGAAAACGAAAGTTAGAGTCGGCCGATCTAACGCGACCAAGATGGCGGCGCCCGGTGGCGTTGTTCCGGAGATACAGCGCTGCGAAAATTGCTGTGTTTTCGTCATTTTGAGGAAATATTTTGCCACCTCAGCCGATATAAATATTTTTCTTTGGCACTTCGCGATCGTTTGTGGCAGGGAAACTCTGTGAACGCATAGAATATAAAACGTGCAATCCGAAAACGTGACTTTCGAAAAAACGATTTTTTGGTCACTTTTCGCAATCTGATCCCCGCGTCCCCCCTTAAAGAATCAATTCATGCAATAAGGCCATGGCAAGATGAACTGCATATAAAGACATGTTTGCGACGGCATACCGTATGCAAAGATCAAAATTTTGCCTCCCGGACAGCATTGCCCTCGCCGAGATTAACATTCGCAGGGCTAAGTTGTCTTGACAGTGCCACGACGGGCGAAAAGTTGCATGAGCAACTTTTGTGCTAGCCGCCATTTCTCCTGTGTGTATCAATGTTTATAACTGTAGATCAGCTTTCGGAAATCACACTCTGCTGTCAGTACTCCTTTGAACGTCAAGAGGACACGGCTGCTCGTCTAAGTCAAAGCTGTCGCTCCCGACAGGAGACGAGGGCGACGTCAAGCCACCACCCATCAGGCCAGGCTCACCTGAGCAAGGAGGAGCGTGCCCGGTCGAGAGCGGCATTCTTGCGGGCAGCGCTGCGTCGGGCCGCCCCATCGGCCAGGGACAGTGCCAGCCGCTCCCTGGAGCGGGGCTCCGGAATCCGGAACTGGGGGCCACCAGGGTTGCGGGGCAACGGGGTGTCGCTGCCGTCCAGCAGGAACGGGGTGCCCTCGATTTCACCCCACGTCAGCAGTGGGGTCTCGTTCACACCTGCACAAAGGCCACAAGGACAACAAGACGGCATCACTACGTGACTACCAGAAAGAATATGGCACAGCCCAGACTTGCCGTATTTTTGCGCATGCAACCCAAACCGAAAATGCAAAAATTTCAGTGGCAAAGTAGAGGTGCGCATAATAAGCGGGGTTTTTCCTTTAGAGCAGCTGCACGGCAATGCACGTTGTGCCGTGAAGCTTTTATGCAGTAACACTGACTAAGCCTTCCATGGCAGCGGCTGCACGAAACATACAAGGACAAGGAAGAAAAAACGACGACGAGCACGCTCTAACTTTGCTAGTGAATTGTGAATTTCACCTTGCAGTCAGTGTATTCTGCATGCTAAATATACACTTTTTCTGTCTACATAGCACGTGATGCATTCCTTGAGCAGTAGCTTTGGTGCAGCCTTTCCTGAATCAAAAATGTGTGGGCGATAGGCGAGGATTTTTGTTTTTTTTTCAGCAAGCTGAAAGTGGTGGTGCAGATTATATGCAGGGGCGGGTTATATGCAGTCGCTTAGTATGTCCCATATTTCTCTCTCTCTCTCTCCCTCCCCCTCCATACTGGGATTTGACACTTGTGTCAGCAACATGACTAAAACTCAAGTCTACATTCCTACCCATGCAGCGTAGACTTGCATATATTTGAGGCCACAACCGAGGACAGGGGAGTCGCTAGGGGGTGAATAAAGGTCTAGCCATTCCATAAATTATTGAATCAGCATTATAACTTCCCACTACATCTCCTCATTACTTAACCACAACCTTCCCACCACATCCTGAATGCAGTTGTGGTTAAAGGGGCTGTTAAGACATCGTATAATTCGAAAGAACCAGCCTTCAGTACCTCATTCAGCTCTATTCCAGCAATGAAAGGTGTTATTTTTTAACAACAAAAGAAAAACACGAGACATATTGAAAAAAAAAACCCCCTAAATTTTACACTACACAACGTCAGCTGTGGACACAATAGAGGGAGCAGTGGCGCAACAAAGGGAACACCAAAAACATAGTTGTCAGTGTGTCAACCGCATGTCAGCAATCAAGTGATATGGCCAAGTGGAACAATTGGCCAGTCGTGGTTCATGGCCGCCAACTGCACAAACAAGATCCTGTGACAACATGAGAGACCTCACTGAAAAAGTGGCTGGGGAGTTGCCACGGCTTCATCCGTTTTCTTTATTATCTCAATTATTTGTTTGAAGTTTGCGCTATAATTGGCGCAATTGTTTTTGAGACAAAGCAGTCTTTCATAATGAACCAAACTTGTATTTCGATTATTTGTGTGCGATAAAATCAGTATCATTGTCATTGGGCCTGCAGTCCCTTGTGCTGCTGTTCCATATCCAATCCACTCACCGGGCGCGGGCGACGGGGTGGCCACGAATCCGAACCCGCCGACCTTGGGGGAGCCCGTGCCGGGCAGCAGCTCCCGGCCGTCCACGCCCAGCTTCCCCTCGAGGGCCTTGGCCTGGGCGTCGGCCGCCTGGGCCAGGGCTGCCCGGTTGGCGCTCTCGTCAAACGGGCAGTGCTCCAGCCGCGTGTGCGCATGGATGATGGTCCGTCCCGGACCACGCTCCCTCCGCTCCTCCGCCGTCAGCGCAGCCCCTGCACATTGATTGATTGATTGTGGGGGTTTAACGTGCCGAAACTACACAGGTTATGAGGCACACCATAGTGGAGGGCTCCGGATTAATTTTGACCAGCTGGGGAATCTTTAACGTGTGCCGAAACCTCGAACCCACTGGCGTTTTCGCTTTTCACCTCCATTAGAAAGCCCCTACACGAGCACATCCCATTTTGTACAAGCCATGAAGCTCGGGTTACTCCCACTGACGCAGCAACATTTCCAAACTCAAGCCACAGCGATGTTTAAAAGAAAGCACTACAGAACACGGACAAGTTTCACCTCGGAGAACTACAGCATGCCAACCCTTCATGGTCATGCGATGCGTTCACAGCTTAAAAATGAAACAAAACAGAATTGCACATTAAGCACACTTTCCATGCCTGCCCCACTCCTCTCTTAGTTCATAGTTAACAGATCGATGGCACCAGTTTCGAAAGTGCCAACAACTGCTACCGTATTTGCAGCACAATTTGTCGGTCATTGGCTCTTTCGCAGAAGCGATCATACGCCCTCCGCGATTCGAATCTTTAGTTTAGCAAAGAGGGTGTTTTAAACAAGTCCCATTTCAATAATATCCTTTGCTGGGTGAGTTGGTTCACGGTTTAAACTAAAAGAGCGTGCACTAGGACAAACACAGAGGAAGAGTAACAAGTATACAGGACAAGCACTTCTCTGTTTACTTGTTCTTCTTTCTCTGTTGCCGTCTAGAGCACTCGCTTTTAGTTATACCCAATTTAACAGTGAATGCACGCCAACTAATCTTGGGGTCGAAAGTTAAAAAAAAAAAAAAAAAAAAAAAGCAGGCACTTAGAAGTGTGACAACGGTGCCTACATCCCAGAGAACAGTGTAATACAGAACGATGCTGCATTTGCTTACAGCATCGAGAAAATCTGTACATTTGTAGCTTCCGTAACTTGATTAGGAACTCATTCCCAGGATCAAGAGCCCAAACAATAGCTGCTTGCTCGCTTAACTACTGCACCCAGCAAAGTGCAATGGCTGCTCTCCAAACGCCACAGCAAGGACCGGGAGCACCAAGACGGCAACCCACCCTGTGGAATGTACATGAGCGAGTTCTTGTTGGTGTAGCGCCACGTCACGAGGGCCTTGCTCGTTCCGTCGTCTTTTTCTGCCCCTCCGGGTCCGGTCGGAGACGAGCCTGTGAGCGCAGGCTTCGCAGCGGGGCCCTCGAGCATGGCGTCCAGGGGAGCGGCCTCGGCCCCCTCGTCCCGGTACATCCAGGCATTCTTCTCTCGGTGGCGCCGCTCCGCCTCGGCCACCATCACCTCGAAGGAGGCGTTGTCCTCACTCGTGTGCTTGTGCAGGAAGGCGTCCAGCGAGAGCTCCTGGCCGCCGCTCTCTGACGAGGCACCGTCGTCGCATGCGGGCACGGTGCCGCCAGCGTCCCCTGTTGGGGGGACAAAAAACGATTGACCAATAAGCACACGATAAGGGGTGCTTGAAACCAGCCTTAACCCTTTGAGGGTCGATTTTTGCTAATGCTGATTTAAATTTTAGGATGAATCTATTTTGAGAGAAAATCATCGTAATTTTTTTAGGGTGACCATAAAGTAGCAAAAAATTTGTTGTTACATACATATGGTTTATTCATGAGTAACACAAGAAAAATTCTAAATAAAGATGAGAGAGTAACAAGCCGGAGCCTTATGAGTGAATCGAAACCAGATGGACATCAGTTTTGCGGACGCAAAAAGCGGGAAGCGCCCGGAGAACGATACCACAACCAGCCGCTGTGCGCGCGCACGCACGCACGCGGCCGGATGCGCAAGCGATAGACGGCGCACCAATACAAAAAAAAAAAGGAGAAAAGAGCCTCATCAGTTTCGCAGGCACCCTTGGTCTGTGGCAGGCAAGAGGCGCCCAGTGGGTGATACCCAACGCGCCCCCTCGTTACCGGATGCACAAGCGATAGCCGGCGCGCCGCTAAAGTAAATCATAAAAAAAAAAATAAAAACAAGAGCCATCGGCACAAAAAAATAATTTGATGTATTCCCGCAGTGTGGCAGCACATGCCAAGTAAGAGAGGTTGGCGGAAAAGGCACGCTTTTTAAACATACAAGCAGAGTCTGATACAAGCAACCACGTACATATATGTTATTGACCATTTTGAAGGTGTTTGCAGAGGACGTATATGTACGTCCGTCACCCTAAAAAGGTTAAAGGAGTACTGACACGAAATTTCAAAGCTCATGTAACTATGTAAAAAACTTCCTTTGTATATGGAGATTTCCCCTCGGAAGTTTAAACCGTAACTGTTCAGTAGAACACATTTTTAATCAATTTTAATCCTTGCACACATGAGAAAGCTCATCAGCACCATCAAACAGGCCCGTGACATCATCTGCGATTCAACCCAAACGGCCAACGTCAGGGCTCCCAAACGTATCGAGGCAGCCGCGGTGCTGTTGGCACGTGCTGCTTTTCCGCCTTGGGCACCGCGTCACAGTTTTTGGAACTGACGTCACGTGCGAATACGGCCAGTTGGGTCAGTATGGCGCACGCGCGTGCGCCCAGACAGACCGGCATTGGCTGTGGTGCGACGGGAACAGTGATGTCAAATGCGCCTTCCTGTCATGGCAGCTGCCTCGGTGTTTGCTTCACCGAAACCGAAACTGACACGAATAAACGGAGCTCTAAGTATTTGTTTATGCTCCATTCAACAACCTAATGTGCTATTCTATGATTAGCGGGCCCGAAGGAGGCACCGATAGCCGCGAAAAAACGTAACACAAAAATGTCGTGTCAGTACTCCTTAGGACATGGCTCTTAAAACAATTTCTTGTTATTTTCAAGTAAACTCTGTGAAACCTGCCAGCCTTGCTGCTTTTTTCCCACTGATTTCAAATACGGCATTATTTTTAAAGTAAATTATTTACAAAGATAATTAGAGACAACTGGCCATTTTGGGAGGAACAATAGATAAAACAGTGTTAGTCATAAAACAGTAATCTCTAAATTTTCCAATACTATGAACCCTGGTGAGTGCAATAAGAGAATCGTTTTTTTGATGCACCGCTTGGTACTGATTTTACGGTGCATTAAACTTTGGTGTTTGAGATGGGCATTCAAAATGGTTCCTTGCCACTGGTGCCATCAAGGTGTAATGAGCTGTAAAATTAGTTCCATGCGGAACATCAAAAACCCAATTCTCTTATTGCACTCACCGGGGTTCATAGTATAGGAAATTATAAAGATTACAGTTTTATGACTAACACTGTCTTGTCTATCATTCCTCCAAAAATGGCTAATTATCTATAATTTACCTTGGTAGCTAATTGACTTACTCTGCCATATTTGAAATCAGCGGGAAAAATAGTTTCAAGACTGACAAGTTTCACAGAGTTTAGTTAACAATTACAGGAAGCTGTTTTAAGAGCAGTGTACCCCCTTAAGGAACACTGAAGGATGAACAACTTTCTTTTGTACCCATCTTCCCTGGCTGCCGCTGGATGGCGCTACTGAACCACGCTTGCAGCAGAACACTATGCAAGGAGGCGTGCAAGGGCCACACCCTTGCTCAAAGAGAGAGACTGCTCCCCAACGAGACACATGCTGATCATGTACAAGTAACGTGTGATTACATGAGCTCGCTTTGTTTTTTTGGGTGATAACACTTTTGAGGAAAGATCACACATTTCACATCTTTCATCCCACACCAAATAGTTCTGCGTTCATTTCAAAATAAGAGCCGAAAGCTGTCATATGTCGTTTTCATTTCTTGTTCTTTTTTTATTCTTTCTTTAAACAAAAGAGCCCATCAAGAGCACCTCCGCCGACTGCTTCCTGGCAGTTGCTTAGAAGGAGATGTAGAAAATACTGGCCCGATTTGATAGAGTGGTGACCCGCAAAAATGTAAAAAATACCAACCTGCTCCGCAGCATAGTGAATTGCCTTGACAATCTCTCCTGACTTTCACCACTTGCTATTGAGAGAGGGTGCGTGTATACGTGAGTATAGTCGCGTGTATACGAGTCTATACTCGCTGCCCTGGCAGCGAGTATAGACAGTAGCATTCTCACTCAGTTGCATAATTAGACTGACTGCACTTCTACAGAAAAAACAAACATAACTGTGCTCAGAACCCAAAATAAATCTTTCCGACGGCGGTCGTCTTCTAGATGAAGTTTGGTCTTTTCGGTGAGTGCTCTTCTTCAGAAGCTGCCAGACACGTTTATGTTCGCTTACGTGTCTGTACCTTACTGTATCGGTGTCCAGAAAACTGCATAGGCAAGCTCCACCAATCTAGTTTCACCATTCACGATTTGTGCCATCCCAAAGCCCAGTGTGGGAAAACGTGTGACGTGACAATACCTGTTTTCTGATTTCGGCATTTCGTGTACTAATAAACAATGAGAGCTTGCTTTTGGGATGCTTGGTACATTACTACTTATAAAACACTGTGCTAAGTTCACACTGACGAAGATGAAAAACGGCGAGACGCAAGATGCACACATACGGGAGCGCACTAATCAACAACTGCTTCAGCCAGTACGGATACATTCACGCTCACATAACTGTAATCTAGCGATACCGGTCAATTTGTTTTACACTTTACTGCTCTTTTGTTACTTGGCACTTTTACTACTTTACTGTCCTTCCATTACTTGGCAGGAAGGGTATCATGAATTTTCAATCTTCCCGCTACAAACAAAGCAGGATGAGGAGGAGTCCACATGTAATCTAATGTCTGTTTCTGTAGCTGCCGTTCAGTGGATCCTAGTTAATTTGAGTTTAAAACTTAGTTCAACCAACATTAGAGGTCTCTTTAATGTACTAAGCCCTGTATTTTGCTTTTGGGTGAGTTTGATTTCACGCTTACTTGGAAATAATTTTAGCAGACCCAACAGTGTAGTATTCACCAAAGTTGACTGTGCCATAACCAAGATGGAAATTCAAGGGCAGCAGCAATCAGCGAGGCAAGAAATGACACAACTGCTGCTTAATTTGCAGTTTGAAAAATTGTGTCCATACCTGACAGGCCGTGCTTGTCAGTAGCATGGCCGGATTCTGACGGCGTGGGTGTTGCGCAGGGCTCAACGGAAGGAGTTTCAAACGTCGATGGTGTTTGTACTGGAAAAGAAAAAAAGTTTGGGTGGATTAAGCACTCTTGCTCCTGCCACTGAAGGAGAGACAAACAAGGTAATTAGAAAAGTCTAGACGACATGAGGAAGTTGCCTGTATTTAACACAAGGCACTGCGAATGGTTCGTTTAGCTATGCTTCTCCCAAAACTTGCAAAATCTGGTTTCAAAGACTTCAAAAAAAAAGGAAAGAAACAAGATGCAATGCAGTATTAGCGTCAATGAATGCACAGACTGCAGCTATACTAGGCACCGTGCACTGCACGCCTCAATGAGCAAAGCTTGTAGCTAGTGAAAACAAGATGTTAGGACAGCCAAACCTTTCCTCTATTAGAATTCTGTCAAAATTACAGCCCATTCGTGCACGAGTAATCGTGCAGGAGGCACAAGCAAAAGTACTGGAAGGGGGTAGTGTACTATGCGGCATCGAACAGCCCAAGAAAAACAGGTGTAATAAACTATTGCATTAGAGAGCACATGTTTTAGCACCGTAACATAGCCAGTATCACTGGTTCCGCAATCCCTTCAGGATTGCGGAACCTGTCCTTTGCTCTGAAGTGTGACCAAGCACAGCTTAAAGTCTGCTTCATGCTTGTGGAGAACGATATGTTGAATGTCTATGGCGACCACAGCCCCCCTCACGTGTAACAAAAAAAAAGGTATGATGCAAAAGGAGTGTCGCAAGCTAGCAGGAAAGGGGATGTGTCGGCATTCTTGCAAAGGGCACTGGCCCGCATATCGAAGGAGAAGACAAGAAATGTAAATGCCTCCTTGATGTATAAGCATTCAAGAGTACAAGAACTTTAGTTGGTAAGGACTTAGCGTAAAGTTCCGAGCGAACGGCCACCCCTGAAAAATTGCCCCTCCCCCTTCAGGGGTGAAATATTCGATTTACTAAAAGACCCCAAAGATCAGTCACCCCCTAAAAACCTGGCTTTAGCCCCAATGAGTGAACAAAATAAACGCGAATCATCTATTCAAGTGTTGATGCGGTCACTTAGGTATTCGTCCTTCTCGCACTTGAGCCAAAAGTTCCCCATCCGGTAATTTTTCATGATATCTCTGCAGTTTTGGTTGGTGGTGTGTCCACTCTTTCTTTTAGTTTTTTCACACCTGACTCGAAAGATCGCCCATCCCGTATTATTCGCTTGATATTCTCATACTTTGGGTGCACGCTCTTTCTGAACTTTACGGTAAGTCGTAGCTATCATTCTCAAATACAAATACTATGGGTGTAATTCGCGATATCTGGACAAAGCCAGTGCGCTAAAACGCAGTATGCACAGTGTTTCTTTATTTTTTTTTTTAAGACAGGGATGACATCTACCATGTTATTTGATTACCAGCAGTATTTGATTCTGCTCCCTCACACAAGCAGTAATGCAATGCCAACCCTGCCCGAGATCACGTTTGTCACATGTAAGAAGCAAGACCCAAGAGCCACAAATGGGATGCCCCATTTGGCACTGTGCCAACTATGAATACACCAAAGGAGCACTCAGCACCTGTGCCTACAGGCTTGCAACTTCCAAGTATAAAATTTTTAGATCCGACGAGAATGCCATTTCAACAAGTTATCACTTCACTCAATTGTGTTACCTCGCTTGGTATTCTGCATATACTTCTCCATGTTTTCAATGCCTTTACACATGCGCCAACAGGACAATCAGTCTGAATTACATGACCAAGGGTAGCAGTAAAATAAGTGACATGATGTACTGCACAGAACCCACTCTGCTGGCAGATCGATCTGCCAGGCTCTTCTCGTGGGCAAGTGGTCTGTGCACGAGGATGTTTTCCAGAAAGTGGCACACATTTTCCCCATTTACCAATTTCACTCCACCATACGGCCAACAATAAATTCTCACGTTGTATAATTAAAGAAAGCGTCATGAACGCCATCCAGACGACCGCCACTGGTGTTCTGTTTGGCTGGAACAAAATAGGAAGTTCAGGAGTACCATCCAGACAAACGTCCACATCTTAATACTGGTCTGACCCTCACTGTTCTGTCATCGCGTTGTTGAGATGAAAATTTGATTCTCCCTGCTTTTATTTTTTTTTTCTTCCATTTACCTGTGATTGGTCCCCCCCCCCCCCCAGTAGCATTTGGTAACAACATCATACTTATATAAGGTTAGGTTCGAAAACCAATTTGTACGACTGGTTTTGAGTTGGGTTACAATGCCGTTGCTGTGCAGCAGTTTTGGATCGAACTTCTATGGTGGCTATAGCAATTGTATAATCATACGGAAACGCTAGCCACGGCTTTAATTAAACAGTTAAAAACTTGCACGGACAGGTCAAACTCGTTTGTTTCTTGGATCACGTTTGTTTATTGGATCAGTATTACCGGATGTCGCATTCTTTAAATCCATTCTACCCACTGCAGTGATGCCCGCAGCAATTATGAGATTCTGCCCCTAACCCGAATCACCCGCTTTCTTTAACCGTAGCTTATCAATCCCAGAAACACAGGGCGCTATAGGCTTCCCCGCACTACCCGTGAGTAAGTACAGAACAAACAGAAAGCTGATACTTCCCACTTGCATGTTCTTGTACCAAGGGCACTAATCTCAATCGATAATTCAAAAATTAAGAACACACCCGTCTTGGAGCTGTCATCTCCGAACTGTGCCTGGTAGTTAAAAGACCATGGCCAGGATTTTGTGTGCAAATAGGAATGGACACAAAACCCTCCCTGGGTCGACTTGAATGACGATGGAATGTTAATAACTTACTTGAACGAAGCACACTCCTCACGCTTCCTCGGTGCTGGTACCTTTCTTGCAGTTCTTTTAACTTTGTAAGGTTGTTCTCTTCGAGAGCGTCCAAGTACTCGTTCTGCGCCCTCAGCTTGGGCACATCGGGAAAGAAGTCCCTCTCAATGATCTTGCCAATTTCCTAAATGAAAAGACGAAGTTACCAGCCATGGGGCCTTGAAACTAATACACAAACGAACTTCAAAGAATGAGACGCATAAAGAGCGATTACTTACGGCTGTGTAAGCATCCTCGTCCAAGACCTTCAACTTCCGTATTTTCGACGGATCAGTAGTCGATTGAACTAAAGCTACACCTTTACTGGGCTTGAACACTTCTACGCTCATTGAGCTACTTGCTTTAGGTGATTCGTCACACATGTTGTCTCTTTGCGTAGTGAAAACGACACACATTAGAAACTGCGACGCAAACTCAACCTGCAAGTCGCCATCTTTGCTGAAACTGATGGCGATGGTATTTGGTGGCAGCATCGGCGTACACTGATCTAACAAAATTCATCACTAGTCGCCGCTTGAATGTTTTACTACATTAAATAATAGATTAAATAAATTGTATGTATTTAAAATTTAACTTTTAACTCGATACTCAAACTAAGCACGAAACTGTCAACGTCACTAAATACGAAACTACCGAAATAGTCTCTACCATTTCGCGGCCGTTCAACTCGTGCCATGTGCGTGTGTTTAGTTTCACAATAGAGTTGCTTCATTCACTCCTGATTAGATAATCGTTGCGTGAGCAACGTCAGTGTATATCGTCATTGTATGGTCATACAGGTTTAAATGGGACCCGAACCTTCACAGCGCGTAGATGTCATCAGCGAGCATAAATTCGCTTCTGAACCTGCTTCAGATCTCCGACAGCGGTAAGTCTAGGATCGTGACACTGTTCGCAGCATTCAATCAATCGGTGGCTGTGTCTGCAGAATTTTTTACAAAGTACTTTCTGGCTGTGCACAAAACTAGATGACGCAACATTATCGCTTGATTCTCCATTCTACCGGCAGCATTTCCTACCGGGAGCTTCGCTCACAGCGCTGGACTAGAGGCGGCCTATCAGCGAGGATTCCTGACATCTTCAGGTGCGGCAAGTTTTCCACACTGTCGTACATTGTGCCTCTTGTCATGCACATTATGGGTACACCGTCTTTTCTTTTTTTCTTTTTTTTTCAGAGAAAGTTGAGCAGTTCTTGCTTGCAAGCCTCGAGAATGTAGGTATGGGCGATGCTTCTTGGACAATATTCTTCTGCACCTGAAACCTGTTACATAACTTACTGTAGTTTTTTTTTTCTCCTCGTCGCCATAGGTTCCTTCAGTGTGCCATTCGTGAGGGAAGCACGACAGGTGTGGTCTGACCTCGAAGCAATTCTGTCTCTCGATCGGCTTGTCAATGCTTCGTTGAACAACCACATTGCCAACAGGGCAAGCACACAACAGGTGGCGTACCGTGCTATCCTGATATTCCGTGCATACACAGGCCTACATGCATGCGTATAGAGGGCCTTGAGCTAGGTCCTTAACGTTCATATGACAGCTGCGTGATTTTGTCTTTCTTACAGGGCAGGTCCCTGATTCAGACCGCTTGTGCGACATACAGAGGTGACAAGTTGACCGACGTTCAGAACTTGATTTATGATGGCAAGTTGCTGGGACATCAGGTATGATGCTGATGATGATTAGTGGCTCTCCCTTTGAATCGGGGCGTCGGTTGTCAGCAACCGACTTGCCTGTTTAATGACGTGTACTTACCCTACTCCCAGCTAACCTAATAGATTTGCGTCCTAGGTGGCACCATGTGTATGCATACGTACACATGGTGCCACCAATGCCGGTGTTGTCGGAAGCATGGAAGCCGACAGTGACACCATGCAAGCACTAGCTAGATTCTATGATCCCATGCTTGCACTCCTTTAATTCATTCTCGTCTTAGCCAGAACGTAACCAGAAAAGGTGGTGTTTGGAGTTACTTTGTGATGCATGCGCGCATGCACATATTTCTTGGTGAAGGCGTTGCGCTGCTGAGCACGAGGTCGCGGGTTCGATTCCCGGCCGCGGCGGCCGCTTTTCTGATGGAGGCGAAAAGCAGAAACGCCCGTGTGTACGAGATTTCGGCGCACGTTAAAGATCCCCAGGTGGTCAAAATAAATCCGGAGCCCTCCACTACGGCGCGCCTCATCGCCTGCATTGCGTCGGCGCGTTAAACCCCCACAATCAATCAATCTATTTCTTGGTGGAGTCGGGCGTGCTTCCCGTTCTTTGACGAGAGGCATCTTGAATCTGTGTATGCATTGCACGTGGCTGTGAAAGGCACCTGACGGCAAACATGGCTTCCATCCCAGGCTGTGATGTATGGCTTCGTGTGCGCATTCCTGGGCATTTCCGAGGAAGAGGCAGTCGTGTCCTTCCTGTTCAGCTCCCTCCGAACTGTGGTGGCGGCCGCCGTGCGACTTGGAGCCACGGGCACCCTCGAGGTTTGGATCCTCTTTTTCCCGCCGTTTTGGCAGAACCGGTTTCCGTGGCACGCGAATCGTGTTCACGCAATCGATTACAGTTGAAACCTCGTTATAATGAAGTAGTATCGGGACAGCAGATTAGTTCAGTGTATTTTATATTCATTGTAACAGTAGAGGTAAAAATTGGCTCTAACAAATCGACAATCTGGCTCCCGCAAAAATACTTCATACAAAAATGTAATTTTTCGGCTTTGAATCCACTGTAAACAAAGTAACCCTTACTTTTCTCCTTGTTGCATATCAAGCTCAATGAACCAGAACATGAGTACGTGAAATTATGACAGAACAAAGTGCACTTGGACAAAACAGGTCTGCATCCTTATCTATTTGATGAATGATGTGATCTTCATCTGGTGGCTACTCACACCGCTGAGCAGGATTGAGTTTTCCATAGCGTCCACGAACAAAAGGGCCTTTATACTTCTGCAGTTTCAAGTGCCAGAGGGTTTTTCCAAGCAGCTTCTCCGACTCCTGGTCAAATATTTCATCGTTATATCCAATATCATGGGCGACTCGCGCGGTTTCAGTTTCGTTATAAAAGAATAAGTGTCATTGAAGTGAAGCGTGACCAACCAAAGTTTGTATTTAGCTCGCTATAGCCGATAATTTGCTATACTATCAGTGTTCGTTATAACGAGGTTCAGCTGTAGTACGAGTCTCACTCCCTTGCCTGCCACCTGCTCACTGCTCCGTTGCCTCCTTCCTCCTAATCTGGCTGGAAGGATGTTTCAGAGTTGTTGCAGCAGACACGTATGCAATTTATTTATTTACTATTTATTTATTTTTCCCTCAAGGCCAAGGGCATTACAGAGGGGAGTGGGGGCCCATGTAGGGGGACAATACAACAAAGAAATAAAACAAAGTGCAGCAGCAACAACAACTAAACATGTGGGAAGCGTTCGTTATCGTTTGTATAAAGCAGTGCGGAAGCGTTCGTTATCTTGGATGCCAGCAATTGGTCCGGGAAGGTGGTTCCATTCGTTCGATGTACGAGGAATGAGTGACTGAAAACAAGTGTTAGTGAGGCATGTCATAATGCCTACTTTGAGAGGGTGGTCAGTGCGGGACGAAACATACGAAGGTGGGGAAATGAGAGCTGTGCGTAAAATAGAGTTGTGGTAATAAATTTTATGGAACAAGGAAAGGCTATTGTATTTGCAACGAGTAGCCAGATGAAGTAATTGCGAGGAATTTTTCATGGATGTAGCACTAGCTGTTCTGCTGTAATTGTGAAGAATGAAACGAGCGGCGTTGTTCTGGACTACTTCTAATGATTTAATGAGAGTTTCAGAGCTAGGGTCCCAAATAGAAGCTGCGTATTCAAGTTTCGACCTAACTAATGTTTTGTATAACAGTGTTTTTAATGAAACCGGTGCGTAACGAAAGTTGCGGCGTAAGTAGCCTAACATGCGATTAGCGCTATTTATTAAATTCTCAACATGCAAAGACCAGGTTAGATTATCACAGATATTAACACCTAAGTACCGATATGATGTAACAGTTTCGAGCGGCGTGTTATTGAGGTAGTAAGCAGGGGAAGAAAGCGTCGACCGTGAAACATGCAAAACTTTGCATTTAGCAGTGTTAAGTTCCATTTGCCACTTCAAGCACCAATCTGATATGGCAGCGATATCATTTTGCAATAGGTTATTATCGTTAACATCCTTCATGTAGTAGTAGTAGTAGTGTAGTAAATGTAGTAACACTCACCTTAATGGGGCCATGAAGACAAAATGCAAGTTTAGTTCATGAAGAACACTCTTTGTCTCAATAATTATATCAGTTTTATCGCTAGCTTCAAACACATAATCAAAGTATTACGAATAAGGAGATGAAGCAGTGGCCACCCCCAAGGAGCCACTTTCCAGCGATTTCTCTGACATCACAGAATCCTGCTGATGCGGTTGGTGTCCGCCGGCCTAAGCCAACGCCAAGAAACATGACTGGGCGATCGTAGTGAGGGCCTCTCATTCCGTCTGATCGCATCACGTTAATGCTAACGTGCAGAGAACACACTAACAACTATGCTTTTAGTGCTCGCACGTTATGCCTCACTGTGGGGCAAAATTTCAATGTTTTGTGCATTGTCTCTTTTTGATAAAGGAGCCATGAGGAGAAAATACAACTTCATTTAATTTGAAAGAACTAGGATTCAGTATCTCTCTCAGCTCCATTACAGCCACAAAAAATGTTTTTTTAACAAAAAAAAAAAAGCGAGAAGTATTTTAAAAATTTCAAATTTTGCACCACAGTGACGTGTTATGAGCAAGAATGACATCGTACGGGCCAACAATGAAACATAATTTTCAGTGCGTTAACTGCACGTTGGCATTCAAGTGATGCGGTCAAATGGAACTAGACGCCCCATTGCAGACGTCCAGTCGTGTCATCCGACAGGTCAGTTAGGCGGCCGCCCATCGCACAAACAAGGTTCCGTGACGTCATAGAAAAGTTGCGGGAAATTGGATAGGGGGTCGCGATTGCTTCACACGTTTTCTGTACTATCTCCGTTATTTGTTCGAAGATTGCGATGATATTGGTATCATTGTTATCGGGACTAAGCAGTCTTTCTAATAAGTATTTTGTCTTCATGCATCCTTTAAAAAGAACATTTTTCGTGGCTGGGATGGAGCAGAGTGAGTTACCAAAGGCGAGTTCTTTAAAATGGAACGAAGTTGTATTTTGCCCTCACGGGCTCCTCCTTTAAGTGGCTTCCCACGTTTCTAAAGATTTTTTTGCATGAATGACATGCACGAGAAAGCAGCTTACAGTACAACGAAACACCGGAAAGGCCCACGCTGTATCAATTTCAGTCAGTTTTTATGCAGCAGCCATCAGTCCCACAATGATTAAGTGATCTGCCCGCCACGGTGGCTCAGTGGCTAAGATGCTGTGCGAAAATGCCCGTGTGTAAAGATTTCAGTGCGTGTTAAAGATCCCCAGGTGGTCAAAATTAATCTGGAGCCTCCCTCCACTATGGCGCGCCTCATAGCCGAGGTGTAGCTTCGGCTTGTTAAACCCCACACAATCAATCGCAATGATTAAAATTGGCTGTGAAGACAGGCATGCATGATAAAGATGGCTGTGAAAGAAAAGACTATGTATTATTGAATACAAACACTTTCATTTTATAAGTGGGCATCCAATGCACGACCCCTAGATGACTTATTTTTTAGCATAGTGAGGGGGAAAAAAAATTTGTGAGCAGAACAGATTTTACATGCCTGTCTTTTTGCACGCCTCTGGGCAACAAAAAAAGCTCACGATAGCAAATGACAGGCAATTCCTGAAATGAAACAAGCCAACGTCCCTCCCCTTCCTTCAACCTTCTCATATCCTTACCTGGCCTCCATTCTTCCTCGTCCTATCTCTCTCTCTCTCTCTCTCTGTCCCATCCTTCCGTCTTCTCCACCCTCATCTCTCTCACCCGCATCCTCCCATCTCAGTTTGCATCCTGCTCCACTTTTCTCCCCCTTTCCACCTCCCTCCCCTGGGACGATCACTTGACCCACTGATTAGTTGTTTCCGGTGTGTAACGAGGGACCCACCAATTAGCAGGGGGTCGGTGACCTACTAGCAAGCATACCCAACAGTAGCATTTTTGGCCAATACCAGTGACAAACACAGGAAGACCAGCGTTCTCGCATTTACCCAGCCCACGAGAGACTCATCTTTAAAGGCCTTTGTGTAAATGGAATCCCAAAATGCTTTGCTTCTTCTTTTCAAAGCTGCCGAGGCACTCCTGTCAGAAAAAGTCTCGGTATTTATGTAAGGACTAAACGACAGCTGGGATTGTCGCATCTGGGGTGAGAAAAGGAAGTTTTACTGGCATATTTTCATTGTCAGGAGTGCCTAGTTCTCGGAAAGTGCGACAGGTGGACTGAGAATTTCTTTAGATTTTTTTTTTCTTTTCTTTTTCAAAACGCTGCTCAACTAGAATTTTTTGGATAATTGT
Source organism: Haemaphysalis longicornis (assembly GCF_048455015.1). Classification (NCBI taxonomy): domain Eukaryota; kingdom Metazoa; phylum Arthropoda; class Arachnida; order Ixodida; family Ixodidae; genus Haemaphysalis; species Haemaphysalis longicornis. The sequence continues at coordinate 91,334,810 of NW_027526422.1, forward strand.
AGGACCTTGAGGTTCACGTACCGTGTAAGATGACTTACACTGTACTCTGGCAATAGCTGGATGTTGCCTGGAGAAGCAATGGAAGAAAAAAAAATATCAGGCCAGGAGCAAGCAGCCTGTAGCACTGAAACAACCAAATTTACAGCCGAGGTGGTGTATAGGCGACCGTATTTGCACGATTCTAGTGCGCACCTTTTTTCACTAAAGGTAGCCTTAAAATTCACTTGCGCATTACAATTGGGCTCAAAACCGAAATAATCTTTCAATGTTCCCTGTTTTAGTTTTTTAATGCCAGCAGGAGGCTAGATAAGCAAGTTTATGAAGCACAAAGAATTTTTGCTGCTACAGTTCAGTGTGTCAAATAAAATATTTGCTAGGTACGTGGTGTCATGTTTTCTACAGCTCCATAGTAGCATCTGTGTCAAATTATTTTGTTGAATTTTCATCAGTAAACTCACCTGCACGTTGCAATTGGGGGGGTGCTAAAATCGTGCAAATACAGTATATCAAATACAATGAGGTCGGTTCCGAACTTAGTATTTCTGATGGAAGGCGAAGTACGCAAACACCCGTGAATAGAGGATTTCGGTGTGCATAAAAGAGCTTCGAATGTTCTAAACTTACCTGAAGCACTGCCCCATGAGACCCCAATGGCTTCGCTCTTGCACCCCACATTCAGTGTATTGAAATGGAATGCCATTCCTTGTCATAGTAAGTGGCAGTAAGTAACCCCCATATTAGGAGAGGTCTTCAATGAATGAATGAAGTGGGCCTGACCACTTACGCTATTTCCAGGGTCAGCGAATGCAGTTTAAGCTCCAGTCAAGAATACCGGAAATCGTAGAGCGGTAAGTTTTAGAGCCTCCGTGCTTCGATTTTGCACCTTGTCTACTGCGCACTGGAATCTTACTACCCCTGTTGAGCTTGAATAAAGAATCGTGTAAGCGTCACAATTGTTTATGGCTCGTTAATTAAAAAAAAAATGGGAGATTTAATGCAGCTACATGCCAGTCCCCCCTTCCCCACTTTTCTTGTTACAAACTTGCAGTGACAATACAGGCTGAATGGTAATCTTTCTTCCGTGCAGCCATCGATGGAGGACGGCCAATAAAGCTGCCAACGTGTTCCCCCTGGTCGACGTGATGCAGAGTTCCCACGACCAGCTGTTTGCCCGCATGTTCTACTCCTGACGCAAATGAGTGCAGCACAAGCCACAAGAAAATAAACGGATTCAAGCCAGCCAAAGTGCACTCAACGAGGAAGTTCTTTATTCACTTTGCACACACACTCCACTCACTCAAAGCCAACCTTGATCATGTCGCTACCAGAGGACATGCACTGTCGCTTCTGCTCGTATAAATTATATAGCACTGCTGCTTTGCGTGGCAAGACTGGGAAAAGGGCGCAACGGGCACGCCGACTTTCTTGATAGTGACTAAAGCTGCCACCAGAGCGCGCCACTGGTATTAAGTTCAGTTGAAACAGTTGCACAAAGTTTTGGGCTCTACAATAACTTGTCATACTTATGCAGGTGAGCCTAGTACCAATCTGCAGTCGAAAGACAAATTTAGGCAAATTTGCTGCCCCCCCCCCCCCCCCTCCATTTTTTTTTTCTTTCTGTTTAATACTGATGCAAGGGTGAGAAGTTGCAGGTTTTTGGTCCGAATTTCTAATATTTACTCTTGGGTCGGCATGCCCCAAGAGCCTCTCCAGATTGCCACGCAGTAATCACAAAAAATTGCCACAAACTACTACAAATCCAAAGATGGGCATTCCGTCGCGCGCGCACACGAAAAAGCTTGACTCAAAGAAAAGTAGAAAAATGAAAAAGAAAAGGCAAAAGCTGACGTAGAAAACGAGACGTGCCTGCATTAAATAACGGCACACATGAATCTGTCGAAATTGGCTGTGTCGTTCCGGCCCATTAAAAAAGAACAGAAAGGGGAGAAACAACAGGCATTGGCACCTAATTTGCCACGTTTAATTAAGCAATGGCAATTGTAACAAAGCAAACAAAAAATGCCAAGAGCTATGAATGTGGACAGTCCGTGCTGATGTCCCAAAAAAAAAAAGCACAAAAAGAAAACTAGGCAAAGGACCCTAAACATAAAATTATGATGCACGCAGAGTCCCCGTGGAAAGTACAGTCGGTGGATATAAGAATACATCGATAAATTTCATGGCGTTTCTTACGGAGACAATGGACAATAATATCGTAAACACGAAACCAGAGTGCAAGTGCACTAACCCTTTGTTGTTTTTTTTTTACTCATGTCTCGCCAAAAGCAAGCTTTACAAAGACAGCTTTCGCCAGAGAGCCAAATGTTTTTTTTCCATACCATAAATGGTGACAAGTAAACAACACAGCATTGTCAATCTCGGCTCTATGTGTAAGCACATGATTTAGAAGACTATTCCAATAATAATAACAACAACAGATACAATGCTTCGCAAACACAAAATGTCATGTTATACGCCACGCTAGTATCATTATTGGCAGCCCGCAAAGGCAAGAATCGTGTGAACGCTACTACAGAATCCATGTTGTGTGACTTCGTAGCGAAATGAGTATTCCAAAGGAACAAGAATAAAACAGCAGCGGTAATAAAATCGACTGGAATATAAAAACGATACATACCCCGCACCCTTGTAATTGTGTGGCGCAAGTCGCTCATAAAAAAAACTTGGCTTATTCCGTACGCAAGCTTAAAATCGCGGACGTCTTTGGCAAGGAAGTAATGCAGTTCATTGCGCAGTTTCTGCTAATACTGTGGAGTCACCAAAAAAAAAAACTCGAGCGATGCAGGGAAGTATAGTATGGTGCAAAGCTGTTTCAAAAAATGAAAAATCTGGAGAACAAAAGTGCCAGCTTAAACGGCAAACAACACGGCGTTTAAAGTGCATTTTCTCGCAAGTGACATCACAATGGTGGCGTCACTTAATGCACCAAAACAAAAAAAGAAAAACTGCATCTTATAGTGAATCAGCTCGGTAAAACATCTCTCCTCCCGTTCCCTGCCCACACTTTAATAATTGTAACAGCGCATTTATTGGGTCGCACATTCTGCAGGGCATGTGGGCTTGTGACAGACCAAACACAACTTTGAATCTTGGCGTGCAACCTACTTCGCCACCCCATTGTGCGGTTAAGTTTACATCGCTCCTAAAAGGCCAACTGCCGCAAAAATTTCAACCTCTCGAAAATGCCGTCTTCGTACAGTCTGACCTACAATATACAACGCCTGAAGTGGCAAGTGAATATCTGTGGTTTTAAAGATGGAACAGAGAAAAAGAGCAGCCATTAAGGTCGGGTGGAAGTGACGTCACCATTTTTTTTTTGCTTGGACCCAGTGGCCCTGGAAAAGGGCACAAGTGTAACGTGACTTTCAACAGCCCTGACGAGAGGCCTATAGATGTTGCCTGCACTTTTGCAGTCCTAGGCATGAGGTCTCGGAACATAAATTGTTTGAAGGAACACAAACAAGAGGGACTGGCATCTTGAAGTACCAGACATCAGTGTACTCCGCACTTATGCCTCGAAAGCCACCAGTTCCTGCCAAGGGTACCACTGTCGCTTAGAACTCGATCCTGTTGCAGTTTCGAAGGCAACAATCTCGTTTGTGGGTTGCAACAGGCATGAGAGAGAAAGAGAACTGTGGTACAGTTAAGGCCACGCACATTAGTCAAAATAATCTTGTGCTCAACATTCTGGCGGATTATCAACACCGACACCGAAGCACGATACAGGTTCCTGAGATTGGTACTTGTGACATTCTGTGCACGTTCAGTACAAGCCCTGCTTTAAAAAAATTCAGCTTAAGAATTGAGCTGTATGCAAACTTAGAAGCGTGAAGAAGCTCCCGGCACTTCACTGTGTTGGGCCGATCTAAAGAGACTGAGTACAAGAACATTCTCAAGTTCACTCTCCACTCCAAACGGTTATATAAATGCTCAATTGCGTGATTAATGCATCAAGCTGGTCCCTTTTTTTTGCACCCTCTGTCACTGCCAGTGTAGTGGGCAACCCCTCCGCTAATGTTGAAATTTTCTGCTGCTGTCAGCTTTCACAGAATAGTCTGTTGACAAACGCAAGAATCCGGTCATTTGATGTGAAACTTAAGGTAAAATGTTTAGAAGAGGCCACAAGGGCAGGCCGGTTTGCAGCTGACTAGAAGGCAAACGCAAGGAAGCGAGAGGAAATTCATGCGTCAGGCGGCCAGTCGTGTCAGGGGCCCTAAATGGGCAGTGCAGTATTGTTACAATTCTACCTTCATAAGCAATGTATCAAGTTTGAGCTGCTTGAATAGGCGATAGAAATTCATGCAGGACAGGTTGGAGAAGCGTATTACATAACAGCGCTGTATCAGATGACATGCAGAATTTGCGTGCATTACCGTTACCTCCGCCTAAGCTACGCATTATTAGTTTTAAACTTGCTCGTTGCGCCAATGCAAGTGCTCTCGAAAGAAAGGCTGCACTATAACCATAGTAAGTGTAACTTTGACGAGCCATAATGCAGGCATTAGTCAAACCAAAGTCATAGTCAAAAATAGTCAAACTGCTTAGTCCAACCAAAGTGAACGGAATGATAAAAAGAAGAGGGGCCAACGCGATAAAAGGAGAGAGTCCAGCAGTGCACACAGCAATAACGGCCCTCTTAAAAACGCACAAAAAGATGTGTGGGGGGGAAACAAAAACGCCATAACGATTAGGATCATCAGGCCTTTCTCAGTGAAATTGACTTCACCTAGAGGTGTTCAGATTCCTCTAAATAGCCTGGCTACAGAGAAGAGGACAGGCAGCTGTACACATTAATTCACGTCAAGCTTAGCATTGCTGCCTCGCAGTTCAACGCACTGCAAAACGCAGCACAGCAGGTGGCTCAAAAAGGGCAGCCGAGCAACAACCGCTGCCTTTTAGAAATGCGCGTTCCTGCTTCACAGAGCAAAGAAAGAATTTGTAAAAAAAAAAAAAAAAAAGCGTATTTCGCATTGTCGAAGACCTGTCTTGAGCTGCGTAGTTTTGTTTGCGCCAACCGATCACACGTCTCTTGTAAGCAGCTGCTTTGCCAAATAGAAGAGAAAAGGCCTCCCCCCCCCCCCCCCCCCCCCAGTCCGAAGGTAAGCGAAAGCAACACCTGTGCGCGCGTGGGTTGCGGACACGCTTTACAGCTGTTATGCTTGGTTGGCGTAGGTGTAGCGTGACAGCTAGTGAATTGAGGAGTGCAGGCAAGGAGCTGTCTTCTCGAAAAAAAGAGCGAGAGACCGACCAATCTGAGGACTGCTTTTTCTTACAGGCCCCCGTATAAGAGAATGGCTTCGGCCAGCTGTTTCAGCTGAGATTATTAAAAGTTCTCTCAAACAGAACTGGGGAGACTAAACTAACTGAGGCTGCTGTAAAACAGCGAAAAAAAAAAAACGAAATATACAAAAAAAAAACTGGGAATATTAAGGAAACTACACGAGCCTCGCAAAAACATTTCGACTGACTTTGCATACGCACGTTTTGAAAACTTCATAGTCATGGCCAGTCGCTTTTCTTTAAAACTAAGTGACTTTTTCATGTCTGAAACATGCCTCGCCAAATTTGGCCACTCAACATATCAGCATGTCCACTTATACACGTGACCAACGGGACGGGACAAGCCTTGGATTACAAAAAGCTGTGCGCCGGTGTTTTTAGGGGCAAAAACATTCATTGAAACTTTTAGAAAAATAAGCAGCCTGCAACACTGAGTGGAGTAGGTCATTTAAAAAAAAAACACTCCTAGATATGCATTTATACTACCAATAGATTTTAATTATAACTTTTTTTTAGGTATATTTAGGCAATCATACAATCTCAGCTGGTAGTCATGGCACTCCTGTTTCATTTTGTAGCGCATTTCTACAAACCTCATGATATGATGCATGGCAACCATAGCAAAAGCATTTTAACTATTTACCCCTACATTTACACACCTCCTGGCATGATCAATAATGCAGTTTGATTTTACTAGTTTTACAGGTGATTTGCCAGATTTTTAATTCAGTCAAGCTTACAATCTTGCAGCGCTGACAAAATAGGAAGAAATTACGAAATCGAACAGCCCCACAAAGTTTGATGAAACACAGATCCGACATCCCACACATTTCTTGATGGACAATAGTTTCCTGAATCAAAAACATTCAGGTCAGCCAGGTAGGCAACTGAACCATGCAGTTAATACAATTATGTGCTCCTCAGTTATGTCCCATTTATCTGCATCATGCCTATCAAAGTATACCCATCACAAGATCTCGAGAGACATTTTGTTATCTTTTTACAACATTGTTGAGGACACAATTTACACATTCTTTGCACATTTATGAATGCACATCAGTTTTGATAAACAATGTTCATTGCTTATTTTGGGCTTCCTGCCGAAATACAAAACAAGTTTGACAGCTCCTGTTTAACGTTGGAATTGTTAAGACACCTTCGCAAGTTTACGGCACTGCAGAAAGCCAAAAGGGCACGTTATGCAGAGAGGATTGTCTTCAATTCATTTAGCCAGCTAAAGCGGTTAGTTTGTTTTCCAGTTGCCGCTTTCTTGGCTGATCATCCTGACTTGATTCCCAACCATGTTAATGCAACAGCAGCTTAGATTCTAAGGTGGTCCCAGAAAGCTTCCAGCCAGACACCAGCGAAATGTTGAGCCCCATACACAAGTCACCACGCAATGGCTCTATCTTTTTGTCTACTCCAAACCAACACAAGAAAGGGGGAAAGAAAGTTCATATGCTTTGTCTGACTAGGAAACTGCAAAAATTAAATTCCTATCGTTTGTCACAAAACAGCTTGCAGAGATTGTCCCGCTGCCTGGAGCAGGCTTTGGTAGCTGTGAGGCTGTGGTAGTTACGATGGTACTGCGAACGTTGAAAAAAATCAGGTCTGTCTACACTGCTCTATCATTTGTACCCAACTTTTGCACGAAGCTTGCGTTTTAGTCTAGTTTAACACCACGATCCGCACCCATGCTTACCTTGTTAATTTAGAGTCGAATAAAAATTATTTCAACCTCGAAGCCAGTTTCTGTAAAGAACCATCTTCCTGAGTAATCTTTTGAAACAGCAACACCATATATAATGCTAGAACAAGACACTTTGCCGTCGATTAGGTTGGCCACAAGAATTTCATTTCGGTTCTGATGGAAGGTGGCACCATTTCGACACACAGCAAAAATGGCCATTTTGAACACTGAATCCAAAAGTTGCTTATTTGGTTACGAAATAAAAAAAATGGTTGCTGATCCCACCAAAAAAAATATATACATATATACAGTTGAACCTTGTTATAAGAGACATGGATGTAAGAGACAAATGGGTATAAGAGACACTATTCACCCACATGGTTGGCTGCCCTATCTTTCCCATTAAATTGACCTCTTTTATAACAGAAATCGGATGTAGAAAATTGGTTATAAGGGACAAGTCATTCTTGAACTTTAATCGATAGTCTCGCTTGTAACAGACATTTTAACTTCAGATGCAGTGCCACCAGTCACTAATTGCAGTTGCTTCCATTGTGGAAACACAGGGGGATGCCTGCAGTCACTATTTATTATGACTTCAGCAAACACACAGTGGTTCAGGCAGCTATGAAAGGACAACGAGAAGCCCTGCCAATGTAAATGCAACTTACAGAAGTGGTTGAAGCTTACTGCCATCCATTGGATGGAGCGTGATCGCACATGCGGGCTCTCCCACTCGCGTAGCTCCCAATCAAGAAGCATCGCAGATGTTGAGTCCTGCAGGCGTAATGAATAGCCTGAGCACAGAGCGGAAGAAGCTGTGCGCCCTGGCTATTCATCAGGCTTGTGAACTCAACATCTACGATTCATCTTCCACAAACAGTGAAAGGAAAAAAGCTTGTAGAATCGGTTGTAAAAAACAGTGTAAATACAGTCATGAAGCAAATAAAGATTCATAACTGTTTCATAAATTGTGGGGGTCAAACATGAATTAGAATGAATCTTTTGCAACATGTTGTAGCATTCTTTAGAGATTATTTTAGTCATACGGTGCCCACATTGAAATGGAGTCTGATTAGTGAGTGAAAACATGGTTCCCTGCTTATAAGACATCTCGTATAAGAGACAAACTTCTCCCCGGTACGTGTCTCTTATAAAGGGGTTCAACTGTAGACCATAAAACACTAGCTTTGTGCAAAATTTCAACATGAATGAGCAAGACATTCGGACAGATTTTAGATTTTTTTTTAAAACATTCATAACGGCGTTGCAACATCTCATACAATACAAAAAGCAACCCATTGCCATAAAATATTCCTATATATTCATTGACCTTTTTCAACCTCTGTGGTAGTTTTCACACTTTGACGTACCCACAATAGTAAGCTATAAGCTGCGAGTCAATAGTGACATTAGCTTGCACATACAAGAGTAATCAGTGTGACCATTTGCTTTTAAAATAAAACAAACATTCCATCATCAGCAGCCCACGTAGCTTTACCAGCGTGTGCAGTGGAAACAACGTAGTCGAGCAGCCAAGCTTTACAAGACTGCCTAGACGAGGCGGTCACGGCAAATCAGTCACCGATGAACGTCCCAGTCGTCAGGCACTTGCTTGGAAGTGACAAGAACACTACATTTTGCTCCCAACTTTCTACTGCTCAGTGGTCCAGTGTTGCTTGCTAAGAGCAAGTCCTTGTTCCCAAGATAGCACTACGAGTGCCAACCTGCTACTATCAGAACGGGAAAATTGTGCGTGACCAGAACTCTTAACGTGCATCCACAAGGGCACTACTAAGGGGAGAACTTTGATGTTTGCATTCTACTGTTTTCACTCCAACACTCAAGTTGTTGACGCATGCACCACACCAGGTTACTGCACTATGCAATCACCATGCAGCAAAGCCTTTTGTGGATTATGAATTTTGTTTTGTCAGTAAGGCCAGCTAGAAGAGGGTGTACATAACTCGCTAATGTTATTGTCTACTCCAGGAAGGTCTAACGCACGTGTGACTCATTTTCTACAAGTGCGTATCCGTTGCAATTAGTACGCTAAAGCCGTCTACACACACTACCCTACCAGCACAGCGTTATGGCAAGCTACAACGGCAACGACTCAGAAAAATAGAGTGCACTCGAAAGGGGCGCAAAGTGTCACAGAGGCGCAGACACTTCCGCAATGACTAGCATGTGTGACGCTTGGGGCAACTGCCGAACGGGACCGGGTCCTCACTTGTACCGGTACTTCTTGACGCAGTCATTGCCCAGGTCCACGACGACGGCATGACCGCTCGGCAGCGCGGTTATGCCGAGAGGCCGACCCAGCCGGCTCCCTCGGCTTTCCACCGTGAAGGCGACGCGGCCACCCACCTGGTCAAAGACGAGGACGTTGTTCTTGCAGCGGTCGGAGCGAGTGGCCAGCACGGCGCCCTGCGCATCAACGCACACTCCCCCAAATCGACCCTTCCCCCTGCCCTCGGCGAACATCACCGACACGCGCTTGCTGGCGCGCGAGTCCAACACGTGAATCGTCGAGTCTGCCACGAGGACCGAGTCATCCGGAGCCACTGCGACGGCGCTTGGGTTGAAGCTGGCCGGCAGGGGAAGCGCCAGCGCTTTCCCGTCGACCTTTTTCAAGAGGGCGCCGTCCTGGTCGAAGACGAAGAGGCAGCGCTGCCCGCTGTCCACGACGAATACCTCGCCCCGGGAGTTAACCGCAACGGCCGTCGGTTCTTGCAGGTCAGCGTGCGTGAAGCTTCGCACAACAGTGCCATCCGAGGCGAACTCCGTCACACGGCGAGTCCTCCAGTTGCACGCGACCAGGGTGGATGCTGAAGGCGAGACGGCGAGTCCCGTGCCACCGCGCTCCTCGACGCCGACCCCCGCGAGGTCGCGGACGTACCTGAGCTCCGGGGTGAGCACTTTGACCCGACAGTTGCCCGTGTCCAGCACGTAGAGCAGCCCCTCCGGTCCGCACACAACAGCCACGGGCTGGAGGAAGTTCTCGGTGCCGTCGCCGCGCCGACCGAAGACGGCGTCCGGGTCGATGTTGTCGGTGGCGGCAAATTCAAATGGGCTTCCTGGCAAAGGCCGGCCCAGCACCGATACGGCGAGGCGATAGCGACCGACTTGGGGCGGGTGGAACGTCACGGCGTACTCGCCGGTGCCACGGTCTACGACTGCAACCGGCACCTGCTCCTGCCAGTCCTCCACCTCATCGTTGCAGGCCACGAGCGTCGCGACGACCGGGTCCCCACCAACCATTTGTGGCTGACCGTCGCAGTCGTAGGTACGCAGCAAAGCACACGCTCCGACGTAAGCCGGGCAGTCCTTGACGTTGATGGTGCACAGGGGCGGGAAAGTGCGGCTCGTCTCGAGCTTTCCGAAGATCTTGAGTGCACGGGTGATGTCTTCGAGGGCAGAGTTGTGCACGCACTCGAAGTGGAGGTAGCAGTTCTCGCGGGGCTGGGCCAGGTGATCGAGGGAGCCCATCTTGACGTCCAGGTCGGAGATCCTCTTGGTGATGTTTCGGACGTCGAGTTGGCTCTCGGTTGCGCAGCAGTCCTGGTCCAGTTGGGACCGCTCCTTTTGGATCACCTTCAGCTGTTCCTCGAGGGCCTCCTTCTTGCGGTCCCACAGGGCCTGCAAGCAAGTACGAGAGAAATGAGAAACGCTCAGCATAGCTTTTGCATATACAGTAGCCGACCAATTTTTCCGACCTGGAGGGGAACGCAAAATAGTCCGAAAAAAGGAGCTGTCAGAAAAATCTGTGAGTCATTACTCCTATGGGACAACTGGCAGTTTCACGGGAAAATCCAGCAAGCCTGAATTTTAGGAGTCTGAAAAAACGGTCAGCTACTGTAGCTTCTTGCTGAGTACACCACATAGGTTAACTACACTCATTTCCTACCAGCGTACCAAGTATATGGCTGACTACACATCCACGGACATACTTCTTGCCATGCTGTTGCTTTTAGACATGAAATGCCTTTAGCATTACTCAACGCAGATTCACATTCTTGTGCATGGACGCCTTTAGTGCAAATGCGGAAAGCAAAACACACCGTTCAGTGCTGGGGGATCAAAACCATGCCCCCACTGGTCCTGAAAGGAGGAATCATAGCCACTCCACCAAGAACACTGCTTTAGTACGGTAAATACAACTCTGGGGTTTTACGCACACGTTTCACTAGATGCAATAAAATCCAAAAGGTGAGAAAATCCCAATAATTTGTGGTTCGAACCAGAAATTATTGGGATTTTCTCACCTTTTGGATTTTATTGCAGAGGAATTGTGCGATCGCACAATTCCTCTTGACAGAAATCAGTCACATCAAGAACACATGCTGTCAACGCTGTGTTTGGCTGTCCCCTGTCTTGTTTTCGTCCCGTTGTATGTACTTTTTGTAAATGTATAAATGGTGAGCCACAAGAGTGTGTGAAAAGTTGGGCACCTGCAGTGTGGCCAGCAGGGACTTGCGCCTCTGCTCCAGCAGATCCTGGATTTCCCGGAAGGAGGCCTCCACCTGGTCCGTCACTTCCTCTGCCGCAGCGTCCAGTCTCGTGATCTCAGCACTCACAGCGTCCGCAGCAGCGTCCAGCTTGCTGAGGCATAGCTGAGACTGCAATAGCCGCCAACAAAGGGATAAAGAAGCTGAGAATGGTGGACAGGGTTAAAACCGGCCGTTAAGTAGGGATTATATGTCGGACCTAAACTAAGCAAACGGCAATAATTACCCAATACATGCAAGCTTGAAGGATACACACATGCGTTCTATGTTTAAATAGTTTAGCCACTGCATATATGCTTGCCTAAAGGTGGCACCACCCCCGAGTTCACTGCCCAAAATTTTAAAAGAAAAAGTGCCCCTTGGTGTGAGGGGCAGAAATTAGGGCAGCCTCATAAAAGAAGGAAGGGAAATTCTCCTGACAGGCACGGGCGTTCCTTCCCCCCTGTTCGAGGAGTGGCACAAGAAATGGGATTACACAGTTCAGCTGGTGTCACGTCAGATGGAGATGCACATGCGGGCACAGACATGCACTAAATATTCCTGATGAGCAGCCCAGTAATACCACTGGCATTAAAAAATCAAAACAACAACAACACTGCACCAAGGAAGAGCAGTCACGTTACTGCATTCTTACTCGACCTTTCTCTGCTTTAGTCGCAGAAGAGACACGCTTATAACCGTGGACCAACTACCCTCTAGTAGACATTCTCTCACCCAACGACTCTGCGCAAAAATCAGCTGCCCTTGAAAAGAAGAGGGAAGAGGACGGGTCCCTGGGGCACACCGCCCACCCACCTTGTAGAGCAGTATCTCGGACATGCGCTTGACGGCGATGGAGAAGGGCACGACGGTGTGGCCGGGGTCGGCATGTGCGGGTGCCTCGAGGCAGGCGGCACAGAAGACCTGGTCGCAGTGCTCGCAGAAGAGCAGCTCGGCCCCGGCCGGGTGGAGGGCGCACTTGGGCACAACCTCGCGCCGCCGGCTGGCCACCAGGTCCAGCAGCTGGTTCACCAGGAAGCTGGGTGGCAGGGCACCCACCCCGGGCTCCGGCAGGGGCACTGCCTCCCGGCAGATGGGGCACCGAAGGGTGCCCTCGTGCTGCAGGTGTCAGGGACAAGGTAGGGAGGAGGAGGGCAACGTTTAATTTGAAAGAAGAAAAAAGGATGATGACGTTACAAGTACAGCCTTTGCCAAAAGTTTCTGGGCCATGCTAAGTTAATTAGGCAGTCACAGCAGTCAGTGGTGTACACAGGTTTTTGTTTCAAAAGGAGCCAAATGCCCCCCTCCGCTTCCCACCAAGAAAAAGATGCTGGGGGGTGGGGGACATATAAAGGCGGAAAAAAGTAAAAACAAAACAAAGCAAAAACAAACCAGAAAAAAATTCAAAACAAAAATTGGGAATTCATAGGACATACAGTAAAGCCTGCTTATATCGAACAGCGCGAGGATTGTAAAATAGTTCGATATAGCAAAAATTCAATATAGCAAGTGAAGCAAAAAAAAAAAAAAAAACTTATATGAGAGCAATCTTGCCGACGGAGTCACAAGCTAACGCTGAGCTCTTACCACCCTGCAGTTCAGTATTGATACAACACTTTCTTGGAAAGAAAACATTAACTTATTGGGGCGGAAGAACTGCGTGAGTGTAGCCTGCTTCTTGAAGTACACCGTGTTGCTGGTGACTGCTTGCTCCATGATATCTGAACAGTCGACAAGCACAAGACCGCTGCCCTCAATGGCACTGCAGTATCGCCGTAGCAGGGCCACGGCAGCGACGGCTTCGCTCGTGCTCGGAAGCGGTACGGAGTCCTCGGCGTCTTCGACAGAGCAGAGACAAGCATGGATACAAGCGCCCAATGTGGTGCTTTCTGCTCCAACGACATGCATGCGTGGAGCTGGTCCACTCTGCCACGGCCGGTTTGGAGGCGCCCAAGCTCGCGCGGGAGTCACAAGTGACACCCGTGCCACCGCTGCGCGCCGATGTATTGCGGGAAAACCCACCGCATGCCTAAGGAGAGCGAAAAATCCCGCGCGGGAGAGTTCGATATATCCATTGTGAGCAAAATCGCGTTCGATATAAAAAGTTTTAAATGCATGCAATTTTTACCAGAATTACACAAGGGTTCGATATAGGCAATAATTCGATATATCCGTGTTCGATATAAGCGGGCTTTACTGTACTCTCATTAACCTTCTGTTTATATTTTTTCAGGGGCATTGCAAAATGGCCAATGGTTGGGTTGAGAGAAAACGTCGAACTCGCATAAATTTCATGGGTGCGTCACTCGCGACAGAAAAATAGTTATCAGTAGTCATTACTGGACAATAGGCAGAATAAATGCTTGCCGCTCAAAATAAAAGTTCCCCCTTTCTCGCTCCCCCCTTCTTAACCCAGAATTTCGCAGCGGGCCGCGGTGCCTACCATTGCCTCCCCCCACCTCCGAGTTGTTTATAAACAGCAAGTCCCACCTGCGAGCGGGCGGCGGCAGCGAGGCGCTCGAGGCAGCTGCGGCAGACGGTGTGTGAGCAGGAGAGCAGTTTGGGGCTGCGCTCCTGGCCATCGTAGGTGCACAGGCAGGTGCTGCACGTCAGGAAGTTCTCGCTGAAGTCCTCGTAGTTGAGCGACACCGTCTCCACCAGCGTCGACGACGTCATCCTGATAGTCGGGTGCTGCTGCCACCGCGGCTGCCTCCCCCGCACTGCAACACAGTTGTGCCACTCGCATAAGCGACACGCTGTCTCCCGCTGGCACACTTCTATCTTTTCAGAGGCACAGAGCACTGGTACAGTCCACCATCTAGTTAGTCATGCATTGAACACGTTCTTTCAACCCTCTGCTAAAGCAGCCTACCTAACTGGTCCATGCTGTCAAGGGACTGCTTGCATGCTGACAAACAAGGCCCAAGTCCTAGCCGCTTTACTGCTTTCTTTACAACAGGCATGTCATCGGTGAGCACGTGAAGCATTCATGCTGCCCCCCCCCCCCCCCCCTCCCCCCCTTCCCCCCCCCCCACTCCACCCATACATACAAAGAGGGTCTGCAGTGATCTGCGTGTGCTTACACATGAAAGACACCTATCACAACACTGCTCACGCCATTCCAGCTGAATGAAACACACCAGCTAGCTTTTGAGTGCGAAAAATTTGTCCACGCGGACGATGTGTGGAAATCAAAGCAAATACAACTTCGCTGTAAAAAATTGTCTGCATACATGCATCTCCCAACTTTTGGACTATGCCAAAAATGTAAACTGGTGTATCCAAAGGTCGATACATGTTTATGCGATATTATGCAAGTGGCTGTGCACTTCTAAGTTCCCCCAAACCGGCAGTCAATTTAATTCCACAATGTAGCAAAAGAAAAATGCTAAGAAAAAATCGCGACAACTGGTTGGATGTTCTGTTCTGGGACTAGCAGTCAGCCGATTTTTGTAATACTGTAAGCTGCATTGGTGTTTATTTGCTTTTGTAAAGGGGTCAGGGCTTATAAAGCATAACGAGGAACCACGAAGGCAGCCTACAACTTACCTCTGTCAAAAGACTGCCATGACTGGATAACACATGTCAAACTGCGTTTAATTAGGCTACATAATCAAGCTTTTTTTTGTGTGTATGAATGGATAAAACGTTTATTTTTCGTCTCAGCTGGGGTAGACTGGTACTAAAGGCACCGATGGACTGATAGAGGTCCTCAGCCCCCTACACGCGCCGTCAGCAGCTGCACCTTGAGCAAAATTTTCACTGGAAATTTTCACTAGACAGTACACCTGTTGATTTATATGATCTGAATAGAGAAAATTGCTACTACAAATGGGGGAACAAGTAAAAAATAAAAAAAAAACAATCAGCCAGAAAGAGAATAGAGGAAAAGAGGTGTGCGAAAGAAACACAAATGGTATGACAAAAATATTCACAGAGAACTGCAAGTTATCAATAAAAACACATACACTTATACATATGCAAGCAAAGGAAAAAGGCAAGTAGAAGAAAGGGCACCGGACGAATGATGTCACCAGGTGGCATGTGCAGACTGGCTGATGCCATTAAAGGTATATGAATTTGAGGGGATTGCAAGCTTCCAACTTGAAATCCTCCAAACTGAAATTGACATCGTCTTATAGCTATACGGCAACTAAGCAATAACGTTGGTGCAAAAAAATTACAGGAAACTGGTATCAACTCTGTGCCGAAGATCGTGGTTCGATCTCTGCGTCGGTCCTATAATTTAGAAAATGCAATGAAAGAACTCCAGACTGATTGCTATTATATCCCCTGGCACTAACCAGCAGCTGCCCCGCATCAAAAAAGATTAGGAGCTCCTAGTTTACTTTCCCAACAGTGCAATGGCATGACAATTGAAACATCAGCAACCCTGGTCACCCGTTTTTCTCACTGGAAACTGAAAGGTCAGGCAGACCCACACTGCACACATGCAGCCAAATATAAGCTTGAGCTTCAATGCTCAATGTTCAAGGTGAAATGTTCAAAGCAATTTACGGTGCTAGTCGGATTTCTGGATTCTGATAACTATGTCATAAAGCTGGCACATAACCTACAGCCCGTCCATTTTTTGTGTGCTTCTCTGAGTATAGCCTGGAAGCTTCTGCAACATAATAACTGAGGGACCTGGTACGTAATTTAAAATCCATTCCATCAGGCACAAATTCCCCTGCAATGTGGAGTTCCTTCCTGCTACACAAACAGCAAGACATCAACTGCCCGACCTTTTGAATAAACTAAAATTATATGCAGTCTTCGTGGTCCTTTTAGAGACACACCTGTCTGCTAATATAGCCATATATAATGATCATCAGCTGGTTTAAGTCCACTGCACAATACATTGCCTTTCCCGGGGACCTCCAACTGCTCCCGTGCTGTCCATTACCATTTTTTGCAACCAAATTTCCTTATCTCATCCTCCCACTGAATTATTAGCATTTTACTACTTTTGACCCCATCTTCAGGTAGTCACCATGTTACCCTGGTGGTCTACTGGTTGTCAGATCTCCGTTACACGTCCAGTCCCACTCAACTTCTTTCTTGTAGTTTGAGCGGCAACGACTTCCACCCAAGATTGGTCCTTAACTCAAGACGCTCACTTCCTACTTTAAGCGTTACTGCGATCATTCTTCTAGCCGTTAGTCTTTCCAACCTAATTTCCCTTTCACAGTGCTTAGCAAGTCACCAAGTTTCTGCCTCACAAGACATCAGGAGTACACATTTGTCACATGCCTTTCTTTTTGGTGACAGAGGTAGCCTATTACTCACTACTTCTGAGTGTTTGCCGAAAGTTCTCCAGTTCATAGTAATTCCACGCCTGATTTTCTTTTCGTGGTTTGAATTAGAACTCTTCACAACTGGCCTAAGACCTACCAAAGATCCACGTTCATCATTTAACATTAGTTTTGGCTCATTGATATTCATCTTTGATCCCTTGATAAGGCTTTCTGAGTACAGTTCCTGAAGCACCCTTCGTACGCGTTCTCTTTAATCGGTGGACAAGATGCCGTCTGTAAACTTAAAAAAGCTTCCCACTCTTCTTATGAAACGCTTTCATGTCCGTACATCCGTTGTTACATTCTCCACATGTATATTTCCTCTACACCCTGTTCTCTAAATGCTTGCATCACTGTAGCGGTTTCTACTAAACCAAAGGCTTTTTCGTAATCTATAGATGCCACGCTTTGAGGTTTATATCCTACACATTCCTCCATCCCTGCATCTCTACTGATTCAAAGGCTTTTTTGCAATCGAAGAGGTTCATCATTATATCCTACAGATTTCTCCATCACTATGTCGATGACATGACTGTAATCCATTGTTCAGTAGCCTTTCGTAATACAGCACCTCTTCCCTTGGTTGCTCAAAATCTATAGAGTCACTGATATGGTCGACCAATATCCGGTAAACACTTGACAGTAGTTCAGCAAAGCAATCTGACGGGGTAGTTGGTCTGACATGATGGAAATAAAATTGCACTAAAAGGACAGGATGAACAGACGTGCATATCAGTGTATACATAAAGCACCGACATAAATAGCGTACAGCGTAAGCGCTGACGAAGTAAACAAAGTTGGCAATTAGAGGCCCAATCACCGTGAAAATATTGCCACTGGGAAAAAATAACAACAACCTTGTCGCGATTAGAGCTTATACAGGCGAGTCTGACCATCGAGCACGAGCCCGGGAGAAACGGATCATCATCCCATCTGTCGCCGTCCGAGCGCGCGCCGACGAAACGCACAATCTGGCGCCGATCCAGTCGGGAACCGTCGGGAGAACACCCCCCACTCGCGTGTGCGTCTGCACGCGCGATGCGCGCTAGACCGAACCCATCGGCCGGCGCCGCCAAGTTTCTTGCGAAATCCAAGCGGGCACCTAGCTAGCGTCATCACGCGCGCCCGAACAGCTGTGCCGCGCCGCTTATTGCTGATCGCGCGAGCACCCTTTGCACGCGGAAATGGGTCAGCAGCATGCTCTCCTCGGCTGAGCCAATTTTAAACGCCGCATCCACCGCGGCCAACGTGCTCCATCGAGACGACTGAAAAACCAACATTCGCCGCGGCGCGATTTTATCAACACCGCGCGCGCCACAAAAGCGAACTCGCTGTGCGCCTAATCTCTTCAGGAAAAGAATTGCCGTCCCATCAGCGTGCGCGGTCGGGTGACAGAGGACAACGCGTTGCGTATGTACCGGTTTGGGAGACGCGCGAAATGAAAATGGTCAGCGCTCGTCGAGATACGGCTCTCAACGAGACAGCGGTCAGCTAAACACTGCCCATAGCGATCAAGTGGTGGGGGTTTGCACTTACGCAAGCGCACTACGCGGGCACTTCACCCAAAAAGCAGTTCGAGCCGAGGAGGCAGCTGCTCGTCCTCACTTCGGAAAGCCCTATTTGGAGCCTTCTATAAATGAAGCACCGAGCGCGGCACCGTCGTCGTGCGCGTTTTCTTGGCGATTTTTGTTCGCGCACTTTCCGCGCGACGCGTCAAAACCAGCTTCGGGAAGCGCGGTGCCCTCTGGAGCAGGATATCTCACACGCCAACCTGCTCCGGGCGGCGGTGGAAAGCGACAAAAATCCATTGTTCACACCCGTAGCACGCTTCAACGAACATCGCGCCGACGGATCTATGCGTGCATACGGGATAGCCGCTTCTCGCGGCTTGCTTTCACAGTGCCTTGTCGCTTCCAACTAGCAGTCGCTGCGGAAGCGCCTCGACGATCGACAGCCACTGCGTGCACCGCCTCGTAAACGTTCGAAACCACCACGCAGGACGTCACCGAAAGCGGCGCCGGAAATAAGCAATCACAACAAAAAACGCTTCCCGACCGCGAGCACCACAAAACGATTGCAGTACAGCCGCACTCTGAAACAGGGACGTTGCTACTAGACAAAGAAAGAGCCGAAAGGCTTGAAACTTCTCAGATCGGTTCGGAGAGAGTCAGCGTTCCAAACGGTCTGCAATTCGACGGTATCGCACACGCATACATCGTGCACGCATCATTACACAGCCACGTACTACTACAACGGCGCTTGATCGATCTGGCCCGTCCCCGCTACACTAGCCTTTCATTCGAACGGCGGTTCTTTTTCTGTCGTGAAATACGCAACGGAGAACTCTGCGAGGCCAGGGTCACTCACCCAATCGTCCCGTCGGTTACGCGATGAGGCCGAGCGGCTTCGCCGCGAGTCCCATAACAACAGCTGCAGCTGTTTCGAGGGCCCCTACGAGCCTACCTACTGCGACATCGACTGGTCGGCCTCCACCGCGCGCTCTGACGTAGTTTCGAAATCGGCCGCCGCTGCCGTCAGCATCGCTTGCTGTTGTGAGGTGCTGCCGCCGCCACCTGCGCGCTGGGCTGCATGGAATAACGCGCGTTTTCCTTGCGCAGATGCCATTCAAGTAGAAAACGAGCATCCTTTATTGGGTAAAAACGAGGGGACGTAAGCAATGACGCAAGGTGTACATCGTTGCGCTCTCAAATGATTTGCTTTTGTTTAGATGCCTCAAGAATATGCGCGCGCGTTCGCGTTAATTCGTCGAAACTTCTGACATTTTTTTTTAGGATTTTGTTCGTTTGAACATTGGTTTGAACGTAATGCGCGCTTAAATAATTCTTTGAACTCAACTCACGCTTCACGAGTAGGTCGAACGGGTGCCACTTCTATTCAAATTATTTAGTAGAAACAAGGTTGGCTTCTCTGCATGGCTTCCTAGCGCTGCATCGTAAACAGAAATAAGGAACGGATGCAGGCTAGCGAAACTTTAGGCAGCGCTTTCGACGGGACAAAGAAAAAAAACGACAAAATACCGTACTCTGTTTTCTCTTCTTCAAGGTACTATGTTTTGTCTCCTTCTTTTTCTTCGTCACGTCAAAAGCATTGTTTACGTTTTGTGAAGGCGAGGGCCCAACAAATCATCTGCTAGTCAACTTTTTCCACGAAGAAAGTGCCATAAACTTTTTGAGAATTAAGAGTTTTTCGCACAAACATATATTACGCGAATCGCAGCTTATATATAACAATTCGTAACGATCGACGACGTTGCAATGGTAATTACTATTCATAAAATGGCAAAACAGATCATATGCCATGCCATATGATTGGCCAACATGTTTGTGGAGCTCAGAAGGTCATCACAGGGAGTGAAGGTCAACCTTTAGAGCCAGAAAATACAGATCAGTGAGAGAAACAAGTTCACAACGTTCCTTCTTGTTTATTCTCTCTCTCTCCTTCTATTTTCTCCTCTCCACATTTTCTTCCCCTTATCTTTTTTCTCTGTCTTCACTTTCTTCTTCAACCCCTCACTTGTTGGCTAAATTCTCCTTGTGCAGAGCAGCCAACAATTTTCATTCTCTCCTTTGAGTATGGCACATTCCTAGGGATTGGCCAAGATTTTTTCTTACTTCAATTTCCTCTTCATTCCTTCTTCTTTTTTATGAGCGTTTATTTTGCCACAGGGCATATATATGAGGGTATGAGTTAATGATGAAAGGTGATTAGATGGACATGAAAATGTTCGCTTCGTGGATGAAGTGAAGGAGTGAACGATGATGGCGCGTATCCATGCGGCATACGTGGAGGCGTCGCCCGTCGCGGCAAGGTGCCGCAGTCTCGTCGGCCTCAAGGTGAGGCAGGACCACAGCAAGTGGTGGAGGTCGGCGATCGCGTCACTGCGGTGGCAAAATGGGCAACCAGGGTTTGTAAAGGAATCTCGGTATTGAGGCCATTGGCTGGTCACGGCGGGAGTTAAGGCCACCCCCACGTGGATCCTCCTAAGCGCAACCTCCTTGGCATGGGTAAGATGTTCCCTGATTCTTCCCCTACTTTGCTCCAACGGTGGCACATATACTCACCGACAGAAATTGACACACTGTACGTCTGGCATTTTTGAACGTCAAATAAATTGGGCATTAATCGAGACCAGACATGCTAGCTAAGTAAAAAAACGAAAAATAAAACACCTGCCATTTGAAGAAAAATTGATTTTTCTTTTTGATGCTGTCACTCCCAAGCGAGAGTACAAAGATCGACTACCGGATCCTTTCTGGATCCTTTCTGGAGTACGCAGTAACACTCCAGAAAAATGTTTTCTGTATGCCAATGAAAACTCCTTTGCCTTGAGCTAAAATTGCTAAAACTAAACTATGCGTCAGCAATTCTATGGTTACGTACTATAACTTCTCAGTTCTAGCTGCCTCCCCCTACTCAGATTAGAGAAATTTTTAAAGGCAATTGGAACTAATTAAGCATCATACATTAAAAAAGGGGGGAAGAAAGGTGGAGGGGAATGTTAAAAATTAAGTAATTAGTACAGCACACAGCCCCAGCACATGCCGGGCTTACAGCAACCCACAGAAGACAACAATTTTAACCCTTGCAGTGTTGTTGCATGGCCTTCATACCAGATATATCTGCTGACCATTAAAACAAAACAAAAAAAAACATCACAAGGCTGCCTGAAATATTTCACCACTGCCAAAAATGGTGCTGAATTTACAAAACCCTTGAAATGGTTATAAGTTCCAATTAATGAACGCCAGGGTTCTATAGTTGTTCACATATGGTATGCAAACTTCGTTGTGCATTCGTTCCCAACATCTGGACGCAGCAAAAAAGGGGCAAGGAGACACACATCTCTACAGATTCCATCGTGTTTCTTGTTCTCTTACATTTGGGCTATCAGAAACGTGTTATGCGGATTTAAATACATAACACCGTGTTCGTGAAAAAATCTTGGTAGTTTCACCCCACAAAACAAGCTCCAGTAACTACAGTAAAGCGACAACCGATTCACTACTCATTCATGTTTGAAGCGCGGACAGACGAAACACAAGAAGAGGACAACGCAAGCGCTCGTGTTGTCCTTTTTGTGTTTCATCTGTCCGCGCTTCAAACATGAATCAGATCCAACTAGCTCAAATTTCCGTTCTTCATCACTACTCGTGTGTGCCCAGAAGTGACGTCATCGGAAGGTGACGTCACTGCGTGTTTGAGTCATGCCCAACTGACGCTAGGACTGCACCATAACGTCCCATACACAGTCGTCTTCGTTGTAAAGGCTGTAAATGAAGGCATTACTGTCTCCCTCGACTAATGGATCTCAATGAAAGACTTGCGATTGAGTACCCCAAGGTGGAACTAGTTCTTTTGCACCAGCCTGCACCACCTAGAAGCTCCTAACGTACTTACCGTTCTATTCAACCATTTAATAATTTATTGGTCACATTGTCATGCTGTTTAAATGAACAGGGAACTTTGTGTTAATTATTAAATTCAAATAATTCATTTAATATACATTTAGCGGACTCAAAAATTATGCCAAAATTCATTTTGTAATGTTACTATATGCAACCCCTCCCCTTAAGCATGGACTCCTCTCAGATAAAAGTATGGTTCAGATCAACTAGTCCCCCACACATTCAGAGAAGAAGACACGTCAGGAATTAGCTGCTGCAGAATAAACTTGCAAGGAACCGTTCCCACTTACCAGTTTCAGTA
The DNA here is from genome assembly GCF_048455015.1 of Haemaphysalis longicornis. Lineage (NCBI taxonomy): Eukaryota > Metazoa > Arthropoda > Arachnida > Ixodida > Ixodidae > Haemaphysalis > Haemaphysalis longicornis. The sequence goes on from NW_027526422.1 coordinate 91,357,315, forward strand.
GATGCAACAGTGTAGCCACGTCATCTATAAGCCAAGACTCCCTCCCCTTACTCGTAACTCCTCTCCAACCTGTTTTCTTTTTCGCGCATGTGCACAGAGTTGCACCAGAGGAGTTCCATGTGTACACAAGACCACCGGATTTTTCTTTCACCTATAAATTTAAGGCTTTGCCTTAAGGAGCCATGAAGAGAAAATGCAACTTCGTTTAATTTGAAAGAACTAGGATTCAGTATCTCACTCAGCTCCATTACAGCCGCAAAAGACGTTTTTTAACAAAAAAAAAATGCAAGAAGTATCGAAAAACTTTTAAACTTCGCGCCATAGTGACGTCTTTTGGAGAAGAGCGACGTCATACGGGCCAACAATAAAACATAATTTTCAGTGCGTCAACCGCACGTTAGCATTCAAGTGACGCGGTCAAATGGAACTGAATGCCCCATTACAGACGTCCAGTCATGTGTCGTCGCGACTGGTCAGTTAGCCGGCCGCCAATCGCACAAACAATTGGTTCCGTGACGCCATAGAAAAGTTGCAGGAAATTGGCTAGGGGGTCGCCACTGCTTCAGACGTTTTTTTTAATATCTCCATTATTTGTTCGAAGATTGCGATGATATTGCTATCATTGTTATCGGGACTAAGCAGTCTTTCTAATAAACCCAACTTGTATTTTGTCTTCATGGCTCCTTTATTAAAGAGGTACCGATTGACGTAAGACCTCAAAATGCAACGTTAGGCTTTGTGTCCTCTGTTTAAGCTTAACGCTTGGTAGTTTCAATATTGAGCCTAACGACATGCCAGACAACACCGCATTCATTGTATGTCGAGATGCGGGTAACAGATAATGTTAGATTCTAAAGCGTTAGGCCTAACATGAGGCTTAACACACGTTGCCCCTACCTCTGCTATGCACCATCCTTTCCGCGAGCAAGTTATAAACCAGAAAATATGGGTGTCTCCACAGATAAGGCTTTATGAAACAGTCTTCTGGAATTTTCCATGAAACCATCAGATGTAGGTGGATTTCGGACCAAAAATTGGGTGCTTAGAGCTGACAAGTATGGTTCATGCATGTTGAATACACCCCGAAGTGAATAGGCAGTGAAGTTCACTTTCAACACCGTAAGGTCCGTAACGCAACAGAGCCAATCAGGTAGCCCATTAAAAAGTGGTCCTGGGACCACACAATACTTCACAAAATTTTTTATTCTCACCTTCGAGGTACGTACATAAGTTAAGTAGCTCCTTTATTCATTTCACTGATCTTCAGATGCAAGCAGCTTCGCTGTGGAGTCTCTTTTTCGATTTCACAGCACGTATGCAACAACATTTTTTACCACACAAACTTGCGTACAGGAGACACTTGGTTTGTTCATAAATTTTGGGTGGCAACACTACTGTACATATCGACTTACACTCATTCAGGGCTATCCACAAACCTTCGTACATAGTCACTCCCACAGTACAGAACAAAAACCAAAATGACGCAAAGCAGCACAATTCACCCGTGATGAATACGAAATGTGCAAAACTATACTAAAAAATTGCACGAGTTCACAAAAGTGTATATATCTTTGTGCGTAGAGAAAATGTGACATATGATACATATGTATAATGTACCCTCGCTTCGAAGCCATGGGGTCTGCCAAGATATTAACAACATTGAAGCAGAGCTGTGTTTGCAGTACGAGACTGTGCAATACCTTATTTTCACCCGTATAACCCGCCCCTACATATAATCTGCACCCCCCCCCCCCAGCCTGCCGGAAAAGAAAAAAAAAATCCTCGCGTATTGCCCGCACATTTGATAGAGGAAAGGCTGCACTAAAGCTACTGCTCAAGCAACACATCACTTACTATACAGACAGAAAAAAAGCCTGTATTTAGCTAGTAGAATGCACTGACTGCGAGGCGAAAGTCGCAATTCACTAATGAAATTCAGTTGTTAGAGTGCGCTTGTCCTTGTTTTTCCTTCCTTTTCCTAGTACGTTTTGCGCACTCGCTGCCATGGAAGGCTTAGTTAGTGTTACTGCGTATGAGATTCACGGCACAGCATGCATTGCCGTGAAGCTGCACTAAAGGAAATACCCCGCATATTACCCGCACCCCTACTTTGCCGCTGAAATTGTCGCATTTTTGGTGCTGGTTATATGCACGAAAATACGGTAACTTCGTCTAATGCACTACACTGTATCTGAGACACTATATCGGTAGGAATGAGACTTCTAATACAGTGAGCTGTCGAGACAACAAACTTCAGACACAGTGAATTATCATGACGAGAGTATGTGCACAGTGTTTTTTCTTTTCTAACGCCATTTTAAACTTTGTTAGAATTAGAAAAGAAGGTGTTACGAAGCTGTGCGTTCTGGTGCTGTTGTACGCTTATTAGCCTGGTAGGCATTACTTGGCACAACAGTGGCAAGGAAGAACTGTAGGTCAAATACACAACCGAAAATTACAAGCACTTACTTTCAGGTTTGGGTTCGAACAACAAGAAAAAAATACTGCAGACAATTTCAAGATATAAAAACTTAGTTGGTTGAACCAAAAAGCATTTCAGCAAGTGGTCATGGCTTGCTCAACTTTGAGTAGTAGTCATAGCAGTAGCAGCTGCAGTAAAACAAGTGCTGGTATATGTTGACCAACAAAGGTTTGCATCCATGCATTAAAGTAGGCTATTTTTGAAACAAAGGCACAGCTGTTCATATAAACCTTTGCACATGCCAATGAGATACTACATTGATACAAAATGTCGAGATTGTGCAAACACAGCTTTTTTTATGCAGTAAATGGTTAAATTAAACTAGTTCGTTAAAAGAACACCAAAGTAAAAATTTAAAAGCATTTGGTGACAAATGACTTCAATTGAAGTTGAGGCTATCCACTGTCAGGATAATTTTTGTAACACCTGTCGGTGCTTCCACCTGCAGGTGTTACAAAGGAAAAAGCTGCATCAAAAGTACTACCACCTGCCCAATAACACCCCTGGTGTATTTGGTGACAAAACCGGCGACGTAGTGCTGGAAGCCATGGGCGCAGAGTTATTACTTCGCCAGGCTTTGGAATTGGCTAGGCTTGGCTGGCTGCATCTGTTGACTGAAGGGCTAACACAGCTGCCCAAAGTGGGATGAAAGACAAGACACCAGTTGCACCAGCGAGTGTGAGAAAATGCCGTGCACAAAATAACGAAGGAGATGCCCACCTTTTGGGGGACTGACAACTGAAACGTGCGGAGTATACACTCTTAATCTCAAGTTAAAGTGCGTCAGCTAAAACATGTCACAACGAAGAGGCTTGGCTGGCAATGCGATGAAAGCGGTGTTCTCAAGGGGGTCAGACTGGGTCCGCCGCTTTACCCATCGATTGATTGTGGGGTTTGGCACACTGAAGCACACCCTGGCTGTGAGGCATGCCGTAGTGCAGGGCTCCGGATTAATTTACACCAAGTGGGGATCATTAACATGCGCCAACATGTCAACACACTGACGCTTTCCCTTTCAGCCACGGCGGCCGGGAACGAACCCGTGTTCTTGGGCTCAGCAGCACAATGCTTTGGCCACTACAGTGACTGCGGCGGGTTCACCTATTCACGGGCAACGAGTATGTCGATAATGATGCGATGACAGTGTTCGGTGGGTGTAGTGAGTAGCGAGCCGTTGTGGTGCTCTGGGGAGGATCATGCTGCGAGGAGGTTCTTTTCGACGAGGCTGTGGTAGGTGCCCTGCGCCTGCACCAGCTCGCTGTGGGTCCCCTGCTCCACGATGACTCCCTGGTCCATGACCGCGATGCGGTCGGCCACTCGGATGGCCGTCAACCGGTGGCTGATGAACAGGCAGGCCCGCTCTCCCAGGTCTTGCTTCACGGCCTCCAAGATGGCCTGCGAGAAAAACGGCCAATATTAATGAGCACAGGAGCTGTTGCTGCTGTGTTTGCTGATTTGTATTTACCATCACCATCATCATCATCAGAAGGACGAAGGCCTGTCCCACTGACCTCCGAGACCCGCTCCTATCTTGGGCTGCCTGACTCCAATCTTTGCCTCCGAATTTTCTTACTTCATCGCTCCATCGAGTTAATGGCCCTCCCCGTCTTGGAGACCGGTCTCTGGGTATCCATTCTGTTACCTTGGTGGTCAATCGGTCGTCATTTCGTCTCACTGTATGGCCAGCCCAAGTTCGTTTCTTTTTCTTAATTTGGAAGATGATATCTTCTGCCCGAGTTTCTTCCCTGATCCAGGAACCTTGACTGACTATCAGATGTAAAATGGCTGTGTAACTTTTTAACGTATCGGCATGTTTGTAAAATTTATCAATATTTTAGCAGGTGTCACAGCTCTGAACTCAAGGACCGCACAGAAAATTTGACAGCTTCCCAAGACAGTTTCGTTCTGCTTGATAAAAGCCGATCAGCTAGCATTCATGAATGTAGTTTTTGAATGACAGTGTGACTATGTTCTTCTTGAAGCTCGTTGAGCAATGATACTGTGGCCAAATGAATGCAGTCGGCGAATGTCCACTGCATCCTAGACTTGCTATAAACTATACAATTCCAACAGGAAGTTTTATTAATTCTAACTAGAGAGAACTTCAAGCTGAAAATAAGGACAGAGAGAAGCATTTTCCACCTCGAAATTTAAAAATATGGATGGTAATTGTGCCTGTTTCCAGTGAGAGGAGACCTGTTTATAGCTAGAACGGCAGCTGGAAGTTACAGCAATGAAAAGTGACTTGGAAATTTTTCCAGTTAGAAAGCAGCTTCTGCACTAGCTAGAAAAACCTTGTAGTCAGGCCAGAAATACCTGTAGTAGAACAGTATCTAAGGTGCAGTAATCTATTTATAAATAGAATTAATTTCCACGAGGGAATTTCCCCCTCCTTCAACCAAGCTGACCAAGTGCAAAGTTTGAAACATATGCACCTTCCCGTTGAACACACCAGCCAAGGGTAACTCTGATCTACAAAGATCCTGAGGACCCGTTGAATTCTAACCGTACTTTAGTAACATTGCTGTTTCATCTTCACTGCAAACTGGCCAACCGAACCACAATCCATGCCCTTTGTTGAAATATGTGAGAGGCCTTTGTCCTTTGTAAAGGTACACTGGCATTTGCCACTACTTCAAAAGACTATACCATGTTGGGCTTGATGTAGTGGAAAGCTGTGACTGTATATGCACCAGCTTCCGTGGACATAAGAGAGAGAGAAAGCTCTTTATTGAAAAAAATTCTTGGGCCATCTCCACTAACGTGAAACCTAGGGAGGGGTGAAGCATGCAGTGTATAAGTGTATTCTTGGCATCTTGGCATTTTTGCCAACGGAGATGAAACCGTTAGGGGGTAGATGTATACAGCTTTGCTGTAAATGCTGATGTCTTTGAAGCACAAAGCGTTCTAGCGCGAGGCATAAATGAGTGTCCCAGTGTTTTTTTTTTTTTAGTACCGCGACTACATGCAACGACGATTACGACAACGATTACGACGACAACAGGAGACACCAACAGCCCCAGCCCGTGAGGGGCTTCCCCCTTAAAAGCAGAGAGCTTTGCCGGTGCTTACAATCGCCTACGCGCTTCTCTGCTCAGGATTAGCAATGTAGGGAAAAAAGGCCCTAGAAAGAGGTGGGTAGAAAAGAAGAAGAAGAAGAAAAAAAAAAAAAAAACTGGAGTGGCTTGACATGTTTGACGGACTATTTTTTGGATTGCGTCACAGAATTCACAATTTTGAAATGTGGCCAATGTCCTCTAAATAGAAAAACAAATTTTTCAGAGCCTCACGCTGTTTGAGGGGGAATTCCATGGTCCTAGAATAGTCTTCAGGGTTACCGGCCCATGTTCTAGGCATTCAATATCGTAAAAAAAAAAGTGATCTTGGTGCCAAATAGGCCCCACATTATAATAAAATATTACAACTGTTTCTACAGAAAAGCAGTTGTCACAATAGGAGTTGGTCATAATTCCAAGATGAAAAAGGTAACTGTTGGTGTAAGCCAAGTTATAATGTTATAATGTTTCTATGCTATAAGGGAGCTGCCTTGGGAGTCTTGATTTCAACTCCGGCTCAAATGAGTGCAAAAAGCAGAGATTATTTGGTTGGTTACACCATAGCCAGTTTCTTTCAGTTACTGCAAAGCGATGTGCTATGGTAGGAGCTTTTGTTTTTGTAAAGAACACTTTACGGTATTTTCTTTTGTTAAGGTCCTTACGAGACGCTTCATCAGCTTTTTGATTTCCCATAATATACCCCTATGGCCAGGTGTCCATTGCCATTTTATACTGTGTCCACCAATGCAAGCGAGGTGGTGAAGGTAGGAGACATCGCAGGCTGCGATATGGTGAGGAGAAGACCTGCTCCTCCTTAACAAAACTTGCAGAGCTGCCCTGCCCTGGAATTTGTAAAGATGCTCCACTGGTGTGGCTAGTGGCGTAGATTGTAAATAATTGCTTCTTTGAGGGTAGACAGCTTAGCCACTGTAGATGACATTGGTCACTCCAGACATAATGGAAACATTTCCCCACTAAGTGGCACATACAATCCAGATGAGGAGCTTTGCGGGGATGATGATCCATCCGTAAGTATGTGTGTTCATGGCCATGAGGCTTAATGCCTTGTCTCATAATGCATGAGTTACCGTTTCTAGCCAATGGTCAGGAACACCGATCCCTCCTGATGAGTGGTGTCTAAAGCACTTCGTCAGATGCTCAATATGATGCTAAGGTGAGCACATAATGGGAGTCTACATTCAAAGGAATGTACAGAAGATGCAAAGCTGCAACTGCCGCCCACCTGTTCAGCTTCGGCGTCTAATGCGGAGGTGGCCTCGTCTAAGAGCAAGATGGCCGGCTTGCGCACAAGTGCTCGTGCGAGTGCGACACGCTGCTTCTGTCCCTCCGACAGTTGCGTCATAGTTGAGTCACCCAGCGGAGTGTCGTATCCCTGCAAAGAAAGAAAACGAGATCTAGCTCGAGTCTCATCTTTACTCAAAATTTATGCCTCATGCGTGTAATAAGCACACTCAGGAAAAAACAGCGACAAGTCGCTTTCGCCTATTCTCCAGATAAGCTATGTGAGCTTTCTAAGTGAAATGCACGTAAGCAGTTGTGCAGAAACTTGGCAACAAAACAGAACAACGTCAATGTCTCCTGCTTCCAAGCATCACTAAAGGAAAAATGTATCTGCTTCCATTAGTGCGACAATTTGAAATGGGCAACTTTCACAGCTAAGCGCTGAGAATTGCTTTTGTAATTTGCTGCATCTTTCAAAGCGAATTCCGCTCTTTTTAGGAAATTGAAACCTCTTTTAAATGTGTTCACAGTCTACTGTACTTTAAAAAGCTGCACTTTAAAAAGCTCACAGGAACCACAGAATATTTTGGACAGTCTGTAATTTCACGAAATTAAAAAAAAAACATATTAGACTGAATTACCTGCGCTGAGGGAATCAAGAATTGTGCGTGAAACTGAGAAGTTCACAAGCTAGCACCATTTGATATCACATCAAAACCTCGGTTTATAATCACACGTTTCCTTTCTTATCGTATGCAATTTTCTGCTCCTCGTGTACTGATTGCCATACAGATTGCCACACAGAAGGTGGTGGTCTCCAGATCTTTAATCCTCATGTTGCTGTAATTTTTGTTCTTTGTAACTATTTCGTGCCACATTCACAAACAACGCCGTTTGCAAAATCTAGTTTAAAATGTACATACACAAATAACATTCTGCATAAAAAAAAATCAAACAATCCAAAACCTCCCAAAGAGGAAAACCAGGTGTACGTATTCATGCATGGGCAGCCAAGGGATGCAATAAAATCACTGCAATTGGCCCAACAAATGTGAACGGATTCAGTACAACGCACCATATGTCTATGCGGCGCCACATTACAAACAGACAAACAAGGGACACACAAAGCCACACAGGGGGGTGTTTGGTTTGCTGCATAAACGCTACCGCACTCGACACCCCACACCCACCAGGGGCAGCTGGCTGACAAAGTCGTGCAGGCGGGCGGTGCGGGCGGCCTCCTCCAGCTCTTCGGGGGTGGGCACCCCGGAGGAAGGGTCCAGGCCGTACACCACATTCTCCTTGAGGGTGCGCGCCATCAGGGACAGCCGGGGCCCACAGGCCACCAGGCACTGCCGCAGGTGGCCCACATTCACCGCACGCACGTCCACCCCGTCCAGGTACTGCACAATCATGGCACGGGTGCTGTACCACAGGGCTGCGAAGTGGGCCTGTTGCTTTTCACAAAAAATTCGCAGGAACTCCCAAGGAGGAATTGTGGAATAAATGCTTATTAAGCCACTAGGTTGTATACTGAGCTCCTCTGAAGTCAGCTTCACTGCTACACAGAAATAAATTGCTGGGAAGACAATGAAAAATTTTCAGGTGCCATATAAGCAGTCTGATATCAAAAAAACAAAAAGTTCCTAGGGGCCTTTAATTAGAACTCGATAAAACCCCTTGCAACAGTCTGAGGCAGTGTACACTGAGTGCCTTTAGCTGACTTCATTACAGTCTCATCCACTTATAACAACATTCTAGTGCCAAGGAAATCCCATTGTTTTAACTGTGAATTGTTATAAGCAAGTTGCGAAAAAAAAAAAAAAGCAGACAAAGCAGAGATCAAAACATTTTATTCGCATGCAAGCAAGGTCGTGCTACTACTTATTCGCACTTAAGAGCATCTAGGTACTCCACATAGCTGAGTGAGAGGTCCTTGGAGAAAACAAAGTTTCCAAGGGACTGTATTATGCGTTGGCCTCCTGTAGAGACACTGAGTGAGTAGTGTCTCCTCCACAGGAGGTCACCCTGTCGTCAGTCATCACTGTCACCGCTGTCCGCAGCACGTATCCGTGCAACGATTGCCTCTTCAGTGAGGCACGCGGACATTTCCAAAACATCGGCCCTGACGTCCCTTCCAAGGAAAAACAGAGGCAGTTGAAGAGGTACCCAGTCACACTCAAAGCACAACAGGCGAATGCGCAAGCAAGCGGTGCAAGTGGGTGTGGGGACGAGGCCAAAGTGGCGGTGCTGGGAGGGGGGTTCGGAAGGAATACCCCTCTCCTCTCACTTCTTAATAAGCGGAGCAGTTGACCTGTTTTCTGGGGTGTGGAAGTGATGCAAAACGCAGCCGCACAGGGCGGCTCACGTAGCTCACGTAGCATGCCATTGGCGTGGAGAGCTGGCGGCAGCTCACATTTTCGGTGCATGCTGTAACGCAATTCAATCGTTTTATCCAACAGCGCAGAACTGGACCATTGTAATAAGCGATTTTACCATAGAACACATGAAAAAGTGGATGGTGCCATGGTTGTTCATCGTTTTATATCTGATATACTGTCATAAACGGAATTGCTATAAGTGGACTGCACTGTCGAATTGATATCTGGAAAGATATTTTTTCGAGCTCAATACAACCCATTTTGCATGAAAATATGAAGGCCCTAAGTCCTTTTATTCATCCCGTTTTTGTGTGCACAGCAAAATAAGTGCAACACATGAAGAGTTACAGACAGACGAGTTTCTACTTGAGTACTCATACAAACGCTCACTCATTAAAAAAAGGCAGAAAAAGAAACGAGTCTCACAGGAGAAATTTGCTTCCAGCCCTACGCACACTTTTAGCAAGGCAACAGTAACACGCCTGACGTGTAGAATGTTGGTAAACAAACAAACAAACAAAAAAGCATTGTTTTGGTACTTAGAAGCACTGAGACCTGGGCTAGTTGAGATAGACCTGGCCTATTTTGGGTGAAGAAATGTTACAAATGGACCTGGAGGCTAACTGCCATTTTTCCCCCACTTTTTTTAAAGCGAAGGCTTTCTTAGTGGGACCAATGCATCCTGTCAGAAAACTAATGCGTTGCCCCATAGACCGCTTGGCCGACTGAAAAGCCCTGATAACATCTCTGGACACACAGCGGGTGCGTGGAACCGGGCTCTCATTGTGTGAAAATGGTTACTTGGCAATCACGAGA